>NC_133930.1:36158010-36781037 GCF_964199755.1 Larus michahellis
TTTTCTGGATTGCAGATTTCTGATTTTCACTGTGAAAGTGGCCTACATTCTTCATACAGAGCTTGAATGTAGAAGGTTTTCTGCAGTCTTGAAACACAATATTGTGCTTTTTTTCTGGTGTAGGATTTTTAAATCAGAGCTACGTTATAGTCCAAATTATTTGCCATGTTGGCCTTATTAATTGTAATATTTCCCTTAGTTCTTAGATTAGAGTTCAGATGTAAAGCTAGAAAGTGAAAAGTGAAGAAAAGGTCACATTTCTTTCCAAGGATCTGACAAAATGACACTTCTTTTTTCATGCATAAATCTTGGAACTCTGAATTGTTCATAGAGTCATATTTTTTACAGAAGGAATTGAATTTCTCATAATAGCCAAATCTTTTCACTGAATAATTTGGTTTGGGTCATTTTTTTGCTCTTAACCAAGGATACCTGAAACATAATGGTGTAGTAATATAAAGTTAAATATACATGAATCTGAAACAAAAGATCAGAGAGAGATTTCATCTAGCTTTCTGTCTTTGGAAGATCTCTTTTCATGTTTTAAAAATTCATGTTTAAAAATTATCGTGATATTTGAGTAGACAAAGTCTTCTAGGCTAGGAAATGTAGAAGAATATTTACCAAATAGTGAAGGATATGTTAAATTTAACAGAAAATGCTACTCATCTCTTCTTAAACTGGAGTTCATTGGTAAGCAAAACCTCGATTTTTAAATGGATCTCTTCAGGTTACATTTGGGTTCTTAGAATTCCTGAAACTGAAGACACTTCACATGTGTACTTAAAAAACTGTTTTGAGGGTATTGTAGACCCAGATTATATATGAGGGTCTGTATTGTTAAAAGTGATCTGCTGAATATTTTGATGGTAAAAACATAGCCATTTTGAGGTATAAGTTAAGATCTAAGACTGTTTTTGTTTGATTTGTTTTCCAAGAAATATGTGTGTATGCATGTGCACACAGACTGTTGTAAGAGTTTTATTAGAAAATGTGCCTTTACAGTATTTTAATTTGAAATAAGTATCACTGCATGGTAATTTCTGGAGATCTCTTTTGGGAGAAGAAAAGAGTAGGACCCCCCCCCCCAAAAATGAAGAACACAGTTCATATATCGGTCCTATTAAAGTCAGCAGCAGAACTTCATTGACATAGAAGAGCAAGGATTTGATATAATTTGTAACTCTTAAATGTATTTACATTTCAAAACACTCCGCATTTCATTTTTGAAAGAAGAAATTAAAAAGTAGCGATACAGTAAGAAGCTAATCATTAGCTAAATTTGTCCAATTGTCATGGTTTAAAAGTCAGCAACATTTAGCAGTTGTAGACTTTTTAAACTAGGGGTAATATGAATTAAAATAATTATAACAGATTGAAGCTGTTGATTCTTTTTTTTAGTTACTAATGTAATTGTACAACTTATGTTACATGTAGAAGTCTTTTTTTACATACAGCTGAGAAATCAATAAAATGGGAGAAGTTGGTAGGTTTATTTCTCTTTCTAAGTAAGAAAAAATAAAGATCAAGTGAAAAAAAGTAATTATGTACCTTAAGTATAACTACATCTTCCTTATCTACTGGCACTGTTTCTGTCTTCAAAGTTTTGTTGAATTTTTTTTCCGTTTTTATATAGTGCTAAGGTTTTGCTCAAATGAACAAAAAGCCCAACTTTCTTTTAAATGTTCTTTTCAATGCATGGGTTCGTCTACTCCTCATTTTTCTATTTTCATTTTTTTTTTCCTCTGTGTAGAGTTTTCTTTTAGTTATAAAATGGCCTTTTTCTGATCATAGGTGGAAATGACATCTGTTTGCAGCTACATATGGCCTAAATTATGCAAAATGAGCAACAGAAATTATTTAAGGAACAGTCAGCAAAAGCATGGGCAACTTTTACTCTCTGACAACTTTCCTGTACTTGTTTGCGGTATGAGGAGTTGTACTTTTTCTGAAATAAATGCTTGGTATTTCTAATTTGGGATTTATTTGTAGAAGGTGTGAGTTTATAGTACACTTTATGAAAAGCTTCATATTCTGCATAGAAGGAAATAAAATGGCTGTGCCCATTAATCTGTTTCTGTCACATACTGAGTTTACTAGGGTGTTTGCTTGATTGTTTTTAATCAACTTTGGACCATGTCATTTCTTGATTGGCATGAATTTGGAGATTTTTTGGTTTCTTTTTTTTTGTCAGTGTACCTGATTTGTTTTACTTGGGGCATACCAGTAATTGAGGGAGCAGTAACAAGTGTTAATTGTACCAAATTCTTTCTTCCCTATTGAAATGAGTATTTGTCTTAAGAATATTCTCAAACAGTTGCAAGCAAGTCAGGTTGTCAGAACTTTGCTAATTACAAGAAGTATGTGTAAAATAAAACTTTTTAGTCAGCCTTGAGAAAGTTATCTCCTGGATCAAGCTTTGTCGACTTTACTGTTTCCTAGCTGCTTGCCATTGCTGTCAGAGCACCACTGGCAATAGAGGTTTCATGAGTTTGCCCTAATCAGTGCAATACAAGGTCAACCGGGTCAGCTCAAGCCACTTGCATTGACTTTTTAAACTAACCTGCCTTTTTATTTGTGCAATCGGTTAGGGAAGGAGGAGGGTTTGCACCATCCCTTCTTTCAGCAATAGTGTCGGGGTGCTAACCTCTAGCTGCCTGCATACACTGAACATCTGGGAATTAAGTTATCTTTGTCTGGCACAGCTGTTGCAAGGTGAATGTCTGTCCCCAGCCGTACAGCACTGTGGAGGACATTTGAGCTAAAGCATTTCGCTTTGTGATTGTCACAGGCTGCCACAACAGGCATATCACTGTTGCTCATGCTAAGCTAACAACGTTTTGCCTTGTGGTTGTAACGCAGTGGGGTGTGATCACAGGCAGTTAATGATAATTCAACTGACAAAGAGTAATTTATCAAGCCATGGTAACTTGACTGTTCTTGGTCATGTGTACGCACGTGAGTCCACTATTGGACATCAGGAATTTGACCTAAAGATAAGTGGTACCAATGAAAATGTGTCTTTGGTCTGAACATGTTTTGTAACAGGGCCAAGGTAAGCTGTGAATGGATTGATAGCTGGGAGGGGTCCTGGAATTCAATGGCATGATAAAACAACATATCTGCCTTGAGTAACACTGTGATCTAGAATTACTGTCTGTTTTTTCTATAAGTCTTCAGTTTGATCACAACATTTGTGTTGTCTGAATTTATGGGAATAGTGGATACATGTTGTAAATTTACATTAAAGAGGTACTTTTCTGAGGCAGTTTTTGACTGAGAATATCTTTCTTGACAGAATATGCAATTGAGTTTTTTTTCACAATGTTTGATAGACCAGTTATATTTACCAACTTGAAATTTCACCAGAAAAAAGTCTAGGAGATAAAATATTTTGTCAAGAAATTTTGACAGCATGTGAGATACAAAGTACCATAGTTGTTCCAGAAGAAACTTCTACATAAAACAATCATTGTTAAGACTGTAAATTTGGATTTGGAAAATATGGTGGTAGTGTGAAAATGTTTAGTTAACACTTTGAGGTCTGGTTTTGATTATGGATTCTTGAGTCATTTATGAAAGCAGAATTATTTACAGCTCTCACACATTCCTTGTGTGGTAATGTTGTGTTTCTTTAGACAGATTTATTTAAATGGTATGTTATGCTTCTGATTTTTTGTTACTAATGTAATATACCTCTACTATCATTTTCTAGGTATTTCAACAGCCTTCTTTAAGTGAGCTAGAGTGTCTTATTACAATGCAAAAATCTGAAATCGAGCTTTTACAGGAAAAATTGAAAAAGGCAAGTCTTAACCTAGCAGAGCATAATTTGTACGCTACAGATACTCTGGAAAACAATATAAGGACTGGAAGAAAGCATGAGGTAGGATAATTTTATTGTCTTGTGTATTTGTGTCTAAGTCAGGCTGGTAAAGCCAAACATATTTGCTCAAGGGTCCAGATAATAATTTTAATATCTGTTGATGCTGCTTATAATTCTGGAAGCTTGTTTGAATAGTTCTTGTGTTATCTGCCAAAGACTTGTTAAAATAGCTGTTGGGAGTAGAAGGTTTTACCTTATTAAATACTGAATAAGGGATTCTTAATTAAATGAAATATTTGAAGGATAAATTCTTTGTAGGTTTGTTAAAATGAATATTTATCAGGTATTTTGTGGTGTTTATCAGAATGACCATCTTTCCCTGGAACGAAAATGAGAGGAATATAAATTGTTATTATTATGATTTTATAAATGAAAAAGATCTTTTTTTCAAATTCTTGATTTTTAAGGTATAATGTAATATTTTTTCTATGAAGAATGATGATGTCCTTTTGAAGTTTATAATTTCAACTTTTTATTACCCTGTATAGTGCCGGGCTGCCTCTTTCATGATGACTTGGTGTTAAATTTGGGCACCAGGTAACAGTAACAGCTATAAACTATAGCTAATGAAATAGATCTAGAAATAATTCTATGGCTTAAATTGATTTATTTAATTAGCCTAAGTCATGATGTTTTGCAGTGTATTCAGGCTCTTCCTCATCTGAAATTATTTTTTTCTTGTCATTGTATAGAATATGGGCAACATGGAAGAGATTTTTGTAGCAAGGAAGCAAATAGGAACATGCTCCTGTGTGGTATAAATAGTCTATGAAGGTGGACTGTCATGTTCTCCTTCCTTAGAAATCTCCTGGTTTTCACACATTTGATGTCTCATAAAATTTCCATTGAGAACTGCATAGCTTGTTTGTTTCTCAATATCCTGCCCTGTACGCTATTTTTGGGAAAAGACATATTTTAGAACATATTTTAGGACATATTTTAGAACATATTTTAGGACCCACTCTGGAGCAGTTTTATCCTGAAGGACTCCATCCTGTTCCATGTTGGAGCAGGGCAAAAGTGTAAGGAGGGAAGAGTGGCTGAGAGGAGCTGTTATGGACTGACTGTAAGCCCCCCCCTATGCCCCTACACTGCTCAGGAGGCGGTAGAAGAGGCAAGAGTGATGGAGTGAAGTTGAGCCTGGGAAGCAGGGTAGGGGAGAAGGTGTTGGTTTAAAATTTTCTTTATTTCTTGCTACCCAAATCTATTTTAAGTGGCAATAGAGCCTGCCCGTGATGGTGAATGGTATGCAATCTCCATTTATTTGTCTCAACCCATGAGCTTTTTGTATATATTTTCTCCCCCTGTCCTGCTGAAGGAGGGTGAGTGAGCAGTTGAGTGGGTGTTTGACCCTTTGCCAAGGTTAACCCACCATAATGTCAGTTCTTGTTTACTCAGGATAATGTAAATGAGAGTACTGTGTTTGTCATGAACTGATCATTGTGTTAGGAATAAAGCAATTACACTCCTTTGAGTAAAACTAAATGCAAACTTTTAAATCCTATTGTAGAGAACCTTTTCCTGTTTGGATATATAGATGCAAGTCATGGTCTTTCCATACCCAGGCTTTTTCACATGTTCACGCAATACATTTTTTAATAAAAACTTTTGGGAACTAAATTGACAGGCTACAAATCACAGAATCACACATAATCACAGAATGGAGGGGTTGGAAGTGACCTTCAGAGATCAACTAGTCCAACCCCCCTGCGAAAGCAGGTTCAACTAGAACAGGTTGGACAGGAATGCATCCAGGCAGGTTTTGAATATCTCCAGAGAGGGAGACTCCACCACCTCTCTGGGCAGCCTGTTCTAGTGGTCTGCCACCCTCAAAGTAAAGAAGTTTTTCCTTATGTTCAGACGGAATTTCCTGTGTGCCTCTTGCCTCTTGTCCTGTCACTAGGCACCAGTGAAAAGAGTCTGGCCCCATCGTCTTGACACCCATCCTTTAGATATTTAAAAGCATTAATGAGGTCCCCTCTCAGTCTTCTCTTCTCCAGGCTAAACAGGTGTCTCAGCCTTTCCTCATAAGATGTTCCAGTTCCTTGATCATCTTTGTAGCCCTCCACTGGACTCTCTCCAGTAGTTCCTTGTCTTTCTTGAACTGGAGAGCCCAGAACTGGACTCAAATTTGGACACAAATTTGGACTCAAATTTGGACTCAAATTTGGACACAAATACTACAGATGTGGCCTCCCCAGGGCAGAGTAGAGGGAGAGGATGACCTCCCTCAACCTGCTGGCCACACTCTTTTTAATGAACCCCAGGATACTATTGGCTTTGGCCACAAGGCCACATTGCTGCCTTGTGGTCAACTTGTTGTCCACCAGAGCTCCCAGGCCCCTCTCTGCAGAGCTGCTCTCCAGCAGGTCAGCCCCTAACCTGTACTGGTGCAGGGGGTTAATCCCCCCTAGGTGTGGGACCCTACACTTGCCCTTGTTGGACTTCATGAGGTTCCTCACCGCCCAACTCTCTAGCCTGTCCAGGTCTCACTGAATGGTGACACAGCCTTCTGGTGTGTCAGCCCCTCCTCCCTGTTTTGTGTCATCAGCAAATTTGCTGAGGCTACACTCTGTCCCCTCATCCAGGTCACTGATGAATATGTTGAACAAGACTGGACCCAATACTGACCCCTGGGGAACACTGCAAGTTACAGGCCTCCAACTAGACGCTGCGATGCTGATCACAACGCTTTGAACTCTGCCATTCAGCCACTTCTCAATCCACCTCACTGTCCACTCATCTAACCCACACTTCCTAAGCTTACCTATGAGTTTGTTATGGGAGTGCATTGCTGAAGTTGAGCTAGACAATGTCCACTGCTCTCCCTTCATCAACCCAACCAGTCATTTCATCGTAGAAGGCTATCAGATTGGTCAAGTATGATTTCCCCTTGGTGAATCCATGTTGACCACTCCCGATAACCTTCTTTTCCTCTACATACTTAGAGATGACATCCAGAATGAACTGTTCCATCACCTTTCCAGGGATGGAGGTGAGGCTGACTGGCCCATAGTTTCCTGGGTTGCCCTCCTTGCCCTTTTTGAAGACTGGAGTGACAGTGGCTTTTGGCAAATTGTTTCTATTTAGGCAAAACAGTACGGAAAATTGTAGAAACATTCCGACTTTAGGACAAAATACACATAAAATAGAAACGGTAGTCCTGATGCCTTTATTGTAAAGTACTTTACTTTCCCTTGCAAAGAAGTATCTTCCCATTACCTTGTTGTTCAGTCTTTTATGACAAAGGTATTCATGACAGAAGTTATTAGCACATGATTTGACAGGAAGAATATCTTGGATATAAAATTGTTGTTTTACAATGATGATTCTTTTGGCTTCACAAAGACTTTGTCATGCTAAGCCTTCATCCCCCTTATGTGCATTCTCAGGATACAAGAAATAAATGAGCATGGGATCACTTCTGATCAGAATGACACTGCTTTGATGAATTTCTGCTCTAAAAAGCCAATGATTTTAAAAGAAGAAATAATTGGAAAGGTGTGAAAAAGAAGGGCCTGGGAGAAAACCGAAACTTGCCATCAAGTTGAATTGGGATGTGTGGCCACATGGCTGTATGCTTCCACCTATGTTTGGTTCTGCAGAATCCAATGATATATAGAATCATAGAATCATAGAATCTTCATGGTTGGAAAGGACCTTTGAGATCATCGTTTGCAACCATACACACACAAAAAAAACCCCAAAGCCCCAAAAAACAAACCAAAAAACTACAATCTCTGCCACTAGAGCATGCCATGAAGTGCTACATCTAGATGTTTCTTAAACACCTCTAGGGATGGTGACTCAACCACCTCCCTGGGCAGGCTGTTCCAGTGCCTGACCACTCTTTCAGTAAAGTAATTCTTCCTAAAATCTAATCTAAACCTCCCCTGCCACAACTTCAGACCATTTCCTCTGGCCCTGTCATTAGTCACCTGGGAGAAGAGGCCAACACCCACCTCTCTCCAACCTCCTTTCAGGTAGTTGTAGAGGGCAATGAGGTCTCCCCTCAGCCTCCTCTTCTCCAAGCTAAACATGCCCAGCTCCCTCAGCCTCTCCTCATGTGACCTGGTCTCCAGACCCCTCCCCAGCCTGGTAGCTCTCCTCTGGACACGCTCCAGCACTTCAATGTCCCTCTTGTGCAGAGGGGCCCAGAACTGAACACAGTACTCGAGGTGAGGCCTCACCAGTGCCGAGTACAGAGGCACCATCACTTCCCTGCTCCTGCTGGCCACGCTATTCCTGAGACAAGCCAGAATGCTGTTGGCCTTCTTGGCCACCTGGGCACACTGCTGGCTCATGTTAAGCTGGCCGTCCACCAGCACCCCCAGGTCCTTTTCTGCTGGGCAGCTTTCCAGCCACTCTTCCCCAAGCCTGTAGCGTTGCTTGGGGTTGTTGTGACCGAAATGCAGGACCCGGCACTTGGCCTTATTAAACCTGATACAGTTGGCCTTGGCCCATCGATCCAGCCTGTCCAGGTATATTAAACAAATATATACACCTATAGGCTAGTGCTGTTTTTGTGAATTGCAGAAATTCAAATCCCTTGCCTAGAGTCATACAGCATAATACAAATAATTCTGTGAGACAGATGATGTGGTGGTTAGAAGCTTTGCTAAATGTGCATTCATGGTGTCATTTTTCATGATACTCTTAAATCTGTACTTAAGTCTGTACATAGTCCAGTCTCTGTGGAAAGTAGTACCACTGAGTACTGTTTTGTATAATGTCAATTGCTAAGCTCTTCCTGGAGCTTAAACTTTGTAACTTTGTGAACTATGTGTGATTTCTGTTACCTGATTAAACTGCCATCCATATGTCTGCTGTAGTCCAGTAACACAGCCCTTGTTTTTTTACAGCTAAACTTTCCCATTGTATAATGCATGGGTGTTATAATTGCCTTTTATTATATACATTCTGTAGCATCCTTCTAAGTCTATAATGTTGAGATATTAAAAGGGATGAGTTAAATTGCAGTATTGATAAAGTTCCTATTGAAACATAGTGAATTAGAATTTGCCGTTTTTCCTCTCCAAAAAAACCCACCTGTTTCTGTTTCTTCAACTGATAAAAAACATTAACATTTCTGCCCGCCGTCTTCAGTGATGTATCCTGGCAGGAATTGATCTGATTTGTGTGTACAGAAAAGTTATCCAAGACATTTCAGTAAGAGTTCTGGTTTCCCTTGTTTGCTTTGTTTTTTTGACTTGTTTTGGGACTCTATCCAGCACAAAACCTGTTGAATTCAAGAATATGACTATTTCCAGCTTTGTTCCATGGTGTCTTTCATGGATGCAGACGGCTAACAGAAGGTTGTTTAGAAAGAGGCATCTTTTCTTTTTCTGCTTCCTGTACCTCTGTTAACAGTTAATGTGTGTCCCACTCACTTAACAGCTGTTTCTTAACATTAACTCTTCTGTCACAAAGTTTCATATCTATTAATATTACAAAGCCTGTTTATTTCTGGTTTTCTGCTATTTGACTTAGTCTTTTGTAAACATGTTTTAGGGTCATTTGATGAAAAGTCTGCTGTTGTTACCCTTTACTTACTTGGATTGACATTCTTTGCTTATAAAACTGGACTTTTTCTTACTCCTAAACATTTAGGAAATGTTTAAAGCATTACCATTTGCGTATATATTTAATACAGATATGTCTAAATTTACTGTAGAATTTGAGGACTGAATTAAAAATTAAACACTTAAACCTAGCAGCAGCAGCAGTAAAGTTTGCAGTTGTGAGAAGGGTGTTACAGATGCCATCTTCCAAATTGAGTTTTGCAGCAGCCCCAGGCAATCTAATTACAGTGTATTTTACTACACAGTCTCTTCTGTCTTGGTAGGAAGATTAAACTGTTTGCCTTCTTAGCAAAGATTGCCTTCAAACTACCTATGTGCCCAGACCCAGCTCCTTCTCTCCAAAGGCCTCTAGTCTGATCACTAAACAGGTAAAAACACATCCAAACAATAGAATGTTTCTCAATGGACATCACCAATCCCACCCCTTCTCACAGGGAATTATTTTGGTGTTGATGATTAGTTAGAATTTTTCTCTGTTTTTTTCCATACCTTGTCCTGTGAAAAAGATTCACAGCACAATCCCAGGTACCTATATATATATAAAATATATATATGTACATATATGTAAAAAAATCCTGTTGTGTACTCATTGTATCTGATCACCTTTGATAAAAGCAGCATACATTTTGCTGTTTTTTTTTTTTTTTTTTTTTCTTTTCTCCATTCCTCCATGGTGTCTCTCTACCTAGTTATTCTTAGGAGTCTGGTGCTGTTTGGTCCACTTTTTTTTTTCCCTTTGTTGTCCTTCTCTTTGGCAACAAATGCAGTGCTTTGACCTTTTATTCCTGATTTCAGAGAAATCGTGTATTTTCCAAGTCTTCTGTGTACAAACATAGAGTTTAACTAGGAAACATTTATTGAAAAAATAATGCATTCTCAATTTTTAAGAAAAACTAATATGGGTATGCAATAATTAGGAAACGTGTAGAACAGGAGTTTTACTTAAGATATTGGTCTTATTCAAGAAATCTGGGACTTTAAAGATGAATACATTTTGTGATATGTTGGTCTTGGGATGTTCTGTGGCAGACACCTGAAAGGCATAAAATTGTTTTTGTGCAGTGTTAAAATCTTTACTGATTAGTATCAGCATCTACTAAGTGAAGTAAACTTCTGGATATCTCTACCAGAATTATTAGGAAAAAATGTAGATATTTCAAAGAGATCGACTCTTAATCAGTACAGTGTTACACTGACAATATGAACCCATAAATTTGGAAATATTATTTTCAGTGTTCATTAAAACTTTCTTCCAGTTTCTTCTGTTACATAAAGGAATTGTCAGGAATATAAAAGTATGTCCATTTGACATTCAGATTTTAAATGTACTAAAATTCTTTCCAAGTGTTAGTTTTGTTTTGTGTGTGTGATTTTTTGTTGGTTTTGTTTCGTTTCGTTTTGGTTGTTTTTTTTTTTTTTTCATCTTATTCGGGCACATTTCAGAAGCAAAAGAAAACTAAAACCAAATGACAAAATTACCTTGGCAATATTTAAATTCTTAAATATGTGATATTATTATTTTCTGATATTTCATGGTAATTTTTTTCCTCCATTTTGGAAACCCAGACAATTTAAAGTGAAAGTGTGGTATACAGTGTCTTGTAAACATTTTAAACTGGAAGGTAATGACCAAAGAAAATAATGCCAGTTGCTAACTGCGATTCTCTTTAAGATTAAATTAATTTAATGGAGTAGTTAAAGTGCTGAAATATATAGTATTCAAGAAGACCGTATCCTGAATTCCTTTTGTTGTAAATCAGTTATTTTACAGTCAAAATGGCAGCATGCAACAACAATAATCACAATTAATCTTAATTTTTTGTTTGACTTTAGGTATTTACGTAATAGTATTTTACCTTTTCAGTATTAAGTGTGTGTTGGTATTTCTCTGTCCTTAACCAAAGTTATTCAGAAAATCAGTAAGTCTAATTTGATGAGGTCTTTCTTTCTTTGCCATAAGGACATATGACATGAAATGAACAAGAAAGCTGCCCAGTTTAAGTGTTACTTTTGCATATTCTTTCTCCAGATTGCTATATGAAGCTGTACATAATATAAACACATATTCTTGTCTCTAGTTAGTCACATTATAGTTAATGACCATATGGTCATTATGGTATAAGATCTACTGTCTGTTGTATTTATATTCCTCAAGCATATTGTTCCTTCAACTTCACAGTGTGTTAAACTATTTCAAAGGGAAAAAAATCCTTTCCCTCTTGTTTCTGGTTGTCCTATCAAGTGTAACCTTGGACCCTTATAGAGCAATTAGACCAGCCTCTATCCCCTCCTTTGTAATGAGGTTTCTTGCATTTCTGAGTCTATAACCCTTTAGTCTTCCCTAATGGGACATCATTATTCTGAAAGAAACAATGTAAATGTAAATGAATATTCTCATTAACGAGTCACAGAGAAACCTTTAGTGGTAGCGCTGTGGTAATTCTGCTTGTTATTTCTCTGGTATTCCATGCAGATTTTTTTTTTTTTATAATTCATTATTAGTATTCAAAATTACTTCTTCTTTAATTCTGCATGTCTTTCATAATCCAGTGTTCCAACTAGTTCAACCATGTCCTTGTTTTATTCTCCAGGAACCACCTGTGAAACGTTCAAGGTCTCTGTCCCCAAAGAGCTCTTTTAGAGAGTCAGAGGAGCTAAGGAAGCTTAAAATAGCTGAAAGGAAGATTGAAAACTTAGAGAAGACACTACGGCTAAAGGTGAACATTAGAAAAATAAAAAAACCTTCTAGCTATAAGATTGTGTAGATAAAGATATACCAAAATAAACAGGCATTTTAAAAATGCAAAATGCACCTATCGTTACGGACTGTAAGCGTGTTAGCATAAAAGAGCAGTCTCTATTAGTTTGCCGTTTTCCTTTACTGCTAGGAATCTTGTATTAGTACTCCTGGAGTCCTACATAAGCCTAAATCGAACTGTCATCAATAATATGTGCTTATTAAATACATTTTCAAAATCTGTGTCTGAGAATACATATTCCAAGAAATTCATGTATTCATATAAAAGTGAAGCAGAAAGTACAAAGAAAAATTTTTTTTACAATGAAGCCAGTATTTTTAAATGCTCAAGTCAATTACTTGAAACATATTTACCCCTTGTACTCTTAGAAGTTACGGCTCAGAAGTTGTTCTAACAAATGCTGTAAAAAAACCCCAACAAACACTGCCCCCCCCCCCCGCCCCGCCCAACCTCCACAACCCTTGGTAGAAAAGCTTAATTGAGCATGTGTTACAATTTCCCATTTTGTCCATGTTCTATAGACTTTTTTGGGGGTTTTTTTGTTGGTTTGTTTTTTTACTTCAAAAATAGTACCTTTTGAATGACCTATTGGTTTCAAATTGCACCTCAGAATGCAAAACTCAATCCCTGAGTCATATTTTCTTAAACAGTTACATTTTGCACTCTCCTCCTTTTTTCTTTTCCTTCCTCTCTTCCCATCTCTTTCTTCTCTCCCTTCTCTTTCTTATGTTTGTTCAGAGTTATGGAATTTGAAAGATATTATCAGTACATGTAGCCTAAAGCAGAACTAGTTATATTGAACATAGTGTGATACATGTTGAGTAAATGAAAAAATTTGGGGAGCCCTACAAACCATAGTCCTGAGCTCCTGCCTCATGCAAAAGGACACTCACATGTAATAAGTCACTTTTAGAAAAAACATGACTGGGAATTATGTTTTAGCACAAATGCAAAAGTTTGTCACCCTGTATACTTCAAAATTTTATGTAGTGTTGTAACACATGACAATCATATGAACAGGAAAGAAGATTTAAACTTCAAACTCAGTCTTACAGGCCATTTGGCTCCTTGTTCCTGGGAGTCAAAAGATTAATTTTTTTTAGTTTTTCCTCTCTGTTGAGAAATCTAAGGTATGTCCTACCAGCTCTACCTGAGAACTGGCCTTTGGCAGGCCTCCTGTTTGTTACTCTTATTTGGCCTGTCAGACACTGATGCTACAGATTATTCTGGCGCTGTGGACCACAGCTGCTCCACTCTCGGCAGCAAAGCTCACACATCAGTGTGTGTGGTTGTTCTCTTAAATGTTAGAGAGTTCCACAATTCTTTGTGTTTTCTTCAGGAAAGATGAGTGAAGAGAAGCACTCTGATTTTCTAAGCAGATAGATAGGAGAAAGGACTGTTATTCTCTCTGCATGACCTCATAGCATAATATTTACCATTCTCCATACTGTCTTTGTCATTTCTTCTGTTTCATCTTTAAGCATAATTTAGGAATATGTGCAGCTTTATTATTTTGCAAGTTTGGGATCTCTATTTGTCACAGCTGTTCATCCATGAGGTCTTTAAGGGCTAAATCTTATACCTCCCCGTGAAACTGAAAATATGAACTCCTTCTCTAGGAAACAGACTTGACTTATTTAGCAGAATGCTTTAATTGATTGAAAAGAAGCTGTAGAGGCCTAGGTCAACATATTAAACAATGTTGTGGTGCTACATTCAGAATTCAGTGAGGCTATTGCCAGCATGACAGGGAACTCAGCTGTCATAACAGTAACATTAGAATAATTCTATTGGTAGTGTATGATTTCTTGATACTAACCTCCTTTCAGGCATTGCTTCCAATGAAGAATAATGCATGTGATTTTTGAAACACAGTAACTTGTGTTATTGCCTCCTCGAGCAAAGTGTTGACTATATGATTACTTGAAATATACTTGCTCAGAAAAATGCTTGTTCTATCAATAAACATACTGGTGATGCATATCCTGAAGATGAAACTGTGACTTTATCCATCAGTCCTTCTAAAAAATTGGTAACAATTACAAAAAAGATGAACAGCTGTATTTATGGGGTTTTCAGGAACAGGAATATTTGATGCCCCAGTCAGTATTACAAAGGAACGGAAGAGGGCAAGGTCCCATTCATAGGATTTTCCAGTTCTCCTCAGCTGACTCACTTCTGGCCAAGGAAAGTTGGCTTTTACTGTCTTTATTGCTAATATGAATAGGGTAATCATGTAAATTCAGTCTGTCCATAGTTTTGGTACAGAATCAACTTCATTTCTGCACTCCAGGACATACTAAAAAGTAATAGAGTGTGCCTGATCGCACCCTTGTTTAGGGAAGAAAATATCAAAGTAAGAAAGAAATCCTTGGAATGGATTTTGAATAACAAATTATCAAGCCAGTAATTAGAATGGTCCAAAGCATAAGTAAATGAACATACTGTTGGTCTTTAAGAAGTGGGTGGGATTTTGGTTGCCAAGATATTTGGTATAAACTAAGGATATATTTTCTTCTCCCATATTATGTTTCCAGAACTGTGATCCCTGGTGTAGCCTAGAGGAGATATTCCCGGCTGTGACTGGAAAGTTTTCAAAAGCGATAGGAGATCTTTCAGTTGATTTTTCTCATCCCTTTCGTTTGGAGAGAATTAGAACTAGAGTATATAGAACGGTCTTTAGGGCCATCTTAATAATTATTTATGTGAGTGAGGGCACACTGTTATGTTTAGATTTCATATATAGTCCTGTTACATGTATGGTGTTTAGGTGCCAAAAATCTATTAATATTGTGACTTTTACACATATCTACTTGTGGAAAAAACTATTTTTGTAATGGCCAGGTTCCTCACTTCTTGTCAGCCTGAGAAGAGTAGTCAAAGAATTGAATCAGTATATATTTTAAATTCCATTTTAGTTCAGTTTTTACTGTAACAGAAGTTTTGAAGTAGTGATAGAATATTCTGGCTTGTTTGAGCTGCCTGCAAATAACAAAATAACTTTACGCACAAGCATTTGAGTTCCTCCTCCTGCAGATTGGACTTTGTCTTTTTGTTTTTTTGGCACTGACATTAATAAACTTCAGAGGATTTACGCTGAAGGTATTTTCCAGTACCTTGACAGACTTATCAGTTTTCACTAGCAATATCAAACAATTTCAGAACAATGATTTCATGAGATTCTCTTCAAAACAAAGCATCTATAATTGTATTCTTATAAAAATTTCCTGTTGTAGTGTCAAGCAAAGCTTGGTAATAGTCTCTAAATCCTTTGTCACGAATTTATCTTGCTATTTCTATGATTTTTTTTAATACCACTGTAGTATTTATATGAGCCACTTAAAACCAATCAAAAGTACTTTTTAAGTAGTTCTAAATTTATAAATGTATCTGGTTTAGAGAAAAAAACCCGACAACGCTTTGGGAAAGTATTTAATTATAAGATCACTTTGGTACCTGCTTCTGTTCCTAAATGTGCTTTTTGTGTTGCCTGAGTCACTTCCAGAAAACTTCTGGAATTTTATATATGGTAGCATCTGAAGTTTCGGCTGGTGTCTTCCAGATTTGTTTATGTGCCATGAAAGCTGGGCTACATTTTAGAAGCCAAGCTTAGTCTAGGTAGTTTGTAGTCAGCACTACTGTAGAAACCCTTGCCATGTTTTTATAGTGGGATTTAATTTTTATTGCTTGCAGCTCTGACTATTGGTGTACGTTATTTGTTGACTAAAGCTGAAAAGCCCTCCTTGCATATAAGCAGTAAATACATGCAAATAAAGTATTGTCATTTAGTTAGAGATCAAGGAACATATTCTGTAGTTGCTCTACAAGCAGACCTCCCATTGAACGGGAAATGAAGCGCTGAGGGCAAATTTTACTACAGGATAATGTCTGGTGAATTCTTTACCTTCTTATGCCAGTATTTGACTTGCTTTGTATTGTGGAATGTCTTGTTCTTAATGATCACCTTTTTCAGAGCACAGTATTGTCACTTAGGAAAATCTTTTTTTTAAACTTGCATGATGTTATTATGCAAGTAGCATACATCAAGGTATTTCTTATTTTTCATTCTGTAAAACAAAAAAAGAGAGCACATTTTTTCATATTGTTTTGATTATAAAAAACTATTGCAAAATTTGTTTTTATTTCTTATTTGTTACATAACTAGAGGACAAGCCTGAGTGTTGCAGGTTTAGATATATTTGCAGAAATAAATTAATATATGAGGAAATCCTGAAGCCATTTAAATTTACATTTTTTTGCTGTGGACTTCAGTGTGGACATTGTTTCCCTTGAAAATATATAGATTAGTTTTCCATGCGGGGAAAAAAAAAAAGTAGTTTGGAGAAAAAGTCAATGCCAACAATCCTGTTTCAGTCTATGTATTTTTAGGTGTATTAGGTCAATGCATTCACAAGATGAAAACTGACATTTTTTAAAACTTCTCAGCAGCATGAAAAGAAAAATTAAGTAGATTTTGCCAAATTATAAAATTTTGCTAAAGTAGCAATAAGAAAAATTTGACCTTGGGAATTGTGATTCCTAATCTTTCCATTTAGATTTCTAAGGCTTTTAATAGTTACTTAAACAGAACTTTTGTTTCATGTGATCTGTGTGAAAGTCTCTTACATTTTGACCAACTCTTAATTTTGTTTTTCTGGTGCTATACAGACTCGAGAAAGTGATGAGCTAAGAGCAGCCCATGAAAAATGTGAAGAGAGGCTGCAGATGTTACAGACCAACTACAGAGCACTAAAAGAGCAATTAAAGCAGTGGGAAGAGGGCGATAGCAGGTAAGTTACATAGCTCATTAAAAACATTTCCCTTACACAAGTAATCTGAACAGAAGCATTGTATAGGTATATGGGTATTCAAAAGAGAATTTGATTTGAAGAGAGAAGCTACTATGTGGTGATCAAGACATTATCCTTTGTTAAAGCAGAATACATAGCATATGCCTGTATGAGAAAAATTACAGTTGAAACCAAGAGTGAAATGTATTGAGCTGACACCTTGACTTATTTTATTTAGGATCTCATTGTGAGCCTGAGTACTGGGCAAAGGTCTGCTAGAGCTGCTTATTTATGCTTGTCTAATTCCCCAGTCGATTAATTTATTGACTCTGTATGTTTTTAATGTTCTATAATAGCACAGTTGCTCCTTATGTTTCAAATAGTTTTAAAAAATAATTTTATTTATAAAAAATATAGAAATAACTGCCCCTCTAACATTTAGTGATTCACACATTATCTGAAGCTAATCCTAAAATCCCCTTCTTAACAGGTAAAAAAAGGGTATGTGCATGAAAAACAGGGTGTTTTAATCTGTTAAATGATTATAAAATCAATTATTTCTGAAAATTCTACAGAAATGTTGCAGCTATATGTCTTTGTTAATGGAAAGAAGAAAGACTCTACTACGTCAAAATTTAAATAGTGAATATTCTATAGATAATTCTCCCTTAAATTCTATACAGAACAGTGAAAATTTTATGCAGAAATTATTTTTTTTTAAGTCCTTAGTAGAGAGTTAGAATTTTTGGTAGACGGACACATTTGGAGGTATGAAGACATTTCTTATCACTTCAGTTATCGAACACTGCTAAAAAACTGCACAGTTTTTTAGGCCCTGTTTCAAGAAATTAATTTGAGCAGGTCCTTACATCCTGGTGGTTTCAGTAGAACTTCAGCATGCACCTACAGTTTAGTAAACACATATGTGTTTTACTAAATACAATTCTTTTTGTAATTAGAGCAATACTGACTAGTCTTGACACAAACTCTGTAACTTGCTCTGTCTGAAAAGGGAGTCACTGGAATTGCTGCAAAACTGGTAGCCGTTCATAGAGTCCAGCATGACATAAAGTGTCCTACTGTGAATGATCAACTATCCCTCATATATAAGTAATGCTTTTCTGAGGCCTATCTGAGTAGATTTGCATTGCTTTACAATACTATGGCATTTACTTAAGAAAGGTTTGTCTTTTAAAGAGAAAAAAACGTGCGGAGGAAAATAATGGTAAGTATAATAATGCTACAGGCATTGGTAGCACAGGAAGATTTTTTGAAAATATCACAGCATAAATAATGAATAGATTTGTTTAAATTAGCATGAATAGGTTTTCTTTATTTAGGGAAAACATGGATGATTTTATCTTCTAGCTCACTGTTTTAAATTCAGTGCAAGGTGGAAATGTAACCTGCTGGATGATAGTTACTTTATGCAATGAAATGATTTGATTCTGTGTCTAAAGCTAAGTAGGAGTTCGTGGTCCACTGAGAGGCCAAGGCTGAAAAGATACAAAAATTCAACCTAGATAAAGACAGTAAAATCAAACTTGATAATACAGTGAAGCACTGGGTGTACTGGTTCTGATAGTTCAAAAAAAAAAGAAGGAATGAAAAGAGAAGAGAGAGAAAGACAAAAGCAACTTCTGTTTCTGTTTAAAATAAATGAGACCAACTTGTGTCCTCAGAGGAATGTATTCGAGAAGAATAGATGCTAGAGAAAATGCAATTCTAAATCTTTATTCGTTCATCTGATTTTTTCATCTGTAATTAAGATGAGCTGAAAATGACAGGGTTTTGATCATTTTTGTCATTAGAACAGAATTATATGAAACCATCATAGTAAAAGAGCTTTATTTTTCCTTTTTAATATGATTAAACAAAGGAAAGTAGTCAAGACAAATAAAAACATTCTGTAAACTTTACACTGTTATTTTGGTATCTCAAAAAGCTTTATATCGCTGGTGTAATGTAAATTGAACATTAAGAACTTGGTATCAGGTACTTATATGGCGCTTCTGATCCTCTGTAAGTGATGGAGGACCCCATTCTTTCTTACTCTTAATAGACTAGAATCTGTTATCGAGATGGCAGCTGATGGGACCTAATCCACCTGTCAGTGTACATACAACTTCCACTGACATACGTGACTGCAAAGATGATGGGGGCCTTATGAGATTACCACATTCTCTGGGAGTTTATTTCTCTGCCCGCTAGGAATTTAGATTGCAGAGAATTTTAAATTCATTTTGTAAAGGATTTTTTAAAATACAGTTTTTATCTTTCGCATTATTAAAATACATACAATATTTTAATGAAAAAAATCCATGAAATATTTTCATATTCTTTTTATATGCTTCTGAATTCAGTATGATTTTTCTTGATACATCATGTTATCCATATTCTTTCATTAGACCCTAGATCAACAGTTTTATTTAGAATGGGCATTAGTGTAGCTTCCAGATTGGTTTGCAGGGGCATTAGGGGAGCTGGTGGCTCTCCCATTTTTTTGCAAGAGATTCTGTGATGGTTTCACCCTTTGCTTTCTCATACCACTATTGTAAGGAATGTTGACAGTATGGATGTGGTTGATACTGCTCTGCCACATGTCAATTGAGAGTCATGGTGCCATACTAGCATGGTATCTGTCTGAAACTATGTATTTGAACTTCTCTGTAATAACACATAAAAGGTTTCATGCCTCACAGAACATCTACATCATAGAAGATTTATGTGCAGTAGATGCCGCAATTTAAAAATAGTATTTTCTGAAAGCAAGGATGCTTTTATTCTTGTGGTCCTAAAACATGTAGATACTTGAAAATGAGCAACCTCTTTTTACTCATAAACAGGATTGAAAGTAGTAAAAGCAGATACCAGCATGCAGACCCCCGTCAGCTTTGTCAAGAAGATTCTGATGCTGTGTGGAATGAACTGGCTTTTTTCAAAAGGGAACACAAAAAGCTGTTGATTGAAAAGTGAGTTCTTTTCTTAAATGGTGTTTACACAAAAACATTCTGCCGTTTTTTTCTGATGGTAGTGCTTTGCAAGCCACATAAGAGGAATTCCTTGCAAAATTCCAAGATAAAACCATCTTCTACCAAAAGCAGAAAAGGAAAACATCAGCTCTTTTTTTTTTTCCCTCTTTCCCCCCCCCCCCCCTTAAATCAGTGACAAGTTACAAGTTTGCTAGCACTAACAGAAACTGTATTCCATGATCTAGGGATTGTGTTAATTAATGTGGCTCTCATCTGTTGGAGGTGTCGCTCTTCATTAGCCTGTATTTTACACACTGCCGTGCTTCATTTTTGGAATGAGGTGGTGAGGGGATAACCTAGCCAGCCATCCTTGTTTGATCTCTGTGATACATACGCAATGCAGAATGCCTCAGCTCTCTTGGTTCCCTGCCCTGTCCTGCTAATCCCAGCTGAGCTCATTATGGTGTAGCCTTGCTGCTACTCCTGGAGCCAGAGCTGTCCAAGCTAATTACTGGTAGCAGCAGAGCTGCCTGTTAAGGGTCTGGTGTGGATCTGCTAACATGGTCCTTGGTAGTGACCTGCAAAAAGCACGAGGGAGTTGCTCTCTTTCTTGCTGTGCACAGCCTGTCCTTTGGGTTTAGTGCTGATCCCTTCACACAGCTCTTTTAGCTGTAGTAAGTGTAAAACTTGGTGAAGGAAACTCTTACTTTAGAAAACATACACTTTGCTGCTTTGATCTCATAATTCATAGGCTATTATACTCAGCCAGGCAAAGTAAGAAAATGTCCTTTTATACTAGACAAAAGGAAGTTGGTGTGGTATAATTAGCCCTTTGCTGCTATTTAACACTTTCTGTAAGTCAAGTTGATTTTGTTTTTTTATTTAAGAATCAAGACATCATAGAAACTTTTATTCAGACTTTGTTTTTGTCAGCATTAAAGAAATTGTGTTTTCCCAGTGGGTCACAATGTAAACTGATTTTGTGGAGATACCATGAAGACTGCTATCACAGAATTTCAACAGCAGCAAATTGTTTTGTAGTATATAAGTCCTTGTGTGGCCCATAAGCTGCTTTAGTGTATTGTTGCTACTAGCAGTGTTACCTGGGGTATTCTTATATCCATCAGTTATAATTGTGTGCCTGTTCTTCTCACTTCATTGTCACATCTTTGTTTGCTGTTTTGAAACTATCACAACAAATTATCAAATGTAATTCTTTTCTTTATTTTGATTTTTTGTATAGGAAAGAGCACTTTCTTGCTGTACATGTAATTGTAGTCGTAATTCTCCTTTCATCACTAATCAACACATGCATCACAGGCAACAGTAACTCAGGAGCAATAACATAAGCCTCTCCTTTTCACGCACAGCCATGAAAGAGAGATTGCTTATATATTGTGCACACCCTGAAGGCTGGTGCAGTTGGACTGTTTTTCTAGAGTTCCCATGCAGTCACATTTATGGGGAACACCTTTACATCTGGTACATTGCAGATCAGTGGCATTGACTAGATTGTAGTGAAGTGGCATGAGCAAACAGTTGAGCTCTTTGACATATTGAATTTTTAAGTCAAAGTAAGTTCTTGAAATTCTGCATAGTACATCGTAAGAAGACAGGGCACCATTATGGTCATTAAGGTGAACTCCTTGTGTCGGTTTAGGTGCTTTTTACTTCTTATGGGCAATGTAGCTTATTGTTAGTTGAAGGAAGGAAGGAATGAATACGTAACTCCTGTGGTTTTTATATCTGTCTTCAAAGAGTGTCTCTAATAATGACTGTCTTTAATTTGTTGAAGCAAGTCAGCATTTCAAGATCTGAGCTCATTTTCTTAAGAAAGTCAGTATTAAATTTAATATACTGTTTAGATCTGTAGATAGGGATTCTTTATATTGCATGTATTCTTTCTTAAGCTCTGTGGATAAAGGACATGATCTACAGATTTGTACCAGTTACTTATATGTGTGATTCTACAGGCAGTGTAAATCTATCAGGTTAGCTTAATTTGATAGACCCTACTGGTTGTTAGCTTAAGTTGTTTAGAACGTGTTTAAGCCAAATCCAACACAGCATTGCTTAAAGAAGATTGTCATCTTGGCTTAAGTCTGTTTTAACTTTAAATATGTGTAATTTCTGTCTCAGACTAGGCCAGGGTGTGAATGTTAGGAAAACAGGATTATTTGTTGTTGTGTGTTTATTTGTTTTACCTGTAAAGAAGATATTTCCTCCCTCGCTCCCTCCCTCCCTCCTAGGCACAGAACAATGATGTAAAATGTCTTTAACATGCAGGTACATTGCTCTGAAAACAGATGGATAATAAGTAAAGTATAGGGTAAAGCCAAGGAAAGCCTCTTGATGCACGTCCCAGGCTTCAAAATGCAGTCATTACCAATATTAACACAGTGTAAACAATCAGTTTGTAAGTTATGAAATCTGTTTTTAAGTCAGGAAGAACCGAAGTTGCATGGAAGTCACTTCTTGTGGTGGTGCCTAGTTCCAAATCCTGTTGAAGTTGGTAGAAAGACTTTGTGTCAGCCACTACTTTCTGTCGGGTCCTGTCTTTTGTAAAGTTTTCTTCTCATCACAAGCAGGTTTGCTTTGACTTTCATGTAAGCTGTTAAACAGTATGCAGCTTTCAAGCTGGACTCTAACACACAAACAAATATAGGGTTTAGGACTTAAACACCACCTTTTTAAATAGATGAAGTTTTCTGTTTTCATCAAGTTCAGAATGCCTAATGTCTGAGTTATTTTTGGAGGCTGTTGGTGCAGAATGTGTGGCATTGTTACTACAATGTTTTTAGTTTTTTGATTAGTAAAGAATAGTACGTGCATGTTGTATTACTTTGCAATTATAATGAAACATGTTTTAGAGCCATGGGCTGCATCCACTCCTTGATTAATGATGTATAAATTTGAGCTATTTGCACATATAAAAGAAAGTATCTAAATATTGTTACAATCCCATACTAGATTAGTAAAATATAATAATCAATAAGCTGTGATTATTCAGTGTGTGCTCAATGTTTTTTGCATATATTTCTCTTGAATTTCCCAATATTCCCCTGGAAGAAAGAGGATTTTTTTTCTATTAATGTGATTTATCTTTATACTAAGTGCATTACAGAATAATTATTCTCTAACTGGTTTTAGTAATAGCTTTACCTGACTTCTTTATTAAGCCTTCTCCCCCACTATTTACTGTTTCACAAAGAATATCAGATTATAGTCTACCATGTATATGATGTGGATTGAAAGCTGCATTTTTAATTTGAGTTATGAAATCTCATTTTTAAAATTCTTTATTATTGAAACAAAACAGAAAGATCCAAAATTTAAATTCACTTTGAGATCTGAAACAGTAGCTACGAAAATAGTCTAACTTTTAATCCCTCATAATTCATTGTTTTAAGAAATCTGATAGCAGCTATCAGCTAAATTCATACCAAAATTGAAGAGTTACAAACAGAAACAAAAAGAGATAGTTTAAATAAATTCCCTAAGTATTTTTTGAAGTGTTTATTAATGCTAATGGCCAAGTGAAAACAATTCCACAGCTCTGCTAGGATGTCCCATTTTGGTCTTTTCATGTGGGTCATTTCCCTTATAAAGCGTGCAGTACCTGTGTTACGCTGCAGTCATTTCCTGCTGAGTACCGTGTTATTGCAGGCTACAGGAGCAGCTATGGTATTGATGTTCATGTTCTGTGTTAAGAAAAACATGGGATTTGATCACTTTTTCTCCCCCTTAAGCAAACAGAAAAACATAGTAGTTTTAAAACAGTAGTTAAAACTTACCTAAGGAGGAGGGTGATCCATGCTTGTATAAATATAATATTTTTATTGAAGCTGCATGAAACTGCTGAAGACTTGCAATAGAGAGATCTAGTAACATAAAAAAATTGAAATTTCTTTTATTCAGCTGTGCAATACCAGTGCTTTCAGATACAGCATCTTGCAGCTGCATAGAACTGGAGTATCTTCAATGAAAATAGGCATATCATTTTACAGATAGATACATTTTTAGATATATATAAAAACATACATATGTATCTAAATCTAGTATGGTTCTTGGATTTTTAGATTGATTATTTTTAATCTTGACTATTAAATGCTAAATGCGGTCTTACTTTCTATAGAATTGTATTGACAGATACGTCCTTCGACATTTTCTTCACACATTATTTAGATTAATCTTTGTATCTATATTATTTGGATTTTGCTGAAATTCAGGGTAAATTAGTATGTAGCATGTCCAATTTAACTGCTACTTGATTGCAAGCTAGCTAATTTAAATGACTTTGGCATTTCCATATTAAATTCTTGTTTGCTGGAGTATAGGGATACTCTGTCCCTTTGGCCTTTATATGCAGACTTTGGAAAGGTATAGTTGACTGTATATAAACTACTGTGGAAGCTTGACAATTTTACATCTTTTATTCTGGATTACTTTGTAGGTGATCTTGTAATTGATACGAGCAACATTTTTTGGGACTTTTTATTTGATGTAGTATATTCTTCAACATAAGACATTATGACATAAGTCATTATCTTCACAGCTAACTGGAAACTGTTTGTCCGAATGGTATGGTCATATGCAGCTAGTGATAAGGAGGAAATGTTTATAAAGTGAAAGAGACAGCTACATCTTTCAAAGAATTTTTGGTAGTCATTATTTCCTCTGAGTGCCTGGGTAGCTGTGCATGTCCTCCGTTTAGGAAATGTGCTCTGGATCTTTGAAGCATGTGGAATCACTGCAAGCTCAGTAGCATCCTTACTTTGCTATAGCAGTTATTTAATAAAGGTTTCTTATTAGCTTTGCTTTTGTAGGAAAACAAGACTTCATGATTTCCGTTTTCCTTATTCTTTGTAGAGTCAAAGCAACTGTTCTATACCCTGTGTGGTGCTATCTGAGCAGACAGTTGGCAGGAACTTTACTTGCGACCGGCAGCAGCATGTGATGCCTCTTGCCTTTTCTAATTATCAGAATAGGTGTGATGGAGGAAAGATAAATTTACTGTTCTGGAGTGGTGGCAGTAAGAAATACAAACCTAGGCATTATTAGTTCCTCTGTTTCTTGAATGTGTCTTTTTTTTTTTTCCTTTTTTTTTCCTAGAGAACCTGATGAAAAAATGCGGTTTTGATGACCTTGACAGTCTCTTTGCCTAAATAGGAAATATCTGGTCATCAGAGACTTTGACTTTTTAAACCTCTGTTGTTGTCTGCCATGTCCAAATACAACAGTATTTTTTTTCCTTTGTTCAACTATGTCATGTATTGAATTAATATATGTCATTGAATTAATATATATGATTATTATAATTATAATTATATTGAATTAATATATATGTCATGTTCAGCTATGTTATGTATTGAATTAATTTGGAACAAATTAAATTCACACTACATGGTTATTAAAAAAGTGTCACTTAGAGAGTATAGCTCTTCTGATGTACGTACTACCTCGGTAAAGTAATCTTTCTGTTCTTCAGTTTTAGGAGTGCTGGGACATAGCAGGCTTCTTACTGCTACATACTTAAATCTGATCACTCAGGGCTCTTGTTTACTTTTTACTGCAATTAGTAATTCTATACTGCAAAGCCAAATGTAGTTAAAATAACAATGTATATGTATTTCTTTAGGTTTTGGATGGATAAAAAGATTGCTAAATCTAAAATACCACCTTTTGATCTGCTAAAAATGATTAGAGCCTTGATTCTGCAGCTAGTGTTAGGGGTTTCTGACAAAGGTGCATGCTTACTGACTAGACCGAATGTTGCTCAGTGGAAATGACAGTCAGGCTCAAGTGCGAGAACTTGAAACAGTGCAGTTGATGGCTAAATGCACTGCAAATAATTTAAAATGTAAGAAAACGCTAGCACTAGTTGTACTACAGGGTGCAGTTTTTAAAAGATGTTTTTAAAGGACCAAAGTCAGAGCTGTAAATGCCACATGAAGTCATTTAGGGGCTTTTGTATAATTAACCTACATTGCCCCTTTTGTGAAGAGAATTATTTACTCTTTTCTAGCAAGCTTACAGTAACATTTTCACAAGGGACTGTCAGCTAAATGAAACAAATATATTGTTGTTTTCAAGTGAGAGTGATCTGTCTGGGATGATGAGATTAATGACCTCTAATTGTTAAGCTTGTCTCTAGAACTTTTCTTACCTGTGTCCACCAGATCATATAATTTCCTGTGTGCTAGTAAACAGAGAAATTTGGGGACTTGCTATGTTTTTGGAAATGAGATGTGTTGCTGCTTTTCCTGTGTTCTTCCATATTTAATCAGATTTTTCCTGTCTGTAGGTATTTGTTCAAAATCCAAATGGTATTATCCAATCTCCATAAGCAGCCGGTAATACTTTGGTGCTTTGTCATACATGGTGACACTGTGTCATACTGAAAACATACAGTCATGCCATTAAACATTCTTCCATAATACATAAGCAGGGAAAGGCAGAATCAAAGTTGCATTAGTGATAAAATTTGGGCATTGTCAGGGATAAGAATAGCATAGAGATGCTGGAGAAGAGTAGGGACTCTTAAGTTAGCTTCCCGTTGTATTGCTTGCACAGAACTATTACCTGCCTTGCTGTTGAATCACAGTAATTTCTATAGATTATTTGGGTGTTACAGAAACGAGATATTCTACTGTTGGTAAGCACACTGCCTGTCAGAGTGCTGTCTTTTTCTTATCTCTATTGCCTAGGCAAAAGTTCTTCAGATTTTAGATGGAAATGTCTGATTTATCAGCCTACAGATACATATGTATGTATAAAAATTAAAAAGTACTAAGTGTGTCTTGTTAAACTGTACTGAACGTTCATAGTAAGAAGCCTATGAACCTACAATCTATAACACCAAAGCACACCAAAGCTGGTAACATGAGCTGTCAGGCTGCTATATTAATAGAGTTATGAGGGATCAGCATGATCTTTGTGATGAACTACTTGGCTCTCCTTTGCTGCATGCAGCACAATATGCATACAGATACAAAAGTGTAATCTATCTTAATGTTTTTGGATGTTTTTCTAATTTGTAAAGAATTCAGAATGCGTATTCTAAGAATTATTGTTAAATTTACTTTTTTCAAACACAGACACATGAGAAATAACATGGCATCTTCCAAATTTTCCTAAAACTCAAATATTTCAGCGTAACAACTAACTTAAGAAATTGATTTGTATCCTTACTTTGCATTATTGGAAACCAGCTCCATACTAAAGCCAGGCTGTAGGTCATAGAGACTTCGGTGTGTTTGTCATCTGAGGTTTATGTAAAGGTTAAAAGCACTGTTGCGACACTGTAACTCTCTTGATGTTCATGCAATGGAGTTTGCACCCTATGTGCTTCTCCAAGTTATGTTGATTACACTGGTAACGCAATCATGGCCCTTCAGGTTGCATCCTTTCTGAACTAACTACAGGTAAACACTGTTTATGAGCCTATTCTGTTGGTCTTGTTATAAAGGAATGAAAAAATTAAAATTATGAGCATAATTCACACAATGTAACTTTTTTTTTAAACACCTTCTGGTCAATCAGATGGGTTTTGTGCTACAGTAAACCAAATAAAAGATTACTAAATGGAAGATAAAATTTTAGGCATGGGTTTCTACCATCCTTTTGCAAGCTAAAGGTTATGCTGCATGTTGGAATTATTTTAGTCGCTAGTCACTAGCACATCTTTGGTTTTTGAGTGACTATTAATTTGAAATATATCTCAAAACTCATTCTTGACAACTATGACACTGCTCACTTTTGTTATGTGAACAGACATTGGATTGGTGGGGGGAGTTGCTTTTATCCTTTTTGCTCCTGAATGCGGGTTGTAAATCAGAGAAACTTTACTTAGCACCAACAGATATTGCTTCCTGCAATTTTCATCCATCCTGTAAGTGACTGAATTGGGAAACAGGAATGATAAAGACATATTTCTGGGAAGTGAATGGACAAAGTAAGATAGATAGCTCAATGACCCTGTATAGTCAAATGTTCCATTTCCTTGGTTAATTAAGACTACAAGTTTCTTTGTGTAAACTGTAAGTTTACAATTTCTTGCTGTAAAGGAATTCCAGTAAATCATTCTGAATAGTCTGAATGTTCACAGAATGTAAGTAATGCTACTACTTTTTGCTTTACTCTTCTTTTGGCAGCATTATCCCCAGACATATGTAATGGTTTTTGCTCTCTCGCACAGTCTAGATCAAACACCTGCTCCCAGGTTTACTCTCACCTCCCAAGGCTGTCAGTTGACACATAAATATACAGATCCATGAAAAGAGCATATTTTGCCCTTACTGCAGGCAAATGTTCTTGAATCATAATGCTGTAGGAACAAAGTGAAGAATTTCTGTCAGAGTAGTATTTCCCATGCAAAAGTTGGATAAAGTTTCTGCCTAGCTGAGTTCTCATCACTATAAACAATTTTTGAGTAGTAGAAAATTAAAATTAGTGTTTGCATTATGACATATCAGACGACTCATCCTCATTTATGAAAGCATCTTCCTACATTTTCTGTATGGGCTTTTTACAAAAGTATACATAATGTGCATGTGCATTCTACTCTGGTTTTACAGAGTACAATTTTTACTCTTTTGAAGACTCAGGAACAGAAAATGCAATTCAGTTTTGCTTACCTAGAGGACCTTTCTGGGTTAATTTGCTGTCTTTCTTCCCAAGTTCCTTTCTTTTCTGAGGGGAAGAAAACGGAGCTTCTTCTGCTGTCCCATTTTCCTTGTAAGGATTATTAGGCTATTTAGCTTAAGTTCTGGATAAGAAAAAATTGCCTAGCACTACTTTGATCCATTGTCTTTAAAACTTACTTATTTTGGCTACTGTAATAAGCAACACTACTGTCCCTTTTTAAGGACCCTGATAAAGAGCATGCAAAGCCTGCTTAGCAGTTTTTTTCTGTCTGATTTTATTCTTAATTTGGCTTTCCAGTCTTTAACAGTCTTCCATGACTCTGGAGGAAAACATTTGAAAAGGCAATAGTTAACCTCTTGGACTCAGAGGAAGGCTTCCCTGACTGCAGCAGCTCCTGGACTAGCCCCCTGATATCTGTCCAAACCAGCAACTGTGTGCATTAGGAGATTGTGGATGGTTCTGCTTATTTCTCCAAAGAGTCATCCTCCTGCAGTCTTACAACTTGTAATCCTTGGGAAGGAGTCGGTTTCCTCAGTGGGTTATTCCTTCTTATATATTCAGCTCTATTAGAAATGAGATTCTCTGCTTGGTTTTATTTTCCAGATAAAATTCCCTAGGACAAACGGAAAAAAAGTCTTATTGTTTGTTTGGATGTTTATTTTAGACTGCCATGAGCCTGCTCTCTTAATTCCTTTTATCTGTATGCAGAGGAGTGTAGGAGTCTCCTGCTGGCCCTACCTGTGAATGCTGAAAGCTGCTGATGAGCAATGGCTGACTTATGGGATGTGTATTACTCGGGAGGCAGTGGTTTGCTAGAGGACTAACTAGAGTCCTCTGGCAGTGGGTTAACCTAAGGTTGGCAACTCTTGTGGGAAGGAGCCCTTTAAACTGGTAAATGCAGAGAGAAAGTTTATGCTACAGTTCAGGTTATCCTTCTAAATTACCTTTTATTTAATGCATTGAGACCCAAGTGCGCATGTGTACATGTACCTTAGATTTGGAGCTCTGTGAGGGCTCCTGATGGTATCTTTAGAACTGCTGACAATTAAAAATGATGAGTACTAGGAAATTTTGTTCTAGTAAGAAGGTATATTTTGCAGAAGCTCTGCTTATATGCAGATGGTATGAGCATTTCTCCTGTTCTAGTAACTTGATAAGTAAGCAACTGTTACAGAGAATTTCTTGCTGATGCCTAGCTATAATCTAAAAGAAATCAAAAGTAATTCCTTTGGCAAAACTCATTCTATGCACAGTTTTATTATGATACCTCTTCCTATATTTCAAATGGGTGAGTATTAAAAAAAAATATTAAGAAATGAAGGAGTAATCAAAAGTATTATATTACCATAAAATAGAATTCAGAATATGGTATGATACTGGAAAGAGCAGATACTATAATTGTGGGTCAAGGCCAGTACCTTTAAAAATGTATGCAATACCAGCATAACCTATTAGCTGGATAAATTTGCTCTCTCTTGATTTCTTACTATTCTTGTTTTAATATTGCCAACTAGGACTGTGGCAATTATAGTCGGAGGATAGAAATGAAGCACTGGTACATAAAATAGGAGGGTGAGTACTCTCCTGATCCTCTTGCTGCCTTTGGTATATTTACATTACAAGCAAGAAGAATGACTTTCATGAAGTTATTGATAGTAAACAAAATACTTTTGAGATTGTCCTTGGGATGTGAAAACAAAGACATGATTCTGTTTCTGACCTGCCACATTAGAAGATACTGTCAGTATTCTCGGAAGTGCCATTGGATTCTTGCTAATTTAGGGTGCTGATCCCTGTTAATTCAAGGACTTAATGGCATCTCCTTGGGAAGGAAGGAGTTGGAAGTTACTCTCTGACCACGTAATATAGAGCATCTAAGACTGTTGCTGGCCTGAACTGTTTCTTGTCAACAGAGTAAACTTTAAATATATTTTGGAGTAGGCTATATTGTCAGAAGCTCTCTTTAGGTTTTCGACTTGTTTTGGAAACAGGTAAGAAAATGCTTGCTGTTGAGGAAGAATTACTGAAGAAATAGAGTCAAATTCTACCAGATATACTTACAAGCAGCATAACCTCTCTATGCAGAAGGCTCAAGGCCATGAGGCAATTTCAGGTCTGAATAAAGATGAAAAGCAGTACACCAGTGTCTAGGCTTTGTATGGCTTTAAGTCACTTTTCTCCCATCTGATGGGCTCTCATTCGAAGCTAGCAAAGCTGCTAGAAAATACAAGATTTGAGTATAAATAAGAGCAAGGCATTTTTTTTCTGGAAGGAGTCATAAATTCTGGATTTTTTACAGTCCACTAGTTTTATTACTCTTTCAAGCACATTGCAAACCCAGTCATTCTTTCTTCCCTCTTTAAGAAATGATCCTGAGCAGCAAAGTGTGTATGGGAGCTGAATACATATTTTAAATAAAATTTTCAGTTCATCTAACAGATATAGGATTAGTGTATTTGTTCTTAAAATTAGAAATAGCAGCCATGTATGTCACTCACAGTTATGTGACCTTCATTGTTGGCAAATTTGGTATGGTGTTACTGTAAATTTTCAGGGTATATTTTTCAGTTGTACCGTCTTTAGGATTCTAGAAACCTTGACTATAAACTAACCAGAACTGTAAAGACTTTCCCAGTTCCATCAGAAAAGAGTTGTTTGCCATGTTTTGAAAATGTTTTATACCTTTTCCGCGTAAAAAACCCCAAACCCAACTGATTGAAATTAACGTGTGTAAAGAATGCATCTAGGTACAGGCCAAGTGATAACTGCAATTTCAACATTGCAAGATTTTAGAAATGGCTCACTCCATTAGCATTACCATTGCAGATAAGCTTTTAAACTTTGAGTTTAATGAAACTTAATAAAGTTCAACTGAGTGGTTACTTATTTTCTTTTCATCTGGATTGCTGATAGGTATTCCTATTCGTGAATCTTTTTTGCCTAAGGTTATTCATGTATACAGCTAGAAGGTGTTTTATGCAAAATTTCAGAAACAATTCTGAGCAGGTTTTTTGTTGCTTTTAAAGCACATTGAAATTTATTTAGGTTTTATTTCTATTTTTAGTTTTTTCATCAATTTATTAATGATTATTGACCGAATTTACAGAATTCTGGAGTTTCAACGCCCTGCAAAGTTTCACCTCCTCCACATATCAATATAAACAATTGTGTAAGGTGTCAGAATACTTCACAGTATGTTTATCTTTCTGGTATCTCTCTATTGTTTTAAATTATATCCTAGAAACTTCCCTTTTTAATATTTAAATTAAATAATGGAATGAATACACAGCATGAATTTGACAGAAACTGTAAAATGCAGTAGTAGCCTTTGACTTTGTCAAGAGAAAAGGTGCGAAGATGTGAATTGATCGCGAGCTGGAAGTGATCAATTTATACGCACACTCAGGTTTGTTTGTCTTTCCTCTTGACCTGCGTATTTCCATCGTATTCAAATCCCATCATTCATTCTTGAATTATGGTTCAAAGGTCTATCTTCTCTGAGTCCATAGAGCAAACTCTTTTTTTCCAAAGAAAAGTTTTTCAGTTTCCTATTATGATTACCATAGACTTTCATTTGAGTTCTACATTGCTGTATGTATTAAATTTAGAACCTCAATCACTTCAGTTCTCTAAATTATGTTTTTCCATAGGCCTCCTCTTTTTCTTTTTTTTTTAACTCGTGGTTCATCAACCTTAACTGCAGGACTGCATAATTTGTCCTGTTTGATTGCTACCTTGTTTGTTTTTTCCTTTTGTTGATGTTATGTGTGCCTTGCTTAGCAGCACTTCAGTACTTACGTACATCATATTCCTCCTTTTGTACTGGGGTATCATCTCCAAATGAATTTCAGGTTCTATCTCTTCCCTGTACAAATGGAGCTCAAAATCTGTTTCATGTAAAATATTTAGAAGGTTGATGTTTTTTAATTGTGTAATAGACATAATAATGAGATCATATTTATGAGATGCTGACTGAAATAACAGACAAACTTAAATACAACCATAGAATTAAAAAAATTAATTTTTTTAAAAGGCAGAAAATAATTTTTCCTTGAAAAATGCTGATTTATAAATTTCATATGCTATATATTTTATTTGCTTTCTCAAGCAAAAACATACATGGTGTGAAAAAGACAACTAGAAAGCACCCTGCTTGTCAACTGATATATTGTCATTAGGAGACTTGTGAAAGGGTAAATAAAAATCATCCTCCATATTCTATGCTACTGATTTACAAAGTAGAGGGTTGACTGTTTCCAAATTTTTGTAAATTTGTTCTTCTCCTGCATTTCCTAAATACTCTCATTGCTGAATTTCCCTACTGGGAAAAGAGTTGTGCTCAAATACTTGTGCCACTTGGTATTATAATCTGAAATAGGAAAGATAATTAACCTAATCCTCAATGTAAATTTATAATCTCTTTCACTTTGTTTAGTAATTTATGGATTTATCAGGAGAAAAATTATTTGATACCAGATACAAAAAAGTTTAAAATATGCCGATTTTTAATTTTCTTTTTAAGTCAAGCTTGTAGTTGTGTGTAAGTGTAAAATGTGAGATTTGTGGAGCTGTCCTAAAAAAATTGCTAGAAACACAGTTAAATGGAGATTAACATAAACATCTAACATATACATAACCCTCAAAATTGCCTACTCTTGAAACATCTTCAACTCCCGGCATTTCTACTGTCAAAAGATGGAGGAGGCAAGTACTAATGTTCAAAGATTTCTTTTCAATATCCATGCCTCAAGACTACAATCAGCTAGAATCACTTTACACAGAAACTACCTTTCCACTGTAGAAACATCTTCAAAGATTCCATCTCTCAGCTTCAGTTTATGTCTTGGATCTTTTCAGATGACATAAACAGGATGCCCTTTGCTCAGCGCTTGCTAAATCAAACACAAGTTTTTCAATTCACAGAGAAATCCCCTTTCATTTAGGATCAAAACCTGGCGCATTTCTTCTTTCCATTGTTTGATGTGTTAACTGAAACTGAACTATGTGAAAACTGATGCAGTAAATCTAGTGAGCATTTGCCTAAGATAATTACAGCAAATATTAGCTTCATCTGCTAAAATAGTGTTAGAAGCTCTTACTCACCGTATCTGAACTTTGACACTGCTGTTCTGACTCTCGAGTTCCAGTAGGTTATTGTTCTGCATTACCACACACAGAGCTTATTTTTGATCCTTTGAGTGGAAGGATTGCAGAGGTAATCCTTCTCTCGCCCCCAGTAAGTGAGGGAACCATCTCATGTCGCTAGAATACGTGCAACTGGATCACAGGTCTCTTCAAGTACCTAATCCGCTTCGTAGAAGAGTTGAACATGGATCATTCAAAAGACTGGTGGGGCAGACATAGTCTGCTAAAGGCAATTCCCTTTCTGGGGAAAAAACACACAGAGATGTTTACCTTCAGACTCACTTGAAATAGTTTTTGGAGAGGGAGGGAGGGTTTCATAAAGATAAATCGGTTTTTATCTATTAGGTTGGCACATCTGTGTGATAGGATGCTGAGGCAGATAATGGTGTAAATGAAAGGCTGGAAAGCAAATATCCTGCCCACCCCTGCTTTTTGCCACTATGTTCTTTCAGTTGAGTCATTTCGTTCAGTGTTGCATTATACTTCAGCAGTTTTCTGTGACTTCTTCAGTTACCTTGAATTTCTTGGAGCCCCTTCTTGCTCCTTAGAAATTTCTTACTTGATCCTTTGATGCTTGTTCCAACTGATCATGTTCACTTGTTCTTGTGGAAAGTAGCAATCACGCAGTCTCTGCAAAAAGTTCTATTCTTCAAGAAGACCACAAGAAGACCCTTTCCTCCTTTTTATTGAGCTGGTCTCTTGTAACAAAATATGCAGGCTACAGTACTTTTGTGGCGAATTTTAGAGAACTGAACTAGATGTGGGTTTTTTGTTATAATGCATATACAGGTCGTTCTGGTTTTTTTTTGCGAGTTCTAGCTAGAGTAGCATGTCAAAAATATTCAAATATATCGGAACACATTTTACTTCTGAGTTGTTAACAAATGGACAAGAAAGAAGAGCTACTTGCTTCTGTATGTGGTTCTTCCCATCGTGATTTTGCTCTGTTTTTAACCTTGAAATGGAAAAGACTTACGGGTGGTAGTAAAAACACACTTGACTGCACACATAGTCACGATAAAAAGCCACAATTACTTGTACCTTCCTTTTTCATGTTCCGATTTTGTATAATGAATGTAATATGTATCAAGACCATACAGGTAGTCACAGAATCATAGAATCGTTTGGGTTGGAAGGGACCTTAAAGATCATGCAGTTCCAACCCCCTGCCATGGGCAGGGACACCTCCCACTAGACCAAGCTGCTCAAAGCCCCATCCAGCCTGGCCTTGAATTATATATTTTTGTTTTTCTCTGTTACCACCATATTTGTCATAAAAATTCCATAGAAAATAAAGCTTGAAGGTTTTGTTGTATTACGTTTGTTTTTCAGAAAAAAAAAAAAGAAAAAAGATTTAATAGAAATCAGTGTAGAATCTGTTCCCAAATGGGTTAAATACTTAGAAATTTGCTCAATGCTAACCGTATTGGCCTTCAGTGGCCCAGTCTGTGCATTAACAAGTTTGTGAACCTAAGATTGTCAGGCTTCAGAGATTAGAAAAAATAAAAGAATCCAAGAAAACAACTAACTCTGTGTTAATATATGCTGCTGCAAAGAGTATAAATCTTGGGAAAGGAGAACATCATGTTTGCAAGGAGGAATTAGATGAGACAATAAATGAGATGAGACTTGCTGTTTAGCTGATGTTACAATGTCCTCTTGCACTAAGAATGCTCCTGCAGTAAAGGGACTCTTTAAGGGTAAGAGGAAGCGGGTGTTGGTAGTGGGAGGTCACAAAAAATAAGGAAAGTTGTTTTAAAATATTGTCAACATTAGTTGACTGACATATTAAACAACAGAATGAGGAAATAATTTACAAGTACTTCTGTGCTACAAACGCAAATACTAAGATGTGGAACTGGACTGCTTGGCATCAGATGACACAATCCTGACACACTAGGCATCTCAATGACCTGGAGGAAGGAAAGTTATCTGTGAGGTACAGTGTTGCCCAGGTGCTATCTTTGCAGGAATGACAGAGTAGGATGACCTGGTGAGAGAGTGGTACTGTATGAAAAGGATCATTTAAGTGTAATGTCAGACAGCTATTACGGAAAAAGGGAACACTGTGTAATGCTTTTGCATAGGAGTCCTATATTTCAATAATAAGTAAGTAGCAGTCAGATTGTACTGCTGATCTTTTCATCAGGATGCTGACACTGATGCAGAAATGTGAAGCGAGATTTAATGAGTTGTGAAGGACAGACTGTAATCACGCAAGTTTTCAACTATCCACATAGATCCTGCATCTCTACCTTGCCAAGACAAGACGTGGAGATACAAACTTTGTATGGAATAAGTAGCTTTTCTAGAATGATCAGTCTTAGAAACCAAAAGGAAAAATACTGTTCTGGAATTTATTTTTAGTGGTATACAGAACTTAGTTCAGAAAGCATTACAAACAAAGCCTTTCTGTAGTAGTTACGTCAATACAATGAGAAGCACAGAATTGTGCAGCTTGGAAGGAACGTCTGGAAGCTGTCTTGTCCAACCTGCTGGTCAAAGCAGTGTCAGTTTTGACAAAGGATATACTTAAAGGTGGGTGTCATGAGGATGGGGCCAGTCTTTATTCAGTGGTGCCCAGTGACAGGGCAAGAGGTAACGGGTACAAACTTGAACATAGGAAGTTCCACCTAAACATGAGGAGGAACTTCTTTACTTTGAGGGTGACAGAGCGCTGGAACAGGCTGCCCAGAGAGGTGGTGGAGTTTCCATCTCTGGAGTCATTCAAAACCCATCTGAACGTGTTCTTGTGCAACCTGCTCTAGGTGACCCTGCTTTGGCGGGGGGTTGGACTGGATGATCTCCAGAGGTCCCTTCCAACCCCTATCATTCTGTGATTCTATGAAAAGATGGAGGAGATGGAGACCAAGGATGCAGATTTCAGAACCTTTCTGGGCAGCTCTTCCACGGTCTGACCAGCCTAAGGAGCAATTTCTTTTTATATCTTGTTGGATTTTGATGTATTCTAACTTGTGTCCATTGGCCTTCATAGTCTACTGTGCTCCTCTGAGAAAAGTCAAACTCCATGTTTTGACATCCTTGTGTTAGGTAGACAGCAATAAAATCTTACCTTCTCGGTAAGGCCAAATAAACCCACATCTTTCACCCTGTAATGTGCCCAACCCCTGACCATCGTGGTACCCCTTTGCTAGATTTAATTTAGTAGGTCAGTGTTTTTCCTGGAGGAACCCAGAACTAGACGCGGCCACACATGCAGTCTCAGAAATGCTGACTATACTTTTGCCTATACAGCTAGTATGTTGTTAGCCTTTGCCACAAAGGCATGTCACTACCTAGTGTTCCACATGTTGCTCAGAAGAACCCCACTTTTTCTGCAAAGCTGCTCTCTAGCCAGTTAGTCTTCTAGAATGTCCTGTTGCAAGGGGTTATTCTGGCAGGACTTTGCCTTTGGTGAACTTCATGAAGTTCCCATAGGCCCATTTTTTCCTGCCTATGAGGTCTCTCTGAATAGCAGTCCAGCCCTCTAGCAAGTGCATGGGTTGCTTCCCTCAGTTTAATATCATCTGTGAACTTGCTGAGAGGCACTCTAACCCATCTTTGAGGTTGTTAATAAAGAAATTAAACAGTACTGGCTCTGGTAGAGATCCCTGAGGGATGCTTTTAATAGCTCGCTGCCAGCTGGACTTCACACCACAGATCATCACCCTTTGAGCCTAACAGCCCAGCCAATTTCCCAGCCACCTTATCTACTTTTCAGTTCAGATCTCAACTATTTGGCAGTAAGGAGGTGGTAGACAATCTCAAATGCCTTGACAAATTCAAGGTATATACTGTTGTCTGCTCTTCTTTTATTCATACAGCCTGTCCTCTCCTTACAGAGGCAATCATGCTGGTAAAGCAAAATTTTTCCTTGGTAAATCCATGCTAGCTGTTTCCAGTCACCTTCTTGTCCATTAGGTGGCTTGACGTGATTTCCAGGATGATTTGCTCTGTAACTTTCCTAGGAAAAAAGGTGAGGCCTGTATTTTCCCACATCTCATCTTTTATGAAGATGGGTTCATGTGATGTTTGCCTCTTTTTTTCTTTCTTTTTTTTTTTTCTAATTAGATTTAAATAGTAGCAGAAGAGTGGACCAAATCAATTGCCCTGGGGATATTCACTTTACAGAAAGGGAACTACATAAAAATGGAACAACTAGTCAAAAAACTACCAACCCCCCCAAACACTAAAACAAGCATTGCAGAAAGCCTATGAACAGTTGGAGACTGTTAAGAAGGGTACTGTAGCTGAAACTCAATTGAAGTAAGTGCTACAATTTAAAAAAAAAAAAAAACGAAATTAAGAAAACCCAAACCAACCCTCACCCCAAAAAGGTCTTAAGAAGCTCTCTCTAAAGACTCAGTGGGGAAGTTTTTGTGGCCCTTGCAGAGAAAAGGTCAGCATTTAAAACTTAAGCTTGCATTAGTGAGAACAGGTAGGCCAATAAACAATGGCAGGACAAATGCAAGTGGGAAGCTGAGAAGGCTAAAAAAAGCTCTTGAAGAGTGGTTTTCAAAGATGCTTAAGCTGTGATCATAAAATTTTGCTTAAGTAAAGTGAAAAAGAAGACAGTTAGGAAATTTGTAGGTTTGCTTAATGATAACAGTATAAAAGGATAAGGATACACGGGGTTTACAAGGCTGTAAAAGAACAGCTCAGTGAATCTTTGCATCAGTCTTCCCTACTGAAAATGCTAAGAGATGCCAACAACTCATGTATTCTTTGTAGCAGATAGATCAAAGGTGTTAGATCTGTTTGAAGTAGCTGGAAAGTAATTATGAGGTCAAGTAGGTGAGTTATTTGTTAATATCTTGTTGTTAATATCTTCACACCCGAGGGGGGGTGAAGAAACTGAAGTATGAAATTACTGAACCGTAACCTCATTGTAAACAGCCACTGTGCCAGTTGACTGGCAGGTTGCTACTCCAACTCCCATCTGCAAAATGGGCTCTAGAGGGAGCTGCAGACCAGTGAGCCTCACTGCTTCCACACTTGGGAAGATGTCTGTCTTTAGGAAACAGAGTGGGAAAAAAGAAAAAACAAAACAAACCAAAAAAAGAAGAAAAAAATTAAACAAAAAGAAAAAAAACCCACGTGAGGGAGGGAGATCACTGAGCACCAATCAACACAGTTTTGTTGGGGAAGCATCAGTGTGGCTCCTGTAAAAGGAAATCCTGCTTCATTAACCTGCTGGAATTGCAGAAGGGTGACAGTAACCATGTGGATAAATCTGACCTGTATTTTCCAATTGCCTTTGACAAGACTCCACATGAAAGGTTATAAAGAACTTCCATTCCTGTGGGATTGGAGGAAAGGTCCTTTTAGCAACAGGGAGCCAGTTAAAGCAGAGGAAACAAAAGGTAGTGCTTACGTGCTGCTTTCAGGATGGAAAATTGGAATCAGACTGCAGAAACGGCTTGTGCTCTCTCCTGAGTAGCATCTGCTTTTGCCTCTGCTGGAGACAGAGCACTGGTGATGGATGGACCCAGGGCTGGTCTAACCCAGTTGGACATTTCTAGCGTTCATACAAGCCAGTCATTGACTCGTATGGGTTGGATGAGGTCTTACACGTTATAATTTCTTGTCTAGGCTTGCCTGAAATATTTCCAGCTTAGATATATAATAACTTCTATTGGAGACTATTTCACAGGCAAATGAATTTATTTGGAAATGCTTCAGATATTCAGACTATAAACCTACCCTTTTATTTATTTCATATCGTTTATTTACTTCTGTGTGTCTTTCATCACCCTAAAAATATCTTTATGTAAAAATTAATTATTTTTAAAACTCTTCTACAATTATCATTGTATGCTTGTCAACTTAGTGTGTAGGGAGGCAGTATGAACGTATATGTATATGTCTGTAAATGTGTGTTCATTCAAATAATGTTTTTAAAGTTGAAAAATAACATGTTCAGAAGATAGAGGTTCAAGCAGGAAGGATTCTAAAATATCCTTAATTGACTCCCTTGTATTCATGTAATGTTGAGTACAGTCTCTAAATGCGTAAACAGAGAATGTTTTTTCAAGGAAGCATTGTGCCATTCAGTGCAAAAAGTGAACATGCCATGAAGAGTTAGGACAGTATGGAAGTAAAAGCCGCTGTAGACTTGTGTTATAGAAACTGTTGATGACTGAAGCATTGAAAGAGCAGAGGAGGTGAACCTGGGAAGGCAGCTGAGTGATCCTGAAAATAGCTGGAGTCTTATGTGTCGTGCAAAGCAAGTTTCTCATTTTCTCATTTTTTACAAAGAAAATTTTACAAATTTCTCATTTTCTTTGTACTTGGTGTGAGACACTGGGATGTCAATTGCAATGTTTAGAGTTACAACTGAGTCAGAGATACATTAAACATAATGTGCTTTAAAATACTGTGTATACTGAAAGACCATTTTTAAATACCCTTTCCTTAAGTTAACAGATATTTTGGCCTAATTTTCGTTGGGCCTTATCTCAGAGGGATTTTGTAAAGCATCAGTTTCCTGTGAAGCAGTTAGATGCTGCAGTTCAGAGTACAGCAGAAAAGGCTATGAAGAAATTATCAAATCAACCGTCAGAACAGGGCTACAATAATGTGTATTTGTATAGGATATGAGGTTATATGCTAAGCAAAATCTGCATGTGAAATGACTGCCCTCTGTTCTATGTGCTGTAGGATCCTAGGCTAAAGTAGGTGGGGATCTTATTGCTAAATATAATATATATATAATGAAAGATGATGTCAGAAAACAGAAGTATAAATGAACCATTTAAATTAATGTATTTTGTTCTCGCATTTCCCAATCTGCCTTTGAAACTTTTATATTTTATATCATTTAAACAAAATTAAAAACAGTAATTCGGTTCTTTTGTTGTACAGACCTTAGCTGATTGGTATTACAGAATAAACTATATCAGTAATATAGTAATAAATCAGGAACAGAAAAGGGGAGGAGAGACTTTGTTCATACGTTTCTCAAATGGTCGCTGGAAAAAAAAAGGAATGGTAAGATATATCTGTGCAAGGTTGGCGGGTGGTTTTCCCTGAGACTGAATACTTACTGCCCGCTTAACAGGATTCCACCTCCTAATGGTTTGCTTTTCGTTTCAGGTGTTTTCTTACTAAAAAGGATCAGCTGAAACTATGTATGTTACAACCAACATTATATGTGAATTTTGTAAATTCACATTTATAAATTTTAATTGACTGTTGTGCAAATGACAAATGTTTGAAGTATGCTAAGTGTTGTCAAATTAGAACTAATTCCTCGATGTTAACCATTTTTTCCACGTGAATATATTAATATGTTCTTGGTTTATTTTTTTATTATTTTAGTGGTGTCTACATGGCTGTTCTGTGCTTCTTACTTTTTTATTTCTGTTTTTGTAGACTGAATCTTGAAGAAGAATTGGATCAGATGAAAGTACACCGATCTGTAGGTAAGTTCACGCAATACAGGAGTTTAACTATGTTTACAACAAAAAAAGGGAAGGTATAGTATTTTATATGTGTATATATGGTCTATTAGAAATCTTAATTTTAAGGTTATTTTCTCACCAAAGGTTAGTTTCTTTTTGTTGAATGTGCATTTTATAAGCATAAGGCCATACATGTTCTTATTTCAAAGTATATTTACCCTTAATTTCTCCACATGCCTATTAAATCAATGACAATTTTTACATATAGATATACACTAATGTTTGCAAAGTATGTGTATAACCTACATACAAAATTAGTTAATTATTTTATGTTTAAACTATCTATGTGTACGTATGTAAATATATATATGTGTAAAATCTAAAGCATGTTTATATGTTTATGAAGCTTTCTACAGAATCTGAAATGGTTTTTGCAGTATTCAAATACAGTGACACAGAAACTTCATGCTTATTCAGACTTCTTTTTTTAGTACTAGTATCACAAAGTATGTGAATTTGAAAGTAAATCAAAATGGTGGAAATCTTGAATTGATTGTGAATATCTCGCATATTTACAATCCTTACCGTAGTTGATGGTTCTGTGAAGATGTTTCTTTGTCAGTCAGATAGGTAATAAATTGCCATTGCCTCTTCATCATTCCTCTGATTCTTTGTATTATTTGCTGTTCCTGAATGGTCTGGTAGAAGTATTCAAGAGTGCATAGATACAGTTCAGCTGGGTGTCACATCTGTGGTGAATTCTTTATGCACAGTATTGTGCAAAAGAAGGGAGTAGGAGACTTGGAGAAGTACTCTGCATGTGCTTAGCACTAAAGCCTTACCATTCTTTATTCCAATTTTCTGCTATTGGCAGTTTTCTTTTTTTGTGATAATGTTGGCCACTTGAAGGAAAAAATAAAGATTTTTTTTTTCCCTGTATTTTAATTTTTTTTGGTATGGTATCTATAAAGCTGAAGTGGAAATATCCAGCTGCTGAATCACTGAATCACAGAATCTTCATGGTTGGAAAGGACCTTTGAGATCATCCAGTCCAACTAAACAACCTACAATCTCTGCCACTAGAGCATGCCCTGAAGTGCCACATCTAGACGTTTCTTAAATACCTCTAGAGATGGTGACTCAGCCACCTCCCTGGGCAGGCTGTTCCAGTGCCTGACCACTCTTTCAGTAAAGTAATTCTTCCTAATATCTAATCTAAACCTCCCCTGCCGCAACTTCAGACCATTTCCTCTGGCCCTGTCATTATTCACCTGGGAGAAGAGGCCACCACCCACCTCTCTGCAACCTCCTTTCAGGTAGTTGTAGAGGGCAATGAGGTCTCCCCTCAGCCTCCTCTTCTCCAAGCTAAACATGCCCAGCTCCCTCAGCCCCTCCTCATATGACCTGGTCTCCAGACCCCTCCCCAGCCTGGTAGCTCTCCTCTGGACACGCTCCAGCACTTCAATGTCCCTCTTGTGCAGAGGGGCCCAGAACTGAACACAGTACTCGAGGTGAGGCCTCACCAGTGCCGAGTACAGAGGCACCATCACTTCCTTACTCCTGCTGGCCATGCTGTTCCTGAGACAAGCCAGAATGCTGTTGGCCTTCTTGGCCACCTGGGCACACTGCTGGCTCATGTTAAGCTGGCCGTCCACCAGCACCCCCAGGTCCTTTTCTGCTGGGCAGCTTTCCAGCCACTCTTCCCCAAGCCTGTAGCGTTGCTTGGGGTTGTTGTGACCGAAATGCAGGACCCGGCACTTGGCCTTATTAAACCTGATACAGTTGGCCTTGGCCCATCGATCCAGCCTGTCCAGGTCCCTCTGTAGAGCCTTCCTACACTCAAAAAGAAGACTTTCCTACCCTCAAAGAGAAGACTGACTGTTTTCTTATGTGGTACTTTCGTAGCCCCAGATAGAGCTGAAGGGAACTAGTGAGGGTTTCAAATACTGACTTTTAAAATTGCTTCTTTGTTTTTGCCTATTTAGTCAGTCTTTGCACAGAGAGAAGTGGAAAGGCAACCAGCAGTGAGAAGGAGTTGAGGGCCTGCTGAGCAATAATGATGCATTTCCAAAAAACAGTCAGATCCCTGAAACTGCCAGTTCTTCACATGTTTAGTGCTTTAACAATTAGTCTTTTATTCCTTCTTTTTTTCATTATCTTTCAGATTAAAACGTATTCTTTTTTTAAAAGTGTGTGGGTGGATACACACTTCTGGTTTGGTTATTTGTATGATGATTGTTGTTGATGATTCTACTGAGACTGCGAAAAAGGGTTAAACTGCGAATGAAGCGTGCTAGGTAAATTTTATTTACCTTTCCCAGCATTTGTTGTTATAGGTATGAACAGGAAATTTTTTATAAGATACAAAATCAAATCCGAAGATATGTGTTAAGCAACACTTTCTGTTAGCACATAAAATGAGCTGACTCCAGCCATTTCCAAACTTATCAACTGAAGTACAAAAAAATAGTTGCTCATCCACTCTATAAAAAGTAATTTCCTTGTTGTTTCCCTTGCAAATCCTAGGGGGTTTGCATCAGTGTGGTGGACGCAGTATGGACATCGCAGTGTGGTGGACGCTTTTATCAATTGGTTGACATTTTCTAGAAAACTACAGCATAATGACAAAAACTGGATGTTAATCTTGGAGCATAAATGAGAGTATGTGAGCAATCCTCGCCCATGTGCTGAGAAATTGCCTACACCCTCTGCCCTAAAATTGAGTATTAAATGCCTTGCTCTTCTCAAATAGAAGTACAACCTCAGGTCTGTTATCTGTACTCTCCTGAGTCCAAACTTTATATGGTCTAAATACACTTTGTTCACAGTCTTAGTAAGTATGTTTTCTTTTCTAAAAGGAAACCTGACAAGAATTTACTCAGCTTATCAACGATGTTGGAATTCACTTTCACCTTATCAGGTACCTGTTTCCATCAGGCATTCTAACATCAGGGATAAACTCTGAAAGAAATGTGATGAGACTTCTTCTGAATCTACCATGTCCCCAGCTCATGTGTGAGAATGTCATTCCCTTCTGCTGGTCTTCACAGTGCTTTTTCCCACTGTCTGGTTCAGACTTAGCATGTCTTTAGGAGCATGGGTGGCTACCACTGAGGTCAGTAACACAGTGGCTTTCTTCAACACGGCACCTCCTGTCTGTCAGGGGAATCCTTCACCTGGTGCATACTGCACGCAAAAATCTCATTCTTTTGATGGTTCATACAGGTACTCTATGAGTGACCAATATACAGCTCTGGGGTTTTTTTTGGAAACTGGTACATTTTTCTCTCTGTAAGAAGGCTGTCTGCAAATACTAATAGTGACCTGTGGTGTCATAGTTCAAGTAGCATTTTGGCAGCAGTGTTGAACTAACTCATCATCAGATTTGGTGATTATTAATTAGGAGTTCTAAAGCTGGCAATTAACTGTGTTTTCTCAGTCAAATGTAAGTATAATTCTGTAACACTGTGGTAATTTGATGACTGAAGATAGCTGGGTTTATGACTTGTGGGTCTTTTCCTTGAGGGAGAACTTGGTAGGAGTATGATGGGTAAAACATATGTCTTGCTGAGTAGACTGATACGATGAATCTTTCTGCTATCATAGACAGAAAGACAGTTATAGGCAATGCTGTTTCATTGCCTCCCTAACCAATTCCTGTGAACACTTATGTAACAATTAGAAGGGAGGAGGGGAGAAGGGGTCTGAATGGGCCATTTATTTTCTGCTCAATAGAAAGGGTTATGTATCAGTGACCTTTGGCTTTTCTTTAAATTATGTTGCTTGTGACTTCTGTAATAATATTGAACGTGTATAGTCTTTTCTATCTATTTTGAAGTAGTATTCTTCATTCTTTGCATATAACATGTTTATTTATAGATAGAGTTTTAAATTGTATTTTAATACATCCACATAATAAACATAACACCTTGTGTGCTTTGATCAGTTTCTTTGACTATGGGAAATCATTTTTCTTTTCAGTGGAATACAGTAAATGCTGATATAAAAGCTACAGCAGACATTCAAATGAGTGAATATTTAGAAAAAGATGAAAAGCATGTTCATATTATCTTTGTGTGTTACTTAAAGAATGTTGTAAATGTATGCAGTACCACTGTGCTGGGGGACTGTAGTCTGAAATAACATGGGAACTAACATATTAATATCAAGGTAAAGGTACATATTCCCCAGATGCATAGTTTTACCTTTTTCAGCTTTTATTATCTTTAGAATAGTGTTCCATTTATTTCATGAATACAGAAGTATTAATTGGCCATGACATGTTCCAAAGACAAAAGAAAGGTCTAATTCACTCTAACAAACTTGTTAGTCACTGTTTATATCAAGAGGATTGTGAATCTACAGAGAGTAACACTGTTTTCTTCTACACTTGCTTTGTTTATAAATCAAAAGTTTTTAAGTGACCTGCAGTGTCTGCTTGTAGGTTGAAATGATACTTCTAAAGCAGACCTTCACGACATAGCACAGATATTTATCCCTAAAGATTAATTCTTTAAGTTAATTCAGGGGGAAGAAGGGCAAGAAAAGAAATGTGAATATTGTGGTATTTTTGAAGTGTTGGTATTTTTTGTTCTTTAATGTAATATTTCATATTCTAAGAGAAAGTCCTTCTGAGGTGTGTAATTGCTCATTTCTGTGAGCTGTGGGCAATTTGCAAATGCTTGGGTCAAATCTAAACAGAATGTATTTTACTTCTCATTTACTGTATGTATTAGTACATCTAAACTTTTTCTTAGCATTCTTTTCCATGAATAGATCTAATTTTTAACTTGTCTATTTTTGTAGGATTTTTAGTACCTAGAGTATAGGTACTATACTGTATAGTATATATACCTAGAGTATATATATAGTATATATATATATATAGTATATATACCTAGAGTATATATACCTAGAGTATAGGTACTCTACTCTCAGCTGTCTCTGAGAGTAATGCTTACAGTCATATTCACTCTCATTAGTTGTATCAATTTCTAATTTTTATGAATTCACAGTATTACAATGGAATGATTTGTGTGATTTATCTGGTGAAGTACATGATCTTTCACTTAACAAAAAAAAGGGTTTAAAGTTTTCATCCATCCTAATTCTGTTACTGTTTGCTTTGTTCACCAGTCACTCTGATCCTCCTAGCGGGGGACAAGACCTAGAGAACAAAACTGGTAGTGACTGTGTAGATAAAAAGGCAATGATTTCTGCTTTTAAGGCATAGAGGGAATAGTCTATAAAAGAGTAAAAATCAGAATGAAAGTACACCGTCTTTAACCTGCAGATCTATTGTACGTTTGAAAAGCTTGTACTCTGAAAAAAACATACTGTGATGCTACAAAGATTCATAATTATGTGACAGGACACTTTGAAAAGAGGTCACTCTTTAGAAACTGACCAAAAGGCTTGCCAAGAAAATAGACCACATTATAAATAATTGCAGAAGTAAAGAATGTCTAGGTATTGTTTTAGTGAAATATTAGGCATCACAATGTATTTTATTTATTCTCTGATATCGATGTATTATTTCTTTTCTGATAGAGCCACTTTTTAGACTTAGTGAAGATGATGGCATCAAGAACAGTACTCTAAAGAGGAATATGAAAGAAGTTTCACATCAGACGTTACAGAAGGTAAGATACCAACCCCAGCAAACAGATTTAAATTTTAATCTAAGGATCATATATATATAAGTCAATACTCATGAATTTAGGCCGTGATTTTTCTCTCCTAATTCAAAAATATGGATTTCCAGAATTATGTCAGAAATGAATTCTAGTGAACTAGCTGTTAATGTATCATGTGAGATAAACATGGTTAACGTCAGAGAAAATGAAAAGAATGTTTAGAGGTATAAGTTAAAAATGAACAAATTATCTAAATTGGAAGTAACATATGTTTAGCTTTTTACCACTTTTAAGTTCAGAAACCTTAATTTCTTTTGCTGAGTATTTAACTTTACATGATATAAGGTGTTAATCTCCATAGACCTCTTGCTATAGAATAAAATTGATGCATAATAGTGATAAATCCATCTTTTTTATATTTAAATTTTAGCAGAACATTGCATATGCAAATATTTTTTATGTATCACTCTCTTCATAAGATAGTATTGTATGCATTTAGTGTTCTTTGGCTTAGCAAATATGATGAGTATTTAATCTTTACTGCTAAACATTCTACATGTTTTACCCCATACAGTAACAAGATGTTCTTAACTAGTTGCTATTTGTATTGATATTTGTAATATACACAAGTAGTTTAGTATGTTAACAGGTGTTCACTTAAGAGGGCTCACTTGTATTTTACCATATGTTTTGTTTGCTGCAAAGAAAAGACATCCTTCAAACAGTATCATGCTTTTTGTTTGTCATTTTGCAAAACAATAATTGTTTAATTACTTATAAATCTTTAAAAGCATGCTTAAATTGAATAAACACAAATCTATAACTTTGAATGTCAGTTTGGGTATGTCTATTTATTTTTTATTTGTGAATTAACTTGTAGGAAGTATGGTAATTTACAGCAGATGATGTGATTGCATATACTTGTAACACTTGCCATATGGTCAGGCAATGAAGGCTGTCATCTCGTTATTACTGAATGACAAACATCATGTTAAAATAATAACACACAGAATAGGAAGTGCTCACATTCATTTATCTTAAGGTAGAGTGAATAATTGAAATAATATGAATGTTACCATCTGAAACGTCACACAGTTTATGCTTGCTTATCATCTATATTTCAGAACTGTAATTTTGTTTGCCAGGTACTACATAATTTTTATCTCTATGGATATACAGAGTTATGGTGGTACCTTAGGGATAGGTGTAGAAGCTATTCATTGTTTGTTTCCTTCCAGCTGTCATACATGACTTTAAGTGCTAGTGAGTGCAAAAGGTTGCTTTAAAGAACCGAGAAAACAGCAGAATCTCAGTTTAGGAAGGTGATTGAAGAAAGGTACTGATCTAACTCATTGTCATTGAGGAGGAAAGTACAAACTATGATTTTAATCATAAACCTTGTTTTCATTGAAACATTTGGAAAAATACCTTTTATTTCTAATTTCATCCAATACACTTATATAGCTATAAGGCAATCTCTCTTCATTGTGGGAGTGCTATGAATTTCCTTAAGGGACTGTAGTAATGCATAGGTGTGCATACTAAAGGTTTGCTGTCAAACTCACAAATTCAATATCAAATTCACAAATGTATATGACGTTTGAGCAGCTCTTGTCCTAGTTTACTTTGTACATTAAGACCTCTCATTTATCTGGATCAAATCAGTAGTACCCACTTTATAAATCATTCCATGAGTTTTAAAATAATTTAAATGCATTGGCAAAATGCCCTTGCAGAAACACATAGCATTTATTGAGAAATACTGTGGATTTAATATTTTCAATGTCAAAACAAGTTTTGACATTTTGTATTGCTACAAAGTGATGGAATTGGCCAATATTTTACAAGGTGAGTAGCTGAAGCTGGCCATGTGCATTCTGCTATAACTCCTTGAAAGGTAGTCATTCCTATCCATGTCCAGAAAAATACAGAGCACCTGTCACTTCCCCTAGTGAAAAAGTGGGGATGGAGCTTGTACAAAACCAAACAAAAATACTTCTCCAAAATGACTAAGTGGTTACTGAGCACAAAACTCACTGTGACGCCCTTTGCAAACTTCTGGGGAAATCACACAGACTAGATGTTCATTTTAGTTTGTGCTGAAATTAACATTGCCCCTTATTTATGGATATTGTGGGGTTTGGTTGTAACTTTAAGCGAATATTCCAGAAGAACATTGAGAATCAGTTTATTGCTAATGACCTTGTGTATGTGTAAACCTCAGTGGACTTTACAAACAAAATTTACGCATCCTATATAGGTGGAATATGTTTCTTCAAACTATATATATAAGAAGCTTGTAAAGTGGCTTCATTAGAATAGGATAGAGTTTCCCTTTCTGTGAATAAAAAATTTATTTCAGCCTTCATATAGTTTAGGTGCTAAGCTCCTGATATCTCTTGTTATGATTTGTTTGGAGTTTTTTTGGAAGATCGAATTAATATTTAATTTATGTGTTTACAACACTTGAAAGAACTTGTTGATTTAGATAGCTAGTGCAAAATTGTCTGTATTTCAAAATAGTTTTTAATCCAAGAATGTTTTTTTAAATTCAATTAGTATATATAACCAAATTAGTAATGAGCTCAAGATGCATCAAGAAGGTTCATTAGCATACTTAAACTTCTGTGTCACTTTGCCTGGAATTTTAACTTCTTTTACCATCTGCCCTTTGTTCAACAGCTGTATTATTGCAGCGAAAATGTTTTCATCTGCACTACATTAGAATTATTCTTAAATTAAGGTCTACAGATTGCTTTTGTCCTTGTGCTTAATGTAATATTATTGTCATATAATAAATACATTTGAAAACATAGGGGTTTTTTCTACTGGATAGGCTGAAATATTATAAATGCTAAAATTGCTTTCATTAGGTACAACAACTAGAAAGAAGATTCAAAGCTATTGAAGGGGAACTAAAGAAACAGAAAGAAATAAATAAAGACCTATTAAAAGAAAAAAATTATTTGAAAGCATCTTTGGAAGTGCAAAAGGAAGATGCAGATACAAGAGAAAGAGAGCTCGAAACACTACTTAAGAGAATTTGTGAAACAAAAAAAGACAAAGCAGAACTTCAGTTAGTGATTGATGAGCAGGAAAAAGAAGCTGCCTCTTTGAAGAAGCAAGTGGCAGAAGCTAACAGGTTGAGAAATGAAAATGAAGATTTGCTGAGTCAAGTGCAGGAGCTGAAGTGTTTGCTGGAAGGAGACAAAGCAGTGGCAACCTCTGGGCAATGTAATTGCAAGATAACAGGCACCAAGGTTAAATTAAAAACAGCCAAGAAAAAGAGCTCTTTGGGACATCATGGAGCTTTTCTCAAACAGTCCATCAAGGTTATGAGTAATGTATTTGAGAACTTCAGTAAGGACGGCTGGGAGGATGTGAGTGAAAGCAGGTACGGCTCTCATTAACTTAGCCCTGTAGAGGGGACACTGTGCATATGTAAAGCACTAGCAAATGGAGATTGAATTTCAACTACTGTTGATTTGGTATTCAAAAAAAATACTGTCAGATCCTTTGAAATATCTTGGGAGGTCTTGTTCTGAGCTTATTGACTGAAATTTGCATGCAAAATTAGCCACAACTGCATGAGTATTTGAATAGGTGCCAGGAAACCCAAAAGAAGGCAATGCTTGATTTCTTCCAGTGATGCTATTTTCATGCAGTCATGAGGCTTGAAATTGACAGTTTGGCAGGTTGATTTAATTTGCTGGCCCTTTGCATATTCACCACTGACAGCTAAGGATTCCCAGGCAAGCCTACTAAGTCGGTTTAGTTATCTTGTGACATGCCGACCCGGGAGGAGAAACATTTTTTCCCCTTAATTTAGTTAGATAAATTTTGAATGACCCATTTCAGCTTGCTAGCAGATGTCTACAAGCTGTTTAACATCCCTTAAATTAAGAACCATCCACACTAATTATTTCATGTATGTTTTATGCACAGTCATTGTACTAACTTCAATTGAATGATGGTTAAAAATCAGTTCTTTAAAGGTAATTGTTACTGCATAAAGTCCCAGTCATGAGTCACAAGGTCCTCGGAAAATTGCACTGGCAAGCTTCATAAACGTTTAGAATTTTTGCTTCTGCCTCTATTTGTCCACACATACTTGAGGAAGCAGCAGTAAGCCACTAGGTAAATGGGTATCACACCTTGTCTTTCAATACTTTGTCCTAAGAGACAGGCAAAGAAATTTCTCAAGCCTGTATTTACCCAAAATATAGAGAAGGTGACAAAAGAGTAAAGAAAACTGAATCATCTTCATAGGCTTCATGTTGGCTTTAAATGTCATATGGAGTAAATCAACAGTGACAACTGAATCCCTTCTGCTGCTTCTCCCCTGCAAAATAAGGGGGTCCTGAACACAGTATCTTGAGAGAGAAAACAAATTGAGAACCATGAAATTTGTCACTTGCTATCATTAATGTAAAGCTTGTTTGTTTCTCTGTTTAATTTAATATTGCAGATCTGATTTTACAGAAAATGTACATGCTTTTCTGTTGCAATTAGTGAGCTTTTTATTTAATTTACTACGTTTTGCTTTTTAAGAACAAAATCGAGCAAACAAATCGTCATTGCAATTTGAGTTTGAAATGAAGTGGAAAGTAATTGTATGGCTTCAGTTGTTGTGGCTAGCCATAAACACTGCTTTCGATAATTGTAGAAGTATCGGGTTAGGGAATTCTTGTCATAGAGTAGTGAACATTTTTGAGGGTTGTGTTTCAAGGTGTCATTCTCAACAAGTTAAGGAAATGCCTTTATTCAGTTCCCTCTTCTACTTATTAATAAATATTGTTCTTTATCACTGGTAGCTGTCTCTGGGTTTCTAGATTCAAACCTTTCATTTTCTAAATAGAGCATTCCTTGAAAGAATTCAGGTGAGGGAAATGTGTACATAGTCAGAAATACTGTGCTACTGAGGCACCTTCAGACTATTACATTGATTTCTGTTCTTATCTGTCAATAAGACATATCAATGTGTTAGGACAGGTTTTGGAAAGTATAAACATGTTTCTGTATGAACTCTTCTCTTCAATTTGAGGCCTTTTCTCTGGTTAAGTAGCCTTCATCTCTAAACCATGTATTTTTATGACAATGAAACTTAATTTGAACTCAGTTGTCCCTTTTTAAATGTCTTGGTTTAAAAAGTAACAAACCAAAATTACCTTCTGTCAAGGGATTACTTCACAAATCTGTTTGCACAAATGATGATGAATAGAATCATAGAATCATAGACTGGAAAAGACCCTTGGGATCATCGAGTCCAACCATCAACGCCACTCTACGAAGTTCTCCCTTACACCATATCCCCTAACACCACATCTAAATGAGTCTTAAACACATCCAGGGATGGTGACTCCACTACCTCCCTGGGCAGCGTATTCCAGTGTCTGACCACTCTTTCTGTGAAGAATTTTCTCGTAATGTCCAGCCTAAACCTACCCTGCTGCAGCTTGAAGCCATTCCCTCTTGTTCTATCGCTAATGACCTGTGAGAAGAGACCAGCACCAGCCTCTCTACAATGTCCTTTCAAGTAGTTGTAGAGAGTGATGAGGTTTCCCCTGAGCCTCCTCTTCCTCAAACTAAACAGTCCCAGCTCCTTCAATCACTCCTCATAAGATTTATTCTCCAGGTCCTTCACCAGCTTCGTTGCCCTCCTCTGCACTCGCTCCAGCACCTCGATATGTCTCTCGTATTGAGGTGCCCAGAACTGGACACAATACTTAAGGTGTGGCCTCACCAGTGCTGAGTACAGGGGGACAATCACCTCCCTCCTTCTGCTGGTCACGCTATTTCTAATACAAGCCAGGATGGCATCGGCTTTCTTGGCCACCTGGGCACACTGCTGGCTCATGTTCAGCTGCTTGTCAATTAGAACCCCCAGGTCCTTTTCTGCCAGGCAGCTCTCCAGCCACATTTCCCCAAGACTGTAGCGATGCATGGGGTTGTTGTGGCCCAAGTGCAGGACCTGGCACTTGGCCTTGTTGAAGCTCATACCGTTAGCAGTGGCCCATCGATCCAATCTATCCGAGTCTCTCTGTAGAGCCTCCCTATCCTCATGCAGATCAACACTCCCATTTAGCTTCGTGTCATCTGCAAACTTGCTGATGATACACTCTATGGCCTTATCAAGGTCATCAGTAAAGATGCTAAACAGAAATGGTCCCAACACTGAGCCCTGAGGGACACCACTTGTGACCGGCCGCCAGCTGGATTTAACTCCATTGACCACCATTCTTTGGGACCACCCACCCAGCCAGTGCTTGATCCAGCAGATCGTATGCTCATCCAGGCCATGAGCCGCCAGTTTTTCCGTGAGAATTCTATGAGGAACAATGTCAAATGCTTTTCGAAAGTCTAGGTAGACTATGTCCACAGCCTTTCCCTCATCCAATAATTGGGTCATCTTGTCATAGAAGAAGATCAGGTTCGTCAGGCAGGACCTGCCTTTCATAAGCCCGTGCTGACTAGGCCTGATCCCCTGCTTGTCCATTATATGACTTGTAATGGCACTCAAGATGATCTGCTCCGTGACCTTCCCTGGTACCGAGGTCAGACTGACAGGCCTATAGTTTCCCGGATCCTCCTTTCTGCCTTTTTTGTAGATGGGTGCTACATATGCTACCCTCCAGTCCATTGGGACCTCCCCAGTTAGCCATGACTTGAGGTAAATAATGGAAAGTGGCTTGGCGAGCACGTCTGCCAACTCTTTTAGCACTCTTGGATGTAACCCATCCGGTCCCATAGAGTTGTGCGCATCCAAGCGGTGTAGCAGGTCACTGATCACTTCCTCTTTCATTGTGATGACCTCGTTCAGCTTCCCCTCCCTGTCTCCTAGCTCATGAGGCTGGGTGCCCAGGGAACAGCTAGTTCCACTGGTAAAGACTGAGGCAAAGTAGACATTGAGCACCTCAGCCTTTTCCTCATCCTTTGTGACTATGTTTCCCTCTGCATCCAATAAGGGAGGGAGATTTTCCCTAATCCTCCTTTTGTTGTTAATGAATTTATAGAGACATTTTTTGTTATCCTTAACAGCTGTAGCTAGGTTGAGCTCTAGTTGCGCTTTGGCTCTCTTGATTTTCTCCCTGCATAGCTTCGCTATATCCTTATAGTCTTCATGAGAGACCTGCCCCTCTTCCAAATGTCATAGACTCTCCTTTTGTTCATGAGGTCCAGCCAAACGTTCCTATTTAGCCCAGCCGGTCTCCTTCCCCACCTACTTGTTTTTCGGCACACGGGGACAGCCTCCTCCTGTGCCTTTAAGACTTCTCTTCTGAAGTATGTCCATCCTTCCTGGGCTCCTGTGTCCTTCAGGGAAGCCTCCCAAGGGATTTTGTCCAGCAGTCTTCTGAACGGGTCAAAGTTTGCCCTCTGGAAGTCTCCTTGTTGCCCCAAGAATCAGAAATTCGATCATCTCATGATCACTGTGCCCTAGACGGCCACTGACCTTTACTTTCCCCAAAAGTTCTTCCCTGTTGACAAGAAGCAGGTCCAGGAGGGCACCTTCCCTCATCGTCTCACATACCAGCTGTGTGAGGAAGTTATCTTCCACACATTCCAGGAACCTCCTGGATTGTTCCCTCTCTGCTGGGTTGTATTCCCAGCAGATATCCGTGAGGTTAAAGTCCCCCACAAGAACAACAGCAAGTGACCGCGAGATTTCCCCCAGCTGCTTACAGAAATCTTCATCCGCCTCATTGCTTTGGTTGGGAGGTCTATAGCAGACTCCCACAGCAATATCAGCTTTATCGGCCCTTAACCTAATCCAAACACTCTCCACCCTATCATCAGTATACTTGATTTCCAAGCTCTCATAGCATTCTCTAACATACAGGGCCACTCCACCGCCTCTCCTTTCCTGTCTGTCCCTCCTGAAGATCTTGTAGCCATCGATTGTGGCACTCCAGTCGTGTGAGGCATCCCACCACGTTTCTGTGATAGCCGCTATGTCGTAGTTCCTGGTGCATCATGGCTTCAAGCTCCCCCTGTTTGTTGCGCATACTGCGTGCATTGGTATAGATGCACTTCAGATGTGCTAACGATTCCAACACCTTTTTGTGAGTGTGGGCCCCGTTTCCTACCAGACACCTCTCAGGTGCTTCCGTGATTTCTAAATATCTATCCCTTCTCTCAAGTGAAATGGCAGAGCGAGAGTCCTCACTAGTCCACCATCCTTCAAGCCCTGGCATACCTCCCTTGGGTTTATTCCTGACGGGCCCAGTTATTTCCCCTTCCCCCCTCATATCTAGCTTAAAGCCCTGTCAATGAGCCTTGCTAACTCCTGCCCCAGAATTCTTTTCCCCTTCTGGGACAGGTGCATCCCACCTGCCACCAGTTGGTCAGGTGACTCATATAGCAGCCTACGATCAAAAAACCCAAAGCCCTGCCAATGACACCAGTCCCAGAGCCACAAGTTGACCTGTTGCCTCTTCCTGTTAATTTCCTCATTTGTGATTGCCACCGAAGGGATAGAGGAGAATACAACTTGTGTTCCTGATCCCTTAAGCCGCTGTCCCAAGGCTCTAAAATCTCTTTTAATCGATTTTGGGCTCCTTCTACCCACTTCATCACTACCCACCTGAAATACTAAGAGGATAGCTGCTGATGGTATAGAAAATGATATATCCAAGACTTCATCTATTAAGATAGACTTCACTGAATATCGGAAAACAAATTACAATCTGGGGCAAGGCAGTGAAAAACTGGAAATCAAGGCCACGTTGTGTGCAAGTTTAAGGAAAATTTTGAAGTAGATGAAAGTTTAAGGTCCAGTTTCTCTGCCAGGCAGGCAATTTCAGTAGAACTACCAAGCTTACAGAATTTAAATGCACTCCAAAGGGGTGCTAGACAGAGATTTCACTGAAGTGTGATTTCTGAGTTTGTCTCAGTCAACACTACAAATAAAGTTCAATTGAAACAAAATGTTATTGAGTGAAGTATTGTGCATGTTTCTTTTGTTATCAAATGTGAAAATGAAGGAAAGTAGAAACACAGTATATCTTTGTGAGCCATTCACAGACTAGAAGTACTATCAAGTATTTTTTCATGTATATCAGTTTTGTAGACTATAACAAAAGCTGTCCTTTAAGAAGCAGTTAAAGTCTCAGACCTCTGTGCATTGTAGAGTGAGATTCCATTTGACAGAGTAGAACTTGATAAGACAATTTCAGAGATTTTTGCTTTATCATGTTTGTAAACGTCTGTTGAATAAGTCAATTTAGTACTTTTTGGATTTTATATTAGTTTCTCTTCTTTCTTGCCTGTGTTATTTTCTATGTGCTCAAACACTAAGTATTTGGAACTTTTAATGTTTAGCTTTGTTTGTTTGTTTTCCTGAATGTGCTGTTTTAGTGACTCTGAAATACCAGCTTCTGAAAGTTTGGAAGCAGTGATTATGAAGACAGTGCAAAAGATTGATCCACTGCCAGAGAGAAGTAAACAACAGGGAAAAAAACACATACAAGATAGTCAAAAGCCTTGCAACATTGTTAATTTAGAAGGCAAAAACCAGCAGTATAATAAAAAGGTATATAATAGAACTTGTTTTGTTATCCTGTGCAGAGTGTTGAAGTTTGATAGTATTATAATTCGCCTCTTAATTAATGTGATTCTTGTTGTAAACTGAAAAGAAAATCTGCTTCAAGATATTCAATGGGTATTTTAATAGTCAGTTAGAATATTTGCTGAACAATTAGTCTGCAAAAGTATTTGGAGGGAGTGTCAGGAGTGCAAAAGCGGATTAAAAAATTGTAAAGCTGCTGTAAGCTAGTCCTGCTGTCTCACAGTCCAGACAAAGAATGCCACAGACATCCCATTAAACTGTCTCTCGATCAGAAAAGCCGTACAGAACGGGGTGATGTAGCTCATAACAAGGAAACGGCAACATCCCCTTCTCCCCTCTAGCAAAATGAGGTGCTGACTAATCAAGCATGGAGACCTCTCAGTTTGTTTTGTGTGCGCAGAAAGAGTTGTCTCCATCTTGGAAAGAAGCTTTTGGCTCTATCACTATTCAGGAGATTCTATCTAGAGAAAAGTGTGCTTTTAGCTTCTTCTTAGCCCATTTACATTCATTGTCTGGGATTTGAACCCCTTGTCTTATTCCTAACATCTATATGCTGTTTTCTCATAGAAGAGGGCCAGCTGGTTGTTTCCCAGGTGTTTAGAGACTCCATACAATCTGTAACAGATGACTCATTTTTTGACTTTTGAACAGTGTCTAATATTTTTTCCCTCCTGTGTTTGCCCAAATAAGTCACTTCGTGGAATTTAAAACACAAGCAGATATTGTTGTTTCTTAGTTCAAGAAACAGAATACTGAAACACTTGAGTAACTTGCTGCTGTTAAAAACTAGTTTGAAATTCTGTTCTGTATGGTGATATAATAAAGAGTTTGAAAGCAGATTATATTTTCTTAAGTCTCCAAAATTTTACGAATACAAACTCTCTAGTTTCTTTATATATTCTTGATTGTGTGTTTCCATCAAGAGATCTGCTTTCCTGGCAGAAAAGCTGCAGAATTCTGCAACCATCTGCTGGTATAGAATACACAATATGAGGAGGTACAAATGATATATGTGAAAATCTGACGTAGCATGCCACTCCCATTATCTCCTGCTACTCTTAAGTGAGGATATACAAGGCAGGAAATCCAGGAGGCTGTGGTCTCTCTTCTTGGTAGAGCAGACACAGCCTTACCTCTCCTGTTTGCTCATATTGCATTTAGTTGCTGTTGCTACTGGAAAAGACAAACACAGGTATATTCTGATACATGTATGTAACAGACTGGTGGACTTGGAGCATACACAAGAGCCCTAAGCAGTTGACTATGCTTCAGCAGAAGTCTCCTGTTGCAGGAAAAGTGCTTGAAAACGTGGTTTGTGACTACAGAAGATAGCATTGCAAAAACGTTTAGTATTGACAATTGGGAACACTAGTTTGAACAGAAATCTTAAATCCTTTCTGAGGATTTAAGGACACTCCCTCTAGTCACGTTATTCTCATCCAAAGAGAGCCTAGAGAAATCTCCTAAGTCCTGAGCTATGCCTGGGGTTGGAGATGAAATGGTTTATGACACAAAGACTTTCTCAGTTTTGCCTCATGTGGAATAAATATATAATACCTTGTGCAGTATCAGGAGAGTTATTGGCACTCTCTTACAACTCATACATTTATCAAGAGCTGTGTCCCAGAGTGGAGATCTCCATCTTTTTGCTGCAGGCATGGATCGTTTGCTCATCATCTATTCAGCTCTCTGTAACATATAATCACTATTTCAAACTAGCATCGTTCATCCAATTATATGTCTTCAGTGTTTGTAGCATCTGCTGGTCATACTGATAGGGATTTAGACGTGGAATAAAATAATTAAGAGACTACTTGAAGAAGACAGACCGACAAGAGCTTGACCTCCTTTGTTTTCCTTTGCTTTGGTTTTAGTCTGAAAAGTTGTCACTTAACATTTCTTTTCTTTTTTTTCTAGCATATCCTATTTCCCTGTCCTTCAAATTGTGTGGTGATTGTACAAATCTAGAATTCATGGATGAGCTGTCCTACAATGTCAGTAGATAGTTAGTATTTAGCAGTTAGTAGATAATCTGTTGCTGTTTACTCTTTTAAATTCGATGAACAGATATTTGATTTATGAGTATTTCCAGAAATATTTTGCATGATATCACATAGAAATTGCAAACTGAAGGCTTCAAAAATTGCATAAGTGTTGCAGAATTCCAGAACAAAAGTATTTGAAAATACTGAGCATTTAAGATCCAGGGAAATAGTACTTTGATTTTGGAGTAAGCCGTGCTGTGACTGTATTCATTATACATATTGCAAGCAGCATTCTTCTCCAGCCTGTGCTTCTGTCATTGAACATTCGATAGGTTCTGGAAATAGCTGATTTTTCAAATCAGTTATTTAAAAGGCATGCAGCTGACTTGGTGTTAAACTTTGTAAAAACACAGGGATTTTATTTGGATGTTCATATATATATTCATACATCTTCCAGTTACTGCTCATTGTCTAACTTGATCTTTCTTCTTTTGAACTGACTGCTATTCCTTTTTATTTTCACTTGAGTATCTTGAAAAATAAGATATTGCAGCTTTCAAGTAATACACACCATCCTTTTTTCCCTAAAAGTAAATTCATATTTTATCTTAAAAAAATAGACTAGGCATTAACAGACATTTCATTTTTCTCTGGGATGCTTTGGAAAGGGTTTTGATTTACCAGTTCATTATTTCTTCTACATTTGATGGGATAGGCAGAAATTTGTACTTTTCACTGCCTGGTGTTGTAAGACTGATTTTCAAATTAAAATTCATTAGAATTTTCTGTATTATTCAAAGTAATTTTTGTTGTTTCAATTCAAAATGGAAAATTTAGGAGTATTGTGGTTGGTGTGCCATAAATTAAGAGTTGCTAGCTTTGTGCTTCTGTTTTTTATTTAGGGCCATTCACAGAATAAAGACCTAGAAAAGTTACATTCCAAGAAGAGGAAGATCTGCTGTCTCATAACATCTTATCCATCAGTTCTAAGCAAAGGTAGGAATATTATACCTTTTTGGCAGCTACATAAGTAAGATTGACAAAGCATTCCTGCTTGATATTCTAAAACATCTTCTGTATTACACAAACCCACTTATATGCTGTTGCAGGATTTGCTTTTTTAAATTTGCGTGAATATATTTTCAAAGATTTAGCTCTTTATTTTAAACTGAAATTGCCATATAAGAAGTGACTATCAAACAGCATCTTTTCAGACAGTTAAAATATACTTCATTTTTACTAAGTCCTGCCTATTGAATCTGATGACTAAAATAATGCTCTTCGCTACCTTTTGCTCTTGTTTGTCCCTTGTAGCCAACACAGCCAATGTAAAAAAATGAACTGTATTTTGGCTTAGACCTTAAAAAAAACTTGTTAACAAGACACTGAAGCCATTATTTCCAGTAATACCAATTAGGAACTTGAGCCACCTTTAATTTCCAAGTCCTTGTTGAGGTTGTAGTGTTGGCACTTCAGAAAAAGAGCAACATAGAGCACTTACAGGTTAACTGAATTAATTTAGGAGTTTGCTTGCTGACAAATATTGTAGAGGCTAGAACAGTGTTTTGAAGGGCCAAAGAAAAATGAGAAATCATCTAATTTGTGATGATCTGTCAGTTTAGTAACATGCCATTTTATGTTTAGTGAACGGAACAAAAAGGAGAAATATCATTGTCCAGAAACCGGGCTACTCTGTTACTCTACTGCAGGAAAGAATTAAGTCATTGCAGCAGCAGATAGCTGTTTTACAGGATGAAAAAAAGACAGCAGTGTCTTCTGTGAAGGGATTTAAAGAAACCAATGAAAAGCTAACAACTCAGCTACATTTGGCTGATCAGAAACTTCAAACCAGTAAACTGACCATAGAGGTAAAGTACTTTTCATTATGGTGTTTTACAATATTAAGCTTAATTCTATTGTAATTTTGTGAAATTTTGGTAACATTGATTTTTGTCTTTTAATCTGTTACAATCAAAATTATGAAATGTTATTATTAGCATGCTTTATATGAGATTGTGAATCAGTTATTATGTACAAATGATACTGAGGCCTGATTTACTGTTATATTATTATATCAACCCAATTCATTAGTCTTTCTGAAAAAGAAGTAGTCTTCATGCTGACATTTTACCTGCATTCAAATGGGTGAGGGAAGTTTCACTTTTAGGCTGTGATCCGAGAACTTTCCTGAGAATCTAGTCAGTCCACATGAACTAGCACCCATTCCTTTGTGAAGAACAGGCACTTTTAGAGAAACCAACTTTCTCCATATGCCCCAAGAGTGGAGTGCTCAGGCAGCTGGAGTTCTCTTCCAAAGGGGACTAAAACCAGTTCCATATCTATTTAATCCTATCTCTCTCTGTGAGGGTGGAAAGTTAGAGAGCAAGATTCATGAAAATAGGGACTAGTAAACTATTTGGTTAACAGCCCCAAAAATGCCAGCTTTCTTCTCTACTTCAGTCTTCATTCCTACTTAATCCTTTCCCATAGTATTACTCCTTTCTGGTTTTCCCCATTCTCATTTATATATATGTATTTTGTGTTAATCTATATGCAGCTCCTCAGCTGGAATTCTTTTCTATTCATACTGTAGTGATTGGTCTGCCCTTTATAGAGCTGAATCAACAAACACTTTTGCAGTAATTGTCTCCTGTTGGTCACACACACATCCTGCTTCCAGAATTATAGTGCTACAACAGATGGACTTGCTGGAAGGAGGCAGACATTAAAAAAGAAATCAAATCCCCTCCCCCTCAAACTTCTCTGCATTTCTGTCTTTGCACAGAAGGCAGAAGCAGTTTCAGGAGCAGCACTTTTCTCTTTCTTAGGGCTGGGGAACTGCTAATTTCTAGAGGAGGGAAAACCTCATTTCTGTTACTCGTTTTGCATAACTATATATATGTAATGAATTGTTCAAAAAGAGTTTCAAAGGTCATTGGAACCAATGGAGATCTGCCTATCTCACAAACAGTATCATAATGTAAAGTTTCATGGACAGTATAAACTTCACAGAGAGTTATATGTGTAATTTAGGTAAAATATTCTGCTTGCTCAGACATCTTCATGATTTGCCTTCCTAGATGACTACACCATAGGTGTTCGTAGGAGAGCAATGTGAGAAATAAAGTAAAAAAGGCCATTATCAGTAAACTTAAAAGAAAAAAAAAAAGGCAAAATTTTTGTCAAGATAACACTGCTGTAATGTAAAAGACTGACTAAAAGAAAAATAGCATGGTCTTAAAACCAAACCAGTTTTCTTCCACTCAGTTGTTCTGGAAGGTTTTAAAAGGAAAAAAAAAAAAAAAAAGAATGGTCACTGGTCTATTTAAAGGGTGGTGCATTCTAAGCAAAAATAAATAAATGGCGTTGCAGGTACTCAAGGAAAAATCTTTATTAGGCATGCACATTTTTTTCCTTCTCAGCAACCAATTCAAATTCCCTTTCTTACAACTAATTACTCTTCAGGTGCCATACTAGTGCTACCAAGTGGGAAATTTAAAGCAGAGGCTTGGGCTACTTGCCAAGTGAAAATTAAGGAGGTAAAGAACCTACACAGTCACTGCAGGGTACATGCATGTTTTAGAGAGAAAAGCATGATTCAGACGGATAAAGAACATATTTCTATGGGGGTTTTGTGTGTTTTTTATAAGAAATACTGTATATAAGTGAGTTTTAAAATATTGCAAGTGAAATGACATTTCTTAAAATTTTTTTTTTTTCACTAGCAAGAGCACTGTTGTCATTGTTTCTTCTTAATGTTTCTGTTACTTTAGATTTTAGAATTTTCTTGCATAGGTATGTAAAAAAGAAGTGAACAAACCATGAAAAACTAAAAGACAGGCTTTCTCTGGATTCAGGGAGTCTCTTAAATACTTCAAGAGTGTCAAAAATGTCAAAATAAGCTTCCATATGTAATCATAAAGTTCTGATTAATTTTATATTAATGGTGAGCTTGTGATGCTGGGCTAAGGTAAGTATAGCATTCTAGCAACTGTAAACATTAGCATTATGGCTTGGATGAGATGCCATGTTACCTGATTTTAGCTAAGAAAATAAAGTCATTAGCAGACAAGATGTTTCTGCAGTTAGTCCTTCATTACAATCCCCAAGGAATCTAGTGCTAGAAGATTGATTTTGGACTTATAATTTAAATGTTCCAGATGTTTATTTTTAGACAGATTTTACAGTTCATACAACCTAAGGACTGTCTGGCGTCTGTTGATTTTCACAATGCACGTACATATATGGGTTTGTGTATTTTTCTTGAAGATCCACACTGACATGTATGTATGAATATATTTATCTGCCTTCTTGTAGGAGTTCAGAATGCTGGATTCAAGTTCTTTTTTTGCTCGACCTTATAAACTCTTTGCAGTAATGTAGATTTCTTGCTTTTTTTTTTTTCTGCAAAAGCAATTCTTTTCATATTTCTGCAAAAATGACCGTAAAGTGACTGCACATGTGAGAATCAAAGCTTGCATTCTCCAAGGATTCACATTGCGTCAAGACTGTTTGTACAGAAGTACAGTAGTTACATTTTGCTATCAGTGTATAGAAATAACAGCTGGAGCGGATACTTGATGTAGAAGTGAAGTGATTTAGCATTTCCTTTGTCTCTTAGAAAAATGTCTGAAAATAATTATTGAAAAAATCCAAGAAATTTTTTTCCCTAAGATTTATTCCCCCCTCTACTCATTTATGTCACTAAGTGACCGCTTATAAGAAGAGTGTATTTATTACATACAGCACAGTAATTATAATTAGTTTTATGCAGCAGGTATCATTCTTGTTGCGGAAGAACAATAATTGAATAAGAAGAATTAAAATCATGAACAGGTTAAGTCATTAGTGCTTATCTTATTCATGTCAAGGCCACTCACAGGTCCACTGATCAAAAGTACCGTAGGATCTTTTGCATCAATTCTCCAGTGTTTCTCAGGTGATGTCACAGGAAAAGCTGTATTTCTTAATGCAATGCCATAGGCATTTACAAAGTGCCTGTGTAAATTGACTTCAGCAGGAAACCTGAATCTCAGAGAATGGGAACAAGTCAACTAGACAAATGCTGACAGATCCTTTGAAGAGGATAATGTGACGGTTTAAGTAAAGTTTTGCCTATGCATTCCTGCAGACATGTACCTACCTTTTTTTTCTTTAGAACCCTGTGCACATTTTAGCTGTAACTCAGCCTAGGATTTTTTTTCTGATAACATTTTAAAAGTCTCTCCAAACTTTATTTTAGCCATTCAGTTTTCAATTTTCTTTGAATTTTAAGGGAACTTTTTTTCCCTGAGCTCACACTGTGCTTTTAGAATACAATTTCCTTGCCAAAACTTTGTTTATCTAGTGGATTATCTCAAGCATAGAAAGGTATGAGCATGAAAAGCAGAAGAGTAAAGGACTAGAGAAAACTTTTTATTCTTTAAAGGTTTTTTGTGACTTTCTCTTCATATTCTCTTTTTTTCATATTCTCTCTATTTTTTACTGCACAATCTATCAGAGAACAGCTCAGAATTCAGAGTTGCATCTGCAAATTCAGCATCACAGCTTCACTCTTATGGTACCCAAGTATGAGCAAACCAACTAATGTAGCATTATTCAGTTACACTGAAACAAAGAAGAAACTGATGATGAACTTAGATGCATTGTAAATTACTGACTTAACTGTTACTCACAAGAAGATCTCACTTTCACTCTGTTTTTCATTAAGGGATTTTTCACTTTTTAAAAATGTATTATTATTTACACAACAATTTTTGTATACCTATGGTTTCCTTAAAGTAAATTTTAGGAATAAGCTTGAAATTATAAACTGAATGCTGTTTATAATTACCCTGCAGTAAGCTAAAACTGCTTTTGGAACTTCCTTACTTTTGTTCATTACAGCAAATGTATAATTGTTTTGACAGTTTTTGGGAGCTTTCTGCATAAATATCGTCCAGTTAGAAATTCTTATATACATACCCAATTGTTTTGTCCCTGAACACTTTTACAGGTGTCCTGGTTTTATCTTTTTTTGACTCTTCTTTCATAGAAATACTCCAGAGCATTTTGATTTCTTTTATTAAGTTCATAAGAACACTTCTACATTCAGTGTTTTTCCTCTGGTAGCATGAAAAGATTTTTCATTATGTAAATCAGATAATACTAATCATAAATATCTCAGTGATAAAGTTTTATTAAAGGTTTTAGACGGATTAAAATTTGGAAGAGTTTAAGTTAAGCATAAATGGTAATTTTTAAAGATAAACTGTGCAAGAGATTGTTACTACATCAATAGTATATGCAGGAATTCTGACTTTCATATACAGAAGTAGTAAAAAAAATAAATTAAAAACAGAGCTGCTGTAATGACCTTATATTTTAATAGATAAAAAATAATCTAACAAGAATTCAATTTGTTTCTGCTCTGTTCAGCCATGTCTCTTTCCATTCTTACAGGGCACATTTAAGCCTGGAACATCTTACTTGTATCTATCTTAAAGATAAAAAAGTTAAATGTGCCCTATTTAACACTTTTGCTAAACTCAGCACAAAATCATTTCTGCAACCATCCACGCTTGACACAGAGTGTAATGAAACAATCAAAGAAATGTCTGTTCCCAAAAACATCAGGAGAACTGTGATTTTGCCCCCCTCTCCTTCTTCGGAAGCATACAGATTGTCCCTTCCTATACTGCTTTGGATAAGAGTAGTCTTGGTTAATTTGGAGGAGCTGTAATCTTTGGGCACAATGTTCAAATAGAAGTAAAGACAGTTTCTGAAAAATATTTAAAAATCAAACCAGGAAATTTTCTATTCTGTTTTTTCTTAACAGGCAGCAGGAGTGAAAAGGTAAACCAGAAAGGATAAAAGTATGATAAAGCAGGATATACTGCCTGACCTTTCCAGAGTTTGCAAATACAATCTAAGACAGCAGAACTTATCTAATAATTGAACTAAACTATGTACCAGTATGAGACTGAAGTCTTCTCAAAATTTGATTGGGTGTACATTTCTTCTGAGGTCACAGTGCTGTTGTCATTTTGTATGCATGCCTTGAAGACACTTCTTTGCAGGCACAGTAGATAATTCAAACTGCAAAACACACCCCCAGTCTAGGTATTCTTGAGAGAAAGCCATTCTTCCTTGACTCACCACAGTGTTCCAGACCTGAACGGCAAAATTATCTGTAGGTAGGAAAAATTGTCTGTAGTTTATTTCAAACTTAAATTTTATGGAATTTAAGTTCAGTTTCTGGGCTCTCCCTGTAGTTTTTGAAGGCTTTTAGTTGATAATATTGAGAAGAATAGATTCTGATGTATTGTAGTTTTATTAGAGCTTTGCTGACCTTAATAAATTGAAAATTAGTCTATGACGTCACGCTTATAAAGGCTGGAAACAGAGGTAGACAATGCTCTGTGAGCATTTTTGTTTTCCAGGCAGAATTTTTGTTAGTCCAAAATTCTGCCTGGAATGAAACATGATCAGATAATTAAACATGTTTCTTCAAACTTTTTGGTTACTAAATGGGGAAATGTCTGTGTAATTTTTCCTCTGGTAAACTACTGTTTCAGCATTGCTGCTGACATAAAAAAGTTCTCAAATTTCTATTTTCTAGTCTGTCAGATAAGTTGACTTGGAAATAAAATCAAGAATTGCCAAATGGTAAACGTGAAAGTAACTGCTCTTTTAAAATGCATCAACTCCAAAAATTTTTTTTATTGATTTATTTATTTTTATAGTTTGCTGCATTGAAAACTTAGAGCATCCTAAAGTCAGTTCCATTAACAGAACTACACTGTAAAATATATTTATTGTGAAACTGTGCTGTCATTACAAAACAAAAATAAAGAAAAATACCTTTTACATTTATATTGATCTCTGAAGAAAAATTACAATAGACCTGTTGAATTATTGATGAACAACAGTTGAAGTACATTGCATGTAGGAAATGAGTCTCATTCATAAATTAAAGAGAACAGTTGGCATGAACTAGAACTGTAAGAGTTGTATTATATTGCCATCAAAATGAAATAACTTAGACATAGGTAAATTCTGGAAAAATATATTATAAAGAAAAAATTATGGAGGCTATGTGAAGTTCATAGAATATACTTACAATCAATATGATTTGTATTGCTGTATCATGTAGAAATCCCAAAATATATACTTCCATATTAAAAGAGAGAACCTGTATCACAAGGATTAGCATGTTCTTGTAGTGCTTACACATATGTATAAACATATCTAATATATCTGTATCTCATAGTATAATACAGTAGAAGAATATACTTGTACATGTATTACAGTCAACACTGGAAGATATCATCCTGTAATTTTTCCTTTATGTATTTCATGTGATATGTAGCTTATTTTTCTTGACTCTCTGTGATCTGATCATACTTTTCTTGCTAAATCTTTTTATTAGACAAAAAATAGAACTCAGTTCGTAGGTTTTTTCCCCAAAAATTTCCTGAATAAGATACTATTTGAGACCTGGAAAAGCTCAACAAATACTGTCATAATAGGATTTCCTTTTGTGCTCACAGGAATGTCTTCATCTGAATTCAGTGTGATCTGCTCATTTAATTAAAGCTAAGAATAAAGCTGGACTGGGCTCTTGAACCTTCTCTGCTATATAAAGTTCTGTGTATAATACCTGGTTTTGTCAGATAATATTTATTCACTCTCAAATCTTACCCCAACAAATCCATTGATTTCAGAATAATTATTCATATGTAGACAAGAGATTATATTTCAGATCTGGCAATCTCATTTCTCATAGATTGTTATAGAAAACCAGTTTGGGTTGCAATTGGATCAGTACTCTTAGGCTTGTTCACTTCAGTGGTCCATTCATTATTCATTATTAGTAACTTCCAGTATTAACTATGAAAGTGATTTATTAGCCACTTTATGCGTATGCTTATTTCCACTGAATTCAATGAAATTTCAAGACCTCCTGGGTATGGTGGTATAAACAAGTTTTATTGTCTCTAGTCTTGAATATAGACCTCTCTATGGTGAGAGGTTCTTCTGTGTTTTTAACTTACAGGGAAGGAATTACAATAGAGGATGTAGCTGCATAATTTTTCTAATATTGTATGATTTAGTATTTTGATAGACTATGCAATAACACCTCTGTGTACCATTCTATGTAGGTGCTACTAAAATTCGAGAAATAGGTGCTTTGGGTTTCCGTCAGCCATATAGTCTAGCTTGTAACTTTGAATTCTTTCCCCTTGTTTGCACTACTCTATTTCATGATGGATTTTTACCTAACAGTATCTCTTATCTCTTATTCCTGGCCTAGGTAAAGGTTTTCCTGATTATGTTCTTATGAAAAGTTTTCAAGAATCATGAGAATTGGTGAAATACTTTTGCATTCCTTTATATTGTGAATGTTCAGTGAGTTGAATCTCATGCACTCTCCTAATGCATCCTTTTACCTTACTTCCCTTTCCTTTGCTCCTATCCTAATTATTAAATAAATTTCACACATTGTGAAGTTAGGGAACATAAGATTGTTGGAGGAGAGTGCTCAGTATCGTTAACAAGGTAGATGCATGTAACAGGTGAATCAGTAAGGGACCATTTTGCTTATTTGAGGAGTTTGATTTCCTAGGAAGTTGAAGGAACAGGGTCACGGGATTGCAGAAATGGCTCTATGACCTGAAAGTATCTAGGAGTCTTGTAAACACATCCACTCATTTTTGTTGTGTGCCCCTGTGCAACAGTGATTGCTTGTATTGAGATGTACATAGGAGATTAAATTCCAAAAATTATCTTCATGATTGGTTTTACTTAGTATTTGGATTGGAGCTAAGCACTGACACATGGAACACAGTGTAGACTCAATGTCTCAATTCATGCCTTAAGGTTAAATTGGTGCATATAAGTACCACTTAATCATTTTCACTAGCTCAGAATCTCACGTACCATGAAATTAATTTTTCAGTTGATCCCTCACATGAATGATAACATTATTTTTTTCCCCAAGATAATGGTTTACACCTTACACATCTATTCTATTTGGATATACTATGAAATATATGACAGTCTTTTTGCTGTTTGTTTTAGAGGTAAAATCTTTCAATCATTTTTTAAAAATTAGTGGCAATGTAAAAAATCCAAGCCAGTGCAAGAGGATATCTTCAGTCATTGACAGCTATTCTAAGCTTTCAATCATCCACCAGAGGCTGATTGAAAAGTATAGATCATTATGACCTCACAGTGTTTTTAATGAGGAAATCATTGCATCATAATGAAAACCAATACATTGCTCAAGTTCATGTTGAGCGAGGCTGAATGGCTGTCTCCTGGGAACCAGGGACTCTGAAGAAAAATGAGCATCCTAGTAGGTAATGAGCTGAACGTGAACTCCCATTGCCATTGTGAAAAACACAAGTGCAGTCCTTGAATGTATAAACTGGAGGCTGTACAATAGGAGCAGAGAGAATGTGTTTTCTTTCACTTGGTATGATTTGACTGCTCCTAGAATACTCTATGTAGCTCTAATACCCGGAATCCAAGAAAGAGATCAATGGAAGTAAAAAGCATTTGAAGAAGACTTATGAGAAGGATTTGAAAATATACCATTCTGGAGAACAATTTGAAGTTTTTAGGGAGGAGGTTAAAAGGTAACTCAAGTTTAAATATCTAAGAAAAAGAAATTTGCTTCTAGAGTACTCAGTCAGCCTAGCAAAGAAAGTTCAAAAAAAAGATTCAAGGACACAGAACTGAAAAAAGGTAGACTCATACCAGATATGAGGTCTATAATTTTTATGTGACTGTAATTGACCATTGTCAAGTGGAGTCAGAGAACTGCTGTGATGTTGGACAACTAATCTAAAAAGGAAGAATTAGAGAGAAATCAACTGCTTGTGGTTAGCAGTGGGCAGAGTCTTTCTGAAGGGAATAAAAAAATGTCTGTTCTGTAGGAAGTATGAAAAAAATAGACAGGAAGAGTGAGGATACATTTAATGATGTGAGCTGAATTAATGAAAAGAACTAACAGGAAGATATGTTCTCAACTTCAGTAACACTGTTCATTTATCTGAAGAACTGATGGAAGAAATGCATGTACTTCATAGAGCAGAGCTGAGCAACAGTGTTTTTGTGATGAAACCCAGAATGTATTTAATAGTGCTGTGGAGAAGAGATGTAAACATGGATGGTAAATTTAAGAAACATCAAACCAATGTTTTATAAGTGTCTAACTGGAGCCAAGGAGGAGTGTTACAGTGCTGTTCACACACACATCAGGTTATAAAAGAAGAAATTCTGAGGCAGAGGAAGAAGCCATCACCACTCAAGACATACAAATATAGAGTCAAGGCACAGGGAAAATGCATAATGAAACGAAGGGAGTTACTCAAAGGAAATGAGTTTTCCACAATGTGCAGCAGGAACATTAAAAGAGAATTAGTCTTTAGCAGAAGAAATGCAAAGCGAAGCAAAAATAGCTTTTGTGGGGTAATGTACATAGAATTTAGGATTACATTTGATCTAGTACAGCCCTTTAGAGTTGCTGATTGCAGAGCTGAGAGAAGACTAGAGCTCTTTAATTTAGGTAGTGCATAGCTTTGTAAGGAAAATTCAGAAAAGAAAAGAATAAATAACGATTTTTTAATATTTCTTTCATATTCTTTTGTCTACCTGTACAGTTGAGTGTAAGGAAATAGTTTTTTAGTGAGGTAGTCATGCAATATTTAAAGGAGAAAGCTTTTCATTTTAATTGGGGGCATAGAGACAGAGTAATTGTTTTTGAGTCAAAATCTTGACAAAGGACTCAAGTTGAAGTACTTTAATAAAAGCTTCCAAAAAATAAATATACTTATTTTTCAAAGTATTGTTTGCAATAGAAACTTTGGCATGAAAAAAAGAAAACTAAATTTACTGTGAGAACCAAGTGAGGGAAAGACATTCTGATAGTTACTTCAGTCAAAAATCTACAGGTGCTGCATTTACTTGAAGATACAAATTTTACAAGCTCTGTCACTAAAAAGATAATCGTGAGGAGAGGTAGAGTAGAGGACATACATTTCCATTGTTTACCTATGAAAGCCTATATTGAAGCCTGAAACTACAGGTAGTATATGATGATTTACAGTCTCAAGACCTCTGCTTTGAGTAGTTTTGCTGAAGAAAAGAAAATTTTTCTGATGTTCTATGTTTTCAATGAACGTAATTTTGATAAGAAGGCATTACTATAGCTTAGACTGCATGTTATTGCAGCCCACTGTCATACATATTGTGTACCATTCAAAAGGTACTTGCATTTTATAGTAAATTCCTCAAAATAGTATGAATATTGTCCTGACTGTGTTTTTATTTTTCTGTCAAGAACTGTAGAATTTTAGTCTGGTTTCTACTATTCAGATGCTGCTTTATGATATTTGTTCTTACTTTTCATAAGAAGGAGTTAAAAATTCTTTATATATAAACCAATACATGTTTTCTTATTTACATACGCTCACTGTGTGTCTCTAGACTTGTCGTTACACTGGTAGCTTTTGTAGCAGACATCCTGTATGGGGTATTCAGTTTATATATGTCAGATCCTCAAGGGCCATGGCTTTTGCCAGATGAAGCACTTTTGATTTTGAGGCTGATGAAACACAGTGCTATTATTGATCTGTGCATGACACAGCCTGTCTCTCTGCTGGCAGAGTGTAGCAACATTTATCCAGGAATTTGTGAAATGTCACTCGGATCATGTTCATAAGGTAAACTGTGCAAAAAACAGGATCCAAGCTGAGAATCCATGAGGAATTGGACGTGACTCTCTCATTCCTTCGTCCTGTCTTCTAGGTCAACCAAATGGTATTTGTTAAAGCAATGTCTGTGGTTTGTATTAGGCGTTGAAGAAAGTATGATTATCACTAGGAACACACTGTACAATATAGTCATAGGGTTGTTTTACTCACTTTTTTAGGTCACTTCAGAGAACAATATTTTAAGTCAGTGAAAGTGATCTAAACATTGCAAGTCTATAATTTCTGTTCTGATGGTTCCTGTATAGCTCCAACCAGGAAACTGCTTATATTTTCTAAAGAATGTAATTCTTTTTGCTTCACTTTGCCTTTAGAGATGTGTGACAATACATTAGCCATTAATATCTCAGGAAGCAATAGTGGTCAGAAAGGGTATGTGACTGTTTTTACACATAAAACTGCCAAAATACTGGTATTTACATATTTTTGTTCATTTTAAATTATGATTGAAAAAGGCTGTGCATTTTTGTTAGTATCAAAAGCATGTCATCAAAAGCATATAAAAAAATAATGAAAACTAAGGTAAATAATAAAAAAGCAAGCTTCCATATACTATCTATCTATTTATAAAGGGTTAAATATGACTTTTCCAGATACTTTTTGTAAGTATTGTTTCCGCAATAGACGGGCTATTATCAGCAAATGGGTGTTCCACCTTGTCATTAAAAAAAAAATTGTTTCAAAGTGTAAAAAGACACAAAAAGCTGCAATTATTTATTTTCATTTTCTGTTTCTAAAATGCTTATAACAGTAACAATTTGAAAGTCACCCATGAAGGAAAAAAATAACTATCATGATATTTACCAACACTTTTCAATTTTAAACATTAAAGTCTTTAGATCATTTGATTTAAAAATCATTTACTAGTTAAGGCAAGAAGAAACAAGTTTTATTGAAGTTAAAGGTTTGAGTTTGGCTATCTTGGGTTTTTTTCCCGAAATATAACAAGGATTTACTTTTATTTCTGTAAGGTAATTTCTGTAGTTTAAATTCACCAAGACCAAATCAAGATTTAAATGAAATACCACTTTTGAATGACCACTGAAATGCGCTTAGTCTCTACTTTTAAAATGTTTTTCCCACATTTGTACATAAAAATGTAGTAAAGGGGGAAGAGTTTTTGTTGTTCATGAAAAGGGGGAAGAGTTTTTGTTGTTCATGAAAATATATTTGCATACATGATGCATATATTTTTACACGTTATCCCTCCATTTACAAGATTGGTATGTGTGAGATGCAAACTCACAAGTCGTGAAAAAAGCCAAAATTGCAGTTGGTTGGTTTGGGGATTTTTTGGCTTGTGGATATGTGTTTTTATTTTGCAAAGATCCACAGTTTGGACAAATACCAGTGTCTGTTTCTCAGGAACATGAAGATGGTATTTCATAGCATGAAGGCCACTTGCTTGTCAAATCTACTGCTCTTCATAGTAGAACAATTGCCAGCTTGTCAGGCATTATTTCTTAAACAGAATTTCACAAAAGATGTTTATTTTGCAACTTAGTAGTGTCAAGTGTACAAGTGAAATCTTGTATCTTGTTTTGGGCACCATACACAAAATACATATATTGGAAGAAAGGAACAAAAATTCTAAGAAGTTTTGAACATGTTAACTATGAGAAGAGATTGAAAGAGTGTAATTAATGAAATCTATAAATTGATAACTCAATGGTAAAGACTGAAGGAGTGTAATAGCCACCTTCCAATGTGTAAAAGATTATTTAAATGGGCTAGTAGTAAGTTTGTGCTTCCATCTACTTTAAGGAGAATAGATTTAATTTTTCAAGAAAGATAATTCAAATATAAGGCAAATTTTCTCTCTGAGGGCGCTGAAGAACTGCAGAAGGCTGTCAGGACAATCCTCTCTGTAGTTAAACCAAAATTTTCAGCAATAATCTACTTATACTCTTTTGCACATGTGCTAAATTTAATGTATTCTTGACATCATTACCAGTCTTTCTCTTGTAGCAATTAGGTTTTTTGTCCTCATTCTCAAATAGAAGGACTTTTTTAGGTAACCAGCATAGGAAAATATCTTAATAGTGAAGAGTTTCAACAATGGAGCTAACAGCTAGTTCTTACAAACAAGGTCCTCCTTGGACACCAAATTCTCCTTTTCCCCCATGCAGCTTTTTACTCTTTGGTTTCTAGTAAGGTGTATCAATGACCAGAAAGCAGGACAGGATCAACAGCTCCTACTTCTTGTACTTACGGGAACAATGTCAGAAAGAAACATAATTGGTCCTAGAGTTCTTTTAAACACCTTCAGATTTCAGAATGGGAATCTTCTCTTTCACCAGTTCAGCACTGTTAGGTTTTCTGCTGAGCACCCATTTCCTGTGTTATACCCTATTTTCTCACCCATTCCACACTGAAATTTCATTGTCTAGTTTATTGCACAAAGGGAATTGTCATTTTTGTTAGAGCTCGCATGTTACTCCAGCTTTCTCATTCCCTCAATCCCTTGTTTAGGTTTGTATGTTCAAAGTTAATGCTGGAGCTCTGTTGTCCTGGCTAGGCCTTTTCACTACAGGAGGAAAATGCAGAAGACACATCTGTAGCCAGGAGTACAAACCAGAAGAGTACAGCCATTCTCATCACTTTACCAAGGAACATGCATGAGCATTCAGACTGTTTTTTTTTTTTTTTGGTCTTTCTAGGCATAAAGGAATATGAGTCAAGAACTAAGGCATCTTCAACAACAGTAGAAAAGGACTGTGTTACAATTAAGACTACTTCTGTGACAAAAAAATGGTATCTGGGAGCTACACCTAAGTTTCCTTTTTAAAAATGGTTATCTACAGCATTTCCTCCTTGGGCTTGTCCCCATTTTTCTCTGCCTTAAATCCCAGTTGTTGAAGACAATGAGTGCTTGCTCACAAGATTCTTTATCATCCCTACAGAAGTCAGACACTTATTCTCCTTGTAACCCTACAGGAACAGTTTTTATGTTTTTGAAGCCATGTTTGTTTGCTTGAAGTGCCTGGAGCGGGTCCAGAGGAGGGCGATGAAGCTGGTGAGGGGTCTGGAGAATAAGTCTTATGAGGAGCAGCTGAGGGAGCTAGGGTTGTTTAGCCTGGAGAAAAGGAGGCTGAGGGGAGACCTTATTGCTCTCTGCAACTACCTGAAAGGAGGTTGTAGAGAGGTGGGCGTAGGTCTCTTCTCCCAATTAACAAGTGATAGGACAAGAGGAAACAGTCTCAGGTTGGACCAGGGGAAGTTTAGACTGGATATTAGGAAAAATTTTTACACTGAAAGGGTTATTAAGGATTGGAACAGGCTGCCTGGGGAAGTGGTTGAGGCACCATCCCTGGAGGTATTTAAAAGACGGGTAGACATAGTGCTTAATGATATGGTTTAGTGATGGTTTTTGTCAGAGATATGTTGATGGTTGGACTCAATGATCCAAAAGGTCCCTTCCAACCTAGGCAATTCTGTGATTCTATGATTCTGTGATTCAGTTACTGCTAGAGGAGGTGCTTCCTTACACTTTCTTGCACTTCCTTACCAATGCTTCGCACCATCTGATTTGTTCTCCTAAAGTTTCATTGGCAATTAATGAGGTAATCGTGGACTGTTCCCATAGCTTGTGTCATGTTCAGGTTTATTTTTGCATCACTCCAGGCTGCCTAATGCGGCAAAAGCTTCAGTTTCTTTCTCAGCAATGGAGACTGTATGACTAGCCATAGCATGTCTCACAAGATTCACAGGCACTGGAAAAGGATTTACTCTTTGGTGGCTGAACTGGTCTGCCTGTTCATTCTGTTCATTCATAGATTCAAATGTGGTCCTTAGGGTATTATGTACACCAGAGAAAAATGTGTGACTTTGTCTCTATAGTCTTATCCCAGTGAAGCAAGCAGAAGAGAATGTGGGAAGTATTAAGAGGCAACAGCCATCGGTCTGGCTCGAGGTGGGACATTGAATTGCAGGGATTAGGCACAACTACAATGTTGTCCTCAAATTGTTCATGTACGTGAAAATAATTAATTGCCCAAATGAGCCATAATATTGATGATAATCATGACAAAGGGAAAGTATACTTTGTTTTATACGTTAAGCTGAAAACATGTGTTTTTCTTGTGATGGTCTCTTCAGCTATTTAATATGTAATGTAAGGAGTACTTTACCCTAAACTGTTCATTTATGCTTGCAATTTTAGCAAGGGTTCCAATGATAACATAAATTACAAATTAAAGATAAGACTGTGGGGGTTCATTTACGATAAACTAGGGATGAATTACCACTTTAATTTATATGCAATACATGGTAGTGGTAATTTTTAAATGTAATTCGTGATTTTGAAAAATATCCCCGTCTTCGCATCCTCCCAACAATGTCTGTCATCAGCTTCCTTATACCTCTCAGAGTGGCTAGCAATATGCCTTTATTTTCTTATATAGAAATGTAAATAGCACATTAATATTTGTACAGTATCACCTTTATGTGACTAGAAAAATTCCAGGTTTTTTACCTTTTTTTTCCCTGCAACTCTCTGTTGTGTATTTTTATTTTCCTCCTGCTCTGTGAGAACATTGAACTTTTCCAGTAATTAAATTTGTTAATACAGTTTACACGTAAAATGTTTTGCTTTTACACAGCTGTCTACATAAAAAAATCAAAAAAGCTTCTGAGGACATTTTTTTCAGCTTTTATTGATAGCTGAAGCAGTTACAAATGAGATGTTTAAGTAATTGTATGAAATTAAATATAGAGCTATCTTTATAAATTTTCTTCCTTGAATATTGCAACCCACTTCTTAGAATAACTTTGTACATATTTTTTAGTAATTTTTACGTCAAAATACTTATATCACTTCCTCAAACCTTTGTATCTTTTAGACGTGTTTTATGTAAGTTGACAGAAAATGGTCTTTAACAGTTGAAATTTAAGCAAATGAAAACAATATATAGAGAGGAGGCCAGAGTATGGGAGATGGTGCAGCTTTCCCTACAAACACAGAATTCCTGCCCACTTATATTTGCGATGCAGAAGTATTTCAATAGAAAATGGTTCACTCTCTAAAACAGATGGAAATGAGGAGAGGTTAAATTAATATTTCACCATTCTTTCAGCTGTTTTGTTTCTTTCTTGCTTATATATTCTTTTAAAAATAATTTTAATTTTTAAAGATATAAAGCTATATGCTTTGGAAATAAGCAGGTAAATCAAAAGAAAGTTTAAAAACAGTCTTTAAAATAGCATTTTCATTTTGGTTTCTCTCTATTTTATGTGAGCTATACGGAAAACAGATGGAAGCATTATTAATTTTTTCCCCCAATGAGTTTTAGTGCAGCATATTTGTATGTGTTATCTGAAACATATGAATACTTAGTATTGCTGCTGTTAAATTTGTAATGAGTTGTAGGGATTGTGAAATTCCCTGACTGGCTCTCATGCAAGTAGTTCATTTGCAGTGCTTAGATGTGTTAAGATTAAGCAGGGGGAATATGGCAAGCGCTATCCCTGACCCTAGCTGAAAAATTCAAATATCTAGCTTTATGAGTTTGCCCCAACTCTCGTGTTTGGAGAAAATCAGATAAATACTGTGTACCCCTGCAAAAAATCTTGCAGCAAAACCCGGTCCTAACTATAAAAGATTCCATGGATTCCATGCCTTATATTGAAAATTCTCTAGTAAGTACAAAGGCGTGGAAATCTTGGGGCAAATTTTATGCATCAGATCTAAGTGTTTGCTTGTTTATAGCAATACTTAATATGCACAGGCATGTTAGGCGTTGGAATACCCAAGTCAACTTGTATTTGTTTAAATAGCAATGGTGGGTACATGGAAACATTGGTTTTGGACTTCAGCCACATCTTCACAACTGGCTTGCTATAACATTCAGATATTTTCAAGTGGGATGAAATGTTGAGAAATGTCTCTAGTTATATTTTCATTTTTAATTGTAGTAAAACTTATTTTAATGTACCGTGTTGTATCCATGTAGATATTAATACTTAAAATAAATTAAACTAAGTGTGTGATATATAGTATAATATACTGTAATCTTAAATACTTTTCTTTTACAGAAATATTAATTTTTTAAGTTCTGTGATTTTTATCTGCAAATGTTAAGGCCTTATAGGTAAGGTCCCATAAATCTGTATATTCTGGCATTTTGCATCTCCACGTTGGAAACTCAATCCCTACAAACATTAAAGCCATAGTTCTGAACATATAATTGATCATAATGAAACTACTTATGTAAGTAATGTTACATACATGGTTAATAGTTCTTATATTCCTTTGTAATTTGCAAGGACAGATGGAGTGCTGCATCTGCTTTAGTACGAAAGCAAGATAGTGTTCTTAATAGGTACAGAAATTAGGCATGGGATACAGCAATATTTACTCATACAGAGACATGAAATAAAAGTGATAGAAAATGCAAGTTAAAATAGAATCGCTTCAGGTCAAACCCCTTATCTTTGATTGGTGTTAGCATTATACAGATTACATGTTTCAGAAGCATTTTCATCTTATTAAAAATTTGTTTACCTATATTATTACTATTTTTTTCTTAATTTCTGTAATTTATTTGAAAAATTGGTGTCACAGCAGATGATTTCTTCAAGCATTGACCCCAGAATATATTACTCCAGTTCATTTATACATGAGGGTTTGTGTATTTCTGTAGAATAGATATATGTGTTCTTGTCTCGATCTATGTGGTGTCATCATTCTTTAAAAAAACAAACAAATGACAAAACAAACCAAAATCTAAAATGGACCTATCTGCTCTGATTTTATGGATTTGATTTTATTATTATTTCATAAGATGCCTTACCCAGATCCAATGTTGTAATACTAGACTTTTATAAATTGTAGAATAAATGTAGGTATAAATTAGCTATAGAATAGCTGAATTAAAATTACAAGTAAAACATTTGTTTTAATCGCCTTTTATAATGATGATAGTAAATAGTAAGTAATAGCCTTTTATAAATTATGATTACTCTGATCAGTACTAGTGCATGATTAAGAAGACATTCAAAGACTTTGATAAGAGTCGCGGCTAGTGATTACAACTGTGTTTCCAATGATAGCTGAATTTATAGTTTGTATGTGTGAAAGGGCCCTTCTGTAGATAACAGTGTAAACATTGCTTTTATAAAGCTGATGAACTGCAGTTGTGCTACAGTGACAACTATGTTTTTTCTTTAGTAAAATACTTGAGATGAGAAATATACCTCTTATCTGCATGCTGATATTAGTTCTCTGCTGGGAACTAATTTAAACACTTCATGAGAGATTGACATTTTCAGTGCCTTAAACATCCTTAAAAGCTGCCTTGTTCATTGCGAACCATATTTAGTATGACCTCATAATAATGTAGCACACCTCAAGTGTCATGCTTGTCTTTACTATGCACATTGGAGCTGTGTTCATCTACACTAGACAACTGCACTTCAAGGAAAGATATTTTTTTTTCTTGATAGGCAATTAGCAGTAATTAGGAAGATTCACTTCAGTAAGATGTCAACATGAGATTGTTTAAAAAAGTTGAATGTCAGTGGCTTTAAAAGAAGGTTTTTTCCCTGACACATAGGTATGGCATGTGAAACATGAAATGTTAATTTAACTTTTCTGCTTATTATTCATGCACAATATTATTTTGTCATTCAGATACTACACTGACAGAGTGCAAAGGGTGTTAAAATAGTGCTGCTAGAATAAAAAGAGGATTAATCTACCATTGGCCAATTAGCCAAAGGGTACTTAATGGTCTCTAAAGGCTACTGAAGTCTAACAACTAGCTAAAGCACTGGCAAAAAGTCCTCTATATTACCTTCATTTACTTGACATTTTGTGAAACAGTCATCTGGTGATAACTGCATTTGGCTGAAAAAAATTGTAAGTTAGTGACACAGTAGACTTTAATAAATTTTCAGAAGAATAAATGACAATTTTTACATTTCAGAACTACTTCTTGCTTTTGGTGTCTTTGTTTCAATTTAGGGATAGGATATTAAGTCACCAAAGACTTCTGTTTCATATTTTGTCTTCAAGTCTGGAATACTAAGTAATCAAACACTTACAGCACTTGCATGAAAAAAAACTTTCACTGAGGATTTGGAGTTATTTGCCTTTTCTCTATATGATCACATTAAGTATGCAGCACAGTTAGCTTTTTAGTCTGGTATATATCTTTTCATATTTTCAGATAGCTACATACTGTCTTTATTAATTTTAGCTTTTTTTTCCTGTGACCCATCAGGCAGAGATAGGTTTTGATTCAAGAGAACAAAACAGGGACAAAATTAGTGGGATTGACTCAGTAAATTTTGCCTTGGATGTTGTAAATAGGCTTATCATTATGTTTTAATAACATTTGATAGAGTGTGTAAAATCATAAATACTTAACTCTGTGCCTGCAAATATGTTTTGAAAAGTTTTTTCATAGTTTATGAGTGCCACAAGTACTGCTTATGTTGTATATTTTTCATGATCAAGCTAAAGCTGTGAGAAAATAGCATTCTATCTAAAACCTTCAGCTGAGCAGTGTTAGATTTTAAAATAGAACTTGGTAGAGGAGCTATGCATATAGCAAATGTATTTTATTACCTACTATAGCAAGGTTTCTTAGAGAAAAAAAAAAGGAATATGTTGACTTCAGGTTTCTTACAGACATGTCTATGCACGTTGTAATGTTTTCTTATGCCAGGATTTTAGGATGGGAAGCTTCATAGGAAATATGGAAATATGATTTTTAAACATCTGAGGATATTTATATTGGATTACAAAATAATTAGTAAAATAAGGTTATGTCATTGCTTAAAAAGTGTTTCAAGAATACCTGATTTGCATCCTATTTTATAATTTTGCCAAGAAATACATTCTACATAATAAATTCTGCAAATATAAATGTATGGGATCGCATACAGCAGTGGCTGTGCAATATCAGCCACCACCAACAGAAATGTCATTTTTGTACATGCCAGCTGCAGTAGGAGGGCAACTCTGCTGTAAACTGAGCTAGAAGATCCTCACAGTGTTGTTGTGATGCCAAGGAGCAATAGGCCATTCCAGGAGCTTCCTACATTAATCCATGGGGCCTTCCACATAGCTGTCTTTCTGAGCAGAGGGCTTATGGTAAAAAGCCTTGCTGAGTCACTGGAAGTTTTACATTGACTACATAGAAACTTAGATTTCATCACTTATCCCTTTGTGTACAGCAGAACAGAGTGTCATGAGTATACCAGGAGCAAGGAGATTAAGATAGATGGATGTTAAAATATTGAATCTATAAACATCTGTTAAGCCAAAACACGCTGGAGGAGGTGCAGCAGACAAAGGCCGCTACATCGTGGAGGAACAGCGGTAGCCTGCCTTTACCAACATCTGGTCTAGCTGGTATTTAAGATTCTACCTTTCATCCTGGTGACCTCTTCCCCTGGAGTAAATCCTTTTTACTCGGTCACTCAGGATTTGCGTGCATGGTAGCACACACACAAAAAACCGCCTGTGTCTAAAAAACACAAAAGAACAAAAGACCTCACCTAAAACTTAGTGAGTGGTGAGGGACAGCAGGGTAATGAACTTGCTTCTTAAGTAAGTAAGTGCGAGGAATATCTTTTAGATATAAATATCTTGCTGGGGAAGGGGCGGGGGGCATGGGGGGGAGGCTGTTTTTCACATTCTACATAAATTTATATAGAATTTTCACATACTCTTTTAATATATTGCAAATAGAAGAATAATGCAATAGAATTATCAACTCTGTAACACCATTTACATTGTCTCCAGAGCTGTTAAGAGACAGCCTTCTTGATATCTGCGATTGCAGTTGTGTGTCTATCTTCTTCTGCTTTTGCAAGTTGAGGGGTGTTTGTCTTGTCCATCATACACTACTTTCACTTCACCCCTATAGTTCTGATGCTGTTTCTGAATTTATGTGCATTCGTATTTCAGTAATTTTTTTCTACCTCCTCACTTAAGTAAATTCTACAGCCAATGTAGCACTGTCCTCTTTGGCACCTGTCCCATGAAAGCCTTTTCTTTTTCAATATATTTGCTATCATTTGGGGGGATGTGGCCACTGCAATCATGGCATTTTAGACCAGATACATTTTGGCAGCATCAATAGCCTAAGAAACTTCAGAGAGTCATGAGTTATCTTGGGCAGATTTGGGGGCATTTCTAGTTTTAATCAGAGATATTGATCTAGCCATGATTTTTTTTTTTTTTTGCTTTTCTTTTTATGAATAATTTATTATAGAGACACTGAATCATGAAATTCTGCATGTAGAAATACTGGCTATACTGGACAAATTAACCTAATCCTTCTATCTTTCTGTACTGCTACTGGTCTTGCTTATTAAAGTAGCCTTCATTTTGTCTTACTCAGACTGTATTAATTGTGAGGATAATATATCAGATTAAGGAATAGCCAATTAGAAAATACATTAACACTATTTATCTCTTGTTCAATAATGACAGCAGATGCAGAAGAGAATGGAAAAATTAACCCCTTTACTAAGAACAGCACTTATCTCAGATACATATGTAAACTGCCCATTGGCTTTAATTAATGCACTTAAGTGTGAAATCTGTTAGAGTTTTAACTTTAAATACAGGGTGCATTTTCATGTATCCATGTTTTTTTTTTTTAAGTAATGCAAAATCTACAAGTGTTCTCATGTCATTCTTAATGGGAATAAACATGACCATAAGTAGGTTTTTCTTTTATTTGGGTATGTATGTGATCTTCAGGAGATCGATATGGAAGTGCATGTGTATATAAACACATGCATATAAAAAGGTTTTTCTAGTAACATCAACCAGTATAAAATCTATTTTTGAGTTAAATAATGAAATGGTTGGAAGTAGATCACTATCTCTAACTTTCTCTCACCCATGTTTTTTTGTGTACCAGCATATAATCTGGCACACATTTAGTCATTTCAACCTATAGTATCTTTGCAGTTTCTTAGCAGGATTCTTCACAAAGGAAGGTTTTTTTGCCCTTTGTGAGATTTCAATACCATTTTGTGTAATTGTTCCTTATGTTAAACTACCATATTACATTCTTCTTTGGGATAATAAGGTAGTACTATAGTTACCCTCTTAAGGAGCAGGGAGTTGTTAGGCCATTGGTGGCTTTCAGCTGACTACAGAATCGTGAAAGTTAACCACAAGCATGAAGATTATTTCAGTTCTGCTTTTCACAGAAAAACATTCAGTATTATTTAAATTAAAACAAATATTTTATTTAAAAGATTACCTCTATAAGGAGAACTGCGAAATATAGTTACAAAGATTGACTAAGTCTTGTCAGTTGTCAATCAAGTGCAACAAGACTTAGAGTTTGTTTGTGTGTTATTTATTTGAACTAAATCCCTAACAAGCCTCGTCTGCTAATTGGACTTAGCATTTATGTTGCTAAATGAGAAGCGTTTTGGCTGCAGTATAGGGTGGTAAGACCTACCCAGTGGAATAAACAACTAACATCTGTTATCCTGTCCTGCTCCAGCTTGGCTTTTACCACTTAAGTACCTCAGCCCTAGAGTCAAGGTTATGGAATATGTGGTTCTCTGGCTATGGTGCATATATGTGAAAGGGAAGAAATAACACAACATGAGTAAAGACCAGCCAACCAGAAGATATTTAGTGCAGCTGGTCCACTTTGCTTTAACCTCTACAAGCCCTACAAATATCAAAACAAAAGCCAAGAGAAGGGTGTATGTTTTATAGCAGTTGTCAACACAGCAATTCAAGTGAGCTTACTGTGGTCACCATTAAAACAGATTTGACATTTAACCACCTTTAATACACATTGGTGCCTGAGACACCTTGGTATTACTTCATGCTAGGGGTGGAAATAATTGCTGAATCCCAGAGAGGCTGTAGGTAAACAGATTTCAACAGTAACTAACTACTGTTACAGTTTTGTATGGTAATTTTTTTTAATTAGCTTGCCTTTTAAAAAAATTACTTTTTTTTAATGCTGGTTGTCTTCTCTTTCCTGACAGATTTGATCTTTGCGTGAACTATAGAATTCACGTAACAGCTATGCAATATAATTACAGATATTATATATACTGTTTCGTTCCTCTTGAATTCTGACCTAGAGAAGCATCTTATATGATCAAGCAGAAATACTTCTAGGATGCAATTGTGATTGTTTCTTTGGTTTGTAAAACAGTTGTTAACCTCCAACCTGGCCAAGTGGCAACAGGAGAAGGAAGACTTACAAGGAAAACTGAAGTTGAGAGAACATCTGTCTCAAACTGCTGGCAAGAGTGAAGCCACACCAGCTCTTTCAAAGAACAGAGATTTAGAGATGAAACAGCTGCAGTGCAAACTAAAGGTGACAGAACAGATTATCTAGTGCTGAGGATAATTCGTATGAACAGCATTTCATAACTGGGTCAAGTAGATACACGTATACTCACATATGCATATCATTTATATATGTCTTAGCCAATGATTAGCAACTTCGATCTTAGATAACCTTTGATGTTAAGCAGAAATGTAGTCATAAGCAGGAGAATTAGAAGTTACAATTAAAACAATTTTTGCAGATCAAATAGGCCAGACAGGAAGGCTTGCTGTGTTTTTACACAATGATTAAATGCATCTTGTTGGGAAGTGCTGTGGAATTACTTCAGTGAGAATTGTGTTGATTCCTTGCTTCCTTTAAGGAGGAGGTAAGCAATAGCTATCTATGAAAGGGGAGCAAAGAATTTGAGCTGATGGGGTGGCTTATGTAATGTAATAGTGTTATGTTACCTGTATGTCACTGCTATTCCTGTCTTCACAGAGACATCATTCTTTTTGTATTTGTATTTTCATAGATTAGCTGGTAGGAAAATGCTAACTTGTTGATAATTTCATTTTTTAGTCTCCAGTGATTCTGTTATAATGTGGATGATGTAGGTGCTGTACTGTGTTAATCTGAGAGCTTTCTCAGCAGGTGGCCTGCCTCAAACATATTAATTCTTCCTCTCTTCTCACTGGAGGAAATATATGTGCAACAGCATGTCTTAAAGTTGTTCTTTTCCATAATTTTGTGTTTAATAGTCGAGGAAAAAGGTCAAAATGGTGCAGCGTCTTGCTGCTAGAAGAAGTGGCACACTAGCAAGCTGGCTGCTGAAGGATCAACTGGAAGAAAAGGCCATATTACATGAGTGATATAGCCGGCTCTGTCTCTGAGAGCTGGATTAGCTGTGCTAGCACATGAGGTGTGGGTAGTGCTCAGACCTCTTAGCTGTTGGTGGTAATCATGGTATTACAGATCTTGCCTATAGCACACTGGATGCGCAACATCTAAATTCAGGGATTAGTAAAGGTAGGTCACATTGATAAAGAGATGAGGGCAGCAGGGAGTAGCCATGAAAAGGGACATAATTTGATCTACTTTAATTATGAGAAAGAGATCTTGAAACCATACACGCTGACTTCTTGAGTGTTGATTTTAGATTTGGGTTTGACTAATCTGTTTCTGTTGCTGGTGAGTGGTAATTTCTGTTAATTAGGGTTGTTCCTTTTTAGATGAGTGTCCTCATTATCCAGAAACCTAGTAGTCAATTGCTCTATTGAAGTAAGAAAAATAAAAAATGAGGAATTTTTTTTTTTTTTGGTAAAATACTCTAGGAGTAAGACTCATGCTAGAAGCCTACTTTATTTGTCTGCTACTTGTGAACTGCAAAATACATTGCTGAAAAATCAAAGGTTTTTTTTGTTTCTGCAGCAGAAGAAACATTTAGCAAGCATATATAAATCTGGTGTCAAAAAGTCTAATGTGACTTTTAATTGCTCCTTGAAGATGTATTACATCTTTAAGGTAAAAAATAAACCATGTATCCAAAACTACATTTAGAGTAAACATAGTCTGTGACCCCATATCCAGATTAGTAGAGTAAAGCTACTGGTTGCCGAATTGTGTGAGAGTTTGGACTGTAAGGGCCTCAGAAGCTACTTAAATCAAGTTGCTGAAATTCTTAGCCCTATTTTGACCTAATATTTTTCAAAAATTTAAGTCCTGGAAGTAATTTTTAGCAGAAGAAATTGGCAAAAGTTCTTGACTGTTGTTCCAGGCTATCTAGCATGCTTAAAAAGTTACAAAAAAGTCTCCTAAATGTCTGAATGCGGAAGCAGCAAAAGCTTTCGTTATAGCTCAAAAATAGTACCTGGTTTTGTTGGTTAATTTTTTTTTTCCTCAGAGCTATCTTTGCAGTGTTTGTTTGTGTTGTATGTAATGATTCCTTGTATCTTTGCCAATAGGAAGAAATGTGTTAAGTGTGGGTGCTGAGTTTGGAAGCAAAATACCATAAGCATATATCTTTGCCTCTGAGCATGTGTAGAGGCCCACCTAAGTGTTCCAAGTTTGTGTCTGGTGTGTAAACCATGTAACTGGGTGCTGTGCTTCACGCTAATGAAGCTCAAGCTCAAGAAACAGGTCTCAGGAAACTCACGAATATTCTGCTAGCATACATCATTTTAACAATTTTCTGGTTATACCTCACATTATAATAATAGTAAATAGACTAGACAAGTTATTAAGAACAATATTTTACATCTAACTATGCACACAAGAATATATACTCCCCTTGAGGTGCACAGAGTTATGTACAATACTCCCATTAATGTTAATAGGCGTTACAAGTCTGCACTGAGCAGAGAAATTCTCCTGAAGTATCTTTGTTTACAGCATGTCTGATCTGTTCACTTATTCTTTACACATAATAAGTAAAAAGCTCTAGTACAGTGAATGAACCTGCATGCATTTAGGCACACGTGTGTTGTGCATACACTTAACACATATGTATCTTTTGGCAACACCTTTTGGAGTTCTGAAATCTCTAAGTGCACTATGTTTGGGCTGCCATTTTCAGCAACGGCATTCAATGCATATGCTCAGATTGCTAAAATGGCTACTTAGTTAAATTTCGTATTTTTATTTCTGTAGAGTGATTCAGTTGTTCTATATTATATAAATATATATATATATATAAGTCTTGGGTAGGTTATCTGTGAGTTTGCATGGAGCAACTGAGGCTTTTTTTTTACTTCCTACTATATACAATAAGGAAAGGCCAACAACTATATAATTCTCCTTGCTGGAATTACACATTCCTGAAAGGATCAAACCTTTTTGTTACTGAAGTGTAGCATTTGTGTTAGTGTGGCCAAATGGAAATGTCTTTGTCTTGTGCTTTGAGTTTCTAGGGACACAAAACCAACTGCTCCTGTACATTGTCTTGTATTTCTAAATGCACAAGATGAAAGGCATTATTGGAAATTGTTGCTTCATAGATGTAGGCCCCTTGTGCTGTAGAACTATATCATTCAAGGATGTAGTTCAAATAAAGATCCAACTTTATTTCTCTTCTTTTCTGTTGCCTTTTCAGCTGACCATGATATGCAAGAGAAAATGTGGTCCTGATAGGTGCACTGGGCTTACAGGTGTCCTGGGGAACATCTATTAATCATACGTTATTAGAGCAATGGAAAAGTACTGATTTTTATCATATTTTCCAAGGAATGTACTTCTGCTTAAGTGTTGCTCTAAAGTAAGAATACTCCTTTTATACCAATTAATTTCTAAGAACGTTCATAAAATATGTGGAAGTTTACACAGCCCGTTGTTCCAGACAAATTTGCTGTTGACTGCAATAATATTCAGTTTGCTTTATTTATATTCTAATATTTTTCAATATAGAATTCGAATAATGAAATCAGTAAGCAGTCGACCACCATTAAGTCACTAAAAAATGAAGTCCAGGAAAAAGAAGAACGGGTTCGGGAACTACAAGCCAAGTACGTGCACACTTCTATCCATTGTGTTTGGTGCCACCCAGTGGCTGCTCTATAATTGTTACAACATTAACTGTTCTTAAATAGATTTTTAAGAGAATGCTTTATTCTTCTTTTTATTGCAGTCTTGCAGACTGTTACAGGGCTTTTTTTAGAAACTAGAGGAATACATGCTAAAATTGCATTTTGTTTAAACTGATGAGTGATTAGCTAGCTACAGTACCTGTATTGCACTAAGAATACCTTAAATCAAAACTCAGACTATAGAGTAGACTATTTTATCCTTGATGTAAGTCTAAATGAATTCCTCAGCACTGTTAAACACAGCCTTTCAAATACAATAATTCTTTGCCTAGGGGCTAAGAGACATGTCAAGGTTCAGATGCTTAAACAAGATTAAATATTGTCTTATATTCATAAAAAGTTCAAAAGGACAGTTGTATTTGTTTCTATCTGAATTGATTAAGGTTTACTACTCGTTTTGAAATTCACATGTATTGTTGTGAAGTATGCAACTGAGATTTTTGTTCTACCTACTTTAACTGATATAATACTGTTCTTCAATTATATTACTATATAAACATAACCTGTTAGTATATCTGTGAGTTTTTTGCTGGTCCCAGAGTTTAACTCCTCTAGCAAGTCTAATTTTTTTTATTTGTAGATACAGTACAGTTTATGTATCTGAAATTAGTTAATTTCAAAAATAAAGAACTCTTAAAATTGTTAAATTTTGTACATTATGTATTTTCTGTTTCAAAATAAACCTGAATTTTTCCATCTTAAGAATTAAATTTAAAATAGTTATTGCTTATCATGCTTCCTTTATAAAATAGATACTCTTTTGTCATAAACTGTAAAATATAATCACCAAAATAAAACTAACAGTATAAATGTGAAAGAGAGAGAAGAAATGTTAAGATGCACTGTTTTCCTGATTTTTTTTAATAGATGATATAAACAATGTTTTATTCCTGAACATATTACCATCATTCATTTTGCTTTCATTTAAAAAAAATCTAGAAGTCTGCACATATTCAGGTTTTGGTTATGCTTGTATTTAAAATACTTATTTTTATCATAATGGTGTAGGCATTATATAAAGCACAATTTTCTTATTGAATGGAGATTACATTGTAGAACATAAATTTCTTTTTTTGAGAATTTTCTGAAAAATGCTGATATTATTTTTAGGTTTTGCGGTTTTTAAGAATTATTATTTTATCAGACATATTATAGAGACAGAGATTTTTCATGTATTTCTGTGTATTAATCATTTGGATGAAAGGAGACTTCCCACTTTCACTTTCTTTTAAAAATAATTTTGTGCAAAATAGTGTTTGGTGTCTGCTTCAGACACCAAAGAAATTTAATTAATTATATTTTGTGTGTTGAACAGGTTTTTTTTCCTTTTTTTTGAAAATAGCTTAAGAAGAATTATTATGGTTTCAGATCAAACAAGTTAGAGCATAAACCACAGCAAAAAGCAAATCACAACTAAATAGAATATTTAGAGATAAGTATGTTTAATAAGACACTTGAAACTGATTTTAATGATTGAGTATAGGGTAAATTGCAAGAATTGCATCAGCTTTTATTTTAAAAAATATTCTAAAGCTTCAGGAATGATAGTTTGTCTACTGCATTTATACTTTTTAGTTGTTTAAAATAGTTGCATATTAACAGTATTTTCTAACAGTGACATGCAGCGTGACTTCTTTCCTTCTAGGATTTCTCGATTGGAGAGGGACCTTAGTATGAAAAGACATCTGATAGAAGACTTACGGTCTCGTCTAAAAGCAAATCAAGAAAATGAGAAAACCTCTAATGAAACATTGGAAAGTCTTGAGAGAAAGGTGCTTCTTTCTTGCTATTGATAGTTTTAGGAAAAGCAAAAGCTGGTGGATTTACTGAAGTTATTTCAACACGCTATACATACTAAATCAATATATTGCTTTAAGCAAACAACATACAGTTAATCTAAGGGTGTAATTCCCTCCACTATAATTTGTATGAAGTCAGTATATGGTGATAGCTTGGATGGATTCAGCATAATTTAATGTACGTTCATAAGAGGTGTAATTAAATATTAAAGTATTCAGAACTCTGAGTTGCAAGGATATGGTCTAAGTAGTGAGATTTAGTTTTATGTACTGTAAGTTCATAAAATATAGTAGACCTGAAACAAGTGTCATTTTACATGACGTATGCTGATGAAGTCCATGCACCTCTCCTGGCTATAGCAGTTAAATGCTTTAATATGTTACTCTATTTTGTTTTGCAATGTTATAAATGATTCACAGTTCTTAGCTTAATGTAATTCTGTCTAAGTAGAGCTTAATTTCTATAGCAAATTATTTTCTCCTGAAAAATTCTAGGATGATTTCACTGAAGCTAGGAGAACTTACCTATGTTTTGGCATCTTTCTGTATTATCCAACCAATGTATTGCACTTCAGCCTTTAATACCAGAAAAAGATTATGGCACTTGGTTGTCTGCGAGGTTAGGCAGCGTATGACTCCAAAATAGAAATAAACCATTTACCAATTTGCATTGGTTTTCCTAGAATGCAGGTTCTTACTGGATAGCACAAACACTATCTCTGCTTGCAGTTATATAGCACTTCCAGCTCTAGAGAGAGCTACTGTCTTACCCTCCGTGCCAAAGATAAGGTATTATTAAGAAATCCGCAGACAGAGAGTGATAGCATAAGAAAGCAAGGGAGCTAAAGTATGAAACGAGATAAAAACCTGGTTTTGGTTTTAAGATGGAAGATTTAGAATGGAAGTACGTACTTCAATGCTGTTCTTGGAGTATTTTAAGTGCTGCATTTCTTAGATTCCAGAGAATCGAATTCCATGCATTAATTTGATTATTCCATGTGGAAAATCAACTTGATAAATTTTACAGTATCTTCAGCAGATGATCAAAGAAATTCCCTGTTACTTAATACTGTCAGGAAAACTTTGTGATTAATACTGTCAGGAGAGCTGAATGATTTTCTAGGAGCATTGGTCTATTTCATTTTACCCAAAATCAGTGTTTGCATTGTATGGTAAAATGATAATAATTATCTGAGAGGCTTTATAGACTATTAACTTGTAGACATTTATCATTTTCTTAGATGAGTTTTAATTAATGGTTTTAGCTCTGATAGAAGAAATGAGTGGAAGTTGTGGTTTACTCCCTTTTGCACACACCGTAAGAGTAAAAAATACATACAAACAAACAGCTCTGCAAATGAAGAGCTTTTCTTTACACTTAATAGAATTCATGACTTTATGTAACAAGATTGTATGCAAAACAATCTCTACTGGATTGGCAGCAGAGATTTATTAAAGACTGTAATTTCAGAAAAAGGTACTCTAATAAAATTATTTAAATAATACAGGTATGTTTATGCAATATAGGTAAGCTTAGTTTTGATTTTATTTTCATTTTTAAGTTTTATATCTTAATAGTCAATGGCTTTTGACCTTCCATTATTTCAGGTTAAGGCACTGGCTGAAGACTGTTCGAACAAAAAAACTTGCATTGACTCACTGAAACAAAGACTGAATGTAGCTACAAAGGAGAAGTCTCACTATGAGCAGATGTATCACAAGGCTAAAGATGAGTTGGAGAAAAAGGTACATTAGAGATGTGGTGGCTCCGCCCTGGAACTTTTTCATACCTCACTTTCAAATGAAAAGTTGCAAGGTCATCAGCTTAGACTTTCTAAATATAGAAGGGGGAAAAAGAACAGAATAATAGTAATGTCTTTTGCTGATTTACTTGAATCTGGAATTTAGATGCAGACCTAATGACTGAAAATGAAATTACTTTTTCCCATGAAATTACATTTTATATATTGCAAGTTGAATGTTGTGTGGTGTTAACTATTGTGTGGGAGGTTGGTTTGTTCATTCATTAGTGGTCTACCATACCTGCCTATCAGCTTGTATCATATCACTGCTGTTTGTCTGCGGATATATTTCAGGAACTCAAGCTTAACAATCTAGAGAGCAAAATGATTGAGACTGAATATGCCATGACTGAACTTGAGGCTACTGCATCTCAACAGCTACAGGGCTTGGCTAAACAGACTGAACAGGCTTTGGAAACTGTACAGAAGAAGCTGCTGCTCACCAATGACAAAGTAGAAGAGTTCATGACATTTGTGAAGGTTTGAGTTTTGATTTTATTTTGAGTGTTCACCTAAATAAAGGTATTCTTGAGTGGAAAAAAAAAATGTTTCCAGTTCCTGCTCTGGCCCGGTGTCAGTTCTGAACTGGTCTAAACAGGGAGAAAGAATAAATGTCTCTAGGTCTCTCTTCTGGACTTCTGTAGAATTCCGTAATTTTTATTAGTCATCTTTTTGTATATGCTGCCAGTGTACTTGTTCCCAAGAAAAAGTGCTTAGTTGTATAGCAAATTACTCTGCAGGAAACAATTTCCCAACACATTTAAGAAAATAATTCATATCTGTTGATTAGTGTGAATGATGTTATTTTCCACATGCACGTGCTTTTTTATTGCAGAAATGTTAAATAAGGAAGCCCCTCTATTGCAAAGTTGAAAGCAGTTTCAAAAGCAGTATGTAGCATATTCTTTTCTTATTTTGGTTAAAACTTAACAGTCTGCTACAGCGCATCATGCAATAATACTGTGTGGTGTTATACAGATCGTTTCATCACACTGCTTCAGCGTGTTCTACTGAATGGACTAATCTGTGTTTTGTAACTTAATATTTGAAATACACATATTATATATTTTTCTGAAATATCCACTATGTCCCTAAGAATTATGATGCCTATTCAGTATATATCTGTCTTGAATTTAGCTATCTACTATATACCTACTTTCAGATAGTGTTATGTCTTACTAACCCATGGAACAGATCCACTTCTCTACTGTTCTTGAATTCCTGTTGAGGTGAGCTGCTTTCAGATATATTTGAGCAAGTCTGGTACCATCTGAAGTAAAGAGCAGTGGTATTTTGATGCACTGTAAAAAGACGACATATATAGTTATCTCTTCATTAATAACGTTCCACTGTAGATTGAAATTAAGTAACTTAAATAGTTGTGCAGTTTACCTTCTTTCTGTCATCAACAGGTAACACGTCACTCTACATGTCAGTTTTCAGACCTCTGGCATTGGCCTGAAACCATCCCATGTTCAATTCAGCTGCAAAATTCACATCAACTTCATTATGAAAAAAGTCTGAACAATGTTGAATGCACTTTAAAATCCTAAATTCAAAGAATTTGTAAGCTAAAATATCTAAGATGAAAATGAATGAGGATTGAATTCCATTTAAAAAAAGTGCCTAATATTTAAAAAATTAGTTATTTTATTTTTTAAGTTTATGATTAAAATAAAAGCTATCTTTTATTTGCCTTGTTTCATAACCCTTGTGGAAGTGGAATAAAACTGGTCACTGTGGTCCTGTGATTCAGAAGTATCTTGCCTATTCTTGAACAAACTGTTATTTTTCTTGGGGGAAAATGTGCTTTCTTCTAATACACAATGCTTCCACTAAGAGGAAGAAATGAGTGTTCGGTCCACAGCTGCTTTCTTCTTTTTGGCTAAGTATGGGGAAGTCAGAATTAATGTAATGTATTATCCATTTTTTTAATGAAATACTCCTATGTCATTGATGACAGAGAGATGCAATTCAGTTTCCTTTCAGGCTGCTATAAATTTTGGAATGTCTTCATTGAATAAACTGAAGTAGCAATTATAGACAAACGAGATAAACAGGTGTTCATACTATCAATACTTTGCGTACTTCCATAATGACAAGTTTGTCAAAAATTAGAAAATAAGAAAGTAAAAGGTCTTCTGTTTTCAAAAGTAGTTGTAATGAGGAAAATCACCTATTAGCAACTATTGTGATATTTCCTTTGTTGTTGACTAAGATGACTGCTTCTCTGTTAGTTACCATGAATATTCATGGTTGTACTGCATGTGAAAAGAATGTTAATATGTAGTTTCTCTAGAAATAATAATAATAATATTTAGCTAATAAAGTTAAATACGTAGTTTCTTCCCTGGATAAAAGAATATGTGTGCATATTTCAAGTCACATTTTTGCTGACTACTGTTACTCTGCAGAAGGATTTTTTGAAAATAAGGATGCTGTCTGTAAGTCAAATATTGATGAACAGGGAGTTCCTCAGTAGACTGCTTTGTTTAGTTAGGTACTAAATATTTAGGGGAAAAAGTTCTCTGAAATCAGATTTTATTCACAGTATACCACTATAAAAAATATAGTTGAAAATTGTTGGCGTTTCAGTGGAATTTTGTAGTATATCAAGTAAATCCTGTTCAAATACCTCTCATGTATCTGATACTATGACCTGCATAGGAAGATCGAGGTGGCACAATAAGAAGTAGCAGTACTCCTTCCTGCACCAGCTCTTCTTTGAAGTCTGGTCTGTCTCATTTCTGCTCTTTCCTTCCAGGTAGCTGTCAGTTTTCCCCTGACCTGGGTTCTTCCTCAAGTTCCAGTAACTCAAATAAGTTTTTCTGTATAGAGATCAAGCTTAATCAAGTTCAAACTCTCTTGCTTAACCTGTTTAACGTATTTGTATAATGTAACCTGTTATCTTTGACTGCTATTCTGATCACCTCACAAGCCTTACTTGTTCTTCTGAGTAATCTGCTCCTCATTAATCAATTGAATGCAGTTACTTTTTCTAGCCCTTCCATGTCTCTCATGACATTATATAGGTCTTTTTTTAACATAAAACAATTATAGAATTTCAGCGTTGCTAATTAATAGCTATAGCTATTAATAGGACAACAGAGGAACTCCAGAGAAGAGAGTATCACTCTTTCTGTTTATAGCAGACACTGTTACTTACCCTTAGTGTTATTGATAACTCAGAACCACAGGATCTTGTATCCATTTGGATCAATATACTAAGTTACAAAATGTGGGTGAGCGGTTTCTGGTAGAATCCTGATATACACCACTGGGTCAAATTAGAGGATATGATGCGTCACTGATTAAGCACATATTTGTAATGCTCCGCATTGCTATGCGGGGCCCAGTTTGGGACACTTATGCAACTAAATAAAATTGCTAGATTGTAAAATCTAGTAATAGTTTCTAAAAATTGTGGAAGAAATAATTACAAACAAAAGTTGCAGTATCCAATATGTTGTAGTTCATTACCGGACTTATATTTGTTGGATTGTGATATAAGGATCAGATGCTAGTCCTAAATTACATTCAGTAGGAACCAATAGGGAACCTAAAATAGGTTGATTCAGAGCAGCTCATTTCTCCAAAGCTGTTATGAGGAAGATACAGGCTGGTAGAAAATACAAATAGAAATTGTGCGCTGTAACAGTTTAAGTAACCAAAAAAACCACAGTTGCATAATTAGAGGGTAGGTCCTTGTAAATATCTGTTTCAATTTGATGGGAAAGAGAATACAATATGTAGAAACAAAAAGGCAATATAAAAGAATTGGAAAACAGATTATTGATAATAACTGGAAAATATGAGCAGCAATAGAGTATAAAGGATGTAGAAGAGGCTAAAGATATCAAGATGAAATCTGTGAGTAGCAAGGCCAAGAACAATAGTAAAGGGGAATGATTTAAAATGTACTAGTATTGAGATAGCTATTACAGGGCAGATACAACCCATTATTAGATAAAACAACTCTGTAACTGTGTAAAGATAGAAGTCTTATATGAACATTTCTGGTTTGTATCTGTAAGGAAGTAGGCTGATGTTATATGAAGATGATGAAACATCCCCAGTCCATTAGTAGCCAATGGAAGATTTTAAACAATTTCTAGAAAGTAGTATATTTAAATTGAGAACTTTTGTAGCTTACAACTTTATAGGGTTTAGGGTTAGGGAATTTTTCTCTTGCTGATCCTTATTTCCAGTAAGTATTCAAAGTAAGTGTAAGTATACTATAACACTGCCATGAGTCTAAAAGAATGATAATATCACAAAAGGCAGTTAGGTATTTTTAGGTCAGTTAGTCTGACCTCATTTCTAGCTAAAACAAAATCTGATATGAAATTCAATTCTTTAAGTGTTAAAGCATAAGTATAGTTATACTTCCTAGAATGGCTTTATAAAAATAAGTTGCATTGAATAAATATGATTTCTTTTCTGAAGACAGTACAAGTCAGTTGATAAAGGTTGCTATTAATTTTAATATACTGTTTTTTAAGATGTCTGACCTAACACTCAGATGTTCAGATAAAAAATGTAGGCTGTGCAATATCAATAATATGTTAAATGGATTAAAAATGGCCTGTGTGGTTGATCTGAGAAGTAATTAATGAAATTTAGGTGTTTCTAGAGTTCTGTAAAGATCAGAGCTAAACTAGATTATTAAACATTTTCACAGAATTAGATATCAAATCCTGATAAAATTTGTCAATGGCATTTATGAAGACTGATAAATAATGATGAAAGTAAGGCCATAAGTATAATGTAAGCTAGGCCCAATAAAACATTTTTATTACAGAAGAACACAGACTATCTGTAAGAGAGACAATGTGGCTTTGAGAGTATTTTAGATGGCTTTTATAAAGTTACAGGTTTTCAGCCCATCCAGCTTCCATCAGCACCATAAATTCTCTTTGAACAGTGCATCCAGTTTCTATCATGTACCATTGTTCAATATTTTCTATAACATATATTGCACTATCGGATCCTCAGATGAATCTTGGCAGTCACGTGCAGCACAGCAACCAGAGCAAAATGTTCTTTCTTGTGTTTGCAGTACCTGTGATAACACACGCAGAAAAAGGCCACTAGATCAAGTTAAAAAACTGCTATTAGACTACTTGACTGGATATATATCGAAAATAAGGTACAGCGTACTAGTTTGCTATGAAACTGTCCAAAATCTTGTCTAATTCTACAGGAATTCTGTTTTCCTGCATTACTGTATTTATTTTTTTTTTTAGCTCACCTAGACTTTGACCGTATATTGCTGTTACGGACCCTTGTAAGCTTAAGACTCGGTAGTGTTGTCTGTCCCGTTCAACTTGTAAATCAGCAAGACTCATTTTTATAAGTTAATCTGCAGTGATGGCATCCCCCTGGTCATGAAAATATCAGAGCTTTTTTGACCTTGAGAAAGATGTTTTGAAGTTTTCATAAGGCACAACTGTGGCTGTAATAAATAGGTGATGGTGACTGAATGCTTCAAAGTCAGCTGAGTGCATTTCTCACTTCCATCATGCCTCTGTGATTTGGGAGTTGTGTACCCTCCACAGAGGATACCCACTGAAGCACAGTTCACATCTGGTCTGTTCTGGCACTGTTCTTGATAGGTCCCCAGTATAACCATCTGATAGAATTGACTGCCAAAATCAAGACCCATGGCAGTTTACTTGGCAAGCTTAGTGGATCTACTTGGGGATCTAACAGTCAACTCTCGTAAGACATCTGCCCTCATTTCTGCTACTCAGAGCAGGGCTTAAGCTAAGTGCATTTCCCCCTTGCTCTGATGTTTGACATACAGCTACATGCAGCCACACATGTCAGAGGCCTTATTCCACCTCTGCTTGTCCGGGTGATGTTCTGCCAGTCATTTGCCATTCAGTCAGCTTACCTTATATCCCTAGATATATATAGAGAGATATATATCCCAATAACCATCTTACCTTTCTACAGATTACCTTGAATCCTTGCATCAATTTTGCCATGGCATATTTTCTCACTGCTATCTTGCGCTGTAGTTTAATATGCAGTTCAAGATAAGTTACCAGTTCTGTTAAAAAGTTTCACCTCTGAGTGACCCACCTCTGAGTGACCCCCACTGCTCATTCCTGCCCCTATGAAACTTCCTCTCTCTTCCATTTATGAAATGTCATCATGAACATTATATGGGTCAATTGTAAGCTAGCTTATGAAAATCTACTTAACCTTTTGAAAACCCAGAGCATCAGCTTTTGTGTACCACAGAGGGTCAGAGCATGCTCAGATTTACGTGGTTGCAGGCTAGAGATGCTGGGACTGCCCATTAGTGGCAGAGATAATCGAGAATGTCCCATGAAACTTCTTCCTCTCACAAAGAAAAAGTCTAACTAATGACTCACCACTTTCATGTTAAAAAATCTTGTCATTTGGCAAATTCCTGTTATTTACCATCATTGGTTTTTTTCTCTTCAAATGTTCTGCGTTGGGGAAGGTAGGCCATTGCCAGAAAACACGTTCTTCTCAGAATGGCCATATGCAGATGACATCCTATTTGCTCTTTATCTCAAAATAAAAATAATAATAACATATTTTAAAAAAAGAATTAGAGATAATTAGTAGTTGGGTTGGAAGGCTCAGATATTTGAGAAAGATTCTGTTGGGTTTTATCAGCTCCTTTCCAACAAGAGAGCAACACAAGTACACTGCTTCTGCCTGTACCTCCAGCTACACAGTCAGTTCTTTGGATAGAAGTAAATCCTTGCAGAGGACTCTCAGAATTTTCTAGTTATGATGAGACAGTAAGAAATAGTCTTCGCAGGACGTTTCCATTGGTGAATGTATTCTCAAACCCTGTGGATGCAGTTTCGTTGGAAGTACTACTGCTCCAACTTCTTCCAGGCCCAGGGTGTGCAGAACATGCTTTTTATGTGGGCACCCAGATGAGGTATGGGATACCATTTGAATGATCATTTGTTTCTTCATGAAAAAATGCTAAGCATAGTAGATAATTGTAAAATTTTATAATTGGCAAAAATGGACTCACTTATTATTGAAACAGAACTATAGTTTGCTGTGCAGATGAAAACTGATTTATTTTAAAAATTTTACACAATTGTATATAATCTGTGCCAGTTTGGAAGTGTTGTTTGAACAAACAAAGGTTTCTTCAGTAGGTCACTGGGATATTTTACAATCAACAGCAGATAGTATCACTTACATAAATCAGCACTGTCAGTTTTGATTTGAAAGTGGACACCTTTAATGTGACTTCAAGTTGCTAGAAAATGTTCCCCACTGGGAACACTTAAAAGGCAAAAGATAAGTATATTTCATTTATTACATTCCAAACTGTCAACACTTTACCTAGAAAAGTATACCCTGAGTGATTATTTTGTGTTGTATGAAGTAGGTGATGAGTCTGCCAATCTGTGTTCAGTCAGAATCAGCATAATATTTGGTTACAGGGATGCATTCCAGCCTGATGAGAATCAGTGGTCTTATCTGCAGAGTACACATCTTTAAGAGAAGGTGTCCTATATGCAAAGCAAAATTTGTGTAACTGAAAAAATATCACCATTAAAAAACCCCAGGCATTTATTGCTTCTTTTTCACTAGGCCTGCTGCTTTAGGAAAAAAGGAGAAGCACAGCTTTTATTATGAAGTACCAGCCTTTCTTGGTTCTTAGAAGAAATTGGTGATAAATTAAGCTAATCTCCATCAGGATTACTCTGCATCTGGGATTTAGGCAAATTGAATCAGAGGCCTGAATAGTGACAGTGAATATCTATTAGGCTGTAAACAGAATAATAGGCCCTGTGAATTTTAATGAATGAAGTGAATGGGTGAACTCTTACAGTTTACAGAAGGCGTGTGGTTAGTGATGCATACAGTATGCCAGGAACAGCATATAATGTAGATGTCTTAATGGATAAAATCTTGATTATTAAAAATGAAGAATAAATAGAAATATTTTGAAAAGCTTTTTCTTACTCTTCTTTTTATTTGCTTTTTAGGCTTAGAAGGATAGCACTTCACTTTGTTTTTTACTATGATAGGTAAAGATGATAACAGATGTAGCTTAAGTTATGTTGATTTTTTTTTATTAACTGTATTAAGAGTTTAGAAGAACTGGTTTAAGTGATTCAACCTATGTAATCAAATAGCAAGGTATGTCAGGTTTCTGTAGCTGCACATGTATGTCTCATGCAAAGTTCAGATGCATGCGTGATTTTGTTGATGTTAGTACTACTTTCATTTTTCTTACAGTGCCTGGGAACCATTCTCATAAACCATGACTCTCTAATACTTAGATACTGTGTGAACAGATCCAACTAACTTGAGGTGAAAAGGAAACTATTTTCACCAACTTGCAAATAACTTCCTTTCCTGCCTAATGAGTACAAATTATATAGTAAAGGCTCTGGGCTTGAAGCCATTGCAAAACTTTTTGGCAAAATGACAGGAAAAGTGGCAAAACTTTGAAAGGAGGAGAATGGTCTCCAGTAATGATTTCTTTAAGAGTTCGTGTAGAAATAATTGTTCAATGTATGTTGATCAGATTACTAAGAAAGCAAGCACAAGCAGAGAGAACGGAAAGCACCCATATATAGAGCCTTGTGTAGTCTCCATGGTAAATTAGAAAGGAGGAAGTTGAGGGGATCCCCCAACAGACATGCTGAAAAAGCTGCAGAGAGGTGGGAAGAGTCCTAGGAGGGTGGAATTGTAAGAAAACAACAAGTGACAGTATTTTAAGAAGTCACAGTTGATAAGATTTATGGCACTTTTTTAAGAGTATAAAGAATGCCAGAGCTGACCTCTTAAATTAGGTTTCAAACCGGTTTGTTTGAGCAGTGCAGTGGTCTTACACAGGGCATCTGGTTTATAGTTTTTATGCTCTGCATGTGCTTCTGCAGAAACATAGCATAAGCTCAGACAGTGAACTGAGCATCAGGAAATCTTGGTGCTCTTCACATCGTGGTAGCTGACCTGCTATGTGACCTTTGGAGTGTTGCTTCACCTCAGAATTTCTTGGTCTGCCCTGAATATTCTTTGTTTGCCATGTCCAGTATAACTGTGCTGACTTTGTCTGCCCTAACTGTTCAGATAATAAACTCTCTGAGATCCCAGGCATCTCTCACTACATGTGTGTGAAGCTCTGTCAGTGCCTTTTTTCTTTTTTTTTTTCTCTGTGTAAGTAACTGTAATATATGATGTTTTAAAGGAATGATACTGCTTTTGCTAGCACCTGTGTAAATCAGAGGTAATTCTGTTGAAACTAAAGAATTTACAGCAGGGAAAAAATTAATGTAAATGAGGTAGGACTTAAATGCTGAAGTAAATAGGACTTTAAATTATTGTTATTGCCCATTTCACATAAATATAATTTTAGAAACCAATATATTTTGACAGAAATATTCTGACTGTCATCCCATGCTGATTATACATATTTCAACTAATTTTCTGCTATAAAGAAAACTATTATTTTTTTCCTGTTATAGGTCACAAAACATCATAATTGTGTTGAAAATTTAGCAACAGTACAATGAAAACTATGGAGTGTTTGCTGATACCTAAAAAGAAGGTATAAGTCTGAAAACATTTGGATCTACCGCTTTTGACAGTCTTAAAGCTTAAGGTACAGGAGAGATTGGATAACTGTGAAGCTGCAATATTATATATGACCAAACGGCCCTCATATCAGTAAACACCTGCTGTGTGTTCTATAAATGAGGTGCTCAGCTGATGCAATAAGAGGGGCTTCATTCTACTTAAAGTTATGTAACAAAGAATGCTATGAAAAGAAACAGATTTTTAAGACAAGATTTCAGGCATAGATGAAAGTGTGATAGCTAAACAGTTATCAAGTGAGGATTAGATTAGAAAATTAGATTAGAAAAGAAAAAGAGAAAAAGCTGACCAGTAATACAAAACCCCCTAATTTTTAATCACAAAGGGAATTTTAAAACAAGTAAGCATACTCTTAAGTATATATTGCGTACTTCTCTACAGAAATATTAACTACATTGTAATTGGCCAGAATAAACCCATTGCTGCATCTTCGTTTAAATATAGTTTGTTTTGAAAACAATCTAAAATTAATAGCTGTCCATCACTTAAGTCACTTCTCTATTAATTTGTAAATAAATTGAACTATGTTTTAGGACATAGCACAATGTATTTAATTTCCTTTCTTATAAATGTCAAATATAGGTTGAAATATTTTTATTATTCTTCCCTATGGTTTTCCGCACCTGGAGCTGGTTAAGAAAACACAGTTGTAAGAACATTTTCAATTTTGTCCTTGAAAATAAATTATTATAAAGAAATAATTTGTTTTCAATAGTTTTGAATCAAGAAGGAATACTATTTTGGTAGAGGATGTGGGATGACATTGGTAGCAAAGGGATTTTTGAGAAACGTGGACAAATACAGCATTTAAACAGCTGCCAGCCAAGTGAGACTTTCTCCCCTCTGTTCTCCTAATGGCAAGCAGTAATAATGCAATTTAAGCCAGCATAGTTGTACAAATTCAAATCTTACCAGTGATAGGCATCAGATTACCAAATTTTAGGCAACAGTTTCTCATTTCTGTCATTGTACCTCAACATTCTTCTTTCTTATAGCATTTTAACTGTTTTTTGGGTCTGCAGTTCTGAATGCCAGGAATCTGAGTTTTATGTTCAAATACTGAAATCCTGAGGCCCCTTTTATGCTGTGTGACTCAAGGACTTTATCAGTAAAGTGAATTTAGCTTTAGTAGTTGAAAAACAATACTGTGCAAATCTGCCATCACTTTTCCAGATGTTCTTACTATAGTTAGGTTTGGGATATTACTGAATTCACCTTTTCTAGTTCACAGCCTGTCATCCATAGCTCAGAGCCATGAAGAAGGCAGGGTTGGGCGAGGATGCTGGACTGCAAACTGGAGATAGCTTTTGCCAGAAGGGTAGAAGAGGACGGTAACATTTTAAATGACTTCAATTAATTTTTCAGATCTTGTCTGTTAGATCCTTAGTTATACTTATGTGTTAATGGATATGGAAAATCAGGTTGTACAAACGACTGCAGTATCACATTATTTTGTATGTACCTACTGCAATTTCGTAGTCTTTAGGTAAAATGGAATTCTTGCCAGCCTTCAGGTGATGCATTTCTTCCAGGCAATGTGTGCTTTCATCTTCCACTGATCTCTGTGAAGTTGTGAGCACTATTGTCAGTGACAATCAACCTAAGATTGTTTATTTTAAATATATCTATCAATCTGATACCTACCTATCCACTAAAGGATATATTTCTCCCTTTCAGTTCTTTATTGAATTAGCCTTTGAAAATTTGCAGCTCTGCTAGCTTTTAGATATATTGTCACTCTGATATTCCCTTGAATGTGTATCTTTTTGTTTTGCTTGGGTTTTAATGCATTCTATAGCTTGTTTACTTTATTCTTAATGGAAAAGATAATAAAAGCCTATGTTAATTCCTTTAAATATGTGCAAATAAAGAGCTGAGCCACGTAGCTTGAACATATACATTCACAAATTTTAGAACTAAAGCAAAACTGTGACTGAAGACAGGTAAATAAAACCAACACACCACATTATAAATGTGACCTGTGTGACATTGGTAAAAGAATGTTACTACCACTTTAATATTTGGCAATAGCATTGTTGGTCGGTACTGAATACAGAAGTTGGCGGAGGAAGATAAGACTGGTCTGTATCTCCTCTACACCTTTACCCGCTACTTTCAGGGCATCTGCTGGAGTCTCTGAAATCACATGTGATCTCTGGGGATCATAAGAATTAAGTTAACCTCCTGAGGCTGACTCATTCCCATGGGTCAGAATGCTACATGTTATAGCCCTTGGCCAGACAAATCTATTGCAGTGGTCTGTCTTGTCTTTATTTCTTGTCTACACTCTTGTCCCTTTTCTGATTGAAAAAAAGTTATGCCTAGAAGGTGTATTTGTTCAAGTGGAGGAGCTAGTTGAGGTAACTTAAGTTTTATATTTATATGTATATATACATTACTTTAGAAGAGGTTTTCTATTCTCTGACATACAGCAATCATGCTGTGAGGTGTTTACATATTGTTTCTGAAAGTATTCTGCAAGTCATTTTTAGAGGTGCAGTAAGAACCAAATAATTGTACTTTCACTGAAGAAACTTGAATGCTTGTTTCATCTGCTGAAACAATGCATGACATCATCTCTTTGTTTTACTTTGTGCATTCATTCTGTTTTGTCTTGTTGATCATGAGCTATGTGGGGGTGGTAATGCTTTCCCAACCTTTTACAGCACTAGGATCTGCCCTAAACTTAGGCCAGCAATAATTGTGCTACTATAAAAGTAGAGAATTTCTTTAGACTCAGCATTCAGTTCTGTGAAATTCAGATCTTATTTTCCACAGACAGGTGCAACATCTTCACAATACTTCTGTTTCTTTAGGAAACTTCTGGAAGACAATTAACTCCATCCCAACCAGACCCAGCACAACATTATTACTGTTGTACAAAGCACAGTAAAGCTTAAAATTTTCCATAACTAACATGAGCCATGGCTTCTGCCGTGAGATCTGCACCAGTGCAAGACTGAAATTTATCTATACATAGCTGCAGTGCTAGCATCAGACTTTGGTTTGTCTTGGGGCCGTTAAGTTTTATTATACTACAAACAATAACAATAAGAATGTGCAAATTAACATGGTAATTACAAGAATAATTTTAGGCATTGGCTTGGTCATATGGCATTACTTGGGGCCATTGATCAATTTGTGTCAATTCCAGGATCAACCAGTGTCAGAGCTTTTTGGGATGTAAAGACCTTATTAATAGTGTATTTTCAGGGTCAGTGTATCTCCTCAGCTTCTTTGAATTTTTGATGAAATATGACCTTTTAAATGAAAGAAGACCTTTGGTTTTATGCATCTAAAAACTGGCAAAAGATCTAGTGCTAAGTGTTTGCATGCGGAGACCAAAATTAAAAACTATTATCTTCAGAATTAATATAAAGTAAATAAAGTAAAAAGGCTTATAAGGGAGATATTTTAGAACTGTATGCAACCCAGTAGATATAATATATACTATATCACCATATGGAATTGGTAGATAATGCAACAATTGCTACCGATTAAAAAAAGCTGGGTACTTTAAATCCATGTTGTTAGAATTTTAAACTTATTTTTTTCTAGTCAGACCAGTAGCAATTGCACTGGTCTGACAAGATGTGTTTTCAGGAATTAATCAGGGATTCCTATTCTAGTTGTCTGGTAGCAGCTAAGTGTGTCCCACAGGAATAACTCTGATGGTAACATCTAAGTTGGGAAAATGGCTTTGCTAACAAAATATCCCCTGGATTTGACACCAAAGAAAAACAAAGAGAAAAGATCAAGTCCTAGTATTACTAGTACTAATAAAGGCATTGTTATCATACATCAATATAGTACTGAAGTCATATTCTGCATTGATTGCATTGCAGGCAGTTTGTACCGCCTATGTATGCTAATAAGTTTAAAACCAAGCAGTTCTGAAATACAGAGTGGGAAATGTTTTAGTTTAAAATCCTACACTTAGCTCCAGAATGCATTATATCACTTTCTTAATCAAAGAATGATATTATACTGGTTTCAGTACACTCACCAACAAAACCTGTGTTGGTTAATTCTTAGGTTTTTGTCATTTTCAGTTTGGAAATGTCTCTTCCTAACTCAATTAAAGACCTGTGTGGCTTTGACATTGAACATTTCTGTAGTAAAGCATGAACTGACATATAAATGAAATCACTAATATGTAAACAATTTAGCGTATAAATACATTAATATATGATGGATGAGGATATATCAACAGAAAAAGCAATGTAATATCATAGGAGGGCTATAATTTTTTAAGGCACTTACCCTGTGAAAAATGTATAGCAGAACATTATTATTACGACTTAATAATGTCAAGAAGGCAGGTTCAAAAATAGCTGGTCTCTGACAGTCTGATTTGAATGTCCATGAAGTAGCCTTATTTTTCACATATGGTATGTATTTCACATATGCTTTAGTGTATTAGAACTGCTCAGGGAAAAAAGGAATTGAAGTGCAAATCCTCTATATATGTGATCTACCGTGATTATGTATAACGTGTATGCTTGAGTATCAAAATCTGTTACTTGTAATTTTCTCTTTCCTTGATTTTTGTTTTAACTTCCTTTTTTTCTTTCTTTCTTTTTTTCTCCCCCTTCCTTTTTCTGTTTTTGCTTTGTTTTTTTTTAAATTTTTAAATTGCTCTATTTGGGCTCTTTTTGGTACCCTCCTTTCTGGAGCTCTGAACTCAAAGACAGGCACAGTCGAGTTGCAGTTTCTGGGTTCCACTATTGCTATCGGCTTGTTCATTCATCATGAACCTCTTTTGGCATTTGGATACATCAATAAAATTTATCTAATAATAACATAAGACTATTGTCTGGCAATGTTTCTATGTTTTCTGAGATGTTCAAGTTAATGTTTATTTATTATCATGCTTTTTTTTTGGTCTGTGCTCAGCTGTTTACCATTATTTTTAGTCTTTCCATGTGCCTTTGCAGTTAATTTCCTTGATGTTTTACTCCTTTAATTTACATTTCCTCTTTGCACCAGTATACAAATGTGCATCTTTTAGCCTCATTACCTGTGTCTGAGGGAGATCTCCTTACTTATAAAATTTGGGAAGCTGATTCAATTTTATTGAAAAAGAACAGTTGAGCTTATTTTTCCATTGTCGAATCCATTTCCTACATGTTGCAGGTGCCAATTTACTGTTGGACCATTTCAAATGCTACAAAAACATGCTGTGGTTTATCTGTAATTTTTTTTTTTTATACTGTTTGCTTTTCTACTTGGGGCTCTCTCCCTCTTAGTCTATTGCCTTCTATGAGCTTGTTCCAAGTTGCCCCAGCTCCCTTTCAAGTTTCCTCATTCCTTTCAGCTCTGTACTTGCAGACAGGTCTATGTACAAGGTGTTTTGTCGGAAATACCGTGGATGGAGGGAACCACACTTGAATCAGAAAATGAGACAAACTTCAGTGTACCTCTTCTCCCCAGATTTGTGGCAGGGTAATTTTATTTTTAATAATTAAATTTTAGCTAAATACAGAAAACTGTTAAGTTGGGAAATGGTAGAAAAATAAACAAATCTTGTGATCGGATGAATCTGTTGTGCTTTCTTTGACATATATCAGCAAATGCTCTCTAATGACTGTATTTTGAATACACCAGAGGCTGTAGAATACTTTACCCCAAATGCCAATAAACAGGCTTCATAATTCTGCAGTCAGTTTCTACGAGATGAAGGCATTCTGCAGAAAAATAATTTTCAGGAGTTAATCAGCTACTGGTGCGAGATAGTTCAATAAGATGAGCCCCAGATATGACGATCGAAAGAAAACCTTATTTTCTCATTTTAAACTCAGCCAGGGTGTCTGTGTTGACAATCACAGTTCTGCTTGAGTCATGGAAGTTGAATATGCTAGGAGCATTCTTCTGACAATGAGTTACTGCTCTTGTCTCTCAGCCAGCAATTTTTAAATAAAATTGTCGTGCTCTACTTTTGACAAAACATTTTTGTCATAGTTTCATAAATATTGAAACAAAATAACTTCAGTTATACAACCGATGATTTATACTGATGCTTAGTGTTATTTCACCAAACCAGAGAACTTTAGGAATAGGAGAGGCAGGAACTTGAACCATCAATTCTTTGTTGTGCAGTTTGGCTCATGTTCAGCTGTGGAAGGTATTATTCAAGCTCAGTATTTGTGTGGTGTTGGGGAGCAGAAACCAAAATCAGGTTTGGATTCCATTCAGCTTTCATTCAGGTCAACAACGTCTTTTCCGCAGGATGTTTCATACTGTTTCTTTTATTCTAGTTTTAAATAAACAAAGGAGAGTGGCCTCAGCCCTCCTGAGTTTCTTCTTTCCCGTTAACTGCAAGTACAATTTTTTGTCTAGTCATCTCACTATTTTTTCTTTTCCTAGGTTTTTACATCAGCTTTACTAAATCCCAGTAATCCCTTTTTTCCATTCCAGAAAACGGTTCTCCTTTCCTATCTTTTAAACCTTTCAAACAGTTTTATTTTAATAGCATTCTTCTGGTTTTTCTGGATATTTTTTTTAGGCTGTGAGCATCTTTCTGGCTTAGCATTTCAGAAATGATCATAGAAAAATTGTCCTTTATTATTATTGTCTTTATTAGTCACTAGTAGTAATAGTAATGACAATAAAGGCAGTTTAATCTATGCAGCATTAGCAGCATCAGACATCCTATCAGCTGTAGTTCTTGCTTAAAACTAACTAAAAGTCTTCAACATCAGAAATGGGATCTAAAATTGAGGCTTCTCTTGGCACCCCTGCTTCAGACCTTGTCAAAACCAGGATTAAAGAATAATTGCAGTGGTTCTGGTCTGGCACCTGATCTTCCTCCCACCACCTGGGCTGGTATCTGTTTGAAACACCTAATGACTCCTAAGAGCGCCCTTGCAAAGAGTCTGCCTGGCCCACATAGTCCTTCTTTATGGACCGGCTGCACAGAGAATACAAGCCCTTCCTGTGCAAGCCTTGAATAATAATACGGTGGACTTGTGTGCTCCAAGGGTATGCTGCTGATCAACGAAGGATAACCGCCACTGTGATGATTTAGGTTGTAAAAATTATATGGGTAAGAATCAGTAGCCAGGGTAGTTTTGGAATTACCCTGTCTTGATGGGAACCAAAATTTCAGGCTTTGAATAAAGAGGTATACTGGTGTTTCTTCATGCAGTGAGGTATGGATAAGCTTTAAAAAGATCTCTGACCACAGTAAAGCCTGACACTTCTGTTGTTATTTCAAGGACATTTCTGGTAAACTGGATCAGGAAACGATTTTTAATTGATTCTGCAGAAGGTGCTTTGTCTTACTACTGATGGCATTATGCATACAGTTACTTTGCTAAAGACATAAAAAAAAACTACCTATATTTAAGAACATTTTCTGGTTTAATGTATCAGTTCATATTTTGTGTTCTAAACACCATGTTACTTAATGTGAGCATATATCCTATTGAACCAATAACACAGAATGAAGATAATTCCCATCTAAAGGGTCTTAGTCTAAATGATACTGTTTTTTCCACAGTGTTTGCATTTTAAGAAAAATTGCAACGGAGAATTTTTTTGCTTGCATCTTCCAGGCTTTAACCAGAGAGTTACAGCAAAGCGTACAAGAGCTGAGAAGAAAAATCAAACAGGCAAAAAAAATGGAAGAAGTGAGAGCATGCAAAAAGGGTCTTTCCCAAGAGTCTGTTCAGTTGGCAGCATCTATCCTTAATGTTTCAACAACCGATCTTGAGGAGATATTAGAAGTAGAAGATGATGAGGTAAGTTATTTTAAGGACCCTTCATTAAAAAGGCGGTAGATCAGAAGATGCTGTGTATTTCCATTCTTGAGGAAAAAGATTTCTAGGTAAAGACTGGAATTTCATTGCGCAGCATCCAGCACAAAAAGAACAGAACAGTTGGATTTAAATAAAAAGGTCAGGTTAGAGACTCATAAGGTGGCAAGACTTCGGGCATGCATAAATAAAATATAAGTATACTGTTTCGAGCAGGTAGACGTAGAGGCATTATTTGAAAATCCTTAGTAGTTTCCTTTTCCAGGAGACAATTTGGCAGATTATACATTTTAAATAGACTTCTGCATTAATGAAAACAAAATTAGAATGTGTCTTCCTGTGCCAGATTGATTCCGTTGATGCTTCCTTTCTTGAATTGTGATATCTATTAAAGGTATTTATAGTAGACAGATGGTTTCTGGGGAAATCCATTGCCTTTTTTTGTTGATTCTGTCATACATTTTACTATGAAATATGTGGTAGTGTTTCATCAAATCACTCTATTAAATAGAGATACAGTAATAAGATTTCTTATCCAGATTTATTTAGGCTTGATCAAATAATATATAAAAAAGCCTGTGCACTTACTTTAATAAGAGCTTCTAGGAGTTAACTATTATTGGGGTGTAAAAGTGTTCTGGTGATGACTTGGGTTTAGCCTTATTGGAGCTTTATATTACAGAATTCACAAAAGAGAGTTTTCACGTTGGTTAAATAAAGGTTCGTTGTATGTGTATGCACTGATACGGATTACACTCATGAATACAAATAAAATGGACCAACATCTACCCTGTTTACTAACATTTATACACCCCTGTAAAGTGATTAATTTTGGCAGAATTGTTCTATGCTTACCTCATTCACAAAGTAATTTCTACATCTCGTATCTTTTGTTGTAATCACTGTTGTGAATATATATGTAAAACACAAGCATACTTAGCTATAAATGGAATGCAAATTTAAAATACCGGCAATGAATTTACACTACACAAATTTTAGATATATAATCCATTTGTCACTTTGTAGACTCAGGAACCTCTAAAACTTGTAAACTTGTAGTATTTACACATTGATCACGTGTACACCTGTATATTCGTGTGAAAAGAACATGCTGTTCATGCTTCTAGGGTCATACACAGATAAGGGTAGGTTTATAAATTTAACAGAGCCCTCATACTTGGTGGATATGCTTCAGATAACTAGTTTTGCAAGCATAGTTCCCACTTCCACATGCTGTTTATTTAATGTATATTCAGTTACACATTTCCTTTAATGTTCGTTAGGTTCTTCTCAGGTGGTGTCAAAATATTGTGTCTATGTTATATTTTTCTATTTTTAGGAAACAGCAAAGACAAAAATGGAATTTGAAAAAGATAAAGAATGGCTGCAGTATATACAGAAACTTCTTGAAGCACAGGTGCTAAATATATATCTTCCCTTAATGAATTATAACTTTACTTTCTGCTCTGAGTGGCTACGTGTTTTTAGGTTGTAATTATTCTGTTGCATTTTTAATTATGTTGCTATTGATGGTCCCAAACTATACTGTGATAAAGCGATGTAAAATCCTTGTTTTGCAGTGTTTCCTTTTTATTTCTCTTAAAATAAGAGTCACTGGATAAAAACGAAGAGATGTTAACCAAGGGTTTGTGGTGGCTAACTTAACCACTGAAACCAGTGAAACAATGCTGGAGAAAACAAGCACAGATCTTGGCAAATGTGTTAATTGGATTATTGAAACAGTGTGTAACGCTTGCTAGAGTGAAAAGGATCCATTCTCTCATACCTCTTAGGAAAAAGAGATTTTTTATTATGTGCCTTTAAAGTTAGTAGTTGATATGGACACCTGAGGAGTTCATGGGTTTCAGTGACCTTTTACTGTGGACCTGTTTCCAGTCAATTCATGTTTTCCTCATAGCCAGACAGCTGTTTATTATCGTGTCTTCTCGCATTCTCTACAATATTTTCTACTGAGACCTCGAGCAGCTTGTTAGTGGGAAGTAAATATTGATTTGGCATCCTGTCAATGCAGAAAGAATGAAAAAATTTCCACCAGAGGCCCCTCAAACATTTTCCTATCGACATTTTCTGGGCAGAGAGGAAAGCTGCATAGAGGATGACAAGGCTGAGACTAGCAGAAATCCCTGAGGGGTCCATTGAGACTGCCGCTGTGACCTGTGTGATACTTTTTCTTCTCTTTCAAGTCTTTTTTTTAATACACACGGAGTCTGCTGGGATGCTCCCCTCTTGTAAGTGATCAAGGGCAGTTTATTGGCAGGTGAGAGCCCTGCTTTTCTAGCCACAGTCGGCTTTTGTTTGGACATCACTGACAACATACACTGACTCTTGAAACTTTTCCATTATATTTTAGTTGTCTCCTTTATTCAGATGATGGGTAGCTGTTGTCTGAAAAGAAATAAAATTTGATGTATAAATCCAGTGTTCCTAATGCGTATTCACTAGCATGGGTCTGTTAGCAGTGTAGTTCGTTTCAGTTAAGAATGTGAATGACTGAAAATATTTTGAAAGCCATTTCAAGGGAACGCTCACATTCAGATTTATATATTTTATCATTAATAGCTTTTGTGTCTAGATTGTGTCCAATGACCAGATTTTTAAGAAATGACAGTTTTCCCCTCTTCCATTATCAAAACTTAGTACCATTAAGACTGTTTAATTGCCGCAGTGGAGGAGATGGAAATATCTGTTTGCTTTTACTGGCTCTGTCAGAAATACTGGCACTTTAATTTAACCTCATAGTGTAACATGGAAGCAGTAAATGCACAAATATTTCTATTCACTAAATTGCCTTCATTTTAAGAATTATTTAAAAATTTATAAATGTCAAGATTCTGTCCATATTATGGGCTACAAAATAGCAATCTTATTCACGGAATATGATGAAGAATTCTTATTCTCTTTCTTCGTTATCATTCTTTGGTAAAGCATTAAGAAATCCTAAGCAGAATTTTATCACTTCTCTTCGCCTGATACAGACAGACAGCAAAAACCAGAGCACGGAGACCAAGGGGGTTGTTGACTATGTAACCAACTGTATTAGGATTGCAAATGTTAGCTAAGGATAGAGGAGCTCATTGCTCTTAGCTGTATAAGTTTCTGTACAAGTTAGTAGTGGTTTTCAGTGGGTTTTGCTCCATCTTGTGGGGCTCGTCAGGAGGAGCTCTGAGAGTAAAAGTAATTCTTGGTAAGCCGACTGTCTTTAGAATTGCAAGGGGATTAGTGATTTTTGGGACCAGCCAGCTATGCTTTTCATTTCTGCCCATGCTAAGTTGCACAGATGGAAATTGCTAAGATTCCTTGGTCTCCATATTTGGGAGCAGCTCACAGAAGAGCTCTATGTCCTTTAAAATGCTTAACTCATACCTTGTAGATAGTTTGGTTTTGCATTGGTAGTAGCCATTGGTAATATTTAGTAGGCATTGGTAATAATCTCTGATCAGAAAAATAAAGCTCATGGTGAAGTGAAAGCTTTCTGTCAAGACTTTGCTCATAACAGGCTGCTTACTTAGTGTTACGGGTTGGCAAATTGCATACCCGCTTCTGTCTTGAACAGAGACGGAGGCTTGGCCTTTTCTGTTATTCTGAGGAAATGATCAGTTGAAAATTTCATCAGATCACTTAATATTGCAGTTTGATATAGTGTCTTTTTGTGCCATTGAGCCAGGACTTGGGAACATAATTGCCCAGCAGTATTGATTTAATTGCCTAGGTTTATTTGTGGACTCCTAATTATTGACTGGAGGTAAATTTAATGGAGAAACCTTTATGAACACTGGGAAACTGCTGCTGTTGCTGTTATACATAATGAACTGCATCATATCCCTTTAGATCATTCTTCAAGCTAATTTTATTCCGCTGTGACAGTACGATAACGTTTAAAATGTCATAGACATTTTATTTTTATTACTGACATACGCCATTTTACTGCTGCATTAGAATTTGGGGGGGGGAATGAGGGAAGCACTAGTTGCTTTTTACTGTCATTTTATACATTCCCCTAAAGTGTAATGATAAAGATAGCACACCTCTGTTATACACTTCATCTGTCCCTTTATTTTTTATACTCTTATGACATGAAAAAGTCTAATTTCTGTCAGCTTTACAAGAATATTAACATTTCAGTGATAAATATTTTTGCATTCCTGAGGCTCACAGACCCCAGTCAGAGTTTGTGTCCTTGTTTTATCAACTACTATAGAAACACGTGGAGAAACTACACCATTGCTAAGAAGCTTACAAGTTGATAGAGGCATCATAGAGCATCAGCATGCTATTATGTAAATAAGAATCATATAATTGAAAAGTACAATCATGTTCTGAATTCTACCAAGCTGTTAAAAATCACTTATTGTCTAAACCTACATCTTGAACAGCCAACAAGTGTTTTTTCAGTTGCCTTTTTGTATTTGTACGTTAACACCCAATGACTAGAGTGTTCTCAGTAAAGCATAAAAATGAAACATCTTAATAACTGACATTAATGTAAACGGTAAAAAGTTCTCTTGCCTTTGAAGTACATGTATGTGGAGAGGCTTCACAGGAGCACATGCAGAGGTCGGATACCTGCATAGGGGTATCTGAGTCTCGTATAAAGATATCAGACTGATTATGCATTAGTGATTGGGCATGGGAGAGAGAAGCTGGGGAAGGTATCGCATTATAGACCTTTGAGTTTTTAGCAGTTCATGGTATTTGGGACAGGAGGGAACAAGTATGGTTATCCCAATATGTATGTGTGTTTACAGCTTGAATGGCAAGTGATGAGGCGTCTGCCTACTTTCTCCATACATCTGAGTATGTATGTTGTCTTATTTCAACCTGGCACAGTATAGTAGCACTCTCTTTTTATAACCATAAAAAAAACCCCAAACAGACCACCAATCTTCTCTAGCTTTTTCTCATCGTAGGAATCTTATATAGCCAAACCAAGAGGATGACTTCTTTTCACATAACTTAGACAAGATTTCTTGTACCACCCAAAGTTTTTGTTCATTGTGACTGATTGTAAGGAACAGCATCTTGGAACAATCCATCAACAATTTTGTATCTGAATACACATTTTAGCCCAATCCAGATTACAACCTGAAGTCTCCAGGAACTATTTGTTAATAAAATACAAATCATTTGCCTAACTCTTCCAAACATTGAGCCAAATGACAGCATTGATTTAGCATGTCCCTTAATAGATATACATCAGCACTTGCCTTCCCTCCCTCCTCATGTGCTCCTCAGGATATCACATATCACATAAACAAAGCTGACTAACAAAATCTTTCCTCCCATGACCTCCCATGGCCATGTATGAATCTACAAATCATATTTCAATGGTGAAAACTTCCAGAAAAACTCCCTCCTTCTGTTCTGTGGGCGCTCTGTAAGCATGTGTATAACCCATCTCTAGAACAAGGTGTTTAACACTCTTCATCAGTAGGGATTTTCCCCAACACCCTTTTTAGGATTTGCACTGGCTTCTAAATATAGATTTCCTGTGGTGTCATCTCTGAAAGCGCACTAGCAGCTATGATTGTTTCCTTTCAGATTTCTTGGATTGGAACTCACCTGCTTTGCTTTTATTAGTCTCTCTCCAGTGGGTGTCTGTCTTCTGCTTCTCTTTGAACAGGTCTCTCCTTATTGCCTGTCCGCTGCTTGCACGCACACATATGTATTCACCCATCCACAAACGCACCTGCGCACACTCAACACTGCCACCATCACCAGGTGTTTCCAGTACCTGCGGCTTCAAAAGCAGCACCAGTGCAGTCTGAACCATATCCTGGGCACTGTTAACATTGGTATCAGACCACCAGAATGTAACCATGATTTTCTTGTCGTTATGAGAATAAGAGCTCAGCCCTGTGCGTTGAAAATCCATTATGGTATATATCCATGTCTTGTCTCATGCACACAAACAAAAGCAGATTACATCACTTGTCCTGAATTGAAAAGAAGGAGAGATTGACTTGATTACTCACGGTAAGAATACAGACAGGCACATAATACGTATTTATATAATCATGTATATACAGCCATCACAAAGCAGAATGGACAAAGAACAATAGTGAAGTATTGATCTAATTATTTTTTTTTTTGGTAAACTTTGACTTTTAGTTTATAGTGAAATTAGGAGGTTTTGGTCATTATACTTTGGGTTTCTTAGGGTTTATTTCAGGTTATTCTTTGTGGTTCACTTAATTCAATTTGAGGCAGCTCGGCAGTGTGTTTGGATAGTTTTGTTGGGCAAATGTATTATGCTGATGATCCATATGGGGAGATGTAAAATAGTTGTAACCAGTAATTTGTGTATTCCAGAAATTGAATACTTTTATTTTCGTGTTAACACACTTTAGGCTTTGTGAAGCAGAGGCCAAGTAACACTGTGCTCTGTGAATGGAGATGCTATGTCTCATTAGAATAACAACATTGCCTTGCACTCATTATGAGTCTTTACTGGCAGATCAGTGTATATTTATGTACTTGTGCTGAGTGAGACTCAGTTGTGTGGTGCAGGGTTGATAAATATTACAAGTTTATTTTTTACAGAAAATATACTTTTTACAGAGAAGAAGTATACCCAAGGTCAGAATAAATAGGTGAGAGAAACAGAAATAACTATCAGCATTCCTGACTCTTTTGGATCATATTACCTTGCAGTTATCCGTACAGCAAGTTATCTGTCTGATAAGTTGTGTAAGAAATATGTCATTTCATTCATATCACTTTCTGGTATCAAAGAAGAAATCTATAATTTTGGTAAAGATAAATAGATAAATAAAAATCTTTAAGTCCACCTGTAGTTTGTGCTCTCAAATTTTCTGAATTTGTACAAATCAATTAAATACTGCTTCTCTTAAAGCCTAACGTAAGGTACTGATTTAGGATCGCTATCATTGTTAATGCTTGGTGTTCAGATAAATTGGTTGTGGCACAGATAACTGGAAAACATTTGAAGGAAGTATCATTCTGCTTTAAAATATATAATTATCAGTGGTATAAACAAGCTTTCACTCCTTATGTGTGCACTTAGCACTCACTGAACTCCCAAAGCCTTCCCCAAGCATATGGCAGGTTTGGAAGCTGGGATGAGTACTTTGGAGTAGAGACATCTTCAACGGTTGTGAAGTTCTGGGGAGATATGTAGAGGGAAGCTTCCCAGGATAGTTACAGAGCCATCATTAAAAGTAAATCTGACAGGCTTCTATTAAAGATGAAGACTGTAGAGATCATCCTGTTCTGGGTGTCTGTATGAAAAGAAAACCAGATAAAAACATACAGCACTTTCTCTGAAACCAACAAATGGTGAAAGAATGACATAACATTCAACTTTCAAATGCTCTTGATTTAAATGAATGATTTAAATGGAAAGAGTTCTTGAAAGATCACTTTGCTATGACATGGAAAGCACAGAAAGTAGAGAGCAGCAAGTAAAATGTAACTAGAATGATATGAGCCAGAGACATCAATAAGAAACCATTCATCTCAGAGACAACATTAAGGAGGTAAAATGTATCAGAAATGAATGTAGTCAGGCCGGGCAAGAAGAATTAAAGACTTAGCTAATGGTATAGTGTTCTTGTAAAAAACATATTTAAACAAGGAGGGAGAGCAATTAGAGTGAACAGGATGCTGGAGTCAGTGTTTTTAAAGCACAGTAGCAAGTAAGTGTCACAGAATTTCAGATAAGATTATGTCTTATATTCTCTGAATAGATTCGTGCTCAGTGAATTGGATCACTCTATTCCCCAAAAAGTCATCACAATAGTGTACGGGAGAAAGCTGACAGGTGTAGAAGACTACTAGAAAATTCTTACCATAGATAGAAGTTATTTGTGACAGATGGAGACATGTCTGGCCAGCAAGTACTAGCCCTTGAAAACCCCCTTTCCTGTAGAAAAGGGAAATAATGCATATTATCATCCTTTTTCTGTAACTGCAAAGTGACTGTTGAGCAATACGTAGGATTGCCATTACAGTCACTTCATGACAGATGCTTGCTATTAACAAGATTTTACTTGCTACCATTTTAGATTTTTTTTCTGACTTGTTAGTGATTATAAATATCAGTATATAGATATATCAGTTCAGACATTAGACCCGCATTTGTATTTTATGTACTTTTACATCTGGGTTTTTTTGTTTGTGTTATGTTTTTTTGTTTCATATATCTAGGAAACAGACAGTACTCTCTCTGGTAAAAGCACCATAAGGTTTTGTCTTTAAGATGAAACAGAGAAGTGAAAAAATAAATTATGAGTAGTGATACTAGAGGGTGGTTCTAGATGCAGAAGTATTGCCTTGAACTACAGTTGTGAAAAGCAGAGGAAGCTGGTGATTGGCCTGCTCAATCAACTCCTATATTTTACCTAATTTATTTCTGGTGACCTTATTAAGGTAAAATCATTTCTTCTGATATGAGCGTCAGCTGTTACTTTTCATGTGGGACTGACCCCTCAGTTGCCTGCTGGTCTCACCAGGAATTCAAGAAAGCTGGCAGAGCTCTGTGAAGCTCACACAGACTTTCCAAAGGTTGAAGGAAAACTGCTCTGCACTCCTCTTGTGCAGCACCAAAAGCTCTCTGGGTGGAGCTGCAACGACTAGTGTTTTGTACCACCTCCAAAAGTACTTCGCAGCATACAGCCATGCACCAAGGCTGTGAAAGAAAACCTCTTTAAGCATGAAAGCAGTCACACTGAAAAATATAACAAATCTCTTTCTTTGAAGACATCAATTGTGCAAATACATCTTGTATGTCAGAGGAGATATAAAAGAGGTTTTCACTTTTCTCTATAAATATGTAAATACAATTTTTTGGTATCGTGTTTTTGACGAGCAGCTCAATCCAATTGGAGATTTGGGGTTTTGTTTTGCTTGGGGTTTTTTTTTATTCTCAGGTTTTCATGTGTGAATTTAAGGCAGTTGCCACAGCATTGAGAGCTGTACTGGTAGTTCTGTCTCATCCTCCTGAGAGTAGTGAATATACACTACCATTTCTGCATGCCCTAGAGATGACTGTAACCTTTTATTGATCAGCTGATTGAAGATAAATGACAGAGCTGCTGGTACTGCAGTTTACATCATTAACATGGTCAGTAAAGCATGAATTGTTCAATAAGGCGTTTATCTTTTTTCATTTTACTCTGTTCTTTTATCATTTTTATGATAGAGCACAAATGTTCAGACACTAACCAGGCAGGTGAACTTTAAAGATCAGATGTGTGCTTGTGTGGTAGTTGTCAGAACTAAGTAAAATGTAATGGCTTAAAGGTATTTAATAAATGTTTTTCACATGAAGAAAATAAAGTTCAATGATAATTTTACTTACTATGTTTCTTTTTCAGTTTCCTTTTGCATCACCTTTAATGGATGCCATACTGGAAAAATTAAATGAGAAGAAGAAACTGGTAGAAGAGTACAGTTCTCTCATGAAACACACTGTATGATATTGGTAAGACCTACCTTTGCAAAGTGTGACTAAAATACGTGTGCTGTCTCCTCATGTCTTTCCTCTTCACATACTGTCAATACGCATGTTCAATACATAAGTAGAAACTGTGAACTAATTAATTGTTGAACAAGAGGAATTAATTACATTCCTACTTAGAAAGGAGTGAGGTGTTTGATTCCTGAAGACAAAAATTGCTGCAAATCAATGACGAGTTAAAAATGATTTTCCTTTAAATGCATTAGCAGTGAACACCGATGCAGGCTTTGTAGTGAGAGGATGTTTTTGATATGATCAATACACATCTGTACAATTCCGAAAGTAAAAAAAGCAGCTAAGTAACTCCTGCGTGTACTCGTCAGTAGAAGCAGGATTTACAAAGGAACTGGGAATATCATTGAGATTTTGAATATCTAACTTCTTTTAGCTTCTTTGTAAATCCCAGCTTTATGATATATGCTACATAAAACGATATGCTTTCTGTATGTTGGGAAAAATGAGAAAATGAATGATTGTAGAAAAAATGTATTCAATATAGAGTAATAGTCCCAGGAAAAGCTGTATTTTCTTCTGAGTTGGAGTGTATTGTGTACAATGCATTTAATCGTATTAAAAAAATTCAGTACAATAAAGTTATATCCAGTGTGGTTTTTTCGATAGTTCTTTCTCAGCTAACACCAAGCTGCAAGTCCTCACTTTCCTTGGGAAAACAGTATAGAGTTTTAGTCAGTTGTTTCCACCAAGATTTCTCTGGCAGCACTAACAAATAACTGCTGCTTCTTCACATCTTTGATCTTAAGAGTTTGTATTCCACTGGGGACAACCCACCTGAAAAAATGAAAGACCCAGGTTTATGAAGTCATTTGGTATCAACATTTAGCTCTTATATGTCGTTCTTCATCTATGGATATCAGGTTGTTTTACAACAGATATCACTATCATTATTCATATTGGGTGGGGAATCAGAAGCAAGATCTATTTGGCCTAAGATCACTCAACACAAGCATGAAACAGAAAAGTTTTCTGCATGTCAGTTCAGTGCTTTTCCTAGGATGTCACCATGCTGCTTTTAATTTATGGAGTTTACTATTTGTTGTCTCTAAGAAAAGGATGAGGAAGGGAAGACATCACTAAACTTCTGCTCAGTTACACCTGGTGAGAACAGGGGCTTGAGAGAATCTTTATTGAAATAACTGAAAATCATGCAAACATATTCCACCTCCACCTGTAAATGTAGACCTGGAACTAGCCCTATGTAAAAAAAGAAACACATCTTTAGGAATGGTTGAACACCACCTTTTCTAAGGCAAGAAATAAGGGACATCATATGAAACCATCAGGTGACATACTCAAAGCAAGCAAAAGGAAGCCACTCCCATGCAAAGGGAACAGAGCTCTGGAACTATTTGCCTCCGTGTTTTACTGAAGTTAAAATTTACACAGGCTTCAATGCCAAAAAAATTAATGCCAATAAAAATTATGGAAGATAAAGCCATCAAAATATGTGGAAACCACATTCATGTGATTTTCAGTAATGCCAGCAAAATGTATTTGAAAATAGTTTCAACGTAATGTCTATTGCTGGGGGATCGAAAGAACTTAATGAAGCTAAAGCTTAATGAAGATTAGCCCCTTTGTCTTCATTTCCATGCTCTGGAAGACCTGCTGGTGCAAGTCAAATCTTCGTGCTGATCTTAGTGTTTGCTCATCTTTTGTCTTAGTGAAAGAGCCAGGAATATCAGCTAATTCACATGGAAACTGAAGAACTTTTTTGAGACAATTTACCAAGCTAGTACCTTTTTCTCATAACTTAAATGTCTTGCTTTACTGGCCCTGCAAATTTCTGTATCTCCTGGGCACTTGGGTACAGAGAGAACCCTTTTCTTGGACCAAGAGTAAACAAGAGCGATGTGTGCTGCGGAACCAAATGATTATCTACTTCATCTGAAGAGAGAGAGCAAAACAAAGTCCTTAAACTGAGGTGGAGCCAGAATTAGCACCATTTTTTCAAGGAACGGAAAATACAGCGTCAAGTGTTTTTTTTATTTGCAGCTGTTTCCCTTGTGCATCATGTCACAAGAGACCTAACGATGCTCTACAGAGAAAATTAATTCTCTGTAAATCTCTGTGGCCTGCGCCTTAAGGATCGGATTCATTTTCTCCTTCTTTTGAAAATTATTAGAGTCAATAAGCCTGATAAGCTTGCTTGGTCAAAACATCATATTTGGACTCTAGCAAAACAAGTTCTGCAGGATGTACCTCAGTACAGATACATCTCTTTACTGTCATTCAGGCCTTGGGCCATTGTCTGCCATTTCTCTGATGAGACTTTAACTCCTTCAGGTAAGTGTTCACTTGCTTACGAGTGAGCCTGCAGAGCTGCCATCAGCGCTCCGGCTCCATGGAAGAGGCAGATGATGGCTCACTCTGGGAAAGTGAGTGAGTCACTGAGGGCAGCAGCACAGCGCCTTGGTCAAGGAGCAATAAGCCAGCTACGTGGGAACTGCACATAGCCTTCCAAGCAAGGAAAAGACTTCCTCGCTTGGCCCAGCAAAAAGCCTATCTTGTTGTCATGGGCAACAAACCAGCTTCATGTAAGGGAATTTCCATCAAATTAATATATTGGCTTCTGCATTATTTTAGCTGCCTTAAGTCTGCATGGCATCACATCCCCAGCTGCCACTTTGGGATTTTAAGTGGGGTGTCAGTCTTTGGCCGGCTCTAGCAAGCGGTCCTCAGAGAGTTGCTCAGGAAACCTGGCTGCTTTCTTTGGTCATACGTCTTAATGCTTGCTAGCTTGCTTGCTCATCGAGTAGCAGGGTGAAATGAATTCTCAAAATAAATTGTGGCTGCTATAGTGTTGCCTTTTTGGTTTCTAAATTTACAATTACAAAATGCACTCTGTTTCTGGTATTCCTACCGTTCCGCTCAGCAAAGCTGGTGCACGCAAGCCTTGTGAACCAGCAAAAATGCAAAATGAATGGCTGCCAGGTCTGTTTCCTCAGTCCCTCAAGCAGCCTGTTTCTGGCTGGTGCTGCTTCTCTAATGCAAACGTGGAGAGAGGCAGAAGGAATCTCTCACGACGCTTTATTTGCTACACCATCTTGTTCCTCCTGATGCAGAGAGAATTGACTTAAATTGTGTATTTTAAGAAATGTTTTTTTTTAAAACCCTGCCCCCAGCACTAATATGTTTTTACTTTGGCCTCTCTGAAATATAATAAGAAAACATTTTGAAAATAGGAGCACGCAGACTAAGGGCTGTCTCCCCTTGGATTCTGGTGTGTTTGGTATTTCTTCCACGGCATTTATCACTTTCTTGAGTCAGCGGTGTGTCCTTTATCTTACAAACCAGCTTCCAGCTTCCAAGAGCATCAAGCTGGGAGAGCAATGCTCAGATTATAATTTGCTGTCTCAGTTGTGCAGTTAAAATGCTGGATCAGCCCACTTGGGTCTAGACTCAGCCTAAAGCCTGAGAGCTTGGTGCCTTCCTTGTTGTGCTTCGGGGACACTTTCCCTGTGGGAAAGGCAGGGCCTGGGCATCAGCAAAACGGCTCCAGCTCTGACCATTAACCTCCAACACCTGTCTATAGACGATGCCGCAGCACCCGTTGCAGCAAGACGTAGGTTGCTATAGCAAACCAGTCTAGGTAGCAGTCATGACCCCAGTCTTTAAAGACCATGAGATGCCAGTCATCTTCTACTTATGAAATTCAACTGTAGGTAATCTGTTCCTCTTTGTACATTGTACCAAACAGAGTATTTTGAGTCACCAACAGAAGTGTTTCCAGACAAAGAATACATGCGTTGTCAGGTACCAGTTTATCTTTATAAAAGCCTCAGGAGTGACTGGGCCAGGATGGGATGAGGCTTCCATCACTTCCAATAAAACCAATGTCTCTGCTGAATACCTCATTAGTCTCCTAAAATTACCAGGCCTACTCTGGCAAAGATTTTCTTCATTTTTATGTTTTAAATGATGGTGGATACAGCTTCCTGCATTTTAGAATGACACAGGTTTTTAGTAAAGTTTTTTGGGGGTGAAAATGGAACCTAAGTACCCTAATGAGAAAAGGAGGGGGGAAAAACCCAAACCCATAAATTAGATTTTCTGATGAAGAACAAGAAGAAATAAAAGAACTTCAACGACTTTAGAGGTTCTCCTGAGTTTATAGCACTGCTAGTCTTTCTGCAAACTTTGCTGGAAATATTGCCAAATATCACTGAAGATGTTTAATATTTTGAAGATATTTTAAAGGTATTTCCATTCAGCTTTTCTAATTTGAGATAAAAAAGGGAAAATGGAAGTATCAGTCAGCATTTTTCAGTGAAAAAACTTTCATCTAGTTTGAGATATTTTTATATGGAGAATAAAAAGACTAATATTCTGAAGAAAACAATTTTTTACCTTTGTCACAAATGTTGAAAACACATTTGTTTTTACTGCTTGTTTAATCTTCGTTGCACCAGCAGAAGAGGAGCAGGCTTCTGCAACAATCTTTCTTAATGTACCAGGATTAAAAATACTTATCTTTATTATGTTTTAGGAATATTTATAAAGTCCCTTTTCACTGGAACCAGGCTCAGCTTACACATGCATGTTACAAATTCAGTGAAGAACTGATTCTGTTTTGGGGAGAAGTATCATCTCGACACTTTCAAGGTTATATTGCCAAAAAAGCTAAACATAAAAGATTTTAAAGGCAGTGCTTTATTGAACTAACTATACCTACGAACATCCAGAAAATCCAGTTGATTTGTTTTTCTTTTGTAATTTTATATCCCGGTGCTTCTTGACATGGCCTCTAGATGGCAAACTTTCACAAAAAATGGGTTCAGAGCTGGCCTCAGACGGCAGCCGGCGCGGAGTCCCCCTTTGATCCCCGCAAGCGCTGAAATGCCGCGTCAGCCAGACCTGTCACTCGGGCAGCAATAGCTGATAGCTCAACGCGTGAAATATATTGGCTATTTACAGCCACCATGTACAGCGTCCCAGGGATGGCTCCCTGAAATACAACAACTTTTTAAGATAGATACACACATGTATCTATGTATGTGTGTGTGTGTGTGTACACGAGCATGCATATCATAGAATCACAGCATGGTAGGGGTTGGAAGGGACCTCTGGAGATCACCTAGTCCAACCCCGCTGCCAGAGCAGGGTCACCCAGAGCATGTTGCACAGGAACGCGTCCAGGCGGGTTTTGAATGTCTCCAGAGACGGAGACTCCACCACCTCTCTGGGCAGCCTGTTACAGTGCTCTGCCTCCCTCAAAGAAAATAAGTTCCTCCTCATGTTTAGGTGGAACTTCCTATGCTCAAGTTTGTGCCCATTGCCTCTTGTCCTGTCCCCGGGCACCACTGAAAAGAGCCTGACCCCATCCTCCTGACACCCACCCTTGAAGTATTTGTAAGTGTTAAGTATTTATAGGTGTTTGAATATGTGTATGTACATATAGAAATATGAAAGCTTCAGACTTGTGCAGAGCTTCAAAGTTGTTTAAATGTTCTAACCCTTTCAAAAATCTTCATTATGTACTCTAAAACGTCAAAATTAAAGTCAGAGCATCTGTCAATGGTGGCTTCTCACACTGTGTTTCTGTAGTGCCATCTGTTTAACCCACACAAATCCTCATTTACCTTGATAGGAATCAAAAGACATGAGTTTTCAAAAATGTAGGTCTCTTCTTACAAATGAGATCCATCTGCTTCTGTCCTGAGGATTCTCCGTTAGAAAGGGCACTGTGTGTATGTCCCCATGTGCCTCAGGAATTCCTCATTGTCAGAATAATCCTTTTATCTTCAGGAGTGCAATTTTTAAGGCTAGGTATTCTTTGCATGAATGAGACTCCACCTGGTAAGTGTAATTATATGATATGACCTAATGCTCACAATAGAGAGGAGTTCAGGGAGAAATCAAAAACATTTCAAAGTGTTCATGCAGTGTCTTATTGTTTGTATTCTTGCAAAAGAAGAAGCAACCTATTTACACCATAATTTTTTCTCTGTAGTGCCTTGAAGTAAGATACATTACATTCCATAGAATAAAACATTATTCTAGGTCTACAAGTCCTTGAGCCCACTTCATTTACTTCCATGCTTCGCTTTGTTTCATTACGGACTAGTCTCATACATAAAACAAGGGTCTATTTTTGAGATTTCCTGATTTGAGAATTCCCAAGGTATAATTATTTGAAATTTCTTGTCGTGTAATGAATGGTTGAGAGAGCTAGGAACACTCCTTGACTTCTGCTGTAATCACATATTTAGCAATCAATTCAGTTGTGTTGCTAGCTGTGTTAAGTTTTTGTTGTTATCTTCAGGAATGCGGAGAGGCTATAGAGTCGGGAAAGTCTGTTTAATTCTGGCTGTTGTTCCTTCAGCTAGACTAATTGCCTTTCCTGTTTCACCTCTACAACTGACTTAATATTTAGCTAAGTTATGAGCTGAATATTGGAACAAGGAAAAAGGGAGCTAATTTCAATAGTTCTGTGCCATTGTACACAGTTTATGCATCACCATTGGATTGCTTTGAATGATTAAAACTAGTATGTGAAAGGAATGTCTCCAAACTGGTCCAGAGCCAGATAAGCAAGAGGTATGGCTTGTTGAGGATATTGGCTTGACACCATGAGTTTTTTAGGTCTAAATAACAACCTTTCTGAGATAATTGGATTAGTGTTTGCACCTTGGTCATCTATATAAGAGTGTACCTTTCTATGAGTGCTATTTTACAGCATGTTTAATTTGCTGGGGAAATTTAAGGCTCACGTCTTTGTGAAAGAATGACCTCACCAGACCAACAGCCTATTCTGATTATCTATACCAGGTGCTATAGAGAGGAGATTCAAGTGACTCCTACCTATAGAGCCTGTTGCAGAGCATAGATTTGACATCTTCCTGGAAGAGGGTAACTCCTTTGGTAAAGGAATCACACATCATTATCTGTAATTCAACCAGTCCTAGGTTTTGAAGGACGACAGATTTCCTTCATGGCTGGTTGTTGTTGAACAAAACAGAACTTGCAGAACAAACTGTTACAATTTGTATTTAGAAAGGTACTCAACCTGGGCTGAAGAATTGATGTGATGGAGAATTCAGTACAGTAGCCCTATGATCAATAACTCTCAAAACTCAAGACTTCCCATTGAAATTGCCTAGATCCAGTTGCAAAGCTTGGCATTTATGACTATCAAACAAATCCCCCTGTGCAGGTAATCAAGGCTGTGAGCTAGACAGAACTTCGGTTATAAGTCACGGTGTGCATGTGGGGAGGAGAGGCATGAGTGGACCACAAGCATCGCAATGCATCTTTGCTACATCTTTACACGTTGCTCATTCTGCAGAAAAACTGTTTAAAATATGTGCCAAGTAATGATCTTGGTACATGATTGTTATTTAAAAGGTAGTGCTATTTCCCTATTCTATTTGATCTTTCTCTAGTTATGCATGCAAGGATCGCATTCACCCTCTTAGGTACAACTTTGTATTAGGAATTTGTGTTGAACTGGTTATTTCAAGGGATTAACCCTCATTCTGGAAGTGTGGCCAAGGTCTTTTTGCTTCTGTTTATGACCACACCTCAGGAATAATTGTAGTCAACAGGAGCTCTACCTATAGTTTATCAATGTGAAAATCAGGGTTTACAGGTGTCAATTGACAATGCAATGATTTTTACTCTAAAAATACAAATTTTGCCTACAGTGTACCTTTAACAAGTGTAAATGGGAGAATACTATTGACCTTACAGAAAAGCTAGGATGGTTAGTTAAATGCTTATTTATGTAACTTACTTAGTATATTAAATTTAATTTAAAGTGTTTATATAGTGAAGCTGCTGATTTTGCACTTGTTTTTCAAAATTAGTTTTTTTACTTCTGTAGAAAATTAATACATTAAAAAAGAAAACTGGTTTTCTTAGCAGAATATCCTATACATAAGAAATTTACTGATTTGGGAGTGCATTGCTGCATTCTCCATACAGCCTACCCTTGAGCATCTGGCTCAAGACAGGGATTTCCCTTGTCAATTTCTCATATTGTCATGCATGTTTTCCAGCACTGAAAAGTAAGGCTACTAGCTGGCACAAGCAAGACATGAGCTAGCCCCAGGGATCTGTGATCTCTTTCAGACAGAGCAGACCAGCTTAATGCTCTGGAAACCCAACGGTACCCTGGACTAGGGCTCCACCACACTGACTTCCCTGGGTCCTGCCATGTGCTTACTCCAGAAGCACAGTCTTCTCCAGCACCTGCTCCAAGACATGGTGAGGTGGCTCCCATAGCGCAAGCCAGAGAGCTGCGAGAGCACGGTGCTGACAGCCACCAGTTAAGTGACAGCAGTCATCAGGCAAAGTGAAGCGATGACTCATGTCCAAGGTCAGCCCAGGAAAGCCAAACAATTCCGCAGCAGCAGAAGACAGGACTGGAGACGGGCACTACTACAGTATAGCTCAGCTCAGCACTGGTGTGTGAGCCCGAGCTCAGGTGGGCTCCTGAACTGAGGGACTGGGGGTGGTGGGTGAAGGTTCCCAGAGGAGCCACATGGTTCTGACAGTCCTTTTCCCTCAGAGCAGAGTTCACTTCCCACTTCAGCCCATCAGGCTCCCTTGCGTTGCTCCTCTCTTAGCTCTGCTTTGATTCCTTGCGCTTTCTTGGTCCTGATCTGGCTTTCCAAGCCTTCACAGGTAGGATCACATGGCTGTGAAGTTAATGAATGTTCACATGTCATTGATCTAGTTGTTGTTGTCTTCATATATTATTTTAGAAGTAATGCATACTAGATAAGAATGCCTGTGAAGTGTCAGTCTGTACAACTAGAGCTTATGAAAAAAATCTAGTACATCAGTTCAACACTAACTGAAGATCATCATCTTTAATGGCAGCAAAATGAAATGACGTGGTCTCTTCTTCTGTCTGTCAGTTCAAATGGAAAAATAAGCAGTGATACTTTTTTTTAAACATTCTGTCAATAAAATGCTCTCCATCAGAGGAAGACTTTAGTGGGGCTTCTTACGGGAGGAAGTGGTTACATGGTAAGTTCTCAGTCTTTTAAGATTGAAACTGCCATGTCCTCCAGATAATATAGACCTTCCCTCCAAACAAGGAATGAACAGGGAGCACATTGTTTACAATTGATCTGAACTGACACTAAACAAAATAGGATTCAAATGATCTTTCCTTTTTTCAGGACACAGAATTTCTCAGGTCACTGTGATCCTCTTCTATGTTTACCATTTGAAATTCTGTAGTTTAATTAAAAAATTGAATGTTCCTAAAAGATTTTGAAAGATTCTAAAAGATTTTAATAAGTAGGTGGATATTGGACATATGTACTGTAAACTTGGAGAGGTAAATCAGCAACTGGAGTATTAAAGTGGTAGAGATTACTTTTTTATCTAAATGACCTTGTGTCTAACACTGGATGGCACTGAAGTACACGCTATGAAGCCAAGCAGGGCACAGAAAGTGGCCAAGTTCCATTACAAGGCTCCTTTTTTGCATGGAATTAATTGGATAAGGGGTTTTCCTGGTATTAACCTCCCCCAAAATAGCATCTGTATTTAAGGTGCTATGCAAAGAGGATTTATAAGTCATCTGTGAAGTCTGAGAATTAATCCTGGCATTATGACAGAAACTCAGCAGACACTTGGCATAGTGACGATTTAGTAATTTAGATTGAGACTTCAAGGCAGAGTACAAACTCTATCCTGATACTATGCAGACTAACTTTCTGTTTGGTTTCATATGACCCTGGCTTACCTACTGACTGATGTATGCAGTCAGTTGAGAGTTCAATACATGCCCTCTATTTAAGAAGGAGATTTCAGTATTCATCAAAACGCAGGTTTTTGTAGTGGTGTAACCCAGGTGAGGAGGGGAACTGAGCATGTGCTGAATTTTAAGCACACTAGAAGTCCCCTGGGTATTAAGCAGCCTCTTGAATCGGTGCTGACCCTGTTATGGTAAGAATGAAGAACGATGATGCAATGCAAGCACCAGAGAAGTGGCGATGCCTCCTTCCTGCCTTCTCACATCTGCATCTGCTGTGTATTCTACAGAAGGAAAGTCTCAAAGCAATCCATTTTGTTGTGATTTTGAAGAAGTTGTCTTGCCTGTATCTTAAGTTTTGCTTTTCTGTTACTTTCAGAGCTCTCTGGATCTTGACAGGTCTTGTGTTTAGCAGAGCAATGAAAGGGCAGGATCCCTCCTATTCTGAACATGTCTAAGACCTTGTCAAGTCACTTGTTGTTTGCTATCACACGGAGGCTATTTGCAGGAGGTGGTCCGATTCCTTCATACGACTGGGTGGGGTTTTTTGTTGTTGTTGTTGTTGTTGTAGGAATAGGCAGTGTTTTCCTTGCTTCATTGTTCTTTTCCAAATCGTAATGATTCATAATGATTTATTTCTACTCTTGTCCTTGAATGTATGCTGTTAATTTTGATCCTTGCACTAACTTGGAATAGGATCCTGTATTTAGTCAGAGATAGGTAAAGTACCAGAGACTGCTCAGTTCTTCAAAAAACCACTTTCCTTGAACAGTAAACATAGCCTAGTAATAATTTTAATATTAGAATTTTTATTGCAGTTGTTACCTGAATGAAGTCTCCCAGCTTCCTGTATATGCAAAGTTTATTCTTTAACAGCCTTCCAGTGGCCTCCAAAACACCTTAGTTATGACTTCAAGGTGGAGGATGTTCTGTGTTACAGGTATAAGCTAATCAATGAGTAATTCTGACACCCTCAATCTGAGAAGTACCTTTGTCCGCAAACTATTGAGATCAGTAAGTTTTTAGCTACAGAGTATTATGATGGAGATTGGCACATGGCAGCAGCATCTGGAACCAGACTAACATCAGCATCTGGCCAGTAATTAATATTCAAACTCAATAATAAAAGCCAACACACAGATATAACCTATCTAGTGTTACCTTACATACATAATACTTTAGACCCAAGGCACTGAAATCTGGGGACAGGTCTACAGTGTCCATCCAGAGATACAGAATGAATCAGTCATAGTCCAAGTCAGGCATAAAAAACAGAACTCTGTTTTACGGTGCTGCACCACACAGATCACAGTTCATAATCAGATATGACAGCCTGTGGAGTTCATGTTTCTCTTAGCTGAGATGGGCACTCACACTGCTTTTGCTACGTTTTACTCCTCCTGTCATGCTGCTTTGCTGCACAGTGTCCTGTGCCAGTAGGTTGTACTTCAGATACCTAAACCTAAATGACTAGTGATTCTGTTTTAATCTGTGCTCAAAGAACTGGAAGTCTGTGCAGATGCTATGATAAAGATGGGGAAAGTCTGCAGCAAGGAGATGATCTAAAAAGCACTTTTTCAGAGTTAGATTATGCCTCTTACAAACACTTCCAAGAAAAAAAGCACACTGATATAGAATATGGTTTTAAAAAATACTTTAATCATCCATAAACTGAGATGCAAACCTATCATGATTCTAACATAACTTTTACATTATCCAGTAGTAAAATCTGACATCAGTGGCTCACTCCTTCACTATTTATTTTCTCCAAACTTTTAAGAAGGTTTTGTGACAGGGACAAATAGTGGCTATTCACTTCTAAGCTCTGTTCCTCTGAAACTTGTTGACTGAAAAAGAGTAGTAAGTCATTGTTCTTGTGTGTGTTTCTTTACTGCATATTTGTTGGTAATGTATGAAATGTTACACACATAAACCACAAAGAATATGCCTCTTGTTATGGTCTATAGGTTGGAGTCATAAATCCTAAAACACTGCTAAGAGTACAGCGACTTCCCACAAGTGAATGAAAAGTGTCTCACCTTTTCATCAGTTGCTGATGCACCCAAGTAATCAATGACTTGGTTTAAAAGGAAGTGCGGATGGATGGGAAAACAAGCCTCCCTTCTTGTGAAATATCCAATGGCACTTACTTTACAGGGGTTACACAGCAGTCTATCAAAATAGAGAGAGGAAAATAAATCAATTGTAACATGTCTATAGATGGTCCCACAAAATAATCCTGATCGATGCTCATGAAATTTTCAGTAGAGTTCAACCCTGAGTAGCAGTAAATTGCTTCTGACATTGCAGTGGTTTATATATCATTTTTATTGGCTTAATGAAATATACATGTGTATGTTCTCCCTTGTCTGCCCTTGACTCTTCCTAATGAGCTGATCTTTTTGTAGCCTTCATTTGCCATAACAACCACCTGAAAGTAAAAGGAAAAATATAATACATTTGATAACTGCTGTGAGTTAAACTTGATATTAAATGTATTCTATGTATTAGATATCTTCTAGGCTTTATCCATCTGTCTGTCCTAATTCTGTTTATGAAAAAATATCAGGTGTCATTGATGAAAAAAACATTTTCTTAGAGAAAATTATTTGCCCATAATTATTCTGCTCAGCTTATTAATTATTAATTACTAATATTTATATTAAAATTTTATAACCCACCATAAAACCAAGCAGGCAATCAGGAAGAAGTGATAGTTTTTAATGAAGAAGAGGACTATACTTTATGTGTTGATTCCAAATCAAACTCAAGTCACAGGATAAATGAAGTTCATTTTTCCTGTCATGGGATATGGGATAATGCTGAGATCTTTGAATTTAGGCAACAATTTATAACCAAAGAGCCACAGTCTAGGGTATCTTGTTGGTTGGTCAACCCATGAATGAGGTTGATTTAGACTGTGGCTTTGGTACTAGTGGTAGCTGAATGGAAAAGTGCACAAAACAGAATTAATTTATTTAAATTCTGATAGTATTGCTAGATCAGGATAAGCTTATGACTCCGAATCTTATTTGCCTTATCTGCTTTGCTGGGTCACTGGTTTTGCCTCCAGTGTCTGATGTGTAAGTGCCACAGTTGTCCAGCCTTATTCTATTGCCAGAAGAACTCATCTGAGCACAAAGCTGATGTCATCTTTGTACAGTGAATGCTGTACGTTCGTTGCTGATGTTTGTAAACTTCTGAATTTTATTTATTGGTTGTTTTTCTTGTATATTAAGAATTTACTTGATCAAGTATATGTCTCTACTTTTTCTTATTGTGTGTAACTTCTCCCCATCTAACCTTTTGTACTTGTTTTGGTTGGAATAGAGTTAATTTTATGTCATAGCAGCTCATATGGTGCTGTGTTTTAGATTTATGACTAAACCATTGTTGATAACACACTAGTATTTTAGCTATTGCTAAGCAGCAGTTGCACAGCGTCAAGGCCTTCTCTGTTTCTCAAGCTGTGCCCCCAGCAAGTAGGCTAGGGGTGCGCAGAGTTTGGGAGGGGACACAGCTGGGAGAGCTGACCCCAAAGGGATATCCCACACTGTATGGCATCACACTCAGCAATAAAAGCTGGGGGAAAGGAGGAGGAAGGGGAAATGTTTGGACGTATGGTGTTTGTCCTCGAAGCAGTGAATGAATTCCTTGTTTTGCTTTGCTTGCGTGCACAGCTTTTGCTTTGCCCATTCAAGTGTCTTTATCCCAACCCACGAGTTTTTGCACTTCTACCCTTCTGATTCTCTCCTCCATCCCACCAGGGGGGAGCGAGCAAGTGGCTGCGTGGGGCTTGGCTGCCCACTGGGGATAAACCATAACACCTGTCTTCCTCAGTTATTTTTTCTTTCAGTATTGGATGCTCAGTTACAGAGTGCTGTGAACTCTCACTTAGCTTCATTACAGACCCTGACTTCCTGTCCCTGACAAAGTCTCACTGTTCTGTCAGGAATTCATTGTGTTCCCCCCTCCCTGCCCGACCTTCACAATGTCTCTGAGCTTCTTGTCCCAGAATCTGCTCCTGATCTGCTGTCTCAGTACGTGTTCAGCCCTTCAAAATCATAAGACTATTTTTTTAATGAGGTTAGACACACAATCTTTTTGCACTTTGTTTAAAATAGAACTACTTTCTTACATTTCACTTTTGTGTGGAGTGCCATTCTTCCTGGTTTCATAGGATTCAGTTGCCATTGCCCAACTTAACTAAAAGGCAATTAATTTATCATGTACTTCAACTACTGTCTTCTTTTCTGCTTGCAAAGTGAACATTTTATTTAAACTTTTCCAATACCTGTCTCTACATACCCAAAGTCTGTACCCATCAGCAGAGATTTTAAAATATAGTGGGACTTTTAACTGCTCCATCTTCCCCATTAGGGTTTCTTTCCTCTCTAGGTGGTAACCAGTCGTTGCTCAGGTTCTGGTTTTACAGTCACCCTAAATCAATAGAAATGCTGGCTACCATTAAAAGTGATGATCTCTCCATCAGTCCCCACTTTGGCTGCATGTCCTGCTACTCCCCTTGGGCTAGTACTAGCAGCTATGTAGGTAAATGCAAACTGAACTTTTTTCCTTTCCTTTGCTTACTTTTCAGCTGTGTTAATTTCCTGACCCAGCTTGGTGTAGAGACGCAGAAATCCAGCCAGTCACAGCATGGAGGAGGAGGGAAGGGAGCAGAAAAAAACATAAGCTTAGGGAGGAGGAAGAAGTGGCAAGAACTTTATCCTCATGTCTTAATCTTCCTGTGAGAGATCTATTTACTTTGTGTTCACCCACAACAGCCTTTGTATAACAAGGTGCCCTGTCCAGACCCAGATGTAATACCAAGCTTCTAAATTGAGGTTCTCCTACACAGCAAGAATGAAGATATGGGTCAGATTCTTTTGGCATCAGATGTCAGATCCCCTTTGATTTGAACAGAATAAAGGTTTCACCTTGAGGAACACAGAAATCAAAGTAGTCCTTGTTGGTTGCTGCCCACTAAGCATATCTTTCAAATTGTTAAGCATGTTTAGAACGATAAGGCCGGAGAAGATCCCAAAAGCAAAATTGATTGGGACCTGTAGAAAACAATATAGTTTTTATATACTATGGACAAAGTAGTATGGGCAAACACGATAGTTGCACTGTTAAAATACTGAGCTTTATGAACACAGCCCTCAGTTTTACCTTAGGGTGTACAGGTGGTTTCAACTCTGATTCTGGCCTTGTGGATATGTCTAGACTGCAGACTTGGTAGGTTACCTCACAGCAGTGCAAAAGAAACAGTTCAGTAAGTGCACCATGGAACTTTTCAGGTGCCTCCTGCAAATTTACCCTCCTGTAGAAATGCCCCGTGAGGTCCTAAATACTGACAGAAATATTCACAAAGAACAAATTAGTCTTAAATTCAATAGAAATATACATGGCTCCAGGAAGCTTTGGATTAAGCGGTACCTAAAGCCCAGTTTCAGCAAGTGCTGACAGCATTTGAGCCATTAAAATAGTGAGTGTTCAGTCTCATTTTAAAAAAAACCAAATAAACTGTTGTTACAGCAATGTTCAAAACTACTTTATCCCCCAGAGTTTCAAAATATTTTACCGTACGATGGTAAATGAAAATTGTGTCTGAAAAACTTTTCTTCTTTTCAGACCAGCTCTCAAAACATCTAAATAACAGCACATCAGTTTGTTTGGTGTTTTTTTTTCTTGGAGAAAGATACTAAAGTGCCAGGGTCTGTATGAACAGTCAGAGACCCCATTGTAAAGATCATGACATGAAGGAGAGTGCCTTGAGGTTAGCTAGCAATGGTGAAATTGCTTTTAACTCAGACCAGGGGTTTTAAATTTGAAGTCTTAACACAGGACACTACAAAACTTCTAAAGATACAGGGAGTAGGAATAAAGGAAAACAATGCTTCATATATTTGTTTTAAAAGGCAAATCCAAAGGTCTTCTTTCTTTTTCTTTATTTCCAACTGAAAAGCATAGGTACTTATCCACTGGTAACTAGATCATAATGGATTCAAAGTTGGCAAACTATTCTTCTGTTGTGCTCAATTTTCTGTTTAGAAACTTCATTCAGATTAAGATCACTGCATTCCTCAAAGAGGAGACAGCTTTGTAAGTTATCCTATAATTCTGCCTCCCCTTTGGAAATGACTGTCACTTTTGCACAGGTAATATGCTATTTCTTGTATTTGAGGCATCATTTTGCAGTAATTGAAATCTCTCACTAATCTTCGCCTCATCTACTAAGTAAGGCAATGTGTAAATTTCTATCTGAAGCCTCTCCATACATTGGCTTTTATATTTCAAATTTAAAGATATATTGCTAACCATTATCTAATAGAAGCATACACATGAAAATCTTATTCCTGGGTTGAATGAGACCAGACACAACAGTAATCAACTTCTTTAAGATGATAATATATTTGGAGTCACTAATCCCCCAGCTTTACCTCTGCAGGAACCATCATGGTTTAACCCCAGGCAGCAGCTAAACACCACACAGCTGCTTGCTTACTCCCCCCTACTGGGATTGGGGAGAGAATCAGAAGGATAAAAGTGTGAAAACTCGTGGGTTGAGATAAAGACAGTTTAATGGGTAAAGCAAAAGCCTCGCACATAAGCAAAGCAAAACAAGGAATTCATTCGCTGCTTCCCATCGGCACGCAGGGGTTCAGCCATCTCCAGGAAAACAGGGATCCATCATGAGTAACAGTTTACGTGGGAAGACAAAATGCCATAACTCCAAATGCGTCCCCCCTTCCTTCTTCTTCCCCCAGCTTTATATCCTGAGCATGACTTCATATGGTATGGAATAGCCCTTTGGTATGCTGGGGTCAGCTGTCCTGGCTGTGTCTGCTCCTAACTTCTTGTGCACCCCCAGCCCCAGCCTCCTCGCTGGTGAGGTGGGGTGGGAAGCAGAAAAAGGCTTGACCCTGTGTAAGCACAGCTCAGCAATAACAAAAACATCCCTGTATTATCAACACTGTTTTCAGCACAATTCCAAAACATAGCCCCATACCAACTACTATGAAGAAAATGAACTCTACCCCCACTAAAACCAGCACAGGAACCCATAAGCATAGGCCATTATTTTTAATCAAGTTTGGCTGAAGATTTGGACATTAATTTTTCTAGTTTTCTTTCTCTCCACCATGAGAAAGAATGGTATCCTCCCACCAGATGCAGATAACTTCCCACCAGATCCTTGTGAATGAAGGGAAAGAAATGGAAAGATCAAAGGGCAAAGATGGCATACAGATGCAGTCAAATCTGACATGAATTGGAGAGCAAAAAAGCTGTCAAGAACTGCCAAGAGGAATCATGATAAAAGTATAACGTGGCACCCAAAAGATAAAATATGCAGGGAAAGAATGATTATGAAATAACAAAAAGACGGTAAGAAAATGTTTAGTGAATGAGGGTCAGGAGGAAATATACAAGGAAAGACAGCTTTCATGGCTTTGAGTTTGTCAATGGCTGCTTTGAGAATTTATGTGAAAGACTGCTCTTTGGATGATTAATACAATTTGGGTACCTTATCTGATATACTACAGTTCTTTAACCTCTTTCTATAGTGGCATAACTGGAACTATCTAAACACGTGATAAAAGTAATGTTAAAAGCAATATAATGGAGAGATCACACTGAATAGGAATCAGAAAGATTTGGATTTGGGGCTTTTTGTAAGTACTCCTTAGAATAACAATTGTGCTTGGCCCTTCCCCACATGCTATGAATAACTCCAGAAAGCACGATGCTGAGATTTTGGAAGTGATCTAAAATAAGAAGCCATTAAGAGCTGCAAGAACAAAGCTGCAAAAATTTTAGCCTATTATTCTTTGAGCAAAGAATCACAATATACCGTTGAAGCATTTGATTCCTCAGTGGCAGTTATTTTATACTTTTTTGCTTTCTAAGCAGGTCCACTAATTGTGATGATGTGAGTTTACTGCACTAATGATTGTTCACTGTTAATGCTAATCCACTGACCTTAAGCAGCTTGAGATGAAGATATTTATAGTTTGGCACTGCTTGAAGTCTTGGATGTTGAATGGGAAAGTAGTAAGTGCTTCCTTCAATTGTTCATTTCTGACTATCAGTTTGGACTCTTGGCATTCCATCAACATCTGGGAGCAGCTGGCCTATTTTATCTTGCATGCACTAATGTTCATAGAGTATTTAAAATGACATTAGCAGGAATGTTCTGATGTCAGTAATCTGCTACATGACCCATGATCCAAGGTCAGTTTCCAATTTTAAAACATTATGGCAGAGGCAAGTGCAGAGCAGTACCACTTTGAGCAGTTCTAGAGACACTAATGGGCTCTGAAAGACCAAACAACAGATGGAAAGGAGCATCAAAAGCATTTCTTTTCAGTGGAGACCTAAGGCAAGTCAGTGTTCTTCAGAAGAAGAAACTAAGAAGTAGTTTTTGATGCTTGGATTAGCTAATGGCAGAATCTGCCTTTTTTTCCTTTATTTCTTTTTTTCTTTTTTTTTAATTTATTTTAACTTCAAGAACCCAAATGCAATCTTGGGGGAAGACACTGATTCTTCACTGCTTCCATCTCCTTTATAGCAGGCCTGACTTTCTCACTAGGCTTGAAATTCAGTTTGCAAAGGAAAGCATGCACAAAAATGGGGATTCTTAAAGTGGGGTTTCCTTTTAAAATGGACATATAACTTAAGAAGCATAGACCAAGAAGTAATAGAAACAGAGTTCAGGGCAGAATGTTGGTATTCTGTTTTATTTAATGTTCTGAGCAAGGACTGCACCCCTGAAAGTTTAAAACCATCTTTTAGAATGTCCCTCAAGTATGCAGAAAGAGGTACTCCCTTTTATTAGATATCCAGACTGGCATACTTGGAAAAAGAAGTCTTCTGCACAGTCAATGAGGCTTCGAAATGTACCAAAAACCTGCATAATTTTCGCAACCATATCCTTTGCTCTAACAACCTAGCTCTAAAATATGCTCTGTGTGCATTTAAAAAAAATATCATGGGTACTCAATTAAATACAGTTCACTATTGCTGTTCCTATACACAGTGTTTACCTCTTATGGAAGTCTCACTGGGACTTCAGCAAAGCATACCTACACTTGTTTAACTGGGAGGGGAGACACCATCCCTTTCCTAACAGGTTAATCAGATCTTTTTCCTTTTATTAATTCATCTGCTCATCTTCCTCCCTCCCACTTAATATTTCCTTTAGGAAATGAAACACTTTCCAGCAAAAATATTATTTTAAAATGTTGATCATTTATAACAGTATAGTTTTTATTGATTTTGTGGTATTGTTTTGGCAGTGTAGAAGACCTATTTATAAAAGACAAATCTGCCGATCAGTAGTGAATGTGGCATCACTATCACTGGCAAAGAGCACAGACATATGTTGCACTGAGTTGATGATGTTTCTTTCAAGCCATGAGGAAAAGGCATGATTAGAAAGAGATTTTTGCTTCCAAAGGTATCATACATTTTTAAGTTATTGATTTTTTATTTCAAGAACTTTTATTCTAGTTATGATGTAAGCAGCCTTCAGTTCGAGACCTGCCTCTTTAAATTTCCTGTTGAACAGGAAATATAGGTCACTTATAAGCTTAAAAAAAAAATCAAACAAGTAAGTTTTTTAAAAAGTAGCTGCAGTCTTCAAATAGTAAATTAGACTGAAGAGTATCTGAAATAGCTGCAAACTAAAAGAAAAGGTATTAATAAAAAAAGAGGAGGAACTTTCAAATTACAAGGATTCCCCTAATATTATAAAATAGGCAACACAAATTAAAATGCTGCTGTCTCTAATTCTCTGATTAGCTCTTCAGTCTCTCCTTTCCCCCACCATCATTATGAGGTTTTAGGGTTACTTTTGTAATTAATTAAATAATATATTCATAGTAGTTTGCGGTCTCTCTAAAGAAGGAATTATGTTGTGTTGTGAAACCCTGCCTGAATTCTCTATTTTGAGAACCTAACATTGTCTGATATGTGAGTGTCAGCAAACAGTTTAATCATGTGACCTCCAGTTATCAATAAATGGAATCATCTGTGTTTACATCTGCACCATTGTGAAAATCTGTCTTCTGCATATCCTTTGTAGTTTTAATACAATAAAAAAATGTACTCTCTCTGCTCCACCCACACCATCTTCTCCTCTCCTCTGTCCCCAGAAATGTTATTGCCACATAAGTTTAGGCATCTCCTTTGTAAAAAGTCTACATCTAAGCTGTTTGTTTAGTTGTCTTTCAGAGTCCGTTGAGAGAAAAGGCATATCTGGAAGGCAATTCATGTCCTCTGAAAACAGACAGATAAATCAGATAACTTCTGCTCTAGAATAAGTATCTCTCTTTGTTAATTAAAAAGACAGTTGTAGAGGTAGCTTAGATGTACCCTTAGCAAGTTTGTGGACGACACCAAGCTGAGTGGTGTGGTTAATACTCTAGAGGGAAGGGATGCCGTCCACAGGGACCCTGACAGGATAGAGAGGTGTAGTTCAATCATATAAATGGGACAAAACCTCCTATTCTGGAATTCTGGAAGCCCCTCTTGTGCAGGGAAAAGAGGGAATATTGATCACCTTGATAGCTGAGAGAAATGTACTGGTCACTTAATTAACAGAAAGGAATCTATAAAGTGAAAGCTGTGTGGATGATGCCAGGCTCTGGTTTGGATCCTCTCCTTGTTTCAGCTTCTCTTACTCAGTGATATGTATGAGTTTATTCACTAAGAGGAGGGTAACACATGACTGAGAACGTGGGGCATCCTAGGCTCATGTTAACACAGGTGCCTTTACAGTACCAAACCAAGTGAGTGTCAATGGGGGCGTGACGTAGGCTGCATAGCAAAGGCCTCTTCCTTTCCAGCATGAACACCAAGGCTAGATAACTCAAGGCACATGTGTTTACAATTGAGGTCCCTGGCTCAGTACTTTGTTGGGATCTGTTACATGGTACAGTACACAGCACTCTTAGATGACGGTTACTGCAAGGTTTTTACTGGAGCTGGTAATCCTTACCTAACTAGTGGAAAGGAAAGGAAAAGGAAAAGGAAAAGGAAAAGGAAAAGGAAAACAGGAAAACAGGAAAACAAAAACGTAAAGGATAAAAGGAAAAGGAAAAAAAGGAAAAGGAAAAGGAAAAGGAAAAGGAAAAGGAAAAGGAAAAGGAAAAGGAAAAGGAAAAGGAAAAGGAAAAGGAAAAGGAAAAGGAAAAGGAAAAGGAAAAGGAAAAGGAAAAGGAAAAGGAAAAGGAAAAGGAAAAGGAAGGGGAAGGGGAAGGGGAAGGGAAAGGGGAAGGGAAAGGGGAAGGGGAAGGGGAAAGGGGTGGGGAGGGAAAGACAAAAACCAGAAAAAAGCTTGGAAAGGAAGGAGAAGGATCTGGGAGTTTCATTCACACTGCTAAATATCCCAAGCAGCATGTTAAAGTCAAGATGTTCCAGGACTATCTTGTCCCAGCCGAAGTCTTTGAGTACATCAATTGCTCTTTCACTGCTTCTGTTGTCCCTCATCTGGCCTATTTGGTCCAGACAAAACTCTCAGAAACACTCTTTCTGCAATTAGACCAGACTAATGTTGATTTTCAAGCTTTTGGAGCCATATGCTTGCATTAATGTCTTAACATCATTCTTGCATTAAGGACCGCTGGGAATGGGTCATAACATCTGTGAACTTCATTACTAATCTGTGTCAAGGGTGGCAGAGAATTATTCTCAGTACATCAAATAGGCACAGATGGGATAGCCTCTGAACCCGTGGACAACAATACGAACAATTGGACACAATATGATTTTAATGCTGTCTGATTGCAGTTATTATTGGACATTCAGTCGTACAGAAGGACATGTCAGTGCCCAAAACCTCACACAGATTTGGGTAATACTGTGAAACACAGATATGTGGGCAAGAAATTGTGCATTTTGTTCTGACAGAGGTTAAGAGCTAATGGTACATTGCTGAACCAGGATTCACTGCTTCAGTTATTGCTGCAGAGGTGGAAGAGCTGTTTGTTCTTTAAAGTTCATATTCTAATATAATTTGCTAGGAAACTTTGGTTATTTCATGCTGACTGCACTGGTAATTTGAATCTCTGAAGAGTTTTTCACCTTAATAATGTCCATAAAAAAGAGTACATTAGAGGTTTCTCAGTTCCATCTGGTATTTCTGTAATTCTCTCCCACCCCACCTGTCTTGAATATTTTGTCCTCTGTTAACCAACCTATGCTTCCACAAAAGAAAATAAATTTGAAAGGTGAGCAGAAAGTCTGGAAAAACTGGCCAGTCACTGATTCTCAGGGCTTATAGTCTCAAGAGCCAGAAGTTTCTTTAGAAGGTCTACATTAGCTTGTATTAAGTGCACGTACATCACAATGAGACAAAGATAACAGGCTAAAAGTTTCTGAAGGTTAAAATACTTGAAAACATCTCCAATGGACTAAAAATAACAGCAAATATAAAATGCTCACTTAGGAACAACTGGAATTATTATAGCACAGAATTTTGCAATGTGTGTGTGTATATATATATATATTAGACTATCCAAGCAATTATGATGAGTTCTCACTGCAAAATCTCTACCTGAAAAGATTGTTACTTATCTATATGTAATGTGATGAACCAAAGAGATGAAATGTATCACTATGCCTACATTAGATTAAGTCACCTGAAATAAGACTATGCTTGTTGCAATGCCTTATTTCTGACAGTCTTGCTGATACAGTACTGTGAGGGATGGCTAACCAACACAGACATCACAAGGGGCAGGCATTAATTTCATCAAGAACAACCTTTTTGCTGTGCTCTGCCTCCTGGGAGTTTGGCATGTGGCCATGATAACAACTGCACAGCTTAGTAGCCGATAGTCTGCTGCAAATAGACAAGTGACAGAATATGAGCAATTAAACCTGGCTCTTCTGCTGATTAAATTTTCAATTCAAAAACCTAAGCTAGCTGCACACCTGAGGCACATTTCTTTTTCTGCTGCGCACACACAAACACATGCATGTGTGTGCATGCCTCTGGTCTGCACAAGAAACAACCTGAAGGTATCCAAAATCTGCTCTCAGGATTTCTGACCTACTATGACACCAATGTCTAGAGAGTGTAGGGAGTGCAGCAAGTACATAAGCAGAGCAGCAGCATAAGATGCTCTGGCATCTCTAAAATTGAGCCAGGTTATTCTGTGTTGCTAGCTGCCAAAGCTAAAAAATGGTGCTAGATATACTGGACAAAGGCCTGTCTCTAGTCTGCAGGCATTTTTATGATATTCCTTAGTTGTTACGATGAACTGGCTGCTGCGGCAAAACATAGATAAAAAATGCTAGTCAAAAAAATGAAGGTGGCTGAAAATTAACTTTATTTGTGTATTTCAAAGATCTATTTGTTATCCAGACTAGCCAGCATCCAGGGAATGAGGGATCTAACTACTTATTTAACTACTGGCAAAGCTGAAATTAAAGGTGATTTGAAGCTTGAAAAGAACCAATCCATGCTATCTCTTCATAACCAGTGGAGCAATTCACAGAAACTTATTGGCTTATCACTGGTGGTAAACCATAATGACAAGATTCATGACTGCATTGGCCTGCATTTTTCAAATACGGAATTAAAACGGACAAGGCAAGACATACATGCAGAACAACAGGGTTAAGAGCAGACCTCCTTCAACATGGAAGGGAACTACGTAAGTATCTTTGGAAACAGAGATACAGCAACAACTTCATCAAAAATGTGCTGTCAGAAAAGGCTCTCATCATCTAAGACAAACAAAAAATTGCTTGCTAGGAAGGCACTATGGAAAGAACAGCAGTCCCTGTTTTCTGTTGAGGATGGTGACAAAGAGCCTGCAGTGCTTTAATAAACACGTTGATGAAGTATACCCTCGGAGTATTGGTGCTGTGTCCAATTAAGCTTTGCATACTTTTATAAAGAAGAACTCTTGGACTTTATAAGAAACCTCATCTGCCAATCATCTGTCAAAAAAGAAAACTGAAGTTGTAAATCCCTGAGACTGGAGATGGATGATTTGGAAGGGTAAATCTATCAGGACTGAATCTGGATAATCTATGTTATGCTGTAAACAAACAAGCAAATTCAGCTATTTAATTTGTACTGCTGTGTTTGGAAGAACACGTAATTGATGGGAACAATGCTGTTAATCCTGCTTAATTTTATTGGTTTGTGGGAAGTGAAATTAAATGAAATGGCTCCTCTGATTCAAACGAGAGGATGGGGCTTATTGACATTTCTCTGTCCTGCTTCTTTCTTTGCTAGATGTTTCCACCTTCCCTTGCTTGGAACTTACTGCCTGTGTCTTGTGTACTTTCTTATCATCAGCAGCTGTCAAGGTATTTCCTAAACAATGGAGGAATTAATTTTTTTAAGAGATAATGCAATAACAGATTTTTTTATTTGTTTCCCTTATGTCTCACACTTACATGGCCATGATGTTTCACCCTTTTCTAAATTAAGCATTGGTTTAATGTTCATATGATTATTCAGTGCCTGCTGATTTACAGTCCTTGAATTCACCCATCTTTGCTAGCTGACCTGTAGTAGACTAGTTCAGGTTAGATTTCAGATGAGGACTCTGATACATACATTTTAGTTTCTGGATTAATTTCTGACTGACCTACATAGTTCCTGAGCAATTGTGGGTGATTGACTAAACCTTCCCCGGACCCTTGAATTCACATTCATAAGGTTGTTTTACATTTTTCTGTCTTGCACAAGCATTGTGAGGATAATGCCAACAAAGATTTCACGTAAGATCATTGACAGAGCACCATAAGTAACTTTATATTATCCAAACTCTTCCCTAGTGAAATGTGAGTGAACACTCTAAGTACATTTTGGTATTCCTGTGTTACGTATTTTGAAAAACTTGAATTCATAATGCCTGCTTGTTTCTTTCTTGTTTGATTATATTGACCTTTGGTTTTTCCATGGGCTTTTATTACCTAAGTGCTGAACAGAGTGATTTGCTTCTGCTGCACGTTCTGCGGGGGCTAGAATATGCAGCCACACCATCTTCTCCTGGAATTAGGGTTTTGAACTCTCTGGCTCAAGTACTTTTTCCTAATGTTTTTATTATATTTTTAGCTTTTTATTTCATTTTGGAAGGCAACTTACCAAGGGATTTTATTATACCTTACAACCCTTTGTGCTGTTGAAATATTTGCTGAGTTTTAAGGAAAAAAAACTTCTAAAATGGAGCTTGTATAAAAAAAACCACATGGATCAAATTCTTTGGCATTCACTGAAATTAATTTTTCCGCTTATTTCACAAAATGACTTTCCGAATGAGAATGGCGGTACCACCTTGCATAGTAGCAACATACAGTCTCTAAAAGAGATATTTAACTTGCTCAGAATTTGGAAGTGAGATTTACAAAGCAAACTCCGGAGACAATGGCGCCATTCCATTCTTCCTTTTGACTAAAGTTCGCCAGTAGGAACTAGTGAATGCTGCTGCAGATTCAATTCTTACTGGCTTTAGAGCTCAGTTACGCGCAGCAGAGTTGCATCTTTAAATCATCGTACTTATGAAAAGAGTTACAACAGCACGGGGGCTATTCTGTCTCATGCCACTGCTGGAAGGTTCCTAGATTTCTACCTCTCTCTGTTGCACAGACCCTGCCCGTATCTGTAGAGGCTGAAGTCATCTGCAGCTCTGCTATGTATCTTCATCTCCTCTATGCATCTTCATCTCCTGACAGTGGCAAGTAGACCAGCCTCCATTTTTCTCCAAATGATTTAGTTGTGTTGCCCCTTTACTCTCTGTCTGTAAAATGGATATAAGTTCCTTGGAGGAAAATAAGAGGGAGAACTTGAGAATTAATCTAAGAATGGCCAGGCAACAGGAGTGAAACATCCCTGTAGAAGAATGAAATGAGGATTTTGAGGAAAAATTGGGCACGTTTAATTTGTCTGTGCCCAAAGAAACAGAAACGTAAGATTGAGATCAGGTGCAAAGTGAATGGGAACAAGGCTTAAGTGTTTTTAGTGTCTTTAGTGTTAAAGAAAATATTGATTACAGACAACGTTCAAACATTCCAAAAACTTAATGGAAAATTTGTTTTGCCATTAGGCTTAACACTGTAGTGAGCTGCAAATTTCTACAATGACATTTATAAGGAATTTATTTACTATCTAGATAGGCATAAAAGATTTTTACACCATGTTTTGCTGAGTAACACAGTTTAGATGACTTACCTTTTCAAAAAAATTGTAAAATTGTGTGTGTTCTGCTAGAGAAAGACAAAGTATGGTTTTCAGAAATGTTCTGTCCCATTAACTCTGACAATGCCTACTTGTCAGAGGTCCTAAAGGGCAGGCATCTGGAATCAGTAGCTTAATATTTGACCTACCTCCACATAGATGGTCCTTTGAAGATCAAGTACGAGGTTTGGTTTTGTGGGGGTTTTGTTACCGTTGTTTTTTTTCTTGTTTTCTTCTTTGCCCTCTTTAAAAAACCGAAGAGTTCATGACTGGGCAACCAGCGGAATAGAGAAGAACCTTGTTCTTCCGAATTCTTTGGAATGATATTTTCATGCAGGTTAATAAAAGCATTTATTCTATGATCTTTACCACACTATCAGTATTTATAAGGTCACACTACAACTCTTTGATAGCCAAAAATGCAATTCTTTCTGTGACAGCTGGGTTATTTCCTATATATTACTTCCCATTTTACTTGCATGACAGGTGTAAGTCAGCAAAGATTTTTGCTCTTAAAATCATCAGATAATGCAAACAAATATTGCTAGAAGTAGCATGTAGTTCTATTTGCAGAATCCACTATGTGTTAAGTAAGAAGGATAGTGATTAACAACATAAAGTCAACGGTGTGCATGAAAAGCAGGATTAGGGTTGCATCTACAAAAACACTTACTGCATTTAGTTATTGCTTGAATATGCAACAATGACGTTTTCTTAATTTATTTTTTTATTGTTAGAATTTTATTTCACCATACGGAATGAAAGGATGTGCTTAGCCTATCACACTTATTCATGTTAAAATGGGCTTTGAAGTTGGATTAGATAGAAATATATACACACAGATCTCATAAATACATACAAATACATTAAAATGGGATGTAATACATTATAAGCAAACATCATTTGTTATTGTTCACTACAGTTTATTAAAAACAGAAGTCATCTCACTGAAGCTGATTTCAAAGCATTATTCACTTAGATTGCTCCAGGAGAAGAAGTCACAAATGACATGACATACTGAAGAGCAGACGCTAAATTAAGTTCTCTTTGGCTGACAAGTGTCACCATTTAATTTACTCCAAGTCCACCGACACTGACACATGTAAATTGTGTTTTAATAAAGATAAGACTTTCCACGCCCAGGAATATAGATGTTCCAGAAAAAAAAGAAAAAGAAGTGTGAGCACAAGTGAAAGGGTTAGATTCAGCTGTGAGAATACAGGTATGCACAGCCCGTAATATAAGGTGAGTCAGGGCATTCAACTACTATTTGGGCTGATTTATAGCCAGCAGCATACTAGTAATTTCAATCAACACGCAGTGGGAGCTGCAGGGGCCTAATACCCTTGAAAATGAGGCCTTGTATCTCCAGCTGATCACCTAGAAATGGAATTTGGTGGACCTTTCTATTCTCGCATTGTGTCTTATTTATTTTGTTCATACAATTTTCACGTAAAATTTGTAGCAGACAGCAATGTACTCTTTTGAAATAGCCAGCAAATGCCAGATCCTGAAATTTAACCATTAAATTCCAGTTATTTAGTAACATAGAAAGATATACTTCATTTTATATAAGTAATTAAAATTATGACACTTATATTTTCATAGGTCTACTTTTTGTCTCTCGCTGTGTTTGCAGACTGTAGAGCCCTTTCCCAAGTACTAGGCACAGTATTAAGTCAGTAAAACTCAGTGATCTGGAGGTGTTGCTCTGCCTCTGGATGCCCAGGTACGTGTTGTAGTTGCTTACCCCAAACTTCACAGAATTGAGGCGGTAGGTGGGCTGGGAGATTGCGGCAGCGCACCTTGGCTAGGTGCACCAAGCTGCTGTGGCCACGCAGAGTTCAGAAACAGCTTTAGGTACATCTGAAAATGATGTCATCCCATTTAACTAGCTTCTGTTGAGTGTTTGTTGTGATGGAATTAGAAAGTCAACATAGCATGGCTGCTTTCAACCAACTGATGATAGGCTGTGCGCAACTGTGCATCTTGGTTGTGCTAATTTGCAGTGCTCATATGCAGTGACTGGTACAGCCTGCAGAGAAGGATAATTATGTCTGGATCACATTGCTCGTGTTGTTTGGTCTTTTGCTGGCATAGCCTAATCATGGTTAATTACTGTTCTGCTAGTGTTTACGACACTGAATTGCTCAAGTAGATGACTTTTATCAGGGTTCTAGGCTTCCACCTTCAAGCCAACAGCCACACCAGCAGGTTAGAACAGGCAAGCTTTAGATTTGCTTTTCTACGTGTCACTGACATTGTGATGGGAGAAGAAAAATGCACTTGTTGAGGGATCCCAACTGGCCAGGTTTTGACTGCCACCTGTGCTCTGAGGTAAATCAGGCCCAAAGAAGCCAGTAAGGCAACAAACGTTTCATCAGGTATCTGAGCCATGTTGATCTTTCCCTCTGCTACCGCCTTCCTCATTCCCCCTCCAATTTCGTCCCTTCAGGCTCGTTTCCACGGATGATGTCCTGCGGGGTCAGGTGCACCCGTTCTTGCTACTGAGGCGAGGCCGAGCGCCGCGCACGGCCGGGGGCGGCCGAGGAACTCCACGCCCGTGGCCCGCGGGGGAGCGGGGGTGTCCACCCGGGGCAGGGCGGGCAGAAGCACAGGAAGGCCGGACATCCTGGCGCTGGCGGTGGGCTGCGTGGGTGGGGGGCACACCGACCGTTGGGACCGACCGTTGGGGGACCCGGGGTCGACCGTTAGGGCGCGCGCGCGGGGGCGGGGGCCAGGCGGGGGCGCGGGGGAAGGCGGCGCGTCCCGCCGTGACGTCACGGCGCCCCCGCAACCGGCCGCCGCCGCCGTCGCCTGACAAGCCTCCGCCGGGCGCGCGGGTGCGGAGAGCGCGAGCGGCGCGGGAAGGCGGCGGGACCCACCGCATCGCCCCGCGGCTCCCCTCGGCTCGGCTCGGCTCCCCTCCGCTCCGCTCCGCTCGGCTCGGCTGCAGCGCGCCGCCCTCGCCATGTCGGTGGCCGGGCTGAAGAAGCAGTTCCACAAAGCCACTCAGGTACCACCACCGCCCCCCCGCCCCGCGCGTCGAGGGGTGTGTGCGTGGGGCCCACGCGTGGCTGCGCGGTGCGGTGGGGTGCGCGGTGCGGGGACGTGTCGTCGTCGTGTTCCCTCCCCGCGCCTTGGGCACGCAGGGGTGCGCGTAGTGCCGCGGGGTGCGTGGGGACGCCCGCGTGTGCTGCCGGGCGCGTGTCGCGCGTGGGTTTTCACTCCTGCGCACCAGCGTGCGGAATGGGCTTGCGCGGGTGTTGTGCGTGATGTGCGGTAGTGCACGGGGGTGCGTGCCTCTGTCCGCGATCCACGGGTGTGCGCGCTGCGCGAGTGGTTCGCAGGCTTGCGCCAGCGTGCGGGAGTCCGCGTGGTGCGTGAATGTGCGCGGCTGTGGGTGGCCCTGCACCGGTGTCCCCGGGTGTGCGGGGCTGCACGGTGCACGCGTGGGTAGGGCCAGGGCTTGCGGTCCGCCCGCATCTTTCCCGCCCACCCCCGCCGGCTGTGGCCGCGTTGAGGCAGGCGGGAAGGGGCTCCCGGCGTGCGGGAGCGGGTCCTGGTCTGCCCTCGCGGGGACAGAGTGGGCACGGAGGGGGCTTCGAGGCAGCGAGGGCGGGGGGGAGGGGGGGCGATGGGGCAAATACCGGCCGTGGGACTCGAGGCTTTTTCAGGGAGGGCTGTGCACCGTGTTTCCATCGGTGTTTGCTTAACCTGACTTTGTAAATCGACAACAAACATGCCTTTTTTTTTAAAATTTTTTTCTTCCCCCCTCCCGTTTGTTTGTTTTCAGCAGAGTACAGCTGAAATCTGAATAATGAAGTCCTGTTGCTGTAGGCATGGTGTGATATTGCAGGAAGGTCAGGGTGGATGTTTCACCAGTCTTCAAGTTGTTTCATAATACGAAATCTGTGTGTTATAGTCCGTAAGGGTGCAATTTCTGAATCAGGTTCTGAGTCAGCATGCTCTGGGGATAAATCGAAAAAGGTTTCATAGAAGTCAGGGGAATTTCTTTGGATTTAGAGATTTGAGACCAAGACCAGTGTAATGTGCTTTTTTTTTTTTATTTGTATGTTTGCAACTAAATACAAAATTCCTGGTTATTTCCTACTAATGGCCGTTGCAGGCATCTTCAGGTAGCAGTCTTGGTCACTGTAAGCAGTCTGTAGGTGCAGGCATGCAAGATACAGCAGCTGTTCTGCTTTTCAACACCCGTGTTTTTCCCTTTTTCATCCGTCTCATCTTTTGCCTCGTCGTTTGTTGCACTGTGGGGAAGTGTCCCTGAAAGAATGATCCCTAAGACAAGAATTCATCCAAATTCTGATTCTCAGTGCCTTGCAGTTACACCAATACTTGTTACAACTCTGAATGCAATGGGATACGTCAAGTCCTGCACGGGCCCACGCAAGTGTTGGGTGACATTGTGTGTCACCTTTCATACCAGGTTGTGCTGCACCACTGGTAAAATAAGCTTCACAAGGAACCCGCCGTATTCGTGACAGATGCGGTGAGGAGTGGTTAAGGGTGCCTGGGCCCTTCCTGCAGCACCCGACTGCCGCTGCTGCTGCTTGGTTATGTCTGCCTCTGCTACCTGCAGTGCCCAGGAATCATCATTGCTGCACCGGGTGCTGGTACTGAAAATAGGAATTACAGTGTCTGTGTCATATCCACATTTAAGAAGCAGGCAAGCTGAAGTTCACTGTTTAATAATAGAAGTCTCGGTTCTCCATTATTGTAAGTTAATGAGTGTGCCTCTGCAGCAGCAGAGGTAAACATCTTTTTTGGAGGGAGCATGGTATGAAAGCTCCGTGCATGCTGTTCTGTCCTTCAGATGACACTCGCACACTGTCAGCAATACTGTCATTTAGAAGGAAGGAAGAGTTTTAGCTGGCTGGAACCAAAATATTAAGTTCCTGGTGCCAGATTTAGCAGCCTGACATCAGGGATTTTTGGGCCCAGCCTTGACTTTCACAGATTGTTTGTATGCAGGCCATGAAGACACATTCATGTATGAGAATGACTCACAAGTAGGTTGCAAGACTGATCTGTTTATTGGCTTGTTTTCAGTGTGAGTGAGAAATCTAGCATTTAGTCGTGCTGACTTTACTCTAGGGAGTAATCCTTTTGACTACGGATTAATCCCCAGGTGAAATATGGATTGACATTGACGGTATGAATGAAGCTTCCCGGATAGGACCGACCAAATTGGAAGTTTTAAAAATTCTGAATTATTCCTTTGGTTCTTATTCACGTAAGAACTTGTGTATGATGTGCTGTCATAATAGAGTCCTAAATCATACCAGGAACAATTTCAAGATATTTCTCAGGTTGTTGTGTCCTTTAACCCAGTTAAGTATTGTGAAGTCTTGAAGTCTCTGGTTTAGTTTCTTTCTGTCTTTAATGCTATTATTCTTGTTGTAACATTAGTACCTCTTAGACACAGAGAATTTATGATTATGACCATACAATACTATTAACAGAAAATGCAGATCCAGTTAGAAATGTAAAGACTTGTGGCACAATTTAAATATTATAAAAAAGTTTTTCTTTCATCCAGAAGAAGTCTGCTTTCCCTAGTGCACAACTTAAAATTATGTGACCTCCATGTCTGGATTGTTTTATGCAATGTGAGCATTTTGTTTTCATTCATCATTTTTTGACTTGTAAAATGTCAAACTAACCTGCATGAAATACTGCCGTTCTGTCTTTTACTAGAAGCCATGCTGAAGAACCTAATGGCTGTCCCATTTCAGAAAAACTTTAATGGTTTTACCTCTGTGCAGCATCATAAAGTTTAGAATAAGTAGTCCTGACTTTGTGAGTCTGGAAGTTGTGACATTCATGCAGAATTAAAAGATGTTAGACTGACAAGTATGGAGCAGGTTAGATTATTCATTTACTGCTATTACCCACAGAGCGCCTGGGAAGGAGAAGTAACACCATTTGAATGTTAACTGTGCTGCTGCAAATATGTCAGACATCCTGGAGCTAAGAAGATTGTACCAAAGAGCGTTTTTCCAGAAAACGGGCAACTAAGCGCTGTGCCACCAAATGGTCCCGTTTTATTTAGGCATTTTATTTAGGCATGCAAACTCCTCTGCTATTGGTGCTATGTCAGTGTGACTGAGAGACTATTGCTTCCTGCAGGTTTGTGTAGTTTTAAAACCACCAGAATAATTTTGTGTGATACAGATTTGACAGTCTGGGGCATTTGAACAGAGTTGTTTTAAAATAGCATGAGCTTTGTTTCCACATGACTGCATTCATTGCATAATATGGCTCTTGTGAGGCACAGTCAAAACTAAGCTTTCAGAAAGTAATAATTTCATAGGGAAAGAAATGAACAAAAAATGCAGGGGTTCCCCAGGGAACCACTGAATAAATGTGACTGGCATTTAAATAGCAGTCTGAATGCAGTGATTTGAACCAAAAAGCCTGGGATATGATTTATTTTCTACCACTGTATTCTGCTTTTGTGATACAACATGATTTAATGTCTTTTAACACCAAGACAGAAGTCACTAGTTTATACAGTTTTATAGAGAAAGAGGTTTATTGCTAAAAGAAACAGATGAAGAAACAACTTCCACTGCACTCATGGTTGTCAGTAGCTTGTTACATGCCCTGACTTTTAGTTGGAAAGTACCATGCTTCCTTCTTTAACAAGGCAGCCTGTGAAGTGCACAGTAAGAGATTGACCTTATCGTTTAATAAGAAGCAAATGAGACTCCTGCTTTGCCATGCGATTGCCCATATAGCACAACATCCTGTGGGCTTCATCAGCATTCTGCATCGATCCAGGTCATTGACATAGGTTCACTTGCAAAAAAAGAGCACATTAGGGTTGAAGCAGGGTTTGAAAGCGTTGACAATCTGTTTTGAAAGTCCCCTGGACGAGTGTCTGCTTATTAGCAGATCCAGCAAACCTTTCTGAGTGCGTGCGTCATCATAAACTTGTGAACAGTTCCCTTGGAATTGATGGGAATATGAGTATGCTGTAAATTAATCTCCTTGTCAAACAATTTTTATATTGTGGTTCATCTAGCTGAATGTTTTTTAAATTCCTTGGTCATAAGCGTGTAAACTGTATTTCACTGGAATGGGTGAGGCAATCCTCCTTTATATGCAACACATTCGCTACACTTGCAAAACTCAACTGCAACTAACCAATTGTTACCATTTCTTTCATACTGATAGAGAATGTGGAGAGTGATAATGTTCATACCAGTATTTTCCTAAATCCCCATTAAGCCCCATATTCATAATATGTTCCTGACTGTCCCACAGTGTTGAGTGGGACCTGTGCGTGCTGCCTCCTCGGCTTTTCCAGTGAAAGCACCTCATCTCTCTTTTCCATCTGTGACTGAAGCTGGGCTCACACTGGGTTTGCCTATCTCCTTCTATGTTTCCTCTCAGCCTTACCCACCAAATTATGGTCAGTTCCCATGTATGTAGAGGTTTGTATGTGAGCTGGTCTGCAAAGTTGAACAGCGACGCATTTTTCCTAGCGTGACTGCTGTACTTTGTGTTGCTAGTGTTGGACTTAAAAGATTCCCTCCTCCAGTGCTGTGGAAACTTGGAGCTGGTGTGGAAGCTTCTGAGCAGGTGGAGGAAAAAGAGCAATTTGCAAAGTGATGTGGCTGTGAGGATGGTGCCCAAACTGGCTCTTAGAAGCCTCTCTTCAAGAGCTACGTACCACTCTCAGTCTGTTGATTTCTCTCTGTGCAGAGTGGAACATTTTGAGATCAAGGAAAGGGAGGAAATTTGTGATACGAGAATGAAGACTATTTTTAGAAAAAAATATTTACTTAGCTGAGGAGGGGATTATTTCCACAGCAGGTAGGGAAATTCCTTCTGTTTGTGCGCTCTAGCTTGATTGCCAGATACAGTATTCACATTTGGCACCATTCCCATCTGTCCTTTTATTGATGTTACATAATTGAAAGGGTGAAAAATTGACCTTAATCTTCAGTTGGATACTGTGTAACCCTTCTGAGTTGTTGATGGCTTAAACAGTCTGCTCCAGTTTCTAACCCTGTTTCTAAATCTAATTGAAAGAACTGCTGCTTTGTGTCTAAAAAAGATAATGGCTTGGGTTTCGGGTGGGATTTCTCAAGCATCTGTCACTGCAGTATCTTTCCACCTGATATATGCCATTTCCATTTTTATGTGTGTATGTATGTATATATAAAGCTGGAGCACTGATTGACACCCATCTGAAATTTTTCCCCCAGTGACCTGTGGTGGCAAAGAATATCCGTGGATGCTGTGCTCAAAACACAGCCTGCATGAGATTTTTGTTTTACATCTTGACTTTCATCTTTACTGGAAGTATTACACAGCAAGGAAGAACTCGCTGCTCTTGGTCATTCATGCAAAACTGTGTCTTTAAGATTTAAATGTGGCCTCATGATTAGCATACTGATTGATAGCATGCTTCATAAAAGTGCTGAAGCAGCGTAAACAGGTTTAACCAAAGCAGATTCTGCAGAGGTTACTGTGCATAAGATTCTGTAGTTTTACGTAGCTGTCAAGTGCAAATGTGGGGCGGTGCTGGGGTGGTTTTACACATTTGTTGTGGAGGATGGAGAGTCGAGGAGCTTGAACACTGACTGTCATGACCCAGTAGTGTGCCAATGAAATCGTTGATTTTTAAAAGCTGAAGAGGAGGGTAGGAGTTGAAAATCTGCTTTGCAGGCCACAAGAAGCTGTTGCCACTTTGTGAGTACATCTGAAGAGAAATTGTAAATGGACAGCATTTGGTGGGAAGTGCCCTGATGAAGCAGGCCCATGGTCCTCTTCTAGTGAAAAAGTCTGTGGTACCATCAGGGACAGCTGAAGCTTCCTTCTCTCCTGGAACTAAAAAGTCTTGTTTTGTGCTGCTTTCTGGCAACTTCTGTGACTCTGGCTCTCAATTCTTCTCACTTAGTGGTCCCTGATGGACAACGGTGGTGCTGATCCTCTCTTGAATATATGGAAGTATGAGACGAAAGAAAGCTGAACTACAGCATGGTATTATTGTGATGATCTTTGCCACAGCAGAATTACGTAGCCTTCAGTGCTTATCTGATCCTGCAATCTTGCAGACAAAATAGTAGCTTTTTTCAAACTTGAGGTCAAGGCACATGTCGCAGGAATCCATCCAACCTGTCATAGAAGTCATAGGAATTAAAATAATTTTTTTTTTCTCCTGAAGCTAACGTTTTTCACAGGGTTTCCCTTTCTGGAGGCCCTATAGATCTGCATGGGAGAAAATAAAAAAACACAAAGTGGCCATTTGAAGTTCAGCATAATTTCAGTTTGTCTGTGATGGAAACCACTGTGTCAGACCTGGACAGAATGATTCATGGATATGTAGTTGTAATTGATATAATACTGATGATGCTCTTGCGCCCATGATGAAGGCCATATCTATATAACTAAATAATATTTTTTTAAAAATATCCTATTATGTAGACTGTTGTGTTAAGAAATTCCATTAGTGTTGTGCAGTAACACTGAGGACACAATTTATTTTCCATTTTAAAGTATCCTTGAGCACTGGACATCACTTCTGCTTCTGTGGGGAAGACTGCCATCGCAACAAAATAGGGTGATAACAGCATATGTTCCAAAAGAGATGAAGGTTTGGGTTTTTTTCCCTAGAAAGAAAATTCTCTTGAAAAGTATTCTTGATTTCATCTTTCATGACTTTCAGTAGACTAACAGGACTTCCTCTTTTAAGCAGCACTAGCCAATTAGATATTTTTGCTGAGTTCTTTTGCAGTCTGTACAATTTTCAGCCTTCAAAATATGTGCCAAAAATTCCTTTTCAAGCAAAATCAATCTAGATGCAGCAAACGAGTTAATAATTCATAAGGTATAAATGTCAAAAATAGTGTTTTTCTTTCTAGATGAGTCACTTAGAATTTGTCTGTCTTGGACTGGATAATCTAAGGACTGAATTTAAAGTGCTGCAATTTTACAAGTATAACTCTACAATGGATGGATTTCTTTCTGCCACTAGAAGAACAGTGTTTCAACTTAATTGATTTTATTTGGAAGGGGATCTGAGGACAGCAGACTAAGACCCATCCTTCCGTTTGAAAGAGAGTGTTTGCGCGGAACTGGCCAAGGCATTAGAGATGACCAGTTAGTGTACTTTTCTCAACTAACTCACCAATTGAATTTGTGTTTTTCTAGAAATGCTCCATTTGGCATTGAAACAGAGTTAGTTAAACCTGGGTCTTGCTCCAGTTGAAGTGAAAGGAGATTTCAGTACTTAGGAGCACCTTCTACTTGAGTTTTCTGTTGGTTGCTTCATCCCATTTCCTGCATTGGCCAGGAACGGGTGGAATTTGATTTTACTTTCCACTGTTATGAAAGGAACTAAACCAGAGCTGAGGCATGAGGAAAGGTCAACAACATGCAAATGTGTTTAGGAACCAAAACGTTTGAATGTGAAAGGGTTCCTTGACATGCAGAATAACCACACGTGTACATGGTTTACTGATTAGACTCCATCATCCAAGGAGCTTTCCACTAGCATTAACAAACAGAAGTTTGTCTCTCAGGAAGGATGGATATATCTTACGGTACCTGTATTTTTTATCATCTAGACTTGGTTTTTAAAATGTGACCATGTTGCTATGGGGCTGGTGGGAAAATCTCCTTCCTTGATCACAAAAGCGTGTACCTGCATCTTGCCATATATGAGGCAAATCCACCACTGTCAGAAATGGATATGACTGTTGCAGGCAGTAGTCATAATATGCCATGCATCTTGCCTGTCTTAAGTCTAAACAGATAAAATGTGAGTTTCTGGAAGAGAGGAAGACTTAATTGCTGAAAACAGAGGCAAACTTAGATAAATAATGTAGGTCTTTAACTTTTTTATGCAGAAAAATATTTTTTTCTCAGTCAGTTTTGTCTGGTTTGTTTCACCTATGTAAACTGCTATAAAAAGGGCACATGGCAGAGAAAGTTAAGCTTTGCATGGTAGGAACGGGATTCTCTTACTAAAGTAAGAGCCACAAAGACCTGATATCAAAACATACATAACTTCTTTTCTTTGTTTTGCATTGTTGTAATTCAAAATAATTTAAGGCAGGGTGATTTGGAACTTGTAATTTTCACAGATGTCACATCCCTCCTCAAAGGTCTGGATTCACATGTTTCAGAATGGCTGCATTGTGATGACCAAAAAACCTGTAAGGCTTGAAATCATCTGTAGAGCTTTTGGTGTTCTCTGGAGGTCATTTTGGTTTTTATTTAACTGTAAATATGGGTGGGAAAATACCCAAAAAGTACCGAGGATGAAAGAGTGGGGAGGTCCTCGACAGGAATCCTTGAAAATTGAACAGAGGTAAATACTGTGCTCCAGTATGTATGGATAACGCTGAGTAGAGGCAGAAGAAATGTCAGGCATCGGTGAGTGAAGCCAGCACTTGCTGTTTCCTGCTTCATTAGCCTACCGTGTCCAGGATCCTTAGTTCCTGATCTGGATACTGCGATACTGTGTATTGTTCCAGCCCAGGAGAAAGGATGACCAGTGTTCCCAAAACACATACAGCCTAAATAACACCAATGGGTCAAAGAGGTCAGCGTGAATTTTACGGTGTCCATCAGTATATGTGGAATCAAATGTGACTAAGGAGGAGAAAAGCCATCATTGTTTCTAAGATGACAACCCCATCTGTTGAAGATTTCTTGTCTTATGGGGAGAAAGAATAAGGAAAAGGAAATACTCCTCTGCTGCTCTGATTTAGCGATAGTCTTTCAACAAAACTGCTTTCCATGACTCAGGTGCTTATTCCTTCGCCTGGGGAGAGTTTGCTGTTCTGAGCTGGCTGGCTGGAGTTTTATGTTTTGCACGTGAAAAGTTTCCCCAGCGCTGACTGCCAAAGGTTCTGATAGGTTTTGATCAACAAAGTGCCTGCTTCAAATCGTTGACTCATTCAAACAGTTCAGTGAAGTTCAAAACTGTCCTGGTCAGAGGCTGAGCTATGCATTAGCATGTTCCTGGGGCTCTGCAGCGCCAAGTCTTTGCTGGGCCTGAGGTGCTCTCAGTGACTGAAAGTACCTGGCTAGGTTGCAAAGGCAAAATGTAGTAACAGATTAGTACCTATACGGATGTATGGCTTTTCATGATTGAAGACAAGGTTGTCCCAGTTTGTCCTGCTTCTCTGTAACCCTGATGTAGGAGGAAGGCTCTGTTACTTTAATGGGAGAAAGCATTGGTGCAGGTAAGAATTTTAGTACATCTGTAGAAAAGGATCTGTCCTTCTGCTCTGTGCTCCTCAGTGCTTAGCATAAGTGACTAAATTATATATCCTCCTTCCCCACGTCACTGTTAATCTCTGGACATACACATGTTTGTGGTGCTTAAGGACTAGAAAGCCTCAGGTCTGTCAGCTGTGGTTTTGGCTGTTGGGTTTCTTCATGCACATCCTGGATGTATTGGCCAAGAAAGCAGCTGAGCATGCTTGGGTTGAGTTTCTGCCTGGGGCCTACTGGTACCACTGCAGAATCAATTTTAATAATAAAGTAAGTTCCTGAGATAAAACCAAATTGAATGTGGCTGAACTTGAATTTGAAAATATCTGCCAAACTATAGGAGAAAATTCAGCGATGTCTAAGGTCTCTCATGTCTTTTGCTGTAATTTTGGCTCTGGTAGGGTAATTGGTGATTTACTCCTCTCATTTTGAGAGTAAGACCACTTCCCAAATCACACATTAAAATCAGCTATATGAGATTTCTAGCAACTTTTATAAAAAGCAGGCAGTCTTCCCAAGCAGATTTGGAAGGTACTCTAGAGACATGCAGACATGGTACTGTTATATCTTGTTCACTTGCATTCTGTGGAGGACTTTTTCTCTCTCTTGCTGCACAGCACATTGGAGCAAGAGAGATTTGAAAATTTAATGAAGCTGCAATAAAGCAGACTATTCTAGTTCCATATTTTTCTCATTTGTGTTTGCAGATTAACGACACTTGTGTCCAGGGAAACTTCTTCATCTACAAGAACTTAAGCAGATTCACTGCTGTGGAGTTTTTTTTCCCCCTGATTTCCTCCTGATATTTCTTTCAAACCTTTGTAAAATATTATCACTGAGAATTTTATTTCCTTTAAAAGCTATATTCATTTTCTTGCAATAAAATTAAATTTGAGAAGGTAAATTAAGCATCTGGGGGAGAAGCCATTCTTATCAAATGAGCTTTCTATTAAAGAATGAAGACCAGATCATGAGTATGAGTAGCAACTCAGTGGACAGGTGAGCCAGAGGCAAAACATGCTTGAATCTTACGGCTTTTGAGGGCATGTGAAGGAGCAGGTAGCAGAGAGCCAGCAAGAAGGAAGAGTCAGACCAGGTGTTGACTTTGCATGCTGTGTTTTAGGAATTTTACTACCACTACACTGAGGGCTTAACAGAGAAGCATGCGAGGAAGATGATGAGTCTTGTATTGTTTTTTCGATATTCCCTAATGTAACGTCATGCAAGTAGTCGTGGTAGAACAGCATGCTGTGACTGTATCGCTGTCAGAAATCAGCAGTTGATTGTGGTGTCAATTTTCTGACGTACAGTCTCCTCTGTTGCTCTTGAGAGTGACTGGGTTTGTGGTTATAGATTTAGGATGTTCAATGTTGGAACTTAGTGGCGTGAATAACCATGGATCAGCTAATGCCAACTTGCTCTAAGTATTCTCATGTGAGAACTGAGAGTCCTTTGAAGTGTTGTTGCCTCATTTTTGCTTGCCTTGGAGGTACATATTGCTTGCCATCTCCTGTACGTTGAAGAAGGAGGTAATAGCCATTTCTGGCTGCCCTGTGCTAAGCTATGGGGAAGCCTTGAGGGAAAGATACAGGAACTCAGTCCTATCCTATCAAAGATAAATCTGTCTCCCTGACAAAAAAGCCCAAGGATGAGTGGGAGGTGGGAAAAAATAAGAAAAAAAGAAATCAAAGCATATTTGCAGCAAGTTGTTTCCTGCCGTAGCCCTCCCTAGCCTGTGCTAACAGGGAAGACTGCAGTGCACTCTTCTGCAACCATTTCTCTTTCTGCACGTCTGCCACAAAAGGACCATGAGGGAGGAAAAAGTGACTTTTGCCTCTTTTTCTGTGCCATCCTTTGACATCTGAGGAATTTCTGGCAGGGTTTGTGGACCTAGTTTCCTCTGTACCGTCTCAATGTCGGTACCAGCACCAAGGAGCTGGGACTTAAGAAATTAATTAATTGTGACTATGATTGTGACCCCTCAGCTCTAGTGAAATAGTGTGTTTGGTTTGCAGGCTAGAAAGGTTGGCGTTTGTTCTGATACCTTATTTATTCTTAAATAACCACGGTGCTGTCATTAACATGACATCCTCTAAATTATAAAACATCGTAGGGTGGCTCTTAATTCTTAAATGTAATATTTAAAAGGTAGATAAATTGTTTCACAAAAGCAGAACATGTTCTGGTAATATCAAATGTCTTGCAAGCAAACAACGCATAACCAAGACTTTCAAAAAATTTCCCAGAATTTTGTCTCCTACTGAGAGTTGATGCAAATGAATAACAGAGGTGACCTGGTTGTTGACAGGAGACATTCACTAATGTATATGCTTTTACTCAGCAGCAAGAAAACATTCTGCAGACTAAATTCTGCTGATTTGGGGTATTTTGCTTATTTATTTTATTTTAAGTGTTCAGAGGTCATTTTTAACAAAGCATTTTCTTTTTTCTTTTTTTAAATGAAGTGTTTTTGCAGCATATAATCCCAAACATTAAGAAACCATTACAGAATCAAGATGTTTTAAAAATTAATAATGCTGTCTCCTTTTCTTCCTTTCTGAATTTTCTTGACTTCAGGGTTTACATTTTCAGTTCTTTTAAGGGTAAAAGCTAATGTTTTGTTATAACTGTATGATTGTAAGACTTAAGAATTTTGAAGGGAAGACAGCACAGAGCAGGGGACAGATGACAGCCATTGCAAAGACCTGGCAATAATTGCTCTGAGCCATTTTGTCTCTTTACAGCATAACTCCTGTGGGAGCTGTTCCAGTTTAAAATGTGTGCTAGATCTTTGACGGGTGCATGGTCATGCCACTTCTTCTTGCTGTCTTTCAGGTTGAGTGACGTAGCATCTAACCTGAACTTCGGAGACTACATCTATGTTGGAGAGTCACACAGTGCAAAAGGCATGGGTCTGTACAACAAAACAGTTGCTGCAGAGGATGCAGTGTCCCCCAGTGGAGGCTTATGATTTATGTATAGTTTGATTTTGGACTAACTCTAGTTCCGGTCCTGTGGACTAAATGCCTGCTAGTGGTTGAAGCATGGCAGATGAGCTCTTTGAGAGAAATTTCTGCTTCAGTTTCATTCAAAAGGAATCCAGTTCACATGCTACAAGACTGCTCTACAGTCTAAAACATAGTGGAATAAGTGGGGAAGACCATGAGATTTATTTTAAAAAGTTAACTCCTGATTTGTACTGAAATGCTGGTGCACCTGCAATCTGGAAAAGGTACTTGGTAGTTGCTAAGCATTTATCTTTTCAATTTATTTGCGCTACTTAAAATACTTTCACAAGCCAAATTCTTGTGAAAACTGCAGGAAATAATCCAAATCCAGGAGGGCTTTTCTATGTCATATGAATATTTAAAGTCTTGTTTTTACACAGCTGTGAAAAGCTCTTGCTTCAGCTGATGGGTTGACTTGAGTTTTAAATTTAGTAAATTGCTTGGCTACTACTAATTTCGTTTGTAAGCAAGGGTGCAGGTAGATAAAAGAAGAAAAGTAACATCATCCACAGGGAAAGGAAATCATAGATTTATGGACAGAGGGGGCTGTATTTTAAGGAACAGTGTAATAGTGAACAGATGCAGCAGAGCAGGTTTCTTTACCTTCAACGCATTTTGAAGAACTGGATTGTATCTTCTGAGGCACGTACCTACATGGGGGCGGTTACAGAGCCGTGATACACTAAGTGGCCATTGACTCCCCTAGAGCAGTGTGCCTCACTGTGGTCTCTGGTGCTCTGGGTAACACTGCTGTCTTGCCATGGAGGAATATCATCTTCAGCAGATCTGAGGTACGGGGTACCACACTACAGCACCAATTGTTTAGATCACCAAGGTTTGGATCATGCAAACCCAGGAGGCTGGTGAGGAACCACTTCTGTGCTCTGTTGTGAGTTCTGATATCTGCCTTAGTTGGCCTAAGTGAAGGATCCTTCACCACTCCTTTTCTGCACACCCAGATAAAAGCTGGGCCATAGATATTCCTAGTTACTAAGGGATCCCCACTGGCAGTACAAGCTTTGCTGTGAATTTGTCTTCCTGTTTTGCATCACTTTTATCTCACCAATATTCCAAAGCTGTGACACTGAAAAAACAGCTGCAAAGTAGTGAGGAAACTCTGTGAATTCTTGATCTCTTGGTATGCCAAGAAGGATGGCTATTGTAAATGTGGCCCTGAGGGCAAATGTCTATTTATGCTGGTTTTTATTGCTGTTACATATGTCCTTGTGTCCTTGTTTATCTCTGATGGGAACCTTTGCTCTCATGCAACCAGAGCCGAGTGAGTAGAGTGGAGTATGATCTTGTATTGTGCTGCTCTTGCTGCAGAGGTGTGCTGTTTAATTCCTGACTTGCTAAATTGCCCAAGTGTAGAGTGCTGGTAAGTAATCGTACTGCCATATTCTGTCACTGCCTGTCTCTTGTCAGTGATTTGAAATATGTTGTTCTACAGCTATGCTTTTCAGACAGAGATAGGCCTACTAGTTCTCCGTGAGATTCCAGGTGACATTTTGCCATTGATCAAGTATTCAGTGGGGCTAGAATCTACACTCAATAGACAAAGCTCCTTGTAAGAACTGGAACATCTTAGGCAAGTGTAGGAAGTCCCTGGACTCTGCATCCCTCTGAAGAGTCAAGAGCATCATGCCTCTTGGTGTCTGGAGGCTTAATCTTTCCAGATACTTCCAGTCAAGCAATGCACTTCATCAGAGCCATATGGCATGAATTTTAACTGCCTTCCTGTCATGGTTTGGGCTGGACTGGCCATGAAACAAACAACAGGTGCTCTCCCTGACCTTGGCAAACTAGTGCACTTCGACTTCAGATAGACTATGCATTCCCTGGGGACCTTTTCCACAACGTCAACCACCCCACATTGGGGGTCAGCCCAAGCCCTCCTTAACCCCTTACCTCGAACCAGGACACTTCCCATCCTTCATTTGCACTGCAGATAATTTGTTGTGTGTGGTAGGAGAAAGATGAGGACATCCTGTACATTTATGTTATTTTTAATCTTTAATTTATTTGTAAAGTTGAAGATATAGATGAAGGGCGTTTACTTCAGTCACAACAACCCCAAGCAACACAACAGGCTTGGGGAAGAGTGTCTGGAGAGCTGCCCAGCAGAAAAGGACCTGGGGGTGCTGGTGGACGGCCAGCTTAACATGAGCCAGCAGTGTGCCCAGGTGGCCAAGAAGGCCAACAGCATTCTGGCTTGTCTCAGGAATAGCGTGGCCAGCAGGAGTAAGGAAGTGATCGTGCCTCTGTACTCGGCACTGGTGAGGCCTCACCTCGAGTACTGTGTTCAGTTCTGGGCCCCTCTGTGCAAGAGGGACATTGAAGTGCTGGAGTGTGTCCAGAGGAGAGCTACCAGGCTGGGGAGGGGTCTGGAGACCAGGTCATATGAGGAGAGGCTGAGGGAGCTGGGCATGTTTAGCTTGGAGAAGAGGAGGCTGAGGGGAGACCTCATTGCCCTCTACAACTACCTGAAAGGAGGTTGGAGAGAGGTGGGTGTTGGCCTCTTCTCCCAGGTGAATAATGACAGGACGAGAGGAAATGGTCTGAAGTTGCGGCAGGGGAGGTTTAGATTAGATTTTAGGAAGAATTACTTTACTGAAAGAGTGGTCAGGCACTGGAACAGCCTGCCCAGGGAGGTGGCTGAGTCACCATCCCTAGAGGTGTTTAAGAAACGTCTAGATGTGGCACTTCAGGGCATGCTCTAGTGGCAGACTAGTGGCAGAGATTGTAGGTTGTTTGGTTGGACTCAATGATCTTAAGGGTCCTTTCCAACCATGAAGATTCTATGATTCTATACTTGGAGAGATAAATTTTCTGCATTGAGCCTGAGTTGATCGTAATTCGTCGTCATTTTAAAGTTTGGGCTGTCTGGCTACACTTTCCCAAAGTTCTCACAAAAGCTTGACAAATTGTAATAAACACCATTTCCCATGAATAATACTTTAATCCATCAAGGAATTTATAGTTTAATGAATGTATGTAGTGAGAACCATTCTCTCTTTAAACAGATTGGCGTACCTCCTATTTAATCATAGGTGGTACTCAAGACATGGAGGTTAAAGGTTTTTCCACAGGGATGCTCCCTGAATTTGCTTTTCTGTGTGGACTTTCTTAACTTGCTAAACATATAGGTGGAGCAGACATAGCCCTGAGATGTACAAATGTGACTTTCAGGTTTAAAAACAGTGAAAAAGAGCACTGTAGGGTGTCTTCTATTTTATCAATAGAAAAAAAAAAAGCTACATGTCAGCTAGCGTGCAAAAGTGTGCTCTTGGTGAAAAAGTGGGAGATGCCTCAGAGCACCCCTATGTGTGTCTGTCGGATGTAGGGCTTGGAGAAACCCTAGGTAGTCAGGCTGTGGTTTTACAGAAGAAATGGGTCCTTGGTATGTAACTTTTTGTGCCCGTTTTGCCCTGCACTATCAGGAGGACTGTGACCACTCACAGAAATGAAGTTGTGGGAGGACAATGGGATATTTCTTCTATGTCTACTCTGGCTGTGGGGATTCAAGTGCAGAAGCCCTGTTGCTTATATGTGAGTGAAGCAGTGCCAGTCTGTGCAATTTTAACCATTGTACCTGATCACAGGTATATTGTTGCTGATCTTTGAAACTGGAGTTGTGGACTTCAAAAGGTTTGAAAGATCGCTGGTGAGAGAGCAGTTTGAACAAAGTTAGTATTGTATTGTTTTGACCATGCAGTTGTTGGGAGCCTTTTCTTTTTTGGTCATGAATCGTGTTAAAAATTTGAAGAAGATAAAATTATTTTTAATGTCAGAACTTAATGCATCCAACGTCTAAATGGTACCCTACAAATAATTTTGAGAACAAAAAAAAAGCTGAAATTCATGAGAAAAAATCAATTGTTACTTTTTTATCTTTTTTAACACACCATCACCCTTCAACACTACAGAAGAAATTAAAGCAAAAAAAATAATTTAAAAACCCAATAACAGTTTGCTACTGTTCCCCAAAAGGATTAAAAAGAGATACTTCTACTGCTAATTCCCCGAATAGCATTAGAGCCATGCTGTTTTCTTGATCTGTTATCTTTCATATCTGTGCTCTTTAGAGACAGATTTTATTGAGTTTTAATTGTGTGGCTTTTTTGCTTTCATTGAGACATGAGAATAGAATGGTATGGTCATGCTAATAAAATACGTAGGTAGCTAATACTTTCCATGGACCAGTTAGGTATCTTGTGTTTGATTTAGCCTGTGTTTGCTTATGATGACACTGACTCCCAGAGCTCAGTGTGCATTGAAGCCTGAACATATTGATGAGTGGAGTGAAGAAACCATTAACAATGCTCTAATTCCTTTTCTTTATGTGATGGGACATTTGTATCCCTGTAATAAGATGATAAAGTGTATAGGAGTAACTGCAGTAAATACAGTTTTACTATATATCTCATTATATGTTGCTCTGGTTCTCTAGTGTCATTGTGATCTCTGCAGTCTTGCTTGGCAGAGGCATGTGGATGTCAAAATTTTCAAGACTACGTGGATCTTTGAAGTTTTCAGAAAGCCCTTTTTATTTCAGAGTGCATTCACATAAAGTGGATAAATGTATTTTTTTTAAAAAACTTTCTAAATCAGATGTGAGCTTTGTGGTGTACTTTACTGTCATGCTGCAGAAAGGATTCTTATCTGTACTTATGCAAATAGTCTTCCTGAGAGCTTTGTTCCTTCTGTTTACTTGCGTTTTCTAGGGTTATTAATGACTTTCTGCGCATAAGACTTAATGGCATCACTGAGCAGCATTGCAAGTGATCTTGGTTCTTTAATATGTACTAACCACTTGCAAAGAATTGTCAAGCAGTGGACCTCAACCTGAATAACTTGTGTTGTATTTTTTCAGTGGAGTGTTCAAGGGACCTGCACACAGCAGAGGTCCAGGAGAGCGTGTGTCTATGTAACAACACAGAGATTGCTTTGCCCTCAGGCTGCTATAAGCTGATGCTGCAAATAACTGTAAGGATAGGCATATCCCAGTGGCATTCTACATACACACCCAGTCCTCTACCTGCGTCCTTGCTGCTATGAGGACAAAAGCAGACAAAACCATAGAGTGACAGACAGTTCCTTTATACACCTTCCCAGACACTTCCATAGTGTATGCAACACTAACTTGGTATGCAGAGTTTTGCTGCTTGATTGTTTCAGTGGCATCATGAAAAGTAGCTGTGCCACTGAGACGAACCCAGCTTTACCTATTTTCAGATGCCTTGGCAGTTTGCTGCTTCTGGGGTGATGCTGTATGTGGCAATTATTCATCCTCTGTTCTGGTCCTGGTCCTCTCTCAGGACCAGGATGCTCTTAGGAGCCATATAAATACATAACTTGTACTTGCTTTTTTACACTACAAATGTGTTTGTTTTTATACCAGTTCTTCTGCCCACATAACCCTTATCTTCCCTGCTAATTTCACCTCCGCGTGCTCTGTGGAAAGGCCTGTGAGTCACTCTCTGCTTCTCTGCGTTTGGAGGTGGATTTAAAATTCTTGAATCCAATTAGAGTCTCCCCATAGACATGCAAGCCTTTTTCATTTGATGTTCCTCTGCTTTACTTGTCCTTGTGGAACTAGCAGTGAAATTACTGCAATGCATCCCCTATTCACAGATCTGTATATGATTATGTATCAAGCACTCCCAGTCATGAGGATGTGCGCTCAGACAAAGGAGATACGTGCTTTTGTGTATGTATCCATTTTTTTCACATGTCAGTGTAGGCAATAATTTAGACATACACATCCTACCTCTGGTAATCTGCAGTACCTCTTTGGGCCAACTTTGTAATGAAATGGTAGGTCAGAGAAAATGACAAGCTACTGCTACCATCTGGCCAGTGCAAAATATCTAAAAATGATGCTTCAGTTGTATATGTCTCTGCTGCAAACACAAACAAAAGGGCAAAATGTGTATACTAGCAGAAATGTGTATACTAGCGAGTTTTTTGGAGCAGACTTAAGCAGAGCATTATCCTGGTACAAATTAAGGGATGAAAGTGGCTTCTGAAGTGGTGATTAATATTTTATGTTGCATATCCAAGTTGCAAATTATGGTAGTTTAATGAGACAAGCAATACTATTTTGATATATAGTATAGTCAGCTGTGAACGTTTAAAAATCATGAGGTGGGCTTATAAGAGGCTGAAACTAAAAGCATGAGTTTAAAAAAAAATACTTCTGGACTGGTTTTGTATTGTTCTTGGTTTGATGCTTTGGGTGTTCATGTTTCCAAACCTTCCAAAAGTGCAGGGGCCAAATGCTTACTTTAACAGTCCATGAAGTAGACATTTTCAAGTAAACATTCTTCTCCAAGTTCTGCAGCTTTTAGGAAAATACTAAATACAATTGCAAGTAATAAAAGCTCAGAAATTTCAAAATCAGTAAAGTGTTTTCCCCTATGGAGTAAACGTAGTATATGGCCTTTTCTTTCCATTGTTGGTCTTGGGATAGTATCTTTCCCAACAAGTGGCCTCAACCACTCCTTGTAAGTCTTGCCCTCGAGACCTTTCACCATCTTGGTTGCCTTCCTCTTCACACACTCTAGTAGTTTGATGTCCTCTTTATACTGAGGCACCCAAAACCGCATAGAGTACTTGAGGTGGGGCCACACCAGCGCAGTGTAGAGTGGAACAATCACTTCCCTCCACCGGCTTGTGATGTTGGGCTGGAAGCACCCCAGGATACGGTTGGCCCTTTTGGCTGCCAGGGCACACCGTTGACTCATATTCAGCTTGCCATCAACCCAGCCCCCCAGATCTCTTTCTGAAAGGCTGCTCTCCAGCCTATCACCCACAGTTTGTATGTGTAACCATGATTACTCTGTCCCAGATGCAGAATCCTGCACTTGCTGCTGTTAAATTTCTTGCAGTTGGTGGTTGCCCAGCTCTCCAGTCTATCCAGATCTCTCTGTAAGGCATCTCTACCTTTGACGGAGTTCACAACTCCTCATAATTTAGTATCATCAACAGACTTACTTAATGTACATTTGATTACTGTGTCCAGATCATTTATAAAAACATTGAAGAGCATGGGCCCTAAAATTGAGCCCTGGGGAATCCCACTGATTACTAGCCGCCAGCCTGATGTGACCCCATGTACTATAACTCTTTGAGCCTGATCCGTCAGCCAGTTGCTTAACCAACATATTATGGATTTGTCTGGCTGTGTGCTGGACATTTTGTCCATGAGGATACTGTGAGAGAAGGTATTAAATTCATGGATAATGGATGCTTTAATTAAGTACTACATATCCTTTCTATTGCATACTATGTTTTAATTATTTATGTTCACAACAGCAGAGCATGAAACTTCTTTAACCAATCCTTAAGACTGTCAAGAAAATTATTCTTGAGTCCCCTATAAAGTTTGCTTTAAGTCTCATCTCCTCCAGTTCTACTTTGTGAATTGTTTTCCCGTATATAAAACTGCAGAGATGACTCACCTGCGCTGGGTGATATTTTGACCTCAATGGAGTAGTTTTATAAAAACCACAGGATTGAAAATCTGTTCTTCTGTACTGAGAAGAGGGAGTCAGGTCCAGATAAATTTAACAGAATGAGCTCTGCATGTCAGAGACTCTGCCTCTAGGGTGTTGTTCAGTGGCAGTGGGAAGGGAAGGCTCTAGCTCAAGAAGGATCACTGTACCAATATCTAAATACTAGTATACGACCCTGGGAAATACCCAGGATCACTGTATTAACAATACCATTGTGATTAAAGCCACTATGAAGCCTGTATAAGTAAAACAAACTGTAGAAGAAAAAATTGTTTTGCTGCTTCTGTGCAAACGCTTTTTTTTGGCAGAGGTCTGGAAGTCGTGAGACAAGTCAGATCCCAGCCAACACTTGGAGAGGTGTGTCAGGGCAAGCACGCAGTGTAGATCTGCCTGAAAAGGAAGGACAGGAAGGTGGTCATGTAGTTTCACTCACGCTGGCCGAAGAGCCTGAAGCAATAATGAGTTATGGCTAGCTTGGGAGATAGACCAGGGTGCAGAAGGCTGCTCAAGGTTACTGGGTCTGCATGTGTTTTGGAGATCAACCCAGATCCTTGAAGGACGCAGGGCCTGGTCTTCAGGCTCTGTGCAGGTGATGGTAATGTCATGCTTCCTGAACTATTCAGTTATGCTTTCAAATTTTTCATCTAGGCTCAAGGTTTTGATTTCAGGCTAGGAAGACAGATTTTGATATGTTGAAGTAAACAGGAGCTTCTGAGGTAGATATTTACACATAACATATCAAACATTTTTGTATAGGTAATTTCTGTAGCTTAATTCCAACTACAGAACATGCATGGAAATTTTTAAGCTCTTAAAATCCTAGTGTTTATTATTACTTTATTGTAATATATTGTAGAATTTTGTTCTGCATGTTTTGGAAAAGAAAATAGATTATTTCTCCACTTCAGTTTCTGCCCAGTGATTTTCTTTGAACTTGAGTTCTCAAATAAGTGGTTCTTCCTTGAGCTGCTTGTGACATGTTGAAGAATACTCAAAACACAAATACTTTAAAATTTTATTGAGGACATGAAATAATTATCCAGTGATGATGCCAACTACTGTGGTGGTAGTGGGAACACTTTCTGTGATTCTGAGGTATGAGGTAAATCAAACTGAGAGGGTCATGGCATCTTCTTTTACTTAGTAAACAATAATTGAACAACAGTTAAAGCTCAGTTAGGCTTGTGATATATTTAGAGCACAAATATATGCTTGGGAATAAGTATTCTCTATATGACTAAATGAAATAGAAGTAGATATATGTTGCTTTGTATCTTGCAATACACTCCTCTCTTACTGTTTTTCCTCCCTGATCCTCACTGATAAGTTCCAGATCCAGTGTTTCTTCTTTTTGCTGGTGAGGCCACTGTCTGATTTGTCCTGTGGAGATGGTTCTTGCTAATATCTAATCACATGATACAGGAGTAATGCTTTAACACCAGCTATAAAGTGGGGCAATTTTTGCTAAGAACTACACATTTTCACAAAATTTTAGTCAAGTGTTGATAGACTGCAACTTCGGCTGTAGAGGACGTAGACAGAAAGTCCTTATAAGCATTTCATTGGGGCACAGAAGTTTCAGTTTGCATTTGCAATCATTTTTTAAGTCAACGTTTCATTGGTTGTCTGCTGCTCTTTCTTAGGCAGCTTCAGTTTGTTAAAGTAGAACAGGTTATTCAGAAGTGAAAGGGTCTGAAAGCAAGACAGGCATCTAGTGACACTGCAAACCACAGCCTACTTGTAAGCAAGTAGGGTATAGCTTTGTAAAAGCAAGGGAGCTTACCTCATGAGGATTTCTGTCCTTCCTTACATAATAGCAGAGAGGATTACATCCTCTCGGCCTTTCCCTGCAGTGTTGATGCTGCCTTAGTCAGCAAAGTCAGTTTTGATTCAGACAGCTAAGTGAGGGACCCCTGAGCATCAGCAGAATTACTGTTGGGGAAAAAAAAGGAGAAGGCTTCGGTGGAGTATTACTCTGGAAAAAAACTGTCCAGGAGACAAAAACAGGTTGGACATGAGCACAACAGTGAGGATTAGTGGGTAAGACTGGTAGATGCAGGCTCACTGGCATTTTAAACCAAAAATAAGAGTATTTATTATCCTTCTCAGGACCTCCTGTGGAGGGTCTCTAGTTGTGCAAATATGAGAACTGGGGATTTAATTTTCCTAAAAAAGGGATATAGAGTAAGTCCTTTCATATAAATAATGGCTTTTTTATAGGAACAGAAAAAAAGACCTCTTGAAAATTTCAGTTTCCATTGCAAGCTGACTAAAAAAAGATAAATACAAGCATTCAAAACACAAATGCTGGGCTTAAAAAATACACATTTTTAGAGTTGGTCTGAAGGAGGAAAAATGCTGATGCATTTCTAGATGGGTATGTAGTCTTTATAGGATATGCTAACATACCACAATAATCCCCTTCATGTTCCCATGAGTAACTTCAGGAAACGGTGGTAAACAGTAAAGAAATGACTTGCATGGTAGCACACAAATACTTTTGACTGTGCAGTCCAAATCACACCAATGACAATTGGTCTTTCAGTCTTGTTTTGTGTGATGAGATCAGCTTCGTGACGCAATGAGGGCTAAAGCTCTGACACATCTCAGGCTCTGGTGCGTTCAGTGATGCTCATTATCAAAGTGCCACAGCAGCACTGAATCACGGTAACTGTTGTACCTGACTATATTGTTGCTTTTAGTCTGCAGCAAGCACAAATTCAACTTAAGTTAGTAAATAATTGTAAACCTCTGCAGAATACAGCACTGTCAAAAGGATTTTTCATTATGCATGGCTTTTAAGCTTATTATCTTTTCTCTGCTTTTGTCCCCCCAGACTATGTGGAGGCCTACAAAGGGGATCTGAAGAAAGTGAATCTGTATGGAAGAGTCAAGATAATTGTGTTCTGTAGGAATAGCATATCTAATTAAGACAGAAAGAGAAATGATTTGCAGGGTATTTTGGAAGTTCAAGAGCATCAATAAAATAATAACTTTGTAATTTCACTTTATAGAGAAAAGTCCATTTGATGTTTTGTTCATGTTCAAAATAACCAACTCTCAGTGTGCATGCTTCAGATTTAGGTACTTGCTATGCCAGGTAGATGAATTAACAGTGAACTAAGGATTAAATGAGTTCTGATTTATTGCAGTCCATAGGTAGAGAAAAATAAAAAAAATGTTACTCCAGTTGTCAAGGGAGTTTTCAAATGTAAAAATAAGTACATTGATTTGTCGGCTTTATGGATGAGACTACCTAAATATATTTATTTTCATCTCTGGTAATTCAGGACTCACAGAGGCTACTCAGCTGAAAAGCCAGTACTGACCTGAAATTTGCATTGGTATGTTAATACTGCCTGTCTGTGGTACATTACAAGGTCACAGTTCTTCTAGGTTTGCCCAGAACACTGCTGATTTGAAAACTGAGTCTTCCATTGTTCTTTCCTTTCTGCTTACTTGTGCAGAGATCAGTGACATTTTGAAACAGTGGTGCCTTTTTTGGCTGGGAGCACTTTCAGTCAAGTCTGTGGTTTCCAGCGTAGAGTGTGTTTATTATGTGTTTGTGTCCCAGAGCATATTGCTCTCCCACAACCGCTCCTTAAAGGGAAGCTGCACTTACTCTCAGCTCGTGCTTTTGTTTTATTTCAGCCTAAGAAAAAGCTGTCTGTGGAGAAGCTGGACTGTAGTCTACTTTTACCTTTCTTCCAGCAGAACACTATTTAGGTTACATCCCTTTTCCATTCAGGAATATTTTAAATGTCCACTACAAGAGAGAAAATGAAGGAAATCTTGTATTTCTGTTTTCCATCTTTCCTTTGAACTCTGCTGATGCTGGTCTTTAAAAGCCATTGGAAAAAATTACTAATTTGCAGCAATTAACAACACACGCTAAGAGAAGATAAGAAATTCAGACCGTTTGAGAAGTCCATCTTGGCATAATCATGTTGCAATGAGCTGGTGGAACACCAATCTGATACTACTAAACACACAAACATACAGGAAAATACAGAGTGTTCACGGAAGTATCAATGACGTGTGCTTTTCCCTAAAAACATATAATAGTAACCTTACTGAAATAAGCTGGTCATCGTAATAATATGTAATAGTAGTATTATCATTTAAGATTAATTCTTGCCATGGTGGTGAAGTCCAATGAAATTAAATAGGAACTTGAATTCCCTCTATAAATGCAGCATTCACTGTTGGGTTCTTCAGTCTTTTTGTCTACCTTCTTGTAGAGCTCATTTTCATTTTTGGTGGAATTATATAAATTTATCAAGTACGCAAGTATACAGAGGAATAGTTTGCTTTTAACAACACAACAAAAACTTAGCCAATTTATACTGTTGAGCTGGTGCAAAATAGTCACCATTTTCAGCAGCAGATAAAAGGTTTATTTTCTTTTTTTTTCCATGAAGAGATTTATTTTTTAAAAATAGCACCATTGGTTGCCTACTAGATGAACGAAACTATTTGTATTTCCAGTGACAAACACTTGTTTCAGTGGCGAAATCCAGAGCTTCAGCCAAGTACTTGTGGGATTCATTTTTATTAATTTTTACTTTGTCAGACTAAAAGGGGGGGGAAATTGAACCATGAATTAGCGTTATTGTTTGTCCTCATTTTTTTTTCTTGTTTGGAAGGCAACCACAGGGAGGTGTGGAAGCTGGGAACAGCATTGTCATAGGAGGACCAAAGACCTAGTACAGTTCTACTAACAGCAGTGTGCTTCAGCTTTTAGCATCATCTCTCACTAGGAAAGAGGTGAAACTGATGTATATAGAAAAGGGAAGAGGCTATTCTGAGTGATTAAGTTATGTATACCATTCCTCTTCACTTAGTTATCAGTTCAGACTGTTGCCGGTAGTTCAAAGGGAATTAAAGGGTTCACAACAGCCTGTTCTCTGCCTTGCGACCTTGTGGCAGCTGGCTTATGGTTGAGCTGGAAGCAGTGATGCCTTGGACGCTTATTGCAGGATTTCTTTGCTGAAAGTCTGCAGGGATGTTTAAGGCAAGCTGGGTGATCTCAGTGGTGAGAATGCCCCTGTCATTCTAGATCCTGCTAAATCTCTTTGACAGAGATAAGTTCTTATTATTAGAGCTTATAAAAAATTCATAACCAGGAATGTTATGCTGCTGAAAGGAATTTTAGACTGCTGATAGGTTGAAGTGGTAGGAGACAACAGTAACAATTTCTCATTTGTGGAAGTCCTGTACTCATACACACTGTGCAAGGTACCAAACAGGTTTTCGTAGATGGCCCCTAGAAAGGTTCTCACTCAGCTTCGTATAATCATGTGTGGTATTTTAGGATAATTCAGGGTTAAGCTTGGGCTGTGATTCTGAAAGACTTTAAGCTCTCCGCCTACAAAGTCTTTGTTCAAGGTGTCAGCAATACATCCACTGTCATTTCAGTACATTCTTAGAACAAAGTAATCTGGGATCATCAGTTGACTTCTTTCTTGTCACAAGAGCCAGGAATGGAAAAGACTTTTTTACTGTCATGTAGCACTGGATCCCTTCTGTAATTGAAAGTGGTAAGGAAAATTGCAGTTGTCTTCAGTGATGGGGAGATCAGTCTTAGTCTGAGTGTAGGCTGGTTAGAGATTAAGGAACTTTTATTTCATTACCAGCTTCCCCAGGCATCCCATGCAATGACTTGAGAACCTGGTAGCACAGACGCACAGTGTGGGGATCTAAATATCCACTGATAGCTGGAAAATGGCTTAGGAGCAAAGTTATTTAACTGGCATTTTATTACATTAAAAAATGTTTCCTAATACTTTTGTGTATTCTCTGTGCTGACTAGAAGATTGGTTAGTGCTTCGAATAGTGATGTGAATTGAGCCTGCCCTGAGGGAAACCGTGACATCGTGAGTGTGTGTTGTTCAATATTATTTTCCATTTAAACCTCACGCTCTTGCAAAGGAATAAAAAGTTAATAACACTTTGCTGTTTGGACACTGTATTTTTAAGGTACAGAGAACACAGCTGCAATTTCTTATGCTTGCTATTCCTTCACTTTCTCACTATCAATAGCTTGGAAGCAGAAGCACTTGGGAATTTGCAGTCAGATAAACACTGGTTCCTACAGATTCAATGGAGCAAAGGATATCTCTGCAATACTTTGCCTGTCTTTGCACTTCTGGCTATAAATGAATGAACTTCACACTCGATATTACATCTAGAAATGAAAAGTTCACTTTTTCAGTGTAAAGTAATCAATTCATTTTTATATGCATATAAATGGAGGAAGAATTGTTATAGTTTCAGCCAGAGACCTTGGCTCTGGCTCCTGCTTAAATGGTGACTGCGATTGTGGATGACTGTTGGGTGCTAAATGAGGAATATCCGTGACTAAAAATGCAAGATGTTTCAGGTTAATCTTGGATCCGGAGGCTGCCTGGCTGGGGTTATGGCTGGTTTACATGCTGTAGGGTTAGAGGATAGGAAGGAGGTGTAATTAGTGGATCAGAGCTGAATCATTCCATCCATCCCTTCAAAAAATGTTGTACTCTTTTCGTTGGTGGTTGCCTCAAACAGGGATAAACCCTGGGACAGTGACAGCAGAAAAAATTCTCCATTGTTTTTCTAAGAGACACAAGTCATTCAAATCCTGATGATCTGTACTTTGAACACGTTTTTGCTGTAGAGGGTTTGTCACTGTCCTCATCTCTAAGCAGTCAAATATGTGGTTCAGGGTCTGTCAGTAGCACTGATTAACACATTCAGTCCTGCTAGGACTTAAGGAGCTATCCTGAACTCTTTCGAACTCATTCTTTAAAGAACTGCAACGGTTGTTTGCATAGGTCTGGTTTTAGGGTGTCGAGCAGCACATTCAGCAGCACTCAGCAAAAGAGTTTCAGCAGTTGTTAGGACAATTTTAAAGAATGGTACCTTTGATGCCTGCAACGGCTGTGCCTGTGCAGTTTATGTCTTGTAATGTGAGCACCCCCTTTGCCTGTGTTTGGTGTGATGTGGGGCAGCTCGGAGTCGGGGGGCTGATCGTCGAGGAGCCACACTGTGTCCCTCCACAGAGAACGCTGCGCCTGGGGAGCCCTTGGGGTCGGACCCCAAGCCCCGGGCGGGCAGCTGGGAGCTGCTTGGTGACCTCAGCACAGCATCGGGTCAGGCCCTCACTTAACAAATTTCAGTTACCATCAATTATAAGCGCTGACCGAGGAGGCGGCGCAAGGGAGCTGCGGTTTACCCCGTGCCTGGCCTTTTCCATTTGACGTAAGAGTATTACAGTGCTTAGATAATGCCGCTGTTGCAGTGTCCCATGAGGCATGGGCAGCAGATCGCCTGCTGGACATCACCTAATCAGAGCCACTACAGCTTATGAGCGCTTGTTGGACAGTCTTGCCCCCTACCCTCGTGAACTGGTTTGTTTGTTGCCAGCTCATAAAGCAGTACAAGCTACTCTTATTCTCTCGATCTGCCTGATAGGAAGTAAGACGCTATTTAGTCATGGGGTATGATAAGCTGTATATGGCTTACGCGTAGGTTGCATAACGTCCCACAGACACAGTCTGGGGACTCAGATGGTCTTGAGCTGGCTGTGCTGGGCTCGTGCTGTGGCACTATTGTTGTGACCTGGATTTATCTGTTTATTTAGAAAGGGCTCTTCCCTTTCATATGATCTTTTATAAAAGATGTTAAGGACAACTCTTAAGAAGCCAACACATCTAGAATAAAGTCCTTTTTTTCATTATTATTATTATTAATATTTTTTATTTACAGTGCTGCATACATGGAAAGTTTTCACTGTCTTGAATTTAGTTACCATGGTGATATCATGAAATAGTTGTTGTCAATGTTCTGCCATTTCTAAACTTCCACGTTCCTTAGTGAGACCTGGATTTTGCCTGAAACGCATCCAGTTCTGTTTGCTTAAATACTAAATAATTTCTATTACAATTCAAAAATATTTAAGAGCATTGTTGTTACCAAAAGCTGGCATGATATTCCAATAATAAAAACTCTTGAGTTCTTGTATATTTGACTTAAAGATCATTGTTAAACTTTAACCTTGAAAGGATTTAAAAACTATTTTCTTTGTGCTTTATGAGTACTGCTGTTTGGTATTTTAAAAAGCCTTTTAATAATAGTGAACTTAAATCAGGTAGTGCTGCAGGTATTTGTGAACTTTGTATCTCTTCTGCAGTTCATGTATCTTATTTCCTTTACTAAGCATTGTTTTTTAAGGCAACTTCACTATGTCTTAAAGTGTTCAAAGGCTGCTTACAATAATTTTCCTCTTAAATGAGGGAATGAGGACAATAGGAATTGAAAGATTCTTACTGGGGGATACTGTACTGCTTGGATGCTCTTTAAATACATTTTTCCTACAAGAAGATTGCGTATGGAGATTTTTTTTTCTGTATGATTTTTGTCTCCAACTTGGTATGCACTGGTTTATGATTGTAGACCACCTTGCAAAATACTGTGTTCCTGAAGTACACTTCTTGCAATTACAGCGTCTTATGACATAGCACTACTGTAATGACAGTACAAAGCAAGGAATTATGTTTGTCAGCCTTGATGGTGCCCCTTTAAATGTGTGGGCTTTTGCTGTTCCCTTGAGTCCTGGTTCCTCCTTGTTTTCAATCTACCAGAAAATGGTGCTTCAAAAATGGATCATAATACCAGTAGGAATACTGTGAAGGATCAAGGAATTTGAGATGATACTACTGTAATACAACCGGTTAACGAGTAGTCAGCACGTTACCAGTGTACAGCAAACGTTACTTTCTCTGAGGATTATTTCTGTTGCAGTCATAAGCAAGGACAGAGCCATGGCCCTCCTGTGACTGGTGAATAATGTTTCAAAAGCTTTCAGATCTTGTAGAAATACTTTTCATCATGTTTTGACAGATGAACTTTTGATGGCTGCAATACTAATGTGCATTGGGAAAGCATAATTTTTAAGTGGATGCGGATTACTTATCTTTTAATGCTTACCTGTGAGCTTTCACTGGTGTGAATTTAGCTGCTTATTTATGTCATGAATATGCTTGGTTCTGTATGAAAGGGAATTTCTGTGTGTTGAAAAGCTTCTGTTATGCAGATGCTGTTAAACACATTGCATTTCCAGGGAAATGCCATTAGAACTTAAACATGAAACATAAGAACTTATGGTAAAAAATCATTACCATACTGTAATTTAACTGATTCTCAGATTCAGACCTAGAGACCAGTTAATACTGGAAAGATTATTTGTTTCCATTTCTGAATATACAGAAACTTTGCAAGTCACAGTTGCACTGAAGTGTTATTCAAACTTGTCATGGATGAACTGATGGCACTCTGATTCTTAAGATATTGATGTATTAATTCATGCTTTGAATACAAGTCATCAGTGTGCAAGTATAGAGATGATACAGTTTACAGATGAGATATTCCAAAAGTAACTATCGCGACTGCCTGAAGAAAGAAAAGATCAGTAAGTAGTGAAGATGTGAAAACTCTTAAAAGATGAAGCTGAAGGTGTCACAAACAGTTCTTTCCATATAAGGAAAGATGCCATTAGGCTTTGATCATGCAAGAAAATTTTACAAGCACAATTCGGGTCTCAGTCAAAAATATACGACGGTGCAGGTGCCCCATTTTTGTGTGGAACTGGTGCTTTAGCTGTGGAATAGTTCTAGTCAGTCACTCCAAAAATGGTTGATACATTCTACAAATAAATAAATCAAGCTGCAATGAAGCAGTTGGATGCTCTGGCAACAGTATTGGTCGTTTCCCTTTCTCTGCCTTGTCATGAGTTTCTGAGAGTTGCCTTTGATAGGATGAGGCCTACACCCTAAAATAGATTCTTCATAAATTAAAACTTCTAGTGAAGCTATGTATTAGGCATGTGGGAAATACTTGGAGCTAAATGTGAATAATTGATGAACATATTTCAGTATAAGCTGTCTTTAAGTATTTCAGCAGAATCTCATATCCTGTTTACTGTATTTAGCTGGAAAAACAAACAAAATCACTAAAATCAGAAATTGGGAAGTGATTACTTTATGCTAAGAACTAGATAAAGATTTTGATTTTTAGCCTATATGGAATCATATCATATCAAACCCTAGAACTTGTACTTAGAATAAAGATATCTACAAATATCCCATGGAAAATATGGCACAGAATCTTTTAGTGCCTTTGTGCAAGTCAATGTGTAACCAGCTGAGATTTCTGACAGGAAAGGAGTAGATAGAAATTGAAATTGAGACAGATGGAGAATAAAAGTACATAGATGCTACACCCACCCTCGAGTAACCCTGCTGTTTCTTACTATAATGCATTTATGAGCTAAATAAGAAAAAAATATTATTTATAGCAATAGTCTTTCGCCACGTGCAAAGATTTTAGGTAGAAAATGGCAAATCAGTTGCAGAGTAAAATATAGGAGATGTATGCAAAATGTTCTCAAAAATGTTGAAGATGTCAAATTCCTGTGCTTTTAATCTCTTTAATTTCTAAGAATCTGGGGTCTTAAGAATAGTAATTATTTTTGAGAAAAAATTGTCATTGTTTAAATTTGTGTCTTTTTTTTTCCCCCTCTTCCGCTGGAAAGTAGTAGCCTTTTAGAAATATTTCCTTAATGTCCTAACTAGAAAAGACCTGGACATAGCAACTGGGTTCAGTAATAGCAGCAATGCTGGCTTTCACTAGCCTAACAGTGGTTGTCTTTTTGAGTGAATGAGTAATCCGCAACCTAAATTGAACCCAGCTGTCTTAGCTTGTTATTTAACTGCTGCAGCTTCTGGAATAAGCATGTGTTCATCAGAAGCTTCCTGGAGATTATCTGTGCCAGTGAATAGGAAATTGTAAAACTCTGTTACGTGCCTAACAGTACTGGAAAAATTCATTTGCAGTCTGATGATCTGGGCCAAATATGTAAAGTTGTTTCAACTACCTTATAATTTTGATGTGTTATGATTATGTCACTAATCTTGGGACCTTTTCTTTATATGTCGTCTTCACATGTTCACAGGTTTTTAGTTGTTTGTGAAGCAAATGGAAATTGGCAGAAATACTGGTCAGTATTTCTCAACCTTTAGCAAAGTACATGCAAAGCTGTGCTTCAAAAATTGATGCTTATTTCTGAAAAAAAAAAAAAAAAGGAAGGATAGTCTTTGAAATCTGTGGCTAGCTGAATGTGAAATCTCTGTAAAACTGACATTTTGAAGATGCCATTACTTCTCTAGTTTTCTGTGTCAGCTTGTATCAAAATGGAAAGGCACGAGTAACATCGACTCCAAAGGATTTCTATGATTTATTTTTAAATTAAAGCATAGATTTTGGGGAATACACAGGAAAGCGTACATTTTAGGAATAATTTTACATGTTTTCCAGACTTAGAAAGGTATGAACACTATTCTTATGTGTTTATTGGTGAGTCTGTGAAATCTACCGTATGTATACTCGAAACATTTCCCCACCCATCAAAAGAGATGTATGCAATTTAAAACAACTTTCCTTCTGAATCGCTTTTGTAGTCCTTCTGAGCTCTTGCATGTTAATTTCCTGGAAGGATTATTCCCACTGGTCAATCTCCTTTCTAGATTTCTCAATGTGCCTTCATTTTGAGATTGTGTTTTATGGGAGGAACTGCATGGATTTTATGTCAATCCCTTATCAGTTTGTGATGATTTAAAGTCTCAGTCTTCCATTCTCCTATTTAATTTCCAGTTTGCATATGAATCAGTGCTTCAAGAGGGTGTTTCCCCTTCTCATTTTCTTTGATTCTGAGTTGATTTTCATTTTAGTTAAAACCATAACCAAAGGAAAAATTATGAGAAGAGGGAGTCCCATACAATCTTGTCAGTTCATACTAATACAGTCCTCTGCTTTCTATTGTGGTGGTAGTTGGCATTATTTACTTGATAAGAATACATAATGATTATGGAGCTTGGTATGTGTCTCTTGTCCAGACATAAAGAACTGTATCCAAGAAAGATTGATTAATTATTTTTTTCAACATCTGGATGAGGATTGTAGTTTTGGGTTTTTGGTTGGATTGTGGTTTTTTTTTTTCCCTAGAGTGGGCTTAGTGATGTTCACTGGAAATTAATGCACAGACCATGCAAAACCCATCTTTGGTGGAGCTGGTACATGGGAGTAAACAAGCAGGGTTTAAAGATTTTCAATAAAACTCAATTTCCGATTATGTTTTTTATTTCTCATAAAAATTAAACTTTCAGGTAAACTTCACAGGAATTGTCAGCTATCTAAGTAAAAATTTAGCTTCTATTATTAAATTTAAAAAAGTATAATTAGGAAAATTTTCCTCTGCTAGGGAGAGATGTATTTCAGGTGTATTTTCCCCTTTATGGGCTAAACTCTCAAGCTGGACTACAGATGTGTGAGAAGCAGTATGGTCTGGTGTGCTATGAGTTACATTGCTTATACAGCCTTCGAGAGAAGGATGGGCTGTAGATAGCTCTTAGATATAATCTAATTATTAGGGACACCATAATACCTTTTCTGAGTTATGTTTTTCTACCTAGCAAAGGGCTGAGCATGGGTAAAGAATGTATTTTGACTATATTTGATTTGGTGTTATTAAGAACATTTTAAGACTATTATTAGACAATAAAACTAGCTTCATTCAGCAAGCCTACTAGTTCTATTGAATGCAAGAGAGATGAAAATAACTATGAAAAATCAATGTGTAAATGTTACTTCTTATTGCTGTCCTTTGGGTTAAAGTACTAATGAAATGTTTGAATTTCTCTTTGTAGTGCACATCTTGATGCCTTTATTCAGTATTTTCACAAGAAAATTGGCTTCACTAAGACCGTGCCTGACTAGTAACTGAGCAAAACTGTGGACATTTTATTCAGTTGAGGGTGAGCACCTCTGAGTTTAAATCAGCTGGTGAAGTGGTCGAGACACCATTTTTGTGACATAATATTCTACCTATATTTTCTTTTCTTCACTGCTGATTTGTTTCTGTTCATATGCAGACAAGCAAGTAATGTTCCTGTCAGCTATGCTTTCCTACAACATAATAGCTGCTAAAATAGTATGTCATGTAGGTGTCTTTCAGTGGCTGCCATTCTGTTGTTTCTGTGCTTATCTTCACACAGTTAACCTTTTTTTTTTGGTAAACAGGAAAAGACACCAAAAAAAAGACTCACTAGCCCATTTTTTTCCATGGTTTTGGTTTTACCATCTGAAGTCACAAAGTCAATTTTTACCATTTTACAATCTCAGTGTCCCTGTATTTACGTCAACTGTATTTCAGTAAGTGGAAATGTGTTTCATTGCTGGAACTTGGGTATTTTAAAGGAATGTAATGTTATTTTGAGTATAGGATTATTTAAAGTGCCCAAATTTCAGTGATTGGAAATCCGCTTGTATACCACAAGCTACCTATCTCTGTTGCTTTATGTGGACATATGTAAGAAAGAAACCCAGCTAATGAGAAAAACTTCTGTTTAATACTTAAGATCAGAATCTATTAATGGCATGCTGCTGACTTTTATGTCCAAGAGCAAACCAAATCACCTGTCTTTTCCCTCAGTTTCCCAACTTGGAAAATGAGTGGGATGTCAGTCATTCATCTTGGAATCCGATTTGCACTGATACTTGGATGTCTTCCACCGTCCTCCCAAAATGAGTCTTTTGCCACTTTCTGCAGAGAAAACCATAGGCAGAAGAAATACTAATGAAATTCCTCATTACATAACGTAATGTGGTGATACTTTGAAACCACCAGACTGTATGTGGTAAGGAGTATCTGTTAGGTAAATAATTTTAATTACTTGTTTATACAACTAAGTTACCCATCCTCAGCTTCCTCATAGCTCCTGTGAACTACAGAAAAACCTTTTGGTTTCTTATACGGAATTTTTCAATTTTGTGATTTTTTTTCAAAAGTCTGTGAAGGCACACTCTTTTCCATGGGCTTTTTATTCAGACATGAATCATAGTTGAAAAGCAAGTCAGAAGTACACATTTTTATTACAGTGGTGTGAAGTTTACAGATACGTAGCATCTTAGCATCATCTTCTGATACAGTCTTTTCTAGGCTCCTCTGAGGTCCTTTCTGCTGTCTAAGGACTTGGCTAAATGTTTATTTTGAATTAAGGACAAGGAGGAACATGTTTAAAACATTGGGGATGCTCCATAACAAATCTCTGTACTCTAGAAAAAGAAACATTTTGTCATAGCTACTCTACTAACTGATAACATGCTTCCCATACTTATAAGTTATACCAGAGGATCCATCATTTGTTATGTAATGATTAATTTTTTAGTGACCTTAAACAAAGTGCATTTTTGAGACACTTAAAGTTTTATCAAGCAAAATAAAAAAGTGATAAAGTACTAAGAAGTTTATTGCTTGGCCGATTGCAATATTTCAACAAATGCAAAATAAATTTAATAAAAAGTTGGAACGCACAATAAATCATTGTCTCACTACAAAGTATCAAGTTTTCTTGTAAGCTGCTAAATTAATCAGGCAACAGCTGCTAGCTGAGATGCATATAGGTCTGCAGTCATGTGTTCTTAATGAGTCATTCTGATTATGCTTACCTTTGTGTTACCTAAAATAAGTATCTCAATACATAGTCATTGCTATATGTGACATTCATCTGCTTGTTATACCATTTCTTCAGTCTGAATTTCTTTCTACAAGATACATCATCATAGCTTCTTAGCAATGAATTTTTTTAAATTGTTGTATTTGTGATTTCAAGGGGTAAAATGCTTGTAACCCTTTCTCAGATGGTAAAAATTGTGTTTTTGAAATGCTTACAGGAACACACCATCTGCTTAATCATCAAGTTTGAGTAAAAATTTAGGATTTCCTAGAATATGATAGTTATACAGTGCATTGTAACGTAAATCCAATGTGACATGAAATGGTAGATGCACTGGAAGAGCATTATGTTCTGACAATAAGGAGAAGAGCAGAAAGTGTGTCTGAGTCACAAGGCTGGTTTCCCCTCTGATTCATCCTGGTCGGTTTGGATGCAGTTGGTACTCGTCTTGGACAGCAAGTCGTAACTACTTTTTGGTGGAATCATGTGACTTTTGCTTCCTCCAGACTGAAGAAGAATCAGCCACGGTTCCCTGTCAGTTGACTTCAAGTACTTCTACGGGCCACTCTTACTTCCTTTGACTGACAGCTTTGCGCTTAGGCTTTGATGGCAATCAAAATCAGTAATGAAACAGTCATCTATTATTTTTTATTTGGGACACATCAGGCGAAACAGATCATTAACTTATAAGCCATTTTTATTCCTGCATAGGTTTACCATTCTCTGCATCTGGGGCAGCATTTTGAAATTCTCTATCTAATATGACTTCTTGACTAACAGAGTTTTGTGAAGGTGGTGCATTTCAACATTAGGAAGTGCTTACCATGCAGTTGTGTAGTTTTACGCTGGAAGGTAGTTAAAATTACCTTTTATGGTTTGTTTTTTGTGCATCCTAAATGCAATGATTTTTTACTTAACAATGTAGGATTAACAATGTCAGGCTTCAAACTTAACTTGAGAAATAAAAATCAGGCAGATTCTTTTCTTCAGTACAAATCATAGTAATATATGTTTTGCAGGCCATTTGTCCTTACAGCTAGATCCAAAAGCAGATTTAGCTGAAATCTGTCCCTGAAAGTCCAAACTTGAAACCCTGAAATACCCTATTCAGCTTACCCCGAGGCCAGAATGCATCCAAACTTTTACTGGTTTTTAAAATCTCTCAGTGACTTTAGTTCTGTTTCTACGCATAACTGGCTGAATTGTAGCCCTTAGACAATTTAGTAGCTGAGCCCTTTGCTTATAATTCAGAACTGAGGTTAGGAAACTTGATGTTCATCTGTCTGAAGTGGTCAATGCATCGTGTCTTCCATGCAGTAAGAAGACTTGATCTCATACTCACTTTGGGATGGTCATCTCTTTTCTTGTAGTAGATCCATTGTACTGCTTCTCTTACTGGGCCTTATGACACTCATTCAGAAAATGGGAGAATTCTTCTTGAGGCTTCCAAGATTCAACGTCCACGTCTCCTGTTTTCCTTAACAGCTTTTCAGTCACTAAAATGGGGATGTTACACCTTATTCCTGAAGCAGATCTAACAAATGAACAAGTGATCTGTTGAGTGTCTGGGGACTCGGCTGTGAGATGTGATGTTCCCCTACCTGGTTTGACCATATTGGACCTGGAAGATTTCTGTCCAGGGACTGAAGGGAGGGCAGGGAGTCAACATTTTTAACATCTCTTGCTTAAATTATTTTACTGCCATATCATTTTCATTATACAAAATTGTTATTTAATGCTAACCAAGACTCTCCAAAGAGTCTTAAATGTTAGTATTGTAATAAAAACCTAACTGAAGCCATGGAAGTGTGCAGTTACTGAAATTTTTCTCCCTTCCCTTAACCATTCTCCAAGGGCTTGGAAAACTGCTAATAGAACAGAACTCTGGCTGTGGATGGAAGGTGAAACACGGGAAGAAGAACAAACAGGATTGAAAACTGAGCTTGCTCTGGTGCATGTCTGTGTACTGGAACTTTAAATGGTCTCCAGATGAGTGGATTGGTACATTTTCCTTTTCAGCAAAACATCGTGAACAATTCATTCCACAGGACACCAGAGCCTGCTGGCATCTGTAGGAGCAAAGCAGGTTTTAGCAGTAACTACAGTAAGAAAAAGAGGGGAAAAAAAAGGGAAGTCTAATGTTTTGGCTTCCTCACAAGGTATTTAAATGCCTACTGTGTTCTGGGCCAGCTGGTTACAATTAACCCTCTGCACTTAGAGCCATCAGTTCAATCACATTTTAGAGACATCTGCTGCGCTATAGAAGGAGTGGAGTGGGACTAGGAGGGAGATCAGTTTACAGAATATACATCAGTGTGTCCAGATATTGTGACGAAAAAGGTACCCTGTCTGTCAAATACAGTCAAGCAAGAAGTTTGTCTGTCTGTTCCTGTGCTCTTTATCATGCTCATGTAGCTAGGCCCCACAAAGCAGAACTCAACAGCTGTTCGTCTTTTTCTGGGAGGAACGTATGTAGTATAGCATCTGTTGAGTCTAACTTCACCCACGTTTTTCTTTACATTAAGAAGTTGCCTGTAATTTCCACTGCTTCCATGAATATTTGTGGGTGCTAAGTTCTTCTAGAAGTCACATGCAATCATTTTTGCAAAAGGTGCTTTCAAAAAGGGGAGAAGCAAATAGAGAAAATGGCCTCGTAGAAGGCTGGGAGATTTAACCGAACAAATTCTCTTTCATACAGCAATAGCACTTTTCACTTACAGTGCCTCTGATGGCAGCATAAAAATTTTTAATCTATTTTTCACAGATGAGATGAGGAAACTGAGGCAATGGGATATGCAACTTCCTTGGGTCAAATTGTGAAGACAGTTCTCCTGTGCAAGTATCATTTGTAGGGGGTGTGCATTTTACATTAGTAAAATCAAAGAGTGTTTTTTATTGCTTTCAGTGGTAGAATGGATCATGCAGAGCTCCCTCAGGATTTTGGCTACAGCATTACTTAGATCTGTCTATGTGCAAGTAGAAAAAATCAACCCTAATCAGCATGGTTTGCTTGGCAAAGGTGTATCATTGGTACTGATGCACAGGCAGAGAAAATCCTTACACAGTTACTGCTCTTACAGCTTCATCTGTAGAGTTAAAAAGCAGAATAAGTCTGTGACATACAGATTTCTAGCACATTATTTTTACCCTCCTGGACTTGTGAAGCCTTTAACAGAGAAAAAGATGTTGCTACTAATGTTTCAGCCTTCAGCTTTAAGAGATCATACTTTGAGAAAGAGAGGGAAGGGAAGTAGTCTTACTAATTCCGGGTTTTGTTAAAAAGTTGAGCTTTTCAGTATTTATACTATTGTCATGATCACATAGACACCTGCACATTTATCACTGTTAAGCCATTAAGCCCCATAGATTTAACACCAGACAGGATCACTCTAACAGAAATTTTATTTATATAATGTTGTGGGTGTGATAAAATCTATTTCTGGAGGAATGGGGCAGAGACATAAGGATGAAAGCAGAGGTGTGATTATCTCGCAGCTGCTTACATCTGTATTAGTGAAAATCCCTGATAAACTATCCAAATGCAGTTGTTCCCTGCCAGATAAACAGACACTGCATGTAAACAAACAGCTTGTGTTAAGAATGTCAATCTGCTAATTAAACACTGCGTTAGTTTTCACATTTATTTCATTTAACCACTTAGTGAATATTATCCTCATAAGTGTCTTGCAAGAAGGAAATGTACTTTGCGAAACTCTAAATCCGTGACAGACCCAGAATAGTGAATGGTTCCTGACATCCAGGTATCTCCCTATCTCCCTATGGTTTTAAAACCATATCCCTATGGTTTTAAAAAATAAAGTCTGCAGGTGCTTGACCTTATAACTCATTATTCATGTATCATCCATAAAAACCATAAGCAATAAACCATTTCCAACTCTGATAATCTTTTATAATACTTACAGATTAAGAAGCAGGTTCCTATCTTAAAACCTCCTAAAAATAACAATTCAACAAGTGACAGAAGGACCTCTGTCTCTTTTCTTTTGTTTTCCCTTTATGACCATCAGCTGTGTCAGTGAATTTGAAATTAACTAATAGGTGGCACTGAGAACTCATTAAGAAATCAGTCTTTTGGAAACTGAACATGAGTAACGTTGCCCCCTTAAGGGAGAAGGGGGGGGAGGGCTTTGTGCCAGTTGAATGTGGCAATGATCGACCATGATCATAGGATTTAACCTTTTGATGGAGACACAATGCTATGTAATTAAAGACTGTGTCTAGTTTTCTTCAGATGACGGAACAGTAGCAGTGCTTGTCGGCAGAAACTAACTTATTTTTACTTGATTTTTAAAAAGACACAATATTCCAAAACAAGTCTGTCAAGTAACTTTAGCACATGGAATATTGCAGCAGAGCATGGTGTGTAGCTAAGGTTATGCAGACAGGGAGCCTTGAAAAGTATTCTGTTTCTTTTGGAGCTGTCTTCAGGAGAAAGATGGCATCTGTTTCATTTCAAAGAAAAATTAAAATACATATCTTCTGAAAGACATTGGAGACTAACAAGTGCTGCTTTTTCTCCTCCTGCTCTCATGCTGTGTGTCCTTGGAAGTGCTCATTTTTTCTTCTAGTACACTGTCTTTTGATGGTGTTACTCCAGAATAAAAGGAAAATTTGAACATTTATGTGGGAAATTTTAAGACTGCGTTTCACCTCATCCTTTAAATGCAAGTGAACAGGTATGGAAAGAGCATCTGCTATTATGGTGTTTGTACGTATCATATGATTAAGAATTGCATTTTTATTCTGTTGAATTTGTTGATGATTATAAAACAGAGGAGTGCACTACTTCTTACCTTATTTTGTAAGTGAATTGTATTTGAAGTTCCAGCACTGGCTTCCATAACTGCTGGCTACTATGGTGAATGGCATATTTCTGTATGGAGTCACTAAAGAAGAATAGCTAAGGAGTAGGTGACTTCATATTTGGTCATTAATCCTTCAGGGAGGAGGTGATGACCTCAGGTATCCTTCTCTTCAAGCTGAGCGAGACATTCTTGAGAGCTAAATCACACCAGTGTAAGTCTAAGGTAGCTCTGCAGCTGCAAGGCACAATGCCCTGGACCTGCAGGCTGCAGAGGGCTTATGTGGATGGCCAGGGAACATTTTAATATGTATTACAAATGGCTGACTATGTGAAAACCCTGAATGCTAGTGAGCATCCTTGAAGCTGACTCTGGATTTAAATGTTGAGGACAGCAGTTTGCCTGGGCTGCAGGTTGCTTGTCCCTGACCGGCAGCCTCCCTGCTCCTGGCAGTGAGTGCCAGCTGCTGACCTGTTTTGCTTTGGGGTGGCATTTTTCATTTAATGAGGAAAGGGACCATGGCCAAAATTATCTTTTTCTGAGGCAGTTTCACCTAAGATGTATTCTTTGGCATTTCTAATGGAAAATAACCGTAGTAGTGTATATAACATGAAAAGGCACATTTCATGGACTAAGTGCAGACCTGCCCACAGCTTTACAGCAATAATGACAGGTATGAACCAGCACATTTTTTGTCCTGATTAGTTCCATCTGGTAAGAAAAACTATTTTGTTGGTGATGCCTTCTCTTCAGGACTTTCAAGGCTAATTAAGACCCAAACTCCTCATGTCTGTTATATGATGCTACATGTCTGGGTTATTATGGGCCCTGAAGATGGGGGTTCAGCTTTGGGTGCTTTATTCATGTTTATGCAGGTAGTAAGTACCCTAAGAATCCCAATTTCCCTCTGTTGATGTGTTCCTACCAGCTTTAAAAAGCAGCTAAGATTTTAATACTGCAGTAGGACATTTGGCGTAAGACCTAGTACCTCATACAGCACCTTACAGTAGCACCAGGCCAGATAGTCTAAAAGGGCTTTGTAACGTAGATACTTTCACTGGAACAAGGTGAAGCTGCATAGTGACATTGCAAGTCCCAAGGCTAACTGCAGTAAAGGCAAATTCAAAGACCAGGAGTCTGAGTTCCCATCTCATTATTCCCATGAGGTGATGGGGTGTCTGGACCCAGGTTCTCTGCTGTTCTCTTCCTACCGTAATCTACGACTCGCTTTCTGCGCTCTATATTCTTACAGAGTAATCTTTAAATTCACTTTTATGTCCTTTCACTAGTATCAATGGGTATTTTGCACTGATGTGAGTAGCAAATGCCAAATGGTCAATCAAGATAATGGCTTATCATCAGTTCCTTCCCTTAAAACTCAATCATGGAAGTGGGGAGAGTGTCATGGTCTTTAGAGCATGTTTCAATTAATATAGGTCTCTGAATGTTAAAGGGATAATCTTGGACTTTATCTGAAAGAACATGGAGCTGATGCAGATCTTGAAAATAGTTGCCAATCACTTAACTGTAATGCACTCAATTTTTGCATGGGCATATCAATAAAAACATGTAATATTCTTTTTTTTATTAAGCAAGTACCCTTTTTCAGTAACAGATGGTGCACACAACTGTGTAAGTCTTTGGTATGTGAGCTTCTCTGTTTGCCAGGGGCATATAGGTGTAAGGCATTTTCTCACTTGCTGCAATATTGGCTGGATAATGAGTGTATTTCCAATAAACCAAGCCCCTATAGGAATTTACACGTACATTAATTTCGTTAAGAAACAGTTTGACTTAGCCATTAACTGTCTCTTTTTAATAATCCTGTTCTTCATTTTATATTGATACTGACAACAATTGTTCTTTAAAGAATTGCTTCGAACCCAAAGGTTACTTAGAAAATATCAGACTCTCAATGTGCAGAGTAACAGCAGAGTCTTTTCCAGCTATTATTAGTATCTTAAAAACTCATCTCTTTAGATTCAATTACAGATTACAACAATGTAACTGTTCTTCTTCTAAAAGGACATACTTCTGGATGCACATTGAGGAGAAAAGTCCTTAATACTACAATTCTGATAGATACCTTCAGAAATAAATCAGTCTCTTCATTCTTTTTATGTTAAGGTTTTCAGTGATAAAGTTTTGGATTGATGTCTTTTCTTTTTTTGCCTTTTTTTTCAGGAGCAGGTTTTTTTTTTCTTTTGTCTCTGGAGGTTAGTGGGTGTTGCCTGGTGAGGGTGATGTTGAAATTGTGCAGAGCATTTGAGGTCAAAATCAGCTTTGCTTTGTACCTTTTGCCTCCATCCAAAGTCAGATGCGACAGTTGAAGTTAGCCTTTAGGATTCTCATTTGCTATTAGTATCAGGATCGTTTGCATAGCTTTTATTAAAGCTAATCAGTGTGAAGCTATGTGGGTGCTGAACATTTTGCCCTTTTGACATACTCAGTAACTCAGAAAAGAAAATGTGTAAACATTACCATTTATTGAGACATAAGATGCTAAAAGTCTTAAACCACTGAAGAAATAGAGTGTTACTGCACCTTTGTTTAACAGGTCTCTGATTCTGTGCTTTGGGGCATTGTCCCCTCAATCTAAAATCACAGAACAAGAAAGGAAACATTGCTGCTGAATGAAATACTGTCAAGTCCCTCCAGCTCAAAAGGCAACTAACACAAACATTTTTAAAAAGCATACTGCATGATCAGATTAATCCTTCAATATTCAGAAGTGTAGTTGACCTTTCAGCCCTTTAATTCTGAGGTTAGGCAGTTCTGGTAGACCTGTAAAGTCCAACAAGTAGTCTTACTTGCTTGTGAGAGCCTCTGACTGAAGCTGGTTTTGCCACCAGATGCACGCAGCTGGGTCAAAATGCACCTACCGCATTTTACATAGTCTTGACCCCATGTGATGTGTTTTCACCTTGAAATATTCATCTTTTTTGAGTGTCTCTCTGACGTTCTGCATACTGCTGTTCGACATCTTCCTAACAAAGTTAATGGTTTTATTGCAGAGGTCTAGGAGCCATCATATCCTAATACATTTCTAGGATTGGTGGTTTTGTGCTGTACCTCCATTAAGTAGTAATTATTCTTATAATAAAATTATAAATATAAATCAAATTGTATTTGATTTTTAAAAATTTTTAAAGATTATTTTAAAACTGTTTTCATAGAACCACAATGTTTCTGGAACGCATTCTTGTTTAAGCAAGGCTTGTTTTGGGTTGGTTTAAATAATTGTAACTAAGTTGGTTTAAAATCACATTATATGTTATAAATAGTGCAGCTGCTTATGGTAGACAGGCTATTCTTACAGCTAGATAATCCATTTCATAGTTTGGAAAGCTTACACTGCAGACAGGGAAGAAGGAGTCTTGACCTTTTCTTTCTTACTCAAAAAAAACCCCAAACTCACAGCTGCGTCTGCACAGCCCTTAATTCTTGTTCTGTAGGCCGCATCTTCAGCAGGTGGGAGAGGGGTATCATCAGCAAAGAACAGGAACAAAAGCAGCATAAATAGTAACCGCCCTAACCAAAAAGTGGATTTAGGTTCTCTCCAGCTGCAAGATTTCAACTGATGTGGAAATGATATAGCTTAATTGATTTTACTGGAGTTATATTCACACTGAACTTCAGCTGGGAATTGAGCTCTCAGATTCTGAAACCTCTGTTTAGTGACTGTGTATGCCCTATCCATAGCATTAAGAGGAAGAAATGTGAATTGACAACAGAGCTGAAGGTAAATTAGGGTCAAGTCCTAGGATGGAGCAATGTACGTCATTGCTGTAGTGAGTAGGAAGCTTTTACGTACATCATTAAAAAGCAATAAAGGCTCTGAAGTTGGCAGTTTCAGCAGGGAGAAATCCCCATGACTTGCCTTCCGTAGGGAGAGCTGGGTCCTTATGCCCAATATAGAAGAAAATACTTTCATTCCTTGAAGTGGAAGCAACATAGTTACAGAAAAATAATCAGACTCTTTTTTTTTTTTTTTTTTTTTAACATTTGTCCTTTAGATTTATTTCAGTCATGATTTTGTGGATCTTAATTAAGCAAGACCTTCACAAATTCATAAAGTCTCCCCATGGTACAAAAACCAAACCAGTCAGACATGCTTGCAGGTGTAACAAATTGTTACTACAAAGCTAGTTTAAGCATGATAATTTTTCAATTTTTTTCTGCATTTTCTTAAAAATGGACTTTACCCCGTGTTCCATCATGTGTTTATAAATGGTGTCTTTTTAAAGACATTAGGGAGTGCTTTAGCTAGATGTATGGAAAAGCAATCCAGGTAAGGTGGTGGTTTTTTTCTTTTATATAGTATGACTGTAAATGGTTTAGAGGAAGAGAAAAGGGACAGCATTTTACTGTGCTTGCATGGCACCATGCCCAGAGATATCTTTTTTGTCTCTTATATATTTTGTTGTAATACTATTTTTAAACATAAAGTGTTAGTCATGAAAAGTCAAGATTTTAGAAGTAGCAGTAGCCATGACAACCTTCACTCTTGGGCATGCAGTTCAAGGTCTTTCACTGCGTGACCGGACAATGTGGGCTGCAGGTGACTGGACAGTTACTCTATATAGTAAAAATAGTTATGACTTCATTAAAGACTACTTTTTCCAGGTTATGCAACAAATTAGCAGCAAACTGCAATTCAGGAAATTATTTCCATCAAACAATAGGTAAAAGAGACTTCTGTGCAAGCAAGGACTATGAGAAGGGGCATGTTTTGTGGCATTCTTTCTCTTTTCTGTTTTCTCCTGACATTCTGTGTCCTTTTCTTCCTTTCCTTCCTTTCTTTTTCTTGTTTTTCTATTTTTCTTTGTTTTTGTTCTTCTGTCTTTGTACTGTCTTTGTACTTCATAGCTGAAATCGAGTAGGCAATTTTGTGTGTTTTGACTTAGGTCTTGGGGAGAGGGGTTGTTAATCACCTGAGGTGGCATTTGTGTTGCTTGCCTCTTAATGCTGAGACTAATTGAGAATAACATGAAGTCAGAAACTGATACATTTGCAAAGTTGTTATTAAAATAAATTAAAGCATGGTTTTTTAGCACTCTGTTGAGGTATTAACGAATAGGGTTGGGAAACAACATTACGAGGTATTTAATCTTTCTGCAGGATTCGGTTTTGTGGTAAAACAGTTGTCTGCAGATTGCACAGCAGAGCTAAAACAAAGTAAAAACCAGGTTTTTGTTAAATGAATACTGCCCATTCTGTTCAGTGAATGAGAAAATTATAATGACGCTGCAACTAGTGCAAAACCAGTAAAGGTTTATATAACATAATGCATATATACAGTTACATAGTAAAGTTATATAGTAATTTTAATTGTCATTTCTTGTATTTGTAATATGTCTCCAGAAATTCTTCATTATCTTTGGAAGAATTTTATGCATCCTGTTTAGTTTATCTCTTTTTATATTTCTAAAATACAAAGTTATGCAAACAGTATTTTAGAAATAAATATATAGACAGTATTTTAGAAGTAATTGTAGATTGTAAATAACTTATTAGAAATAAAATTTATTACTATAGATAGAATTAACTATGGTTAGATTGTATTATAATTTATTTCTAAATATAAATTTATATTTTTTATATATATCAAATCAAAGAATAAATATCTTCCATTTTAGACAATTGCTTGATTAGTTCTATGAATTTTAAGGAATTTTTACTTTTCAGTTGAACAATAAGAGCAAAGCTAACCTGCATTTTTTATAGAGTCGTTTGGGAATGGAATAGGAAAAAATTGTATCCAGGCAACAGCGCTTTAATTTATAGCTTCTTAGGTCCACTTGCTCAATGTGAAACCATTTTCTGAGTGAAAAAGAACATCTTACATAAACCACTTGTTTTGTATGCTCTTCCTATGTCTGCCTTTCTGGTAGACAGGAGAGTTCCTCCTCATTAATACACAGCTAACAGTCAACAAGTTAACAGTTAGTTAACTTGTGTCTGTATCCGTAGAGGCGTAAACATTAAAGTATGCTGACAGCAGTGTAAAGTGCGATAGATTGACAGGCAACGGCCTCTGTACTTGAATATGAATATTAGGCACTGGCTTTCAAATGGCAGGAGGAAATCAGCGTAAAAACCACACTTCCTTTGCTAAGGATCTGGTGGTGTCTGCTTATTGGCGGACATCAGTGCGAGAACCTTCTGTTCTTGCTCTGTTGAGGTGGTGAAGACCCGCGGACTCCCTTCCCTGAGCCCGCGCATGGTGACCCTGTCTGCTGGGAGGGAGGACAGCAGGGAGTTTGCCCTCGTACCCCAGAAACAGGCTTGGATGGCAGGGAATAGGGAGGTAATGCGCTGTGGACTGTGACAATTAATGAAGTTGTGCGTGCTAAGCGGAACACCTGGGAAATTCCAGGGGGGAGGAAGAATTTGGGCAAGAACAAGGTCCACCAGGGCATTTCAGATTATCTGGTATAGGGACAACTGGGCATGGCAGGCCTCCCCCAAGGGAAGTAAAAGGTAGCCTGGCGCTTGCTGCTAGTACCAGCTTCTCTGTTAGCCAGGTCAAACTGGTCTGTACTGGAAAGACCCACAGAGGTAAGAATCCTGCACGTGATCCAGCATCTTCAATTAGAGTTTGGTTTTTATTCATTTGTACAAAGTAAGAGAAGAGGTAAATCTGGCCCCAGGAGAGGTCCTTGTGATCCTTGTGGCGCACAGACCAGTTACGTGCTGCATGTTTTTTATCTCACGCGGAAGCCAACTAAGAAAATTATTACAGTTACACATTTTATAATTATTTATGTAATAACCCTTATTTCTTTACTAACTTGGACATAATCATATTTTCCTGTATATTTGACTTCACACCCACATGACAGATCAGTAACTTCTGTACTTGAAGGCAATCTTCTCTAAGGTGTTAGAGCATATAGTGTGTGAGCGTGTGAGAGGTGAGCATGGACTCCATTACATTTACTTTAAAGGCTGATATATGTCTCTGATTTTGCTTTTGAGCTGTGGCAGATGTGACTCCTAGGTTTCTTTGGCATTGGTATATAGCTGCAAGTCTGTGACACTCCACATCTAAATCTATCCGTGATAGAGCTATGACTGAAGAATAATTTTTGTCAGGACTACCAGCTTTTGCTGTGGCTCTTTTGAAACACTTCTAATAAAGTTCTAGTATTTAACTTTTTTAATTTCCAAGACTGTCCCTTGGACTTTAAAGTCTTCTTTTTCTCAACTGTAAATCCAGCTGCACCAGCATAAAAGAAACCTGTCTCATATACTAAGAAAAATGTGCACCTGGAAGGCAAAAATGGGAAAAGGATAAGTATATTGAGATCCTACGCTTCATGGTGCTAAAGGTTTCATTTTTCTTGAAAGAAATAGCCTAGTCTTTTAGGAACTACTAGTTTCAGCTATTTTTTTGAAATAAAATGCACTGGCATTTTTCTAAGTATTTCAGAATGGCTCAGGAAGTTCATTAAACAGCCTATGCTAGGGTACAACAGTGGAAAAAAACCTGCTCAGAATTAAGTTATATTTACTGATGGGAAGTCAGTATACTTCTCTGTTAATGATTCTAAAATGATAATGCAAAATATCCTGTAGTTCTTAAAGGAGAGTGGAATTTCCATTTTTTCTTATGTTTTATACATTCTTGGGAACACCTTATTTTGTAACTTTGGAAGAATTTACCTGTATTTTCACTCTTGTCTGAAATCTTTTTATCAAACTCTACCTCATTGAATGCTTATAACAAAGCCACACGGTGCATTTAAGACACAGATGATTTATTAGATTTATTACTGGTCATGACCTTTATTTAAAAGTTGCTAAACGTTTTTCATGGCAAAAGTGATAATGTTGAAGTTGCGTATCTTTACAGAAATATGCAGTATGCCTAACATAGCATCCCATGAAAATCACAAATTATCTCTTCTGAAACACTCAGGCAAAATTGCCTCTGAAAATGATGTATTTTCAATGGCGATTTACCTAAAAATCAGTGGAAAATTGTTAATAAAATGAGGCTAGCCAAAACTGAAAATTGACTTCTGGTTGTCCCTGCCTGCTTTCTCACAGTTTTGAAGGTATGAGGCATCTGTCCTTGGGCAGTATTTGCCTCAGAGATTCCCAGTTCTCACCTACACTCACTACTTTGTAAGGCTCTGCATTGCACTGCATAGAAGATACAGAATAGGCTCAGGCCTGGGGTATTAATTTTCAACCTCGGTGGGCTGGGTTTTGTTTTTACAATATACAGAGCTCTAGAGCAAGAGCTGTCACAGCTTACTGAGTTCTATGTGTTTCTTTAGATAAACTATTTTCTTGCGACATATGACTCCTATGAACCATGCAAAATTGTGAGGGAGATGTGGGACCTCCATCACTGATAATCTCACAAGACAACAATTTAGTCTTAAAGCTAATTCAAAACTTCAGCAGAAGAGAGAGAACAGACCTGACCTGGTGAGGAACTGATGAGCTGCATTCTGTATAACTGGAACTTATGGAGGTCATTCTGAGCCTTGCAAATGATGAATTGCAATAAGGAAGCTGAAAAATACCAGAATGTTAAATCACTGTCTCAGGACTTTCCTGACAAACAGGCACCTCAGCTTGAAAGCAGTCTGCGGTTGATTAAACTCTTTTGTCAGTGCTATGTTAGAGAGGCTATGAAAAAGCAGATACCTCTTCCAGAAAACAAAGCAGAATTTAAAGCCTCTTCAGGGCTGAGAATCCAGTGTCATCATTATCTTAAGTGAAAAGGTTTTTGTAAGGTGAGAACAAGGACTGATAATTTCCTGAAGCAAAATTCTATTTGGTATAAAGAAAAGAGGATTTAAGACTAAAAGTCTACACTGTAAAGAAACAAAACAAAGGCTTGTCTGTCTAGGCTTTTATGTCATCAGCTGTCACAGTGGGTCTCTGTAGGCAGAGGACTTTCTGCAGAGAATGTGATCATAAAGTTATTTCTGTTTTGCAGATAGTGGTAGGAACAAATTTGAGGTGTGTTTTCGATTTAAACCTGCTTTAAGAAAGCACAATGGTTCCAATTCTTACACTGCTGCAACAGCAATGTGAAACAATATAAACTATGAACAGGAAAAAAAGGTGGAAAATTGGTCCTGTAAGTTGATCTGATGCTTACATGTTTGAAGAAATTGCTTCAGGAAAACTGTGTTAAAAGAATGTTTTTGGATTCTATGTAGCAACAGCTGGACATAAACCAAACCAATTAATGTAACCTAATATAACATAAGATCTGTGAATATGTTTTTACATGATTTATTAAGGTCATTACGTGACCTGTCTGAAGGTGGTTAAGTAACTCGGCACTGGTAATGAGGTTAACAGAGTTTGATCTTTAAGTCACAAGCTCATATCAAGATGAATTGTGTAGGCAGAGCTAAAAGTAAGGATGCTCTTGGTCTGCTGCAAAGCATTCTGCTGTCCTGCTTATCCTTACTCAGATAAATGACAAAACAAAACCACATATAGGCAATTAATTAGTCTTCTAACTTCTAGGGGTATTGCTGTGAACACAGTGAGGTAGCAGCTTATAAATAAGCTTCTGCTGTTACCAGTCTGTGTGTGTCTGGGCTGCTGTAGGGATTTGTCCCCCTGAAAAAGCAGTTTCTGTGACAATTTATTTGAGTCTTCAATAAAAAAGAAAAAAGACCTATTTCTAATGGGCCTTTTTGATAACATCCTTGGGTTTGTGTGTTCGGATGTGTCAGAAATCTTAGCAGTCAGTGCAGGGTTTTGCCTGCGCTCTGTTAGAAATAGGATCTTGTAATGTAGTATTATTTCCGGGCCTTCGCTATTTGTAACATGGATTTGTTTGTGTGATATATTAGTGTACAATTAAATCAATACCCTGATTCAACACCTATGGAACGAGAGCACTGTTTTTCAAGTTATGTTCCTGTGGGCCAGTTTCATAAATTGAAATTGCTTGCTCATGAACTTGGCTTTTTGTGGAGGGGGGGTGTTCAGCAATATTGTTTATAGACTCAAGGTTTCTTTGATATTCAAATGGATTGGTATTGTCAGGAAGCATATTCTAATGTTTGTTTACACTGCAGAATTCAGAATATTTTTTGCATTTTCCACATAGACCTGGCGTCTATTGACCCTGGGTGAATTAATTGGTATGTGAGCCAGCACTTGCTAGACTTTCTCAGAAAAGTGTAAAGAACTGTACTTATTTTTGTAAGTCAGATTACACAGGACTCTTAGTTCCACATTCCTTTTATTCCATTAAGATACATGTTTTATAATATATATATATTATATATATAATATATAATAATATAATATATATATATAAAAATATATAATATATAATATATATTTTAACTTTTGGAGAAGAATCCTGCACTGTTCATTCATCTGTAAAGGTTCTTAGAGTCTTGGTTCATGGGAATAGAAAATTCAGGGATCAAAAATCCCCATTTAGTATTTTCAGTTATATAGGAAGTGTTATTGTAACTAGACAATTGATTCTCACTAAAGTTAATATAATTTAGGAAAATTAATCCTAACTGTATATTTAGTTACCTAAATACCCAAGCAAGTTTTAACCTTAATAGCTATAAAAATTCCTGGAGCTCAATACCCATGACACTGAAACAGTTAAGTTTTCAGTAATGAGATGCTGTTAGAGACTTGCTAAGCAGTAAAGAATTGTTACAGAACGCTAAGATGAGAGAACTGTGAGCTGTGACCTCCTGGTGGCGTTGGCAGATATGATACGTGGAGGCACTGCATCATTTTGTTACAAAGGCATCTTTTTACCTGTCAGGAGGTAAAGGGAGCGTTTATTGTGATGCTCACTTTTCCATCAATCTTTTCAATTTGTGTAGTGAAGTGGAACTGTGGTGTTTACTTTCAGAACTGACATCCTATGGATTTAGAAACTGTCCCAGAGTTTGTAGGTGTTTTCTGCAGGGCATGTTGTGCAACGTGTCCTGTGTATGGGATGTAGAGCATGGCAAGGCCTGTTGTGTAGGTCATGTTTCAGAGTTATTTAATGGGTTGGCAGTCAGCTGTTTCAGGACACTGACATTATCTCAGGGTTCTTTCTAACATGCTCTAAAATTGAAAATACTCCGAAAACTAGAGTGAAGTTATGAAATTTCATGTATGTCATGGAGAAAAATGTGGGGAAGTTATTTTGGACTAGTAACTTTGGGTTGGCATTTTTTCAGTTTTACTTACAAGCTGTGTGCTGCTGTCTTCATTTGGGAGGACGTATGTGCGTTCTGATGAGCAGCTATTGAACTGGTGTATGTTAGGCCACCTGGTTAATTGCTGATCACAATAAACAAAAAACACCACCAAGGACCAGGGCAAGATCAGAGGAATGACGATGGGCAGAGGAACCCCTGTAACCTTGTGCGAAGTACACTGAATCAGGGACTTGGCATCAAAAATCACCAAATAAAATCAAAGGCCATCAGAAGTGTATGGTTGGACCACTGTACGTAATGCAAAAGCCAAGATAATTTAGGAAAAAAACCTCTCACCCCACTAACTGAGGGAGGTCCTCCCTGAGGTTTGAACTGGAAGCAGAGAAATCCGATACTTTTTTTGGGAACCTCTTGCACAACTTAATCCATTATCAGTCTATGTTTCTTCAAAAGATATCGCTGTTTCTCTGACCCAGGAGGCTCCTCATGCACTGTATGCAAGAATAACAAGTGTGAGCAAAATTATTCCTCTTGTAGTAAGTCGGTGAAAAAAACCCGATTATAATGTGTTGCTAAGACCATTGTCAAGTGTTTAGCTGAAGGTGAGACTACAGATCTTGAAATACTCTTCCAGTTCAAGGTCTTGCAAAAATTCAGCTTTTTGTTGCCAGAAAGTTCTTTTCCACCATAAAAATAAACACAGCAAACATTTTAGATAGTGGAGAGCAGCTAAATGGATGGTATAAAAAAAAACAAGTTTGTACTATTTCAGATTCCAAGTGTTACTGTAAATTTCATACTCAAAGGAAAAATGTCTTATCTAGTGGCTTATTTGAATTTACTTCCTATGCAACTACAGGAAGTACTTCGGTAATTTCTCTTCACAAAATTCCTAACGTTAGTACTGATGAAAGACAGTGTTATAATCATGTTACATAGCCAGCCTGTGCACAGAGGGATTAATTTGAAACAGAAACAAACATTGAATCCATTCAGGATATTGACTATTTGCTTGGGATCTAATCCTGGTTCAGTAGCTTTACATACTGCTCGGATATAAAAAAATGTTTTGTGTCTGTGTAAGACTGAGGAAAAACAATAACCCGAAACTTGCTTTAGGTTATTAAAGAGAGGGAAAGAGTTCAGTTAAGGGCATGATAAAGCATTTTAACACAGTATTTGCTTCATTTAGATCGAAGTTAACAAATAAACGATTGCTGCTTTTCCAATAAATACTCTGTTGTATGTGACTATTGTCATAGAAGATCCTGATCCCTATCTAGAGCCCTAGGGATTTTTTGTAATAAAAATCCTTATTCCTGAGTCTGTGGCAAGCCCTTTCTTACTTAGTTTCTACTTAATAGATAATCTGGAAACTGTAACTCAGTCACAAAAGAGAAACTGAAGTGTGGAGCGTGTGAAGGATTCAGCTCTGCAGAAGACCCTCATGTAGCTTTGAGATTGATGTGTGAGCATTATGAATCACAAAGATCCTCCTGAAAGCATGAGCAACACATCTTTCCCTTGGCAGGTGTGACTGTGTCGTGTCCTTGGTGCTGCAAGTCTCAGGGCAGGCTGCTTAGAGCTAGTGCTGTTTTTCACAGAATCACAGAATGGCAGGGGTTGGAAGAAACCTCTGGAGATCATCTACTCCAACGCCCCTGCCAGAGCAGGGTCACCCAGAGCAGGTTGCACAGGAATGCAACTGGGCAGGTTTTGAATGTCTCCAGAGAGGGAGACTCCACCACCTCTCTGGGCAGCCTTTCATCTAGCCACATTCAAACCAGTCCTTTCTTGCTGCCCGAGACATTTCGCAAAGGTGGATTCAGCTTTGTGTTGAGCTGTAAGTGGAATATAGAACTTCAGTTTATAAAACAAAAGTAAAATTTACCCCAAGAAGAAATTGGTCCAGTCTCTTTCAAGTAAACACACTAGAAATTTTCCCTCCTGTCCAGCTTAGTTGAAATGTAGACCACAGAATAAGGATAATTTTGCATATTCTCTTAATCTGTTAGCGATTTTGCTCATATTGCTTCCCTGCCTGAAAACCACCTGTTGGCTGCCATTTTCTATGCTCTCTGGGACCCTCCTCCCTCATGTTCAAACCACTTGGGCTAGTGTTTTTTATGCTGGTGAATATGAGGTGCACAGCTCCATGATTACATTGCTGTTTCAGGTATCCTTTTCCATTTTAGATTTGTGTAGCTGAAAAATCTCTGCATGCATTGGCACTTCTTTTGCTCCATGTAAGTTGTTTTATTCTTGCTTCTAGAAATTTCTCTTCAGTTTCCTGTTTCTGTACTGTTCAGTACTCATCATTCGTTAGTTTGGTACCAGTTGCTTTTCTTTATCTTTTTTTTCTGCTGTTTTGAATATTGTTTCTGTTGCCTTTGCAGTTCTGTTCTGTATGGTTTTTGTTCGTGCTTTTCAGTAGATACCTCTTTCATTTCAGAAGTTAGAAAAAGTAAAATTTTAACCTCTATTTATTGGAAACAATATTAATGGCAACTTTACTGACAGTTTGAGATTTGTAAAATGACATTGTATGTTTGAGAAGTATTGTAGAACTGTCCTCGAACCTAGCTTGAGACATTTCTTAAGAACTGACAAAGACAATACTCAACCTGAGATTTTTAGCATCTGAAGAGAAAGAGGATCTTATAGTGAACTTCTTTGAACTGCCTGTTTTCTCCAGAAGTGGGGCTGAAGTGCACTCATAATCCATAGTGGAGAAAAAAAGCAGAAAGGGAGGAAATAGCAATAAATCCTACACAAAGGAGTAAGTGCTTTGTTTCATTCTGTATCTAAGAGTCTGACCTGTCCCACTTCCTCACTCTGTCTAGCTCTCTGGCTGCTTTGTACCTCTGCGGGATCACTTCCTGCTTTTATCTTCCTCTTTTTCTCTCTCTCCTCCTATTTTTTTCTTTACTGTTTGTTTTTTTTTAAAGGGCTTTGGTGTAGCAAAAGCATAGCATGCCTGGCAGGTCAGCTATTAGTAACAGTGACCTGAAAATCTCTAAGCCTTTGGGCTTTCAGATCCCAACACCTCTGCTGTGTCAAGGGCACTGAGAGTATTAATGAGCGCATGTGAAGTCTTTGCAACGTCATGTGGTTGATAGCCCTAAGTCATGATGAGCAGCAGTCTCTCCATCTAAGCTAATGCATTTCAGCCATTCTGGGACCTTTCCCAGGCAGAGATTATTAACCCTCGATAATGATTTCATTGTATGAGCAGGTGATCTCTAAAAGCTTGAAACCAAACACATTTGCCTTTGTAGGGTTGAACATGATGTGAAATTAAGCACTGAAGTGAAAGTGTAGTGTACACACATAAACTCTGCAAAAGGTGAACCCAGAGAGAATTATTTGCATGCACAAAGTCTGCAGATGCTCTTGAATTTTCTATCACAGAATGACATTTAAGCATCTACTGCTGTTTTTAATTTTTGTTTTATAGCTGCTCTCTGAAAAGTCTTTATATAGCCCTTACAAAGTTCTAAAAAATGTTTCAGTTTAGTAGTGTTAGATGTTAGCAGCGTGATGAACTTGCAATAAATCAGTGGCATGTCCAAGAAGAAAAATAATGCATCACCATCTGTAACGAGGAAAGAGCTCTGTCCTGGTTATGAAACACAGCTCAAAGATAGCACTCACTGAGTCACAGCTCTACCACAGTTCACATAGCTGGTGTAGGTGAAGCTAAACTCTGTTCAGAGATACGTCTTACAATTTTTCAAATGAAGGATTAGCTCAGCTCAGGTTCAAGTACAGCACCTTGCAAAATGAAGCTGGAGCATGGTTCATCCCAAACAGTCTGCAGACAAACATAGTAACTTTTAACACGTCTCTACTAGCTGCAGCAGACAAGAACGTAGTATATTCTAGGTCTTTAAAATAATCAGTGTAATCACATAATGGTGGTATTCTCCAAGAAAATAAGATCTTCTATATCATCATCTTGAATATCAAAGAACAGTTATGAGACATCCCTGTGGTCAATAGTAGCTGGCTAAATTGACAACAGCAATTACAGGCTGTATACCTTTATTATGTGATTTAAAGTTTAATCAATACTGAGTTATTTTAAGGAACTGCCTGCAATACAGTTTCCAGGTAATGATGGCCCTGTAAAGAAGGGAGGAAAGTATCTAATCCTAATGTAAAAAGAAGAGAAAGCGTTCTACTCAAAACCTTTTTTTTTTTTTTTAAATCATTAAGAATATGTATTGTGACTATACATTGAATATATTTTTCATCCCAAAGTGTAAATAGGGATCCTGAATGAAGGAAGAAATGCACTGCAAATACATTCATGTTTTACAAAGGAGAGTAGCATTATTCCCCTTTCTCTGAGAAACTAATATACCGACAGGTTAAATAACGTGCCCAAAGCAATGCAGCACTGGTGACTGGCTGAGGCTTGAGACAGGTATTCAAGTTTTTCACTGTCACTTTACAGTAGCTTTCCTGAATTTCTGCTATGTGCACATTATATATTTAAAGCAAACAACTATAGTGACAGAAGATTGATGGTTACAATATATGCTTGTTGCTCGTGTATGTGTAAAAGTTACAGACATAACATTTAATATATATTTTTGCATGTTAATTTATTCTTCCTTTTCTGTGAAAGTTCTCTCTCTATTGAATTCTGATTGGGTAAAAAGCATTCTCTCGTGTGTCTTTGCAACTTTATATTTGACGCAAGTCAATTAGAAATATGATCAAACTGTGCAACAAAATAATCTGAGGCTTTCAGTGCATCTTCTCCTTCTGTCTCATCAGAATAGCAAATCGGATATTTTATGTGCAGGAGCTTCAGTGTTTGTGATTTCTGTTTCTTTAGCGTCACCCCTGCTGCACATAGATTGTTCACCAGAGGTGTAATTAGTAAGATATTTCAAGAGCTGGGATCACTGGCAGATAGTTCATCTTTTTTTGCAGATATTTAAGGGATAGAGACCTGTGAGAGAGTGGAAGAGAAGCATCTGCAGTACAGACAAGCTGAAATTTGAAGAAGGAAAATGTAAGCATGTGTAATGGCTGAGAAGAGTACTGGGTAACTTACGGACAGCAAAAAAGCTGCAGGGGAAGCTCAGGGGAAACAATAGAGTTCAACAGGCATTGGACCTTGAATTATTATTTTACCATAGGCTAGTGGTACGGTATGGCCAGATAAAGGAGCTGCCTATAGCTGAGAATTTTTAGGCCTGAACGGGGCTGTGTGTCAAATACTCTTATAGTCCCTAATATCTTGCATCTTTTACAGAGATACCTTTTAAAAATGCCCCATGCCTCCTAGTTGGAGTAAGAAGAGGTTAGGCAGCAATTACTTCAACAGAGGGGAACGTTGTGCACAAAACCCATGTCAGGATCCGTTTTATATCAGGACTGGGACTATTCCAAGATGCTTCAAAAGTTATCCACAGAGACTGAGCCTTTTGTTCTTTCTTTCTCCTTTCATCCTGTTATTTTTGTTCTGGCATTGTATAATGTCTCTCTTGTGACTCGTCCTTATCAGACATATTCTTAAACAAAACTAAACCAGTTGTGGCTGACCTGATAATAAATTGGACAAGCTAGCAATAAACGATACTTGTGTGGGAAGCGAGAGCAAGATCGTTTGTGTAAGGCTGAGTTATGATACCTCAGAGGATGCCCGTCAAATCCAAACACTGGGGAGAAAGCCATGTCAGGGTGGATATATGGCTGACAGCATACCTGGGACTTCTCTGCTCTTTAGCTGCCATTGAGAGTGCTTGCAGAAAACCAGACCCAAGCTGTGGTTTGGATAGGGGTTTTAAACCTTTCTACTGCTATATTGGTAGTATATTTCTTTTCTGAGAGAGAAATTTTTGTAAAGCCTAGAATTGTCCAATTGTAATAAAAAAGTGAAACAAATTTTGAATGAAGACACATTTTAGTTCTGAGTTGTTGCAATAAACCTGTATCTATGCTGATGTCATGCAGTAATGGTTATTGTGGACATTGTACAAATCTCTATATGACATATTCTGTTTCCTCTCTGTATAATCCTAATTTAGGTCTAACACGGGAGTGCAGTTTTTTTATATGTGAAATTAGTGACAGGTAGATTTAAAAACTAAAACATATGTCTACTGCTTTGCTTGAGTAAATGAGTTCATGTGACTTAGTGACCTTTCTCGGCATTAATTCACCATTTCTTCAAATAATTAGTGCTCTTTTAAGTAAAAAAACCCAAAACCAAACCAAACCAAAAAGTTCATTCTTCACTGATTTGAGGGACCTGGTTTATCTCCTGGTGTTTTCAGCAGGCATCGCTATTGGAGAATACAACTTTTAAAAAGGTGTGGGTTTTTTTTTCTTTGAATGTGTGTAATTTTGGATCCTAGCACTCTCTTTTTTACTTTATTCAGTGCATACTCACAGTTTATAAGTCAGTACAAGATGATGTACTGTGCTTCTGAAACTTTTTATTAACCTGTGGTGCTTGGTGATTATCAGCCAGCAGATTTCTTTTTCTGCCTGTGTTTTGAGATGAAGCCTCTGTAGTTCTGTACTGCAGTTGTAGCCTAGCGATGCCCTGCTGTTTTAAAAGTTTTTTTTCTCTAAATATTTAATTTGAGCCAAGCTAATTTAGGAAACTCCTGCCACTGGCATTGCTACTGAAATTAGCGTAATGTGAAAATCAGCTTAATGAGCCTGAAGACAAGAATTTAGGTCTGGTTTTGCATGCATTAAGTGCATGCAACAGCTGCTCACCTGTCAGGAAATTCCTTACCTTCAAATCAGTGAGACCTGCCAGTTGCATTGTAGCAGAAAGCAATTAAAAGTTAGTTTACCAATGACCCACGCAGTGAAAATATTATCCTTCATCTCTTTAACAATATTTTTTTTAATAGAAAAATGGTAGTATATGTGTGTGGTCTAAGGATGTATTTATGTACTTACACACCTTTTTTTTTTTTTATGTGCAGATATAAACCAAAGGAAAGTCCTGAGAAATTGCTACAGCAATAAGTAATAATTCTATCTCATATTGTATAAAATGTTATATGATTTGGTATGCTGCATTTCTGTGCATAGTATTCTACTGGACTTGCCTGGGAACAGAGTCTGAAGCTTAAATATAAATTCGTGGTATATTTTCTACAACGATCAGCGTGCTTTTCATCAAAAGACTATTCATCTGTGCGGATTGTTTTTACCACAGATTACCACAAACTGCTGTTGCTTTCACAGTTTACAAGTTAATTGCATTGGTCAAATTTTTGTTTCCATAGGGGAAAGGCTTTATCTGTTCCCTTAATGGTAATTGATTTAGGAATGCAGACGCATTGCTTCTGATTTTCAAATGCAAATTTCACTTGAAAGTTTCTAACTTAAATTCTGGAGTATTTACATATTCTGTTAGATGATTTGGGCATTTTCTTTCTTTTTTTTTTTTTGCCCAGAAAAAACAGCTATCTAGCCACTGCGTTTTCTAAACAAACAAACTGTTCTTGTAGTAATGTTGCACTAATGATCACTTTAAATTTAGATCTTTCCAATTTGCTTTCTCTACCAAAAGATTCTTAAACTTCCCTGAGCTTTATTCCGATGCCGATGCATCCTGTTCTTGTTTTAGGCAGAGATCATCTAATACATCCAGTCTGGTATGATGTACAAAATCAGTACTTCACCATATCTACTTTGTATATACTGATGTTTCCACTTGAACAGTTCTTACGTTACAGAAATTTCAGTAGTCCTAAAAACGGGGTTGTAGTCCATAAACACAGCTAGAAGCAGGCAAAAAGGACATGAGATGGTCATTATGGCTTGGATGGGCGTACTCTTCCCTGGGTAAAAAACTGGCTGGATGGCCAGGCCCAAAGAGTGGTGGTGAATGGAGTTAAATCCTCTTGGTGGCCAGTCACAAGTGGTGTCCCTCAGGGCTCAGTACTGGGGCCAGTTCTGTTTAATATCTTTGTCAATGATCTGGACGAGGGGATCGAGTGCAGCCTCAGTAAGTTTGCAGATGACAGACACCAAAGTGGGCAGGAGTGTTGATCTGCTTGAGGGTGGGAGGGCTTTGCAGAGGGATCTGGACAGGCTGGATCGATGGGCCAAGGCCAACAGTATGAGGTTCAACAAGGCCAAGTGCCGGGTCCTCAGGCAGTGAGGTCCCTGATAAAGATGATGAACATTTGATGAGATTCCAGGGCAGACACTTGAGGAACATCAGTTGTTATCAGTTTATACATAGAGTATGAACCATTAGCCATGAGCCTGTGAGACTGATGATCCAGCCATTTTTTCACTCATCTACTTGTTCATGCAGACTGCAGCATCTCAGCCTGGTTACTGGAATGCTCATAAAAGCCTGTGTAAAATTACATTAGGTGACATCTGCTGTGCTTTCTTCATGCACAGATTTAATCCTTCTGCCACGTACCTTCTGGTTACATACAAAAGAAATGAAGATCTGCTGTGTCTTAGCAGCAGCAAGCTCTGAAATGAGAGCAAGGTATCTTCTGTAGGGTCTATTAAAAATACGACATACCTAGAAACTCTGTAAGGCACAAAGTCATCACATGAGGAAGAGCATGATTTTCTTCCCTTGTGCAGATTTTCAACATTACAGAAAATATCCTAACTTGCATGATGCTGAAAACAGTTCTGAGGTAGCAGAGAATTTTCGTCTAAAAAGATCAGAGCAGCCTACTTAAATATGTACTGTTCTGTTCACGCAAATTTCGCCTTTGAACTAGATGACCCTAACCTCTCCTTTTGGACCTCCTTCACTTTGTGTGAGTTCTTTCTTCTCCCCTTCCCTAGCCTGCAAATGCTAATTTGTCCAAGCATAACTTTTTTACTGAACAGTTGGCTGTGAGATGTCAGAGATCCACATTTTAGACTCTTTTATATAAGAGACTCTCTGAGTGAGCTTACAGGGTCATTTATGTCCAGTTTTGAACAGAATATCTATCCTAGCATTGGGAAAACAATTGGGTCATAGTGAAAGTGGTAGAATCCTGTAAAAAAACAAGAAAAGAAAAGTCTTTTTGGCCAATTGGCATTACCTGTCAAACTGTTTGAGAAATTCCTAAACATCTCTAAATTTACTCTATACTGTACTGGCAGTTACTATTTCTGGTTATCATTCACATGCCCTAAACTATAAAAATCTGCAGTTAATAAAGGCGTTGATCTTGTGGGTTCCCAACTGTCTTTACAAAGAGCATCTGGATTCCAGGGAAGAACAAGGCATCGTCAGGCTGTATCATTTGAACTGTTTAAACAGAGATCGGATCAGTCATCTCCTTGATTGTCTTACACAAGATGCCCAGTGTCATAATAGCGTCATTTTTATTGCTTTTCTCTGCAGTTTGCAGGAGGCTGTAAAGCTCATGTGTAACGAGGAATGTGAGAGGTTTTTGGTTTTTAGGCGTATCCTTGGGCAGTTTGATGCTACAAAAGTTTTGCTGCATTTTGCCTGTCAAAATGAAGGTATACATCTCCTCAGCACTACTGTCAAGCCTAGGGAGTGTCTTGGTAGATTGACCTAGCATGATGATGTATATACTCTGCATAAAAATAGTCTTGGCTTTACCCAGGCAGAGTTACAGCTCAAATACGCAAGAGAGAGAAAAATTGAGGAAAAAGTAGATATCGCTCTTCACACAAAGATCAGGGACATAGAAGTATCAGCAGCCTCATTTCAGGAAATGGCTAGCTCTGTCAGCTGGTGTGGTTACTGCATCTCGTCCCAGTCCTGCAGTCTGTTAGAAGTAAAATTTCACTGAATTTTAAATAGAAATTTTTCCTGTGTCAGGACAGCAAAATTGGAACTTCTAATTGTTTTGTTCAGTTTTTTTTTTTTTACAGCTTCAAATTTTATGATGATTGTAAAATTTATTGTTGATAAGCTATTCAGGGCATAATGTCCTTATTTTAAACTGGTTTTCTTTCCACAGTATAAGAGAAGAAAACAGTCATTTGCAATTCTAACCGTTCATTTTGCTCTGTTTGACAGAAGCAGCTTCATATGTTAAAGGAAAAGAGAACTGGAACCCTTCCACCTTCACAAAAGAATTGTTATACAGCAAATAAGAATTAGAAACTTATCAGTTACTCCTAAAGATAAGTACAATGTTTGTTACAAGAGCAAATTACATGCTCTTTTGCATTACGTACAGTAATTCTGTCTTCAGTTTCCTCAGTAATTTAAAGTAGCATTATCCCTCAGAGTGGCTGTGCTGTGGTAAGATAAACTTGAGAATGAAATGGAAACTGTAGAGCAGCAAAGGCTTCTTATCTCCCCGCTTTCTGCTAAATAAAGTAGATCATCAGTCATGAGAGTGGAGTGCACTGCCAAGTTATCTCAGCAAAGGACTCCAGTTGTACTGATGATGAAACTGTAAAAATAAGAAATCAGGGTGGCTTGTGGCGGAAATGATGCGTGAACAACAGATTCTAGTGTGGTATGTGGTGACCGGAAATGAAAGCAAATGGTTGGGTGGTCACCACGCCACAAGAGTTTGTAATGATTTTTCTGACAGCTCCACCACTAGACACTTCCTCATGTTCGTGGTGAAGAGCAGAAGATGGTGTATAGCTGGGGGTAGCCTTTCTTTCCTTAGAAAGAAGACTTTGGCCTGTGCATTTTTGGCATTTTTAAAAGGAGATGCTGTTGGCCTTAGTTTTCCTAAACCCCCACCATCATGCTGTCTCCTTTCAGAAGCGTATTGGTGGTATCAGTTGTCTTATTGAACATCTCTGTGGTGCTGGAAGGCAGCCTTCTCAGGGATTCTGTTTCCCCACCACTAAGGCCACATGGGTCTTTTGAAAGTCCAAACACTGACAGAATTCAACGGGTCACAGCCCACTTTGTCATGGCCCACGTATTGGTAATGGAGAGCCTAAGGCTTGAAGAGTAAGGAGTGGATAGTAAGTCTTGAGAGCGCCACTAATATATGTACCCATACAATTTTTTTAATCTGCCCTGATTTTTCAGATTGCGTATACCAGGCTTATTTGCAGTGTTGCTCGTGTGTGGTGTTCTTCTGGCTTTTGAAAAGTGCTGCTAAATTTGTATGTCAAGAATCTTCTTTTTGTGGCTCTTGTTTAGCATTTGTTCATGCTTATGTTGGCATAGGGTGGCTGGCATATGAGATTATTGGATCATAATCAGAGGCAGAACATGGCTGATTTGTAGATCCCATCACAGCTTATGCATACTTTAAGGAGAAGATATAAAAATCGTTTATTCTTCTGGGTATTATTTCACACAGTAGCTAAGGAACTGGGACACAGAGAAAACGTTATTCACAGGTTCATGCATAATCACAGTATGGCTTACTTATTGCCCACCAGTTTACACAACTTCAAAGTGAGTGACATATTCAACGTAAGTGAAGTATGAAAAATAAGATATTGTAAAAGCTAGTATGACTTTTCTGTCTCCATACTCCCTATCTTCAGTTCTAGATCTTTTCAGCCACTAAAATCCTTGGGTTTGCATTGCCATTAGCTAATGATGAAAGAGAGAAATACTAGCACTTACATATCTACATTTATATATATATAAAATATATATTTATATTTTTTATTATAATTAAAAAAAAATCCCAAACACTTCACCTGTACTCATATATATTGTAATGCTTGTATTAGGATGTGACTACATGATGAAGAACTACGCAGCAAATTTCACACCAAATTCTTGTTGGCAATATAGAAGCTCAAGTCACAAATAGTTCTTTGCTCTTAAGAATAAGGAACGAAGTTTCTTTTTTTGGGTGCTGTAATGCCATTATCCTGTAGATCTAAGTATTAAGGATGATTCACCTAGGAAACAGGTGGCATACTGCCCTGGCGCTTGCTAAGATTGGATTTTGTGTAAAAAGTTTCTGACCTTCCACATTTGCATTTAATTTACAGGATCAAAATGCTTTCATTTGCGTATTTTGGATGTTCATAGTTAAAGTGTAGCTATATTTTCACCTTCTTTCCCATCTCCCATGTGCAACAGTAGATGCAACTGGGCATGCCACTATGCTACTGCTTTTTTAAAATTCCAGCAGCCATCTTCAAGTCTAAGTTGTCGTTACTATATCTTATCTAACAAAAGAGAAGTGTTACACCTTTGCTGACTGTATTGGGAGTCCAGATGTAGGCAGATCACCTGGCTTTGCATAGTGAAAACCTCTTCTGAGCAGGGTTGGAAGTATCATTGTTCCAATTGGCAGCAGCATAGTGCCAGCATTTGAAGGCTTTCTGGAGCCAGCATACTTCTATCCATAAAGGAGTTGTTTTTACAAAACACTCCCTAGAGTAGGCAAAGCTTTTATGTATTCTTATTAATCAGTTAAAATGGTGCTTAAAGCGAAGAGGCTAATGACTTTAACTGTGGACTACTGCACTATGGTTGTTAAATACTGATTGAATTATATTGTATCACACAACCGCTGGTAGCTATTACTGAAATGCAAAACCATTGCAAGGTTGACATTTCTTTAAAAGTTTCTCTTTCAAAATGTGTAACATTGCTGTTCACTTTTTGGCTGGTAATTCTGAAATCTGGTTAGTACAATTTTATCAACTCCAGTTATTTTTTTGTTAACATCAGAGACTGAAGAACTCAAGCCTCAAGGAAGAAATATTTTAAGGATCAGTGGCTTATGAGGAGAATCTTGACATTGATAAGACTAACTTAAAAATCGAGATTATGGATAAGCAGAATGCAGCATTTGTTATAGAAACACAGAACCACAGAAGCATAGAACCATTTAGCTTGGAAAAGACCCTTACAATCATCAAGTCCAGCTGTAAATCTAATACTGACAAATCCACCACTAAACTGTGTCCATAAGTACCACCTCTACATGCCTTTTAAATCCCTCCAGGGATGGTGACTCAACCACTTCCCTGGGCAGCCTGTTCCAATGCTTGACAACCCTTACGCTGAAGAAATTTTTCCTAATATCTAATTAAACCTCCCCTGGCACAACTTGAGGCCATTTCCTCTTGCCCTGTCACTTGTTGCTTGAGAGAACAGACTGACCCCCCCACCTCGCTACACCCTCCTTTCATGTAGTTGTAGCGAGTGATAAGGTCTCACTGACAGGCCTCAGCCTCCTTTCTCCAGGCTAAACAATCCCAGTTCCCTCACCTGCTTCTCCTAAGTTGTGTGCTTGAGACTCTTCACCAGCGACATTGCTCTTCTTTGGACACACTCCAGTACCTCAACGTCCCTCCTGTAGTGAGGGGCCCAAAACTGAACACTGTACTCGAGGTGGGGCCTCACCAGTGCCAAGTGCACAAGTGCCATCACTTCCCTACTCCTGCTGGCCGCACTATTCCGGATACAAGCCAGGATGCTATTGGCCTTTTTGGCCACCTGGGCACACTGCAGGCTTATATTCAGATAGCTGTCGAACAACAATCCCAGGTCCTTTTCCTCTGGGCAGCTCTGCAGCCACTCTTCCCCAAGCTGTAACGCTGCATGGGGTTGTTGTGACCCAAGTGCGGGACCCGGCACTTGGCCTTGTTGAACCTCATACCGTTGGCCTTGGCCCATCGATCCAGCCTGTCCAGATCCCTCTGCAAAGCCCTCCCACCCTCAAGCAGATCAACACTCCTGCCCACTTTGGTGTCTGTCATCTGCAAACTTACTGAGGCTGCACTCGATCCCCTCGTCCAGATCATTGACAAAGATATTAAACAGAACTGGCCCCAGTACTGAGCCCTGAGGGACACCACTTGTGACTGGCCACCAAGAGGATTTAACTCCATTCACCACCACTCTTTGGGCCTGGCCATCCAGCCAGTTTTTTACCCAGGGAAGAGTACGCCCATCAAAGCCATGGGCAGCCAGTTTCTCCAGGAGAATGCTGTGGGAAAAGATGTCAAAGGTTTTACTAAAGTCCAGGTAAACAACATCCACAGCCTTTCGTCATCTACTGAGCAAGATATTTAAAACCACATCACTCCTGCTGCTTTACTTGATCCTGTATCATTAAAGTCAGGGGGAGTTTTTCAGCTGATCTCTGTGGTAAAAGGTCAGTTCTGGAAGCTACAGCATGTTTATTCAGAAGCAAATTTTGCTACTTTTCAGCTAAGAAAATTTGTACTTTGCAAACATTCTAACTCCAAGATGTGATGGAAACTAGGATCCTAGCTAATTAATCTGCCCTTCTACTGGTGTGGTGTAGAGAAGAATGTATATATGCTGAAAGCTGATCACAGTTGATTAAATGACTCGGCATAGGTCCCACTCAGTCAATGAGACACCTCACTGGAAAAAAGCTGTAAAGCCAGTGGTATAACAGAGACCCACACACACATGAGCAGAAATGGGGTCTGAAGCTGTCTGTAGGGGTACGTTGTCAGTTGTAATACATGGTTTCCCTGTTTTGTGGCTTTCTAGAAGGCTGTGAACATAAATGAGTTAAAAATATTTTTAAAACTATGTAACTGTGAACTGTGACACACCATCAAACGCAGGTATTAGTGAAAAATCTGTGCTCCTCAGAGTCTCAATAAGCTGGTAACTGGTACTGTGATGAATGCCAGGAGCTCTTCCCTGTCACTGAAAGTTTTGTGCAGGCTAGTCTAGGATCTTCTATAGGTTGGAATGTGCATTAAGACAACTCAAGACTAACAAATCAAATTTATTTCAAGCCTGCCACCTCTGTATAATTTCTACTTGTACGTTGCCTTTAGAAACTAATTCAAACACGATATTTAAAGGAAGAAAAAACAGTGTAAAAGATTTAGGGTTTCTTGAGAATTACTTATTACCTCAGATTGAGTACACTGCTAAGCAGCTTCCAAGGCAGAGTGAGGCAGTGAAGTATTTAGTAGCATTTCTATCTTTGTGTTTCTTTTACAGCCATCTACAGGTCTGAAGGCTGTGAACGAATACAGAGCCAATCTTATTCTCTACACGCCACCCCCCCCACCCCGACCAAGATAAAACTGCTTGGGTATAATGAACGTTAGTGGCATAGCTGTCTGCACGATGGACATTAAGTCTGAACACGTGGATAGTTAGGCTAATGAGGCTCGTTAACTAATACATCAAGAGGCTACTGCTGTATTTTTACTTGTGGTTGTGATATTTGAATTTAGACATTTGAAAATCTCACCTGGTCTGCATTTTTTGTTATACCACAGAATAACTTGTGGTAAACTTTGCATATAAACATTCTACTAAATTTAATTAGCAAATTGACGTGAAGGATTGTACATGCTTTTATATCCCATGCAGACTGAAAGATATTTACAGCCTAAAATTCAAGACAAATTTTAATACTTGCCAGTATGGGGACTAGGGAGGGAAGAAAAAGTGTTATTTTATCCTGTAGTGTAAGGTGATTGTCTTTGAAAACATTTTCCCTTAGGTTATTTCAAATGGAAGAAAAATCCTATGCATTTTAAAGCTTTATTTTACATGTCCCTTACATCTCATTCTGTAAAGTATGAAATTTTCATGAGATGTGGTACCTCTGGAATAGAACCTGGCACAAAACATATCAGCACCTGGCAACTTGATATAAATGTTTTTAAGAAAACAGATGAAAGAAGAGGAGATTGGTTTTTCACTGACAGAGGCAGCATAGAGCTTCTGTTAGGATTATTTGGGTTGTAAAATGGAAGCTGATTCGAGTACATCACACCAACCAAAGATTGTTTCTCCTTCATATTCCGCTTTCCTGGATCTTTTCACATCCCTTCTCTCCTCCTGCCATATAGTAGTATTCTGCAGGTAGCAGGTGTTAACCTCCATGTGTTTTACAGAAGCTGTAAAGTCCCTGTGCATGTGGTAAGGACTACATAGTGTGCCTGATGTTAGCTATGTACCACAAAATAAATTCAGTCCAGAGAAAATAGGTGTCAGTGAGATGGCTGTGGTTGTGCAAGCAGGCAGGGTCTGTGGGAGTGGGCCACAAGGGCTGCCTTTCCCAGTCTGTCAAAGACAGGCATGGTCTACCTAAATAGGATGAGACAGTTTTAAACTATTGCCATGTAGCTGTACTTGACATGAATATGCAGCTGTCTTTCTAAAAAGGCGGTCTTAGGATGGCCCTTTACTTGCGTTAACCTGCTGAAAGAATCAGGTGGGGTTTTAGTACCAAGTAGTATATTCCCATGCATACATTTCTGCACTCTAAGCTGTGAATATTACTCCCTTTATAGAGCTATGTGTTTATTTTGTAGACACTGTCTAAAAGGTGATTGCCCTTTTTTTCAGATGTGACATGCCTATGGTATGATTTGTGAAGGATGAAATGTCAGTGTTGATAAAGTCTTTATTTTTTGTGAAGGCTGCAGTATTGTTCAGGCTTAATTTATCTCTGAAAGTAGTCTACCCACGTGTGCATGTGCACATTGGAATCTACCTTGCCCAGTTTGTTTTCTGCGTGGGCTAATGCAGTGTGAAAATGCGTTCACTATGGATCGTGGATTTGCAGAGGACTTCCAGACACTGAGGGCAGGGAGGGAGGCAACAATGGACTAGCTCTGAGAAGGCAATTCAGAAAAGAATTTGTTGTCACTTTTCATATTTTTGTATTAAGCAAGAAATGTAAGCGGGTCCACTTTTGCATCTTCCTAATCTGTTTTTAAAGTTCAACAGCTGTAAATGAGCCTGCACAGCCAGTTCATGAAGACTTCATAGTATTTTTAGGAAAAGTTATTAGAATCTAATAGCTTTATAAAACTGAATTCATTGCAATAGTTTATTCTCATGTGATATTAGCATTACAGAGGATGTAACCTGGCAAAAAGCAGCCACTGAATTTGCACTTTAAGAGGAATATTTCTCTTTCCTATGAAGCTTCAGTTATGTGTGTAATTTGATCCACAGTGGCTCAGAGCTTCAGCTCCTGTAAAAGACTGAAAGACTGACTGTAAAAGACCGTAAAAGACTGTAAATATTTTGAGGTGGTCAAAGGTGTAAACATTTACAATTTTTGAGCTGGCTACAGGTCCTTTTACCAAGCCCAACATTCTTTTTTATTACCTTTTCATCCAGATTCCATCATTCAGACAAATGGTGAGGTAACATTAGCAAAAAATGCCTATTTCATTATTGGCTCTCAAAAATACCTATATCCCTCCAGGTAATAAGACACTGCTTTGTAAATTAGGTAAAAATCTAGCAAAAGGTTTTAATTTCCCTTCGTTGTGAGAGCCTTCTTAGAGCATCAACATCTTGAATACGAGCTAGAAACACAGACATATTATTACTGCATGTAAAGCACAGTTTGTTGTGGTGATCCATGTTGTATTATGATCGGTCCTGACAGTGGTCTTGAGCCAGTTAGTGAGATCATTGCTATAGTGTAATTTGTTTCCAGGGGAATTTTATGGTCATTTTTCTCATTTTTTCAGTTCCTCTTAAAATTTCCAACCAAGTGTCAGAGAGCAGTGGGCTCAGCTGTGCTTTTGCTCAATGCAGGTATGTTTGTGTAACTGGCTGGACTTCAGGGATGCTGCTGGTGAATTGCAGCAGTGTTTGGGTCAGAGCTGAATCTTGGATCTCTTGTTTGTTTATGCAGGTTTTGTTTCCTTACATTTTAAAATGGCCATTGTCAGTAGTAGCTGATACATACAGTATTGAAAGGAGGAAAATTATCATCTTCAAATTTAAATATTAATCCCCTAACACTGTGGCTATGCATTAATTTTGGCAGGAGGGGGCTGCTTCTCCTCCCCACCAGGGACTCTGACACAATCCCCTTGCTGACCTTGCTGCACCTGCAGAAGCCGAGCTGTATTTGCTGCTGGCCATTGCGCTGTGCAGCTTGCCCGTACACCGTACAGCATCAGGCTAAGTGCTGCTGTCCATCATTTTTTTTTGTTATACCTGGATATGTTTCATCCAGTGCTAACTCATCCAGTTCCCTTTCTCTACTCCTTTTTTATTTGCATACATCTCAGAAGCCCAAAAAGGCACACCAACATTTCAATCAATCAAGGGCGTCACCCCAGAAATACCCCGAGCTTGTCTGAGCATTACTGTTATTCTGTACTGCCCTCCTGCCCCTAATAAGAGGCCAGTGCTTTGGCAAATATTGCTCTTAGACAGTGAGACAGAGGACATGAATTTGAGGAAAGGGCACTCAGCTTAATTTTTGTAGTTCTTGTGTAAAAAGCAGATCTCAGCAATTTCTAAATGTGCTCCTATCAAACTGAAAGTGGTGGATGGCTTTGGGTTGCTCTGTATGCAATTAATACATTATCAACACTGCCAACAGCATAAGAAAATATACAAATAGTTTGGACTGGCACTTTGTTGTGCTGTACAGACATTGGAACATGTCTGTTCCAATATAGGAACACCAGAAATAAAATGTACACCAGTCCCAGCAACAGCTTATAGATATACATTCCCTCACAAACTCCCTTAAAGGTCTTGTCTTTGGCAGATAACAATTAATTCACTAACAGACTCCAGCAAATACACTTTCAAATGTAGAAGGGATGAGTTCACAATAGCACGGTTTGTACAGCAGTTAAATCAACGAATCGTATTTAAGCCATGTTTTGTTCTCTTGGCCTCTAACAGCTTCTGAATGTTCCTGGCATTCTCACATTTACAGATGTTAAGGACTAGGCTGACTTTCACCCAGCAGAAGGCATGTAGGCTGGTGTACATTATGTAGAGTTATAAAATATGCTTTAAATGGGATTTAATTGCTGTAAATTTCTCAGGCTGTTATTTTGCCCTTTTTTTGGCCTGAGTATGTCCTGTTTATTTCTGCTAAACTTCAATTCATTCGTACTGAGAGAAAGAACTTACAACACCCGCAAAGTTTGAATACTCGGTAAAAATGAGTAGTTGATTTGCCTAACAAAGTCACGAGTAGTAGAGTCTGCTTTGCTCATCAACAGTACATTGTTGCATCACTGCTTGCATAATGCTGATCAAATATTTGGACTCCATGTTTCATGGAGATCTTAGCAAGGTGTAGACTGTGCCCTAGCACTCTTCACCTGCTATGCCTGCTTATGGAATACTGTAGTGTTTTTTAAAGTTGACAGTCAGTGCGAGTAAGCTACCTCCATCAGTAGCTATGACTAAATGTTATTCTTCATGGGGAATGAATGTGAACTCAGCTTGCTAGCTGGCAGCTTAAACCATTGCTGCAGGAAATGCATTTTTGTGCTAAAATGGAGCAGGTGAGCTCAAACAGTCCTGTGATGTGGTTCAAGAAACCATGGGACAATTTAAGCCATCTGTGACCTGTACCCAGACTGGGTCTGCTATGTGGTGAGGTATGCATGTAAGTGAAGCAGTGTGAAGGAAGAGATCATTGTTTCTGCTGAACGTAGAAGCTATGTGGATGGCGCAAGCACGTGTTAATGTATGACATTGAGATAAAATGGATCATGATCCATAAGCATGCTGAACTGAGGCTCCAGATTAGGATGATAGCTGGATGGATACATGCTCTGTGTTCTCTTTCCCTCTTTTTCTGCTCTGTGTACTGTTATACACCTCTGTATACGTTTTTAAGATCCACAGCTCACCTGCCTGAAAGTGCAGCCACAAAATTTAAAGCTGCAATTCTGTCCACCCAGAGGAAGCATCTTCACAAAAATTGCTTTGGAGACATGAGAGAAATATGAAAGTTTGAATGAATGTGTGATTTCATGGTTTATGCTCTGCTTCTAAAATACAAAACCATTATTTATTTATGGTAACACAGCATGATAGGCCAGGAGCTGGCAACTAGTACCATTCCAGATGAGAAAGCTGGTGCTGTGCACCTCTCTAGGCAAGATACCCGAGAACCCCCAAAACTGTTAGTGTTTTTCTGTTCATTTTGCCCTTCTCTCAGAGCTTCCTATTGCTACCCAGCTGAGTGAGCCACTTACATTTGAAGAAACATTCAGGCAGCTACCAAATTATTTGGCATTCTGGGGAACACAGCACAGATGTCCTGTTTCTCTGTGGCAGTGCAGTGTAAGATAGGGCTCCCAGTACTGCTGTGTGGGGAACGTGTAGGGCTTGTGGGTCTGAACTTTACCCCTTTGCACAGGAGTAAAAAGCTTGTGAGCATTTTATTGCCTACAGGACCACTGGAGAGACTGGGTCATGGTACTGTTGTCATCAGAAGCGGAAATACCATGTGGGAATAGATGACATATGAGAATAGATTCTCTGCTCCTTTTCTGTACTGCAAAAAAAGCAGAGATTGGCACATCTTCTAGCTAACACAGGCACCTTTTTTATGCCAATTTCTTCTCTTTCTCATACTGCTGGCCTGCTGGGGACACAGAGTGTTAAAAAAGCACACAGTGTTCTGACTGTCCTCAGCTCTCTGGCAGCTTTTGAACTTTTGCCAGCTTCTCTTTGCCAGCTTCTGAGGCCACTCTAAACTGCAAAGGTGCTGGGGTTGTGACCAGCTTTCTGGCTGAACTTAACTTTGCAGAGAACAGACCTCCTAAAGTGTGTGTTTGGTAAACGTGTGAAATTTCAGTAATAAGTTTAAATACGTGAAACGGGTTCTCTTGGTTATTGTGGATGCATTGCAGTGTCTCAGCTTTCAGCACACCCCTGTCACTGGAAAGCATAACACTGATTTAAATTTTTGTCTGCCCTCGGGTATTACTTACCTCTTCTGTCATGGTGGGTGCCTCTATGCAGGGACTTTCCCTACAGAGATGCAGAGCAGGGCACCGTTACTCCAGTGCTTCCTCCACACCTCTTCCCCTGCTCTCACATGGCTTTATTTCACTTACCAGTGGACAGCCTTTAAGGTAATGCAGTGGCATTGCAGCAGAGGCTCTGCAGTAACTCCTGTCAGTGCAGAAGCTTGCAGCATACTTTTATATTGTGCGCTAGTCCTGAATGTGAATGACTCCCCCTGTGATGCTGGAGTTGCAGGAATTCTGCACTGCAGGCCTTGCTAGGAGTCAGACAGCAAAATGCTAGATCAGGTTGGTCGAAGAAAGGATTGATCCAGGCACCCTTTTCCCTCCCCTTTGACAGCTTTAGCTGAAAATGAGAAGAAGAAAAAAAAAAAAAAAAAGGCGAATTAGGAATTGATTCTAAGTGAGGATAGTAAGAACACCGGACAGGTTCACAATATGTATTTCTTACACCACAGTAATGTTGGAGATTGGGATCCAGATTTCTTTATCCTTCCTGGGGAGTAAGTCATTCCACTGAGCTATTTTGCTTTTGCTTCAGACTGTCACTGGTGTTACTAGAGATCCTATTCCATAAAGAATTTCCTTCATGACTTGACAAGCTTTAGCAATGATTTGTCTTTGGCATTGCCAGTTCCCGTGTCTTACGTATGTCACATCTATAGCCAATTTCCCTGGCTTTCTGACCTGCCTTCAGACTGTTAGTGGAGCTTTTAACAGGGCTGTAAGCCCTACTATGAGCAGCTGTGAGGACTAGCAAGGCCAACCTATTGTGTATATATTTAAAGGGTGCTTAGAAGAAGCTTTTTGAGAGAGGCAAGCCTTTCAGAGTCCAGTCCTAGCCTTCCCTTTTCTTCTTGAGTTTCCAGAATTCAGTGCACTTCCTGGTCTATGAATAGTTCGCTTTATGGTTGATATTCTGCATCCAACAGCAGAGTCAAGGGAACTTTTAAGGGAGAATAAACCTACCCAGCCTGTGGCTGGTGTGGTGTTGTGGTGGAATAGGCGAGCAAACAAAGATTTCTAGCAGAAAGAAAGTTATTTCAGTGCTATCAAGGGGAGGTAGAACATTATTTCCTGATTAACTATATCTGCTGAGTGACAGAAGGGAAAAGGAAAAGATAATTTCAGGCTTGTCTGGCAGATGCTTACCTTAACTACATCATGAACATTTCCGTTAAATATGCTACTAATGGCAAATTAATGCTAACAATTTTCCCATGTGGTAGGAAAGCATATTTCTTAATTTTGCCCAGGAGAAAGCAAAGCCTCAATGACATAATCAAAGTCTCAGTGCAAACAGGAGATAAAACAATGACATTACCTGAAGATTCTTGGATCTATCATTTTTTTTCCCTTTCACCTTTCACACTGTCTGCCTGACCCCCTACAGCTTCTGTGGTAGCAGTGGAATCCCTGTGCTCCTCAGTTCTGCAGGGAAAGGATCTTCTGTTGATGAGCTCCAGCTGGCATTGTGGAGTGCCCTTGTAGGTGTCACAGCTGAAGAAGAGAAATTTACTAAAGCCGCTACTGAAGCAGCTTGTTCTACACTCTCACGCCATGTCCTATTGACCGTCTCTATTTTGCTCAAGGTGTTTACAAATCAAAAGAAAAAATGGAATAAAATTCAAAGAATTTTAAATGCAAGGGAGAGGGTGGTAAGCTTTCCTGTCTTGTGTTATCTTTTGTGTTTAATGAAAGTGTGGGTTTTGCCCAGTTTATCTAACAAATGACTGCCATGTAAGTGTAAGTCTAATCAGACACTTCTGGCTTCTGGTGAGATTTACCACATCTGTTGGGTTTCCCGAAACTTTCCAAGACTAATGATATTGGATCATTTAGCTTGTAAATCAGAACTTCCCTCATCTAGATGGCTGTTCTGGAAAAGCTTGAGTAAGATCACTCTACCTCAGTTGATACCAGATGTTAACTCCCTTTCCAGTACAGGATAAGCTGCTGTGAACCAACACTGATGCTTCTTAAAGCCTCTTAATGTTTCTGAAGATAAGCTATCTCCAGATTAATCTGGAAAAGGTCCTTCTTTTCTTTTATATTCTGATGTCAATTGGAGAAGGAGGAGAAGTCTAAAATTCAGTTAATTTACGTATGATTTTGAGGTGGGTTTTTCCTTACGCCCTTATTCCAATTTATCTGAAATCAGCAGAAAATCTCCTCTCTTGCTTGCTAGTATTGCTGAGAGTGTGATTTGCCATAAAGAAATATGCTTTGTTATCTGCAGAGAACTGGGGCCATGACCACAAATTTGAATTGCAGATGTCACATGTTTTCTGTGGTAACCAATTCTGATACCATAAATGCCAAAATGTGGAGGATGAAACAGACAGAAAAATTAGCCTGTGAGTGGCAGTTTTGTCTTACTCTGGCATGTGAAGTGACAGAGAGAATAAAATTTAAAAAATCTTGATTAGAGACTGTGCGTTTTATAAATGTTCTTTTTCAAATGTTTTCTCCTTCTGAAAAGCCTACGGAGTTGGCAAGCCTTCACTATGTGTACACAGACTTCTTCCCATTAAAATGTGTATTTCTCACTGCTTTCTTTCACAAGTCAGCTATGCCTTGTCTTCATTGTGTTTGAAAAGCTAACAAAGCATCACAGCATTTTAAAGCCTGTTTGAAAATCTTTAACAAACCTGAAGATACTTCTGTCACTGTGCTTCCAGAATTCGAATCCTTACAGTGACAGGGAAAAGTCAAAAAGGCTAAAACTGCAAGCAAGAACTGTAGAAACCTGTGAAACATACTAAGCCATCAGGAATGAGAAATCAACAGGGTGACTTGCATTTAGCAAGCATGAACTACACAGCTCACTGTTTTTCTCCAGCATGAATTTGTAAGCTCCATTCATTACTGTTTCCTGTAGCTTTCAAACTAATAAAATTTTTGTTTCTACCACCCCGTCCACTTGTTGGCAATTTGATAGGACTGTAGTGTCAACAGCCTTCCTTTTAGGGATAGGGAAGTTATGCCATGGAAACTGAACTACGCCATAGATAAGAAACGTTGTGGAAGGACAATCTCCAAAATATCTCAATGGGAAAACCAGTCCAGGATGGCGGTAATAATAAAAGGTATAAAGAAGTAGATCAGATTTTGCGGTGTGCTTTGAGTAAAAATGTTGCTGTTCTCTGTATTTGGAGCTATGAATGCATGCTATAAAGACTGTTACTTTTTCAGTCTTACTGTGGTGTGGCTGCTTCGTAAACAAGGCACTCATTTTGCATCATGGGCAAAGGCACTGCATTGTGGTGGTAATCTATTCAAAGCTGATTTTCTACTCCTGTATAGAAGCAAAGCTACCTTCTATACATGCTGCCAAACTAGTATTTCATTAAATTAATAGAGCTGCAGACTCAGGTGAGTACTATTGTAGTTTAATGCTGATCTTGCTGCATTTTCAAGTTTGGGTAGTGGCATATCATACTGTGCAAGGCTGTCTGGTAGCAGTTTGAACTGTGAATTGTTCAGAAGGCAGTCTAGTACGATGCAGTGTCATAGTATCGAAGAACATAATTCTCATGGTATAGCTATCTAATGCACGTTTGATTTACATTAATATCTTGGGAGTAGTGAGAGATGACAATGGCAGATTCATATTGTCATTAGTTAAGAGGACCACTGCATGGGATATTGTACAAGTGATCATCAGCTGGAGTTTTCAGTATATTCATAGTGACTGCGCAAGCATTTTTTTGTCCTGCATGACATGCTGCATCATGACACAGCAATGCAAAAAAAAGGTTAATTGCAGAACTATATGAAAAATAGAACAAATGACTCCATAATTAAGACCTAATAAGTTTTATTGTTTCAATGAAATCCATCTACTAAACCACACTCCTGTTGCTATGGCTTATATTCCAGATACTGCCAGCATTTATGAAAAAACTGCCTTTTTACTGTTATCTGCCAGAAAAAAAAAAAAGTTTCTTTTTTTCTTCTAAGTGTAGTATTCATGCCACTTTTGTTCTCCCTGCTGAAATCACTCTGACCAGCAGATGTTAATACCCTGCCTGAGTGGAAATGAGATCTTTATAAAATTGAAATTTGCTCTAAGGCACAGAGCACTTGTTTTCACTCATATAAAATATGGAGATCCTGACAGTAAAACATGACATTGTTAGGTATAGAAAAGGTCTGTGTATTTTTGATACAGAAAATGTTTTCATGACAATTTTTTCCCCACCCAGAAAATGTTTGTATGTTGTATCTGTTATTTTTCATGAAAGTATGTTATTTTAATGATAATTTTATTGTAAAGGCTTTTTGGAGGGAAAATGGAATAGGTAATAACATTAGAAACAGAAGGCACGGTCACAAAATAACTAAATAATGTTGGCTGTGGTATCAGATCAGGTCTTGATTCTTCCATATGACTGGGCTAGGAGGAGATGTAGTATTGCCCTTTTTAAAGAGAACTCAAAGGGCCTAATTTTCATTCTGTTGTAAAGCAAGAACCAAAATGTTGGAACTTCCACTCAAATGACATGGCGAAAGAGACTTTTGTATTCTGACTAACTGCAGCTTTTAGCTGGCAATGTTTCTGACTGCTTCTGAATCTTTAGCACAGGAGCAGATCCCCAGTTGATGTAAACTGGCATAGCTTCATGACCTGTGATAATCAGATCTGACAATCTTAGAGAATGGTGGAGCGGTAGCCTTAATGAAATGCTTTAACAGTTGATTTGGAGGATGGATATAAACAGGCTGAAGAATATCTCAAATTTAGTCAGTACAGTGATGACATAGATGTGGGCTTTGTTGCAAATGCTTAAGCTGCTTTTCTCAGGCCCGCTGACCTCTTTAGATTATGGCCTTGCAAAGGGGGCTTAATATCCTCTTCCGAGCAGATTTCTGCCTTCTGCCCTGAGGGGCAAGAATTTTTGAGGGTTTAGTTTTTTAATGTAATTTTTTTTTTATTTAAATCCTTAATTTGAGTTCTCATCTCTGCTGAGTGTCTGGGGCTTTCAAGAAAAAAAAAGTATTTAAATTTTCAAGGAGTATTTTGGTTCAGCTTCTCTTTTCCTGTGGTCTGTCAGTGCTTTTACAAACCACATCTTTGTCTGGATAGAGGAGGTGAAGGTACTTCTTGAGGGCCTATAATGTAACTACCCTGAAAGAAGAGTCACCCAGCTCCAGAAGGGCTGAAGACTTCGCAGCTCCTGTCTCTCCTTTGACTCGCCTCTGTTGTCTGTAACAGTACTTGACCCAGAGCTTTACAAATGAATTTTCTGCTTGGTACATAGTTTTATTAGTCACCTTAAATGGGTGACTCACGATGGTGAATTGATGGTTTGAAAGCATGTTTAGAAGAGAGGGATGATCTGCCTTTTTTACTTAGCAGTGACCACTCCAGCAGACTACAGAGCTGCACTATCATACATTCCTCAGCTAAAGTAATGATGAATATGAAGGGGGGGGAGCAATTGCTCTGGTTTGTAGATGTGAGATGGGATCTTTACGGCATCTGTGGGGATGATAAGTCATGTCTTTGCAAATCCTCATCAACTATGAAAATATGTTGAAGTGATGAAAAGTAAAGCTACAGATAAAAAAGTCTGGAATATGAATTACCTTTGGGTATTTGTATCCTTAGAGTTAAACTTCAGTTATTCAAAATATGTTTTGGATATTTAAGTCCTAGCATATTTGCGTACTGTTGTTTTCAGGGACCTGAACTCTTCGTGGTAGAAAGCTCCTGTGCAGATTTTGCTCTGTCATCTGCAGTAGGAGGTCTGTTTGCAGACGATTTATTTGTAGATTGGTGAAGAATGCTTCTGGTCTTTTATGTTTCCCTTGTTACCATTTTTCACAGAAACTGCAAATGAATAGCACCTTTTAGGGTATTGAATCTATCCCTTGTCCTCTGCGGAATTGTTCCTAATAGCACTGAGTTTGAAATCTGTGATTTTTTGTGTCACTTCACTAAACTCTGTGAGGCACAAGTTCAGTGATACAGATCACACAAACTCATCTGCATTCAGATTAATGACAAGAGAGTGTCTGCGTGGATTTGCATATGTCTTCTGTTTAGGAAAGACGGGATAAGTGAAGTTCTTTGTTTTTTTCAGGGTGTTTCATAATATTGATGTCTCATTAATGCACCATTTTGGGTACTAATTTGCAAGGACCTGACAGAAAACAAACAGAGATAATAGTGATTTCCTATTGCACAGATAATTATAGCTTGCATTAATAAGTGCTTGGCCATGCTGCACTTGCAGCTTTGTTGGAGTGAACTGGAGTGAATTTGGAATTAATAAAATATCTGGATTTTATTAATGGCATGTGAGTGATTCACTGTGGGTCTTCCTCTTTATACTAAAAGAAAGCTATAGAAGAGTTAACACAGTGCTTAAAACCAAGAGGGAAAAAGTGCTATTTTTCTTTCATTTGTACTTGTTTATTGCAGGAGTCACTTCACTTAACTCTGTAGTTACTCGTAGTTAAAACAGTCTAAAGATGATTCAGAGGCACCTAGGAAAGTTTGTAAAATTCAGTACAAAGAGCTAAAAATGGACAGAAAACAGAAAGTCATATATCTGATGAATTCCTTATGACAATTACCAGCCCAGTGAAACACTGGTATATTCACTGAATAATATGCACCTGACTTAGTTGTGGAATTGCACCACTAAAATACTTTGTGTCTGACAATGCAATTGCTAAAATCCATTTTGAATGGTGCTGCATAGCAGTTACCATTCAAATCTGTTATTGTCACTGCTACTGACAGTAAAGGGAAACTAGTTCAATGTGTTCCACTGAATCAGAGAAATGAAACAGTAGCACAAAATTGTTTCCCAATTAGTTTTCAAACTAAGCATTTTCTAAAGAAATAGAGTATTTGCTAAGGATGTGACACTTTTGAATGAATGAATGAAAGTTCCCTTTCATTCTTTCTAATGGATCTGTCAGCTGGATATTTCATATATAACTCAGGTGAACCTCAGCCTCTTGCATGGTGTGAATGCAGGCGTTTTTGTGTCTCTCTGTCACTTTTATTTATAAATTTGATTTTTAATGGTGGTGTCCTGGTTGTGGCTGGAATCAGTAGGTTTCTGAGAGTTCTCAGGTGTGGATCTCTGTTACCTTGTGGGTGGCTGGAGTCAAGCCTTGAGAGATTCTTTTCGCTCTGTGATTAGGCATGATTATTACCCTTGCTGTTGCATTGATACAGACCGGACAGAGCAGCTGGGGCCATTTTTCAGCTGTGATGAGATTTTTTTTTGGTGCCTTGATTTGTTCCCCAGTTCATTCTATCAAGTCACCTCCTTTTTCATCAGCGCACACGAACATGGATATTTCTGTCTGCTGAATACAGATCTGTCATTGTTGATTAATTGCCTGATAGTTCCAAGATACAGACGTTCATTCAACAGAGAAGTAGAGGTGGATCTTCCTCAGACATGATAGCACGTACTCTGACACCAGCAGAAGATTGGGTCTCTGAGACTTAAGCAGTAATATGTTATTTTCTGATTGTTTAACTTTAGTTAAAGTGTGTTTGAAATACGTTTTTCAGAAAGAATAATATATCTGGCTGTTGTACCAACTTACATAAAAAAAAATTTCCCCAGGAGAACGCAGTGGCTAGATTTTTCATTTATTGCTGAATCTGTTTGTTGTTCTTTTTTTAACTGCAGAAAGTGAGTGAAAAAGTAGGAGGTGCAGAAGGAACCAAGCTAGATGATGACTTCAAAGAAATGGAAAGGGTAAGTCTAAATACAGATGTGTTTATTCATTATTACCATTTGTTTTTACTTTCTAGGACAGGAATTTCAAAGCTTTTGTCCCTGAATCACTTGAATAATTTTGAAAGACCTAACTTTTGTACCGCAGGACTGAGCTTTCCATTTCTTATTACTTTTTGTTTTCTCACCATACATAATATATGGCACTCTTTATAATGCCAATATTTCATTCAGAGATTGAGGCTGATGCAGCTAAAATTAGTTTCATTTAAACCCTCGTGGAGGATCTCTGGAAACAGAGAATCTGTCTACAAGATGGTCATTTCAATGGCAAAGGGTGCCTGTCATTCTCAGCTCCTTGAGCATCAGTCAAGAGGAGCAAGCGCTGTCTGCCAAAGGGGATTGATAGTGACACTGGGATATTCATTCATAGGTTCAGAGATCCTGTTAGGTAGCCTCCACTGACAAAGTGCCTTGGGTAGATGGGGCTAACCCCCCAACAGACTGTTTGGTAGAGGTAGCACTGAGTGTTTCTAATGGAGGGAAAAGAAAAAAAAAAGCCACAGCTGTGTGTGGTGGTGATAATATTTCAGTTGGAAGAATCAGTAGGGCAGGGTTTTTTCTGGCTTCGACTTTGAAAGCTAGGATCAAATCTTGTAACATAAACTACTGCTAGGTGATTTGTAGGGTATATATCTGATATATAACTCTGATCAAGGGAAATAGAATCTATTTATCTGTGCATTTGTATAGTGAGATGGAGAATGGAAAATAGAACATTGCAACAGCCAGGGGTGAGTCCCATGTGCTCATGGGCGGCATGGTTGGCAGCCCAGGAGATAGGAGCACTGAGAGTTGAGAAGAGAATGGAGTAAACTCGTCGGTTGCCTCCGTGTTCCCCGCCTGGCCCTGTGTCCCTTGCCAGCTTTTCTGCAGGCAGTGGACATGCTCCTTCTGCCTGTCCCCGGCCTTCTGTTCCCTCGCCCCCACTCTCTGCAGCCTTCCAGCCATTTCTGGGCTCCCTACCAGGCAGTTCAGCTACTTACTCAGCCAGGGCTGGCAGACCTCTTCTGCCTCTTTGTGTAAAGCACAGAGCAAGACCTGGCAGATGGCAGTGGCAACAGGAAATGGGAAAGATGTCAGTCACAGCGTGCTGCAACCACCCTATCTCAGGTGTTATCTTTTAAAATAGGAACTTGCCATTATGGTAAGGGAATTCACTCTGTGAGACAAGCTACCCTGCAGAGAAATGCAATGTGTCTTCATAAATGCAGAGTACAGGACAGGTTACAGGGATCCCCAAATCTGCCAAAGCATCATGTTTTTACTTTGAGGCCTGATTCTGAGAAGGATATTCAGCTTAGGAAGCTGATGCAGAGTACTTCCTAAGACAGCAAGAATTCCTATTAAGGGATCAAAGATAGCTAATTCTTCAAATAATTTTCAGTGACCGTTCTATCAAAAAGTTTTCCCTATTGTGGATACCTCCCAAGGTGATGTAAACTATCAGCACAGTACAATGAATCATATCAAATTCCTAACACATCCTGAGATACTGGGTACTAATAGCCTCATTTGAGAATGTATCTCTACAAACCAAAATGGTGGACTCATGCTTTGGTAGTTTTCCAGGTATTATCACCATTCTGGTACCAGGGTTGTTCTCAAGGACTCAAAAATAAAATTATATGAAGAGTTAAAAGAATTTCTAAGAACAGAAAGAAGAGAGAAAAACATCTTCCTTTTGTCTAACATCTTTATTTCATGTTTCTTTTTGTTTAATTCTCTGTCCTTTAGAAAGTGGATGTTACCAGCAGGGCAGTTATGGAAATAATGGCAAAGACAATAGAGTATCTTCAGCCCAATCCAGGTAATGTAATTTCACAGTCTCTTTTTAAGAATACTCTTTCTCACCAATATACAGTCTTACAGATGTCATCCTGACTGGCACAGTTAAGATTAACACAAAATCAGTGAAGTTACCATGAAGTAAAAGACAGAGATGAGTACAGGCTTCTGTGTTTGGCTGTCAGGGGGACTGGAGACTGGCTTTGGGAGGCTTGTTTTCCTTTTGTGTGTTCTTGGTTTAGGTAAGGGGGCAGCATATGCCCAGAAACTGGGTGTATTTACTTGCAGGCATCTGAATGTCAGCGCTGTGAGCATGGGGGCTCCCTGGGAGCTGGAGATGGCTGTGGACTCCCCAGGGGTGGCAGGGCAGGGCCTGGCAGCCAGGGCCCATCCCGCTGCTCCAGCCAGGAGCAGGGCAGCCGGGGAGCACTGGGGCAGCAGCAGCCCTGGGTATCAGGCACCCCCCTGGATATGGGGATCAGGATCAGGCACGGTGAGGGTGTCTGCATGACACATCTCTTGCTTCTACAGTCCCAGTCATTCACCTTGGGTGAGGAAGAAAGACCAGGCAGTCCTTGCAGACCATAGGAAGACAAGGTTCTGGAGCAACTTCCTCCAGGGTACAGGAAGAGATGTAATACCACCTTTCACCTGGTCCTCTAGTGATTTCCCATCCTCATTAGAGTTACTACAGCAGAGAGGGTGCAGAAGAGCTGTTGATGCTGAACTGAGGAAAAGGGCAGATGAAGGGACATAATTAGAGATGACTAAATTGAACATTCAAAATAGAAATAAATGATTGTTTTCCATGGGGAGATGAAAGAAGGGTTTTGTGATTGGGCTGATGGAGAGATGCATGTTCCTCACTTGCCAAGGCATCCTCACAAGGAGAGGTGATGTGGAGCTGTTATAATCAAGTGAACCATTAAATTCAATAACTTGAAGATTTCCATAGTGATCTGGGAACATAAGGGTTTTGATACTAGCATAAGTCAACGCCAGCTTCACTGATGGGGTCAATGGAGTTATGCTTGTGCAAAATTAGCGTGAAGGTAAAATGTGGTCTGCTACCTACCATAAGTATCTTAGAGTTTCATGGAAGTACAGACCAAATCAACTCATTCACTGTGAGCAATTTGTTTCCTCATAGCTGGACACAAATTTGAACAAGTGTCAAATATTTTAACTCCAGTGTGGTACAATGAAGGACTGTTGCTAGTATAGCTTAATTGGTGATATTTTTATGTTAGATCAGAGAGGAAAGGAAGATAATTTGATGATGCTGCCAGTGGATTGAGAAAAGGAGGAATAATATTTACAAGTTCAAGAACGCCTAGAGAGGAAATAATGATGACTAGAGTGGTTTCTATGTCAACAGATGAAATACTGTTTATAACTTGAGTCCACGGCTTCATTGCTCATAGTCAACCATCACTCTGCAGTAAAAGCAATAGGATTGACAAACGTTATGGGGCTAGTGACAAAATTGTTAACTACTGTCAGGCTGCTGTTGTGCAACATTGTATAGACTGAGTAATAAGCTTTGGCTGTTTAGAGCTGCTCTGGCTGCCTCACTGACACATCTGAGGGATTATGATTGCTGTGAATCATGGAAGAGGCTCACAGCAACATCGGAGAGCAGAATTTCTGGAAGTAGCTAAGGGTGTGATTTCAGGCACCTCAGGCTAATGGAGGTTTGCGGTGCTGCAGGCAAGAGCAGTTTGCATACTGTAGCTACACATCCCTTCATCTGCTTGTGGCATATGCAAGTAGGGTCAGAAAATTAAAATTGTAATAGGCAGGAGGAAGATTTACTTTCTTGCCTATCAAATGAGGTCACGTTATTCGTTCCACAGCTGGGCAATGGTAGCAGATGGGGTAAGACGAAAGGACCACTGATGCTTTGCAGCTCTTGTCTGATCTTAGATTGTTTTATGCCAATTAAAAAAGGGCTCTCTATAGTCAGAAGAATTGCATGGAAAATTACTTCTTTTTTTCAAGAAGATAAAAAATTTCTTCTAAAATTCTCCCTACAACTCTATTACTATGTACCTGGGGCACCAAAAATGCTGATTTCCAGTATTTCCTGTTGCTTTCTCATTTTCATAAAAAATTGAAAAATTACACTGGGGAGAGGGAGGAAATTTAACAAAAAAGGTCTTTAACAGCAATATTTAACAGAAGATTTTCTTTAAAAATTTACCTGGATTTGGAAGGGAGAATAGGGTTTGGGATGTAGCACACATTCCTTGATAAGTAAGATGTGCCCTGAAAACATCAATATCCTTGGATAACATAGTATTGCAGTGCTGGAGATCAATTGGCTTCATGGTGTTTTGAAGGATCAATAAATGAAGTATACAGCATTGTCTAACTTCACTAAACAGTTAATTAACTCATGCTGGAGGGAAAAGGGAAAAAGAAAGGGGAAGGGAAGGGAAAAGGATATTAAAGACAAAAGTCAATGTATTGAAAGAGATGTTAGGATGAGGTTAGTGCAAATGAAGAAGATAGCTTTGTGGACTTCCTCCCAATTACGAAAAAAACCTGAAGGACAGCTGGAAATAACTAAAATTGAACATGATGAAGACTCAAAGACTTTCCGTGCAGAGGTACATGACCATAATTTCAAGAAAAAGATGTGCAGGATGAACAAGATGGAAAGTACAAAGAATGAGCAATTGAACCCACTGCTGAAGTTTCTTTCGAACTCTTTTGGCCATGAATCTGTTAACACTTAATATTGAGGTGAATCATTAGTGACACCATGAAAGTCAATGTTAAGAAGAGGGAGTGCAACTAGGAAAAGACCAAGCATTCAGGTCACTTCCATGCGGTGTTTTGTACATCTCTACCTGTCCTCAGTCAGGTTAAAACATAACTTCAAGAAGAAAGCAGGTGGCACTAGCACAATAAAGCAATAGAAATGAAAGGGCTCAGAATGGGATTTTGAGATTGACTGAGCACAAGCGTAGCTCTGCTCCCATGGAAGTTACTGGAGTCAACTTTAAAAGAAGAAAAGTGGAATGAAACCACTGGTGGATGCATTCTAAAATTTCCTACTAAATTAGGATTCTAATGTAATCATTATTAAATGGTTAGATAAATCATTGAAGCACGAATTTTTCATGCTTGCCTTTCTTCTGTTTATCATTTATTTCTTGCCCTTCTCTTATTATCCTTTCACCTGTTTCATTCTTTCCTGTACCTTTTGCTTTCTGGTCTTACCTGCCTGTCCAGAATATAGCCACTTCATTTTTTTGTTACCTTTTACATTTTTTTCTTTTATTTCTGAAAATATTCCCATCCTGTTCTAATTCAGCTTGCTGCCTCCATTCTGGCTGATTTTGTTTGTGTCTTAATTTCTTTTATGCTTCGTATTTTCTGTTGCCACCGTCATTTTGATGCCATTTTTAAAGGCCAGACACTTCATTAAAATTCAGTTTCTTATACTGAACAGTCAGCCAGTCTGCTGACTGTAGTTTTGTAGTGGGCAGAAACAGAAGGCGTCAAGAAATTCAGATGCTGAAAAGCATGATCTAGTGGCAGTCAAGCGTAGTGAGAAAGCTTACAAAACCATAATTACTATATAAAATATGTTATCTGTTCATAGCTACTTCTCAGAGATAATAATTACTGTGGTACTTGCCTGATTTTCCTGTGTCTGTTTCTGTGTCTCTGTCCGTGCATACATTTCTATGCCACAAGGTGAAACATATGCAGCAACAAGAACCATCTCTTGATATGCCCTTTCAGCAGTAAACTAAGAGCAAAGCACTTCTTGACTCCAGTCTGATAATGTTTTGCTTTGTTGCAGAAAGGTTCAGTTGTGCAAGGTTGAGTTTTGACCAGTGAAATCAGCACACAAAGAGTGAGCTTCTAATGTTTTGTAAACAGAAATATTAACTCATAAGAGCATACTAACTAAGTCAAGCCTTTGCAAGGAGGAAGGCAGAGGCATTCATAGCTGCCCTCCTGTAGCATACACAATAACGTAGGTGGAAACGCCCATTGAGTCAGCTTTGCTGGCAATAGGATTTAGCTGGCAAAATTTGAAGTCAAGTTCCATTGAATAATTCCTTCTCTGCAGGCCATTCACATTCTGTAGTTGCAAAAATTCACTAAAGCACAGCATCAAACAAATTAGTACTTTTATGTTTGCTTTCTTTGTTTTCGTCAACTGTGATAATTGTGTGCTTTCTTCTGATCTGCAGTTGTGCATCTGAAATAAAATACAAGCTAAATAGCATCCTGGGTTGTATCAGGAATAGTGTGGCCGGCAGGACTAGGGAAGTGAATGTCCCCCTGTATTCAGCACTGGTGATGACCCACCTTGAATACTGTGTTCAGTTTTGGGCCCCTCACTACAGGAGGGACATAGAGGTACTGGAGTGTGTCCCAAGAAGAACAATGAAGCTGGTGAAGGGTCTAGAGAACAAGTCTTCTGAGGAGCAGGTGCGGGAACTGGGGTCATGTAGCCCGGAGAAAAGGAGGCTGAGGGGAGACCTTATCACTCTCCACAACTACCTGAAAGGAGGATGTAGCGAGGCGGGGGTCAGTCTGTTCTCTCAAGTGACAAGTGACAGGACAAGAGGAAATGGCCTCAGGTTGTGCCAGGGGAGGTTCAGATTGGATATTATGAAAACTTTCTTCAGCGTAAGGGTTGTCAAGCATTGGAACAGGCTGCCCAGGGAAGTGGTGGAGTCACCATCCCTGGAGGTATTTAGAAGACGTGTAGACGTGGCGCTTAGGGACACAGTTTAGTGGTGGATGTGGCAATGTTAGGTTTACAGCTGGACTTGATGATTGTAGGGGTCTTTTCCAAGCTATCATTTTTTCTATAAGTTTAGGATTCACTTGAAAACCTTATTGAAGTATGGTTTCCCCAGATCCCCCTAAAAGGCAAAAAGTCTTTCAAAGGTTGTTGGACATCAGTTTCAGGGATGTAGGTTTTACTTAGTATTCTACAACAGAAAATTTTTCAAACATTAGAAAAATGTAGGGCACCACAGCTTAATCTTGAGTGTACCTAGACTGGACTTTTCCTTGAGAGGAAGGCTCAATCTGCTGTCCACCTGGTACCTGAGGATTTTAAGATAAAGAATTTGGGACAGCTTAAAGATTTTTCTGCCTGAGTTGTAGCACGTGTCAAAAATGCTATCTTGAGAGTGTTCCTGGGCTTCCTTCTGTCCCAAGTCATTTTGAGGTAAGCTTTGATTTAAATTTCAGGACAGAGCCTCCTCTCTGGTCTACCAGCAGAAGAGAAAAGTCAGTGACCATCATTTCATTCCTTTGCTCTAAAAATAATTGATGAAAAACAGGGCTCAGTCTTAAACTTAGATAATGTCCTTCAGGCACATCGTAGGTAGCTCCGATAAATTTACAGAATGCATTCCTGTCTGTGTAGTCAAACTATTGCATGTTTGTAACTTGTGTCGCTTGCCTGCTTCAGCTTCCAGAGCTAAACTCAGCATGATCAACACTATGTCAAAAATACGAGGCCAGGAAAAGGGACCAGGTTACCCTCAGGCTGAAGCCTTGCTGGCAGATGCGATGCTGAAATTTGGCCGAGAACTTGGAGAAGAATGCAACTTTGGTAACTTGATTACTTCCCTTTCCGTTATAATGCAATAAAAATGGTAGTAAAATTTGATATAGCTTTCATTATTAAAGTGTTGTGCTCTTATAAAGGAAGAACTTCTGCAAGAAGCACCAGAGTTCTGCTTCATCAGACTTCTCCGTTGGTCTAGGCCTGTTGAGTATCTTTTGCAGATTTGGACTAGAGATTTTTTTCTTGTGGATGAAAGTCAAATTGTTTTCATTTGGACCCATATCCATATAGGCTTTACACTCTCTGTCATGGATTATGTTACTGGGGATGTACGCGTTCAGAAATCATACTATTGTCTATGAATGTGTACAATAAAACCCTTTTGTCCTCTGAATCCTTATAAGTATTACTGTCTTCATTACAGGCAAGGAATAAAGGCTGGTAGATTTTTATTAGACTTTGACCTTTTTTTCTGACCAACTGCCACATTTTAAGGCACTAGTGAATACTCTGTCTTACCTGTCAGCTGCTCCTCCATCCAAGCCCCAAATGAGTTTATGGCTGCCTGAGATAGAAATGTTAAACAGAGACTAAACATTGTGTTCTTCAACAGTAGAGGTCTATCTAAAAGAGATGACATTCATGACAAGATCCTTTGTCTCTCTGTCCTATTTATTTGGGCTTCTCTGTGGCTGTTTTTATGTGGTAACACACAGAACCCTCAAATAGGACTGTGAAAATTCTATTTCCTATTTGAATCTTCATAAAATGTTGTTCCTGGCATAAAGACATCCACAATGGAAAAGGTACTTTCCTGTTTGTTTCATATAATTTACTAGTTAGCTTGGCAGATCTAGGTTGATTTGTGCTAAAGATGACTGAACTGGTTTTTTTAATTGGTTGCCTCTCATTTGCTAAATTTCAAACACATTTTTAAAGGGAAAATGAAGAACTAATAGAATTTAGTTTGCATAAATTGCTGTATATTCCATGATGATTGCAGTAGCACACAGCAGAATAGATATGGCAATTATTTTTGCATTCTTAACTAATAGCAGCTGTTATGGCTGTCACTCTTCAACCAGGTCTGGCAGGCTCCCTAGTTTTGTGGTGCATTGCTGGCGTTCCCTGCTTGGAAGACAAAACTCCTTCTGATTTCTCACATTTTCTGGTTTTCAGACCCTTTGCATTCTTTGAAAGTAGATTTTTTTCCACCAGCCTACACCTCAAACCAAGAGAGTATTTTTGAGCTTCTTGCTCAAGGAAGGTGAGGTGAGGTGCAGATGCAGAGGAGGTGAACCACAGTGGTAATTTTTGTGCCCCTCAAGTTAATCTCGGAGGAAATCTCGTAAGGCAGCTAATTCTCATTGAAGTTTATGAACTTGAGTAGGTGTATGAAGTTGATCGTTTCATAAAAAAAAATCATTAAAAAAAATCTGTGAAATTGTTAAAGAATCTTTACATTTGATACTGTCACCAGTCTCACTGATACACACAGAGAGACCTCAACTTGGATTGGAGCTGTTCTTGTATGTGCAGTCTAGTGTCTGGCAACGGCAACACTGGAGCAAATACAGATAATTATTTTCTAGTATGTTACACCAGAGGGAGGAATGAACAGACAGCGAGGGGTCTGGAGGAGGCTGTCTTGATGCAGTGTGGATCCTCAAGTTTAGCTCTGTTACAAGGCATGAACTCTGGGGGCTGCAGAAGTGTAAAATGCGTGTTGCCCTTTCACACAGTGTGCCATACTCTGTTTCTTTCCTAAACTTGAGACTTAAAATGAAAAGTTAAATGAAATTTCCATGACTCAGTTTCACTCTACAGTGATTTGGAACTAAGTTATTTTGAGATAAACTGGACATCTTTTCTTTCAGGACCAGCACTTGCAGATGTGGGAGAAGCTATGAAGGAGCTTTCTGAAGTTAAGGACTCTTTAGACATGGAAGTGAAACAAAACTTCATTGACCCACTTCAGAATCTCCATGACAAAGATCTGAGAGAAATACAGGTATTGCCCTCAATGTGACATTTTAATAATGCCAAATGTGTAGACCGTGTATATGTTCAAAATTTATGTAAGTTGTGTAGTGTAAAATGGGCTTTCAGATTTGCAGATTATCTGATTTTAGTTTCTTTTGGCTCGAGTTTTACTTTTCAGTTCTGTTTCTCTTGTTGATGGTTTAGAAAGGGAAAGATCAAAATTCTAACATTTTTTGACCATAAAATCGTCAAGCTTATGCAGGCATCTAATCCTAGAGCAGTACTCTAATCTTACCATTTGAAAGCTCATTTCACTAAACAGATGAACAGATGTTTACATTCAATTTTCTAGTGTATGACATGTGAGGGTTGATAGTTGCCTCTAGACTGGCTCTACTCTTTTGTCTGTATGAAGACTATCTGAAATATTCCCAGGAATTTTGAACACAAGCACCGTTTACTTGCATGAATTACATAATTAGTAATCTAATAACCAGCCAGCACTTACAGAGAAAAATCTGTTTGCACACAAACTTCTGCGGACACAACCGAATTTTATAACTGTGCAAGTAAAAGTGCCTCCCAATTCAGCAAATGTGTATCTGTATAAGTAACTGCTCTTCTGAGCTCAGTAAAGCTTTCATATTGTTAAATGTATGTGGAACAAAAATGTCATAGGCAGTTTGATACAATTTACAAAGTTGCCAAACTTATGAATATGATAATAGATGACAAATTTATTCTTCTGAGGGAAAGTAAATACCTGAAGTATTTTTGCTTATGCTGGTAGCATTAACTTCTGGCCAGCTTGATGTGTCATCTGCTAAACAGATTGACATGAATGTTATGTCAGTTAACGAACTAGAAAATATTTAATAGAATATAACATTAAGATCCTTTGGTGGTCTGATAGAAATGCTAAAAATATTTTCTGTGTTGCTTTGTTTATGAGAACTATTACACACGCAAAAATGTACTAACTTGTGCTTTTAATAGAATTTTCTCTTAAACATCTAGGGAAAAGCCATAGTGTTCAGGTAATTCTGCATCAGAGTTAAATAGCTAGAAACTTGTGTATCTTTTATACAGGTGGCAATTGCAGTTATCCATCTGTGTGGCCTTTTTTTTTAATATTGAGGGCCTGTAATTTAGACAGCAGCGCACCATTGCTGCTTCAATGATATATAAAACCACCTACTTCGTTGTTCTGTATTTCTCCCCTCTGGGGAAGGGTTGATATACAGCAAACAGCACATGCTTGCAAGTATACACAGACTACCTGATTACAATGCAGTGCAAGGAGAGCTGGGGAACATCCTTTCTTCTGTGCTTGCATTTTCATTTTTGTTTTTTAGCATCACCTAAAGAAAATGGAGGGTCGACGCCTGGATTTTGATTACAAAAAGAAAAGGCAGGGCAAGCTCCCTGATGAAGAACTTCGCCAAGCTCTGGAGAAATTTGATGAATCAAAAGAAATTGCTGAGTCAAGCATGTTCAACCTTCTGGAGATGGATGTGAGATACCCCTTTTAATTTTTGAGCTGAATCTTATAATGAGAAAGATACTGGTTCAGCAGTGAAGGCAGTCTAAGCAGTCTAAAATTTGAAAGCCTTACTAAATTCATGACAGCACAGTTTCCTGTCATTGTACAATGGAGAAGCACTTGCTTCCTTGGTGGACTCAGAAGCTATAGCCATGTACAGCATGCACATGTAGGAATAATTTTATAGGTATTTTATAGGTAACTGATTTAAAGAACATAAATCCTCTGTAGCATCATTGTGCTTCCTAACTGCATGGTGTTACTTACAAAACCAAAATATCCTCCTTCTTAGAATTATGTAAATGTAAGTCATGACTTGTACTTAGCTGTGGTTTTAGGGTTTGAGCCAAGTCTTTTGCTGAAGTGTGTGGGCTGCTGAGAGGATTGGTAAAGATCAGAGATGGTGAACTCACAACCCCATGGTCTCTGCAGATGCAATAGTGAGTAGGAAAGCCAAAGTTAATGTGACTGCTCAAATCTGACTCTGCAGCATAATTCTTGCATACAGACTGGTTTAGGATTGAGCATCTATTGGCTTTTTTTAATCTTCCATTTATAATTAATGTTGAAACTGTAAAATCAAGTGAGAAGAAAATATCTCTTTGGAGGAAAAAAAACGTTTCAGCTCAAGTCTGTCTTACAGAATATGTAGTCAAAGGAAACTCAGTTTGAAGATTTCTGTTTAAGTAAAGGATTGGATTTATTTAAAGTTTAAATATGCACCTAATTTAATTCTTCATTTTGTTACCACATTGCTGTAGAGGAGCCATAACAAACTTGAAAATGTTTGCCTGTTAGAAATCAATATATCTCTGCTGAAGTGAAAGAAGTATAACAAGTTTGTATTTTTAATCCTTTGTAGTAACATCCAACTACGAAGTTGCTAGTGCTGGCCTGCGTTACACCATTGCAGCATTGTGCATTATGGAAACTGCTAGCAATTGCATTGCCCACACCAGAGTTTTGGATGTTTTTTCCCCTCATAAAGTAGAATGCCATCTGCCTTCACTACAAATATTCTGCGTCCAAGAGTACATAGTATCTTCCTGGTTTGGTCTGCTTCACAGGCCAGAATACAGCAGAAGCATGACCATAGTCCCTATGGTTTTGTGCCTCTCAGAGACAGGGAAGGAGAAGGTGTATTGTGCTCTAATTACGGTCTCATTTTTACTTTCATAGTGTTTGCTGAATGAGATAGGTCTGTAGGCTGCCGTTCATGCAAATAAGCCATGGAGATGATCAGTGGAGAAGAGCTGCAGTTACCATTCCAGATCAGGCCATAACTAGATCTGGTAATGAACAAAGACCGATACGTAACTATTTATGAACTACAAAGATAAATGAAGTTTTTAGAGAGATAAGTAAAACTGCCTTTGCTGTGTCAGTGTGGCAGTGGTCTTTATTCGCCATTGCTGAGCTGTTAGTACTCGCCTGAGATGTGATATTTTAATGTCAATCCGCAGATTGAGCAAGTGAGCCAGCTTTCTGCTCTTGTACAAGCCCAGCTGGAGTACCACAAGCAGGCCACACAGATCCTACAGCGAGTTACTTCTAAGCTGGAAGATAGGTAATACACTTTTTCTAAGTTTGTTGAATTGTTTTTTGGTTTTACAGAGGCAGAAACCTATTAATGGAATGCAATGCTATTATCTTTTGGAGGTTGGTAATTGTATGTTTATAGAAAGAAGAGCCATTTCATTAGGGAATTGCAAGCTGAGCTTTATATGTTTTGGAGATGCATATGCTTCTGGGTATGACTGAATGAGGTCTGAGTTCAGGAAAGCGTCTCAGCTCAGTAAAGCTGTTAAATGGAATTTAAGTGATAGCAATCGTTTATAAATATTGGAAGTCAGTGGGACTTACAACTTTGGATTCCTTACCATTCCTGCATGTATTCAAAAAGTAGTCTTTCTGAGAGGATATGTTAATGATTGCTATTGAAATAGAGTATCTTGATACATTCTCATCTACCTGAAGATCTTCCTGAGCCAGGTAGTGAGACCCCCATCATTTGCCACCTTACTAAATAGTCCTTTTTTCCAGATTTATTATCAGATCAAGCTTGATACAAGGCTTAACTGAGTTTACCTCTGCCATCCCCTTTTCTGTAACTGTGAATGCTATCTCAGAATTGATAAAATTTTTTTAATAGAATTTTAGAATTTTTAGTTAAGGATTTTTATTTCTGTCAACACAAAACAGATTGAAATGAGGAAAATGTTGGTAAAAATTTATCAGCTTCCCACACACGTCCATCTTCAAGGAAACTTAACATACAGGAAAGATTTCTTTAGTCCACATGGTTCTGGAAGTCTCTTCCTGAACATAATTCCCAAGAGCAGATAATGTTCACTTACTGCGTGAAGGCAGCTTTTTATCGTGCATGATTCTTTGCTGTTTTCTGGTGTCATTAGTGTAGATCTAGTTTCTGGTACTCCTGGGTCTGTCAGTGTTAATTTTCTCAGAGCATGCAGTCTGCAAGCCTCATCAAGTTCTAAGTCTTAAAATTTCTTTGAATTAGGAGCAGCACTTGTTTTGGTTAGGTAGGCTGCCCAGCAGGCTGTTTCTGGATACAGTTTGTAGTACTGTCTAAACAGCTAGCAGAATGATTTTCAGCACTTCCAAATGAATACCGCAATTCACTTACTTTACAGAAGCATTAAAATATCCTCATGAGCAGGTGGGTTGTTCTGTACTCCCTAAGTTATGCCATAAATTGAACATTCCTCTCTCTGCAAGAGATCTCACTTCCTGTATCAATTCAGATAATCTGTTGCCCTTTTGAAACTTCCGATAAACAGTCAGTATCTTTGCTTTAAGCTTCAGCTCTGAATGATTTTAGCTTTTCAAGAGCCTTGCATCAGACTGCTACTACAAATCAGCTGAAGTATATCTTTGGCATAAACTTACTATGCATCCCTAATTGTAAAGAATCTGATGGCTAAATCATCATTTTTTGTCCACACCACTGGACACAAATTAGAGCACTGTGATATGCTGGTGCCAGTGCTTTAGATTAGGCAAACTTTCTTCAGGAACTGCAGGTGCAAGAATTTTCATTTTTCTTCTACACATTAATGGAAGGCATAAACTTCCTTAAAATACCATGATTCCATGAACTGGGACTTCAGAAAAATCGGCAAACACTGGGAGACGTAGAATAAAATTAATAAAATTTGGAAGGTCAGCAAAGGCTTTTCCTGTTAAACTCTCGTTTTCATCAAGAAAAAGGAGGCTGCAGTTTTCAAGACAGACTATCGTGACAAAGCAGCTGGGACCAGGAATCGTTTCCTTGGAGATGTTTCTTTCCTTAAGAAACACGGCTCATGCTGAGCTTTTGGGTAATTTTTAGCAAGTCACTAGAACTGTCAACTTCTTGTTCATTATCTGTAAAAAATGATGTTTGTTTCACAGAAGTATTAAGTGTGATATAACTTGTTTATTTCTTTCTTCAAAACTTTACTATTTGGAAAAAGTAACTTCTGTGAACGAGTGAAACACAGCAAAGCCTTTTTATCTCATGAAGTTCAACAAGGCCAAGTGCAAGGTCCTGCACATGGGTTGGGGCAATCCCAAGCACAAATACAGAATGGCCAGGGAATGGATTGAGAGCAGCCCTGCAGAGAAGGACTTGGGGGTGTTGGTTGATGATGAGAAGCTCAACATGAGCCAGCAATGGTGTGATCGCAGCCCAAAAACCAACCACATCCTGGGCTGCATCAAAAGAAGTGTGGCCAGCAGGTCGAGGGAGGTGATTCTGCCCCTCTACTCTACTCTTGTGAGACCCCACCTGGAGTCCTGCGTCCAGCTCTGGGGCCAGTAACATAAGAAGGACATGGACCTGTTGGAGCACATCCAGAGGAGGGCCATGAAGATGACCAGAGGGATGGAGCCCCTCTCCTATGAAGACAGACTGAGAGAGCTGTCTTCAGCCTAGAGAAGAGAAGGCTCTGGGGAGATCTTGTAGTGGCCTTCCAATACCTAAAGGGGGCCTACAGGAGAGGTGGGGAGGAACTATTTATCAGAGAGTGTAGTGATAGGAGGAGGGGTAACAGTTTTAAACCGGAAGAAGGTAGATTTAGATTAGATATTAGGAATATTAGGAAATTATTCTTTACTGTGAGGGTGGAGAGACACTGGAACAGGTTGCCGAGGGAAGTTGTGGATACCCCATCCCTAGAGGTGTTCATGGCCAGGTTGGATGGGGCTTTGAGCAACCTGGTCTAGTGGGAGGTGTCCCTACCCATGGCAAGGGGTTGGAACTACATGATCTTGAAGGTACCTTCCAACCCTAATCTTCCAATTCTATGATTCTACGATTCTATTTAACCTTATTTTGACAATTTCATTAATTTATGGTTTTAATATGCTTATGTTTTTGCTTATGAAGAAGAAAAGCAGTCTCTGGGGGCTATTATTGATATTATTTTGGATTGTGAGAAAAACCTTGTTATCAGGACCAAAACTGGTTAAGTTAGAAGCAGATATTTTCAGTAGATAAATCAAAATGTGCTACCAACAGCAAGTCTGTGGCAGATCTAGAGAAGGTTAGAGAAACCAACTTGTCCTTTAAATATGGAGGTCTTGACTCAAGTATTCTTCCATATGCAGTATCAGAAATATTTGTGGCAGTTCTACTGCATAAGCTGCTCTGAATCCGACATCATCCTTTCCCTGCATTTTACCCTGGAATCTGAAAATGTAGCCTTTCCTAGAAATTCTAGTTTTTTCAGTTAGACTAATAAGTTGAAATGAATGATGCATAATGGTTTTATTTTGAGAGTCAGGAAAACTGCAGTTGTGTGCCTTTGTGAAACAAGTGTTCCAAATTACAAATTAACAACGTCTGTAGCTGAAGTCAGTACATTCCCACACAGTCTCCTCACAAAATGACAAGAGTTGGCATCGGCCAACTGAACAGTTAAGGCTTGCCAGGGACAGAAGCAAAAATCATGCTAAAAAGGAGAGCAGGGATGTTTTTACAGCCCTTCTGTTAGCATTGATAATCACATAACAAGTTTTTCTCCATTAGAAGCTCTTTGTTATTGTTAGGCAAAAGGAAGCTAGACAAAATGCTCCGCTACTAGAAGGAAAAAAAATTAACAACGTCATGGCATAATCACTTCAGGTGGTTTTTGGTAATTTAAACTAGTGTTGTAAACAAAAAATTACTCCAGATGTCAAAACTTGTTTAGTCTGGATGAGTGGTGGGTGGGAACTTCAGCCATGGAAATAAAGATGTTTGTTGCATTTCATCTGTTAAAAAGAAACTAACTCTTGACATTTAACTTGATTTTTTGGCAGAATAAAAGAGGCATCATCTCAGCCCAGGAAAGAATATCAGCCCAAACCCCGTATGAGCCTGGATTTCACAACTGGTGACAATACTCAGCACAATGGAGGAATATCCCATGCCACCACACCCAAACCATCAGGTAATGGGAGTAGCAACATGAGAAGAAAAGCCAACTCTGAAGTTTTGCTACATGCAGAAGTTCCATGCTTTCTTCTAGAAATTAGTTCTTCCATAGTGAGGGAAAACGAGAATAAGGATGGTACAGGAGAGAGCTGTTCGAACTGTTGTTTATTTGTAAAGTATTCACATCCCCAGGCAGGAGAACAAGGGTGGATCATCCACTGCTTTAAATGTGTCTTTCAGTCAAAAATGTCCTTAGTCCTAGAAGCTCAAAAGAGATGCTGCTGTACTAAATTCACCTTGAAAAATAGGTCTTTACAAAAAAGGCATTTAGAAACCGAAAGAACAATAGCAAGTTTTCAATGAAAATGCAGAACCTTGAACCTCTCCAAAACCTCCATAACCTTATCCTGCTTTTTAAGACCAGGTTTTACAACACAAAGACCCTGAAAGTAAAAATCACTAAAAAGACAAACAAAGCCATCTGAGTTATTTTCTTTGTCCAATCGTAAGTGACACAAGCAAGATTAAGCATTTCTATGTCTGTGCATAATTATTATCTTAAATAAGTTTAATTCATATAAGCACATACTAAGAAAGCCTTATTATTTGTTTCTCAAAGTAATGATCCGTTATCCCATGTTATGGTGAGCGCTGTCCTCTGTCCAGACCCTGATCTCAGTTATTCCAGTTTTCCTCAGTGACAATTGCTAGCACACTCCACCTTGCAAGACTGGATTTTTTTCACTAGATCTTTAATCAGGATTTCTTTCCTTCCCGTCACATCCTGCTGTGAATGTTTGATGTTCTCCCAGGTACAGGCAGCCGTGATATCTGCCTTTGGCACCTGCAAATGGGAATTGTCTTTCATAATCTTGCAAACTCCTAGTAACCTCCTCACTATGCTAGCAAGGATGGTGATACAATGAAGAGTCCTTGTGCGTGAGCGTGGCTTGAGTCCTGCATGCTAAAGCTGTCCTCATGCCACCAGTAATTTTCTTCTTCACTTCTTTTTTGTAGTGTTATGAACACTTGTCTGTGCTAAGCCAGTGCAGACTGATATTCCTGTGTCTCTTCAGCATTTGTGTTTTCCTCTTCAGAGAGCAGTATTTAGCATTTTCTTCAATAGGGGTTCTTTCGTTTGGAGTGTTTATTGGTTTCTGAAAACACCTTCTTTGAAAATTCCTTAATGTTTACGTTGGTTCATTCGAAGCTCCGATCTTCTATGCTTTATTCATTAAGTCTTCGAAACTTCAGCTAGTAGCAATGAGCATACCAAACACACGTTGTAAGGCTGTGCCAGCAAAACAGTCTTCATGACAAATAAAGCAAAATACACTCTGAGCAATATGTAAAGAAATTAAAGAAGATTTCACTACAGAATTTAATAAATTAAATCTGGTATTTGAAAAACTTGCTCTATTGACATCTGTAGAAATCCTAAAATAGCTCAAGCATGGGCCTTCTAGCTATAGTGTGTGGTTGAAATGAATGTGCAATAAGTTTGAATCTAACAGTTATTCATGTTGAAGCCAGTGTACATGAAAAAGCTGCAATAGGTGTACTTAGAAGTGCCATTATGGTGGAGTGGCATGTGTCAGTTCATTCTTACCACTGGAACTGCACGAACTTTTACTATGGAAAATGAGGTAGGGATCTAAGACTCCTTACAGTTTAGTGTGGCTAAATCCTAAATATTTTGACCAGTAACAGTTTTGTTTATGATAGACTTGAAGCTATAGAGACATTGGGGGGTGGGTGAGTAGGGAATACAGGGAATGGGATGAATATTTATTAATTTCATATAATGTATGGAAATCTAATCTAACGAATGACTTACAATAATATCCATTAGGGTTTAACAATATCCATCCTAAAGGGTTTATGGTCAGATGTTCATGAACTAACATATTAGAAAGCTTTCCATTTCAAACTTGTTCTGAATCTATCCTGGTGACTCTGCAATCATTTTGTGGGAATGGGGAGAAAAGGTCTTTGGGAACCTCATTCTAAAATTCAGAGGATTAGGAGCATACACAGGGGTTTACATTATAGCTGTACCAGTGAAGTTCCCAAATATAGGACAAAGACACAGTTACATCTTCACTGTGTTGTTTTAAGCTACCCCTTACACTGCTTACCTGAGGTAAACAGACAAAGCATCTCTGTGCCAGTAAAGCTGGAAATACGTTAGGGCTTTTGCTTCATTTTTTGTGTTTTGTAAACAGATAAAAAATAGCTTCCAAATGGATTGCAGCCATGCTTTTAGGTGTGGGCTTACTGTAGCTTGTTTCTTATAGGATTCTCAGACATTTATGAGCAGTCACTTAGGAAAACTGAAGGCTGCCAAAAGCTGCTAGCTGTATTCAAATGAAGTTTAGCAGGCCAAATTTAGATGTTCTCAAAGAACTGTCATCAGCACACGAATGATACCACAAACAGCAAAATCTGTAGTAGGTATAATGGTAAAAAGGATACCATAACTGTTGAGATTTTTAAGCACATCATTTCTTTGTGTTTCTTCTCCATAGGTGTTCACATGGATCAGCCGTGCTGCCGAGCTCTGTATGACTTTGAACCAGAAAATGAAGGGGAGCTGGGATTTAAAGAGGGTGATATCATTACCCTCACTAACCAGATTGATGAAAACTGGTATGAGGGTATGCTTCATGGCCAGTCAGGTTTCTTTCCTATCAACTATGTCGATATCCTAGTTCCATTACCCAATTAGGATGGCTGATCCACCACCTCAGACCCAGATAGTTGTGTCAGTACCACTGCTTTCAAAATGCTGCTTCTTACACCTTACAAGTGCAAACTGCAGTGGTTAGAGTCATCGCTTCCCACTGAGCATCTTTGGTTTACGTGTTGTCCTACTACGTGGTGGTGATGCGTGGTATCTTCTGAGCCAGCATAGTGTGGGTTAGTTTATTGGCCATGCTGGCCTGGTGGTAACCAGAGTCATTACTGAGATGAAGCTGGGAAGATGATGGCAAGCAAGCAGGTATCTCATAGTGAAGTAGCAGGAGGTGAAGGTGGTATTGGGAAGATAATGCCTATCACCACTGTATTATTTTTCAGTCTTAGTTCTCTATAAAAAGAGGGAAAAGTTCTTACCGTTCCATCTTTCTCTTCCTAATGATACAGTTCGCACAGGTCTAACATGGACTAACCAGAATTGTATCTTCCAACCAAACTGGCTTACTGTTCTCACAGAGACAGCGTAGATGTAGACCCTCTGGTTTCTCAGAAAGTGAACCACTGTACTGTGTGTCCTGCTGCTCTCTGCTCATTTTTTTGTTCTTAATTATTGTTAAAAGGCCTATTTCCATCCAGAGGTAAACTGTAAACCATAAAATGGGGATTCCTATAGTAAAACCTTTGACCACAACCCACCTGAATTTGCCCTTCAGGAACCTTTAGCATGCTCACCAAAATGCCAGTAAGAGGGCAAGATGGGGAATAAAACTGGCATTTGTTAACTGTTTCTAGTCAAGTCTTGGCACAAAATCATGCTGCTTAAGCACCAGATATCCTTTGTAAACTCCTTCACTGAGGAATACAGTAACCAACCAAACATGACCCACGCTTCATTTGTTTCTGTCTACCATGTGTTCTTCAAACATCATTTGTGCATATTCTGCCCTCAATGAGGACGAAATAAAACTTGTTATATTTTTGTGTTGAGCAATTAAAGACATGTGGCCGTATATGCAAAAACATTTCCCATATGTTTAGTTGGTTCTCTTGTGTTCCTCCTTCCTGCACTTTGTGTGTACAGTGCTGTGCCTAGCTTCTTGGCAATCTTTTGGTAACAGTTGCAGAAGTTCTGTTAGTTTAGTTACCCAGAGTTTTATTTATCTAAATTGTACAGACTCTTTCAGAGATTTAATGTGCTGCTTCGAATGTGCCACTTCAGTACTGAATGATGTGAAGACAATTCCCTACTGCTTAATGTATAAGCTATATCATGGAAAGTATTGATATTTCAAATAAATGCTGAGAGAATAACTAGAATAATGTTGTGAATTATTACTTTGATATTCTCAAATCTGTTGTGCTAACTTCAGCTAACAAGAATTTTGTTTCAGAAAGCATATTCCTCATTTGCTGCAAATGTGAAAAATACTTTTCTTGTCATCATCTTATTGCTTCAGTCAATTAAAAGTCATGCATATAATGGCCATGATAAACAGGATAAACGGAACACTGAGCATATTAAATTAATGTCATGAAGACCAGCATGCAATCTTGTGGATACAGGTTGTTTCACATTAAAGAATGATGGTGTTCACAAACTCTCTAGTAAAGCTTTAAGACATGGTAACTTATAATTTGATTTTTCTTTCATATGACACAGTATTTTATTTCATTTTATATTCTTTTTTGTACACATGTTGTGTCAAAGAGCCAAACACCCACCCAGCTGCTCCCTCACTGTTCCTCCTCAGTCGGAGGATAAGAAAGCTCGTGGGTTGAGATAAACACAGGGACATTGCTTACTGGTCACTGTCACAAGCAAAACAATTTTATTACCAAATACAACAGATTTGTGTATTGAGAGGCAAACCTTAAAATGGTGTCTTTCCCGCACCATTTCCCAAGCTCAAATTCACTCCTTCCTGACTCCTCCCCACCAGAAGTGCAGGGGGATGTGGAATGGGAGGTCTCTGGTCAGTCCATAACAGCTCCTCTCTGCTCCTCCTTCCTCCTCCTGGTTTTCCGCTGTTCCAGCAGTTGGTGCCTGCACAGGCCATGGTGTGAGTATCTGCTGGTGTGTCATGAACTGCTGCCTCCTCATCCTGCTCTGACCTTGGTGTTCCCTCTGATGTTTCTCACTCCTTTATTTTCCCCCTCCTCCTCTGCCCAGTGTGTTTTGCCCTTTCTTAAGTATGTTTTTCTGAGGCACCACCGTCTTGCCTGAGGAGCTCAGCCATGTCCTGTGGTGGATCCATTAGAGCTGGCTGGAACCAGCTGTGTCGGGCATGAGGCAGCTCCAGCCTCTCACAGAGGCTGCCCTGCAGCCCCCACTGCCAGCACCTTGTCACATAACCACGTAGGCCTATCTAAGGGATGTCCCTATACACGTTGACAGAGACTGACAGAGTGGAACAAGACCGAGTCTGACAGAGATGGAGCCTCATTCAAGGCTCAGTTCAAGGTCAGGTTGGATGGGGCTCTGACCAACCTGATCTAGCTGAGGATGTCCCTGCGCACTGCAGCAGGGGTTGGACTAGCTGACCTTTAAAGGTCCCTTCCAACCCAAACTAATAAAAAAAAGAATACATATGTATACAGAACTCCCATTACTTTTTATTGCAGTTCTGGCCTAAATCCTAGGACTGGCCTTTAAGTAAGTTTCTGTCAGTGATTGGAAGTATCTGTTTCAAATCTAATGGCCCTGAAACTTTTAACAGATGCATTAATGGTGATTTACTACAGTTAAGAACTACATTATAGTTAATTAACTATGTTAATTATCGAGGCTAGTGCCGCTGGATCCAAGAGACACGTTTCTGGCCCTGGGCCCCCCATGTTTTATCAGATTATTATTCTGTAGTTTTTGTGGAGGCCGTGCAAACATAGGGCAACTATCTTAGAGATAATTTTACATGATTTAGAGCAAATGTATAATTGGTGTGCAGTGCTGTCCCACCCTGCTGAGGGGGGCATATTTTTTAAGGTGTAAGGAACCGTTGCATCTTTCAACAAATGGTGCCAGAAGGAATGCACAGATAGTCAAACAATCTGTTACGCACTATCACTTGATGACATGGGCCTGGTCTTGACATGTTACACAATTCTTGGTAGTTCTGTATTGCTTCTGTTCTCTGTCTCACACAAGTAATCCCCAAAGAATGCTTTATTCCTCAGGTGGTAAAATCAAAATCTGACTTGGCGGAGACAGAGATTACCAGGGCTCACAAAAGTTTGCATCTAAAGCTTCAGTGGTAGGATGAAGGGTGTGATCCAGGGATTCGAAGACAACAGGAGGCTGTTTGCTTTTGTATCTCAGGTACTTCAAAGCTTTGCCTACAAAGCCCTGTGACTGTGTTCCTTCTAGAAGCACATAAGACATGTTGATGGAGGCAACATCCTTTTTTCACTGGCAGACTAACAACTTCTGTCATCCTGCTTCCTAAGGTGTATGTTTTCAGAAACATTTAAAAAATGTGACAGTGGTTCCTAATTACCAAACTTGGCTGTAGAACTGGTGCTTCTTACAGAGGAAATTAGGAAGTCTTCCAGTGCTGAGCTATCAGCTGCTGAATATAGCTAAATGTTTTGGGTTTGATGCCGGGAATTTTTTCTATTGAATCCCAAGTTTTCATAAAGCTTTTTACTTTCTTAGACCTTCTCGTTTATTGCAAAGGGAAACCTTGTGAAAAATACAGCAAAAACCCCCAACAGTTCCCTGAACAGTTCTCCATTTAAATAAGTTATTTAACCAAATGAGTGTGGGGTTTTTTTTCCCTCTTTTAAAATATCCCCTTCCCTTCAAAAAGAAGGAAGATGGTAGTTACACACAAAATTTTGTATTTTAATCTTGGCTTCATAACTATACAGACAACTCTCCCTTTACAGATAATTATACTAGATACTAGTCCACGTGAACTAGATCGACAAGACTTGAAAACTGCTATGAGGACTTCTTGCCTCGTTTCACATTTTTAGGTCTTTCAAGTCTTTATGACTACCACTATGCTGAGCAATAGTTCTGCTCCAGGTTTTATCCTAGGCTTACCATATCTACAGACTGAGGAAACTGGCTAGACTCATGAAAGCAGGGACCAGGATCTGTGTAGATCAGATGGGTCTTCTTCCCAGCATAGGAGTAGGCTGATTGGAGATGGGCAAATGAAGTAATGAATTGCCACCAGAGTGCCAAGAGGTTCACTGAGGACATGGAGAACTGATGCAGAGGGAGCATGTGGCTCCAAATGGGGACCCTTTCCCCAGGCGTTGGGGGTCTGCAGATCCCTGGACTATGCGATTGCTTGGCACCCCACAGCCACTTCCCGTTTCTTCTCCTTGCTGTAGTGAGCACCAACACCAGTTTTGACAGGCTGTGAGAGAGAATTCTCATAGGCCCCAGTTAGCTGTACTGTGCCCCTGCCCCATAAAGACCACAAACTTTGATCTGAAACCAAGTACCCATCTAATGCCTACACACAAATTCAGTGTAATGCATAAACTATTTCCATTTATGAACCTCTATTGTGACATGTAACTTTCACGCTGTCTAACATTTCTCCCCAGGGACAGGACTCAGCATTTCCCTATGTTGAAGTTCATGGAGTTCCTGTCAGCCCATTTCTCCAGCTTCTCCAGATCCCTTTCAACGCCAGCACAACACTCTGTATCAGCCATTCCTCCCTGTTTTGTATCATCTGCAAAGTTATGAAGGGTGTGCTCTGCCTAAACTTCAAGACCATGAAACACAGTGTCACAGAACAGTTTGGGCTGGAAGGAACCTTTGAAGATCATCTATTTCCAACCTCACACCCCGCAATTGGCAGGGACATCTTTCACTCTATCAGGTTGCTTGAAGCCCAGTCCAACCTGAATTTGAACACATCCAATGATGTAGCATCCACAACTTCTCTGGGCAACATGTTCCAGAGTCTCACCACCCTTACCATAAAACAGTTTCTATCTTATGTCTAATCTGTAATTACCCTCTTGCAGTTTAAAATAGTTGCCCCTTGTCCCGTCACTACAGGCTGTGTTAAAAAGTCTGTCTCTGTCTTATACGCTCCCTTTATATACTGAAAGGCTGCAACAAGGTCTCCCCAGAGCCTTCTCTTCTCCAAGCTGAAGAACCCCAGCTCTCTCAGCCTCTCTTCATCAAAGAGGTGCTCCAGCTCTACAGCTCTCTGACGATTTTTGTGGCCCTCCTCTGGACCCACTTTAATGAAGATGTTGAACAACATTGGACCCACTATTGACTGCTGGTATACACCATTCATAGCTGGCCTTCAGCTGGTCATTGTGCCACTGAACACAACCCTCTGGGCTCAGTCATTCAGTCAGTTTTCAATCTACTTCACTGTCCACTGATCTAACTCATACTTTATCAGTTTGTCTATTAGGAAGTTAAACCACAGAGAATGTTATACCACAGGACTCTCAAAATAATAAATTGTATATATTTCTGTAGCACTTGCCTGTATATAGAGCTGACCATAACCTCCTAAAACATTTGGATTCTTAAATGAAGGCTAAATTCTTAAATATTGAACACTTTAAGCCTGGCATCTATTTTCATGTTAGTTGGTGAAACAAATTTTCATAGATCCAAGGAAAAGTTTAGATTTGGAGTGTTATCTGTGGACTCTAATGCAACCTCCTGCTCAGAGGAGGTATGATTAGATCGTGCTGCTCAGGACCATATCCAGTTAAGTCTTGAACACATCCAAGCTGGAGCTGCAGATTCCCCAAACTTTTTTTTGTCGAAAGGTAGAACATCCTTAGTTTCCAGTGAAAATAGTGAAGGCACAGCACTGTAAAAGTTAGCTGTTACCTGCTATGCATCGCAATACTTGGATATCCACAGGCTTTCCGTGGTTGCTATAGTGGCTGCCTCCAAATCTTGTATGTTATGTGTAGGGAGGAGACTAGTTGTGACTCTGTGTAACAGTTATGGCTACAATGGTTGATGATATGAAGTATTTTTTGAGGGGTACTGAGGCATCTAATGGTGGAAGTGACAATACACAGCTTGCATAATTGCACTCAGTTAATTGCATAAGGACAATTCCACAAATACCTTGGCCAGGTTTCAAAGATTTGACATGCATTCTGAGGTTTGGTTTCTCAAAGTGCCCATTGAGTTGCCACTTAGCCCAGTGGTCATTACAGGTTTTGTTTGTAAAGTTCCACAGGGATTTGCATGTCTTCCCCAGAAGCACTGAAGCCTTGGTTAAACTCATCTGTGACCCTTTGCAACTGATGAGCTAGATAAGCTTCTAACATTACTGCAAGAACTTAGTCCAGTATGCAGTCATATTTTCTTAATTTATAGAATCATAGAATCTTCATGATTGGAAAGGACCTCTGAGATCATCAAGTCCAACCATACACACACAAAAAAACCCCTACAATCTCTGCCACTAGAGCATGCCCTGAAATGCCACATCTAGACGTTTCTTAAACACCTCTAGGGATGGTGACTCAACCACCTCCCTGGGCAGGCTGTTCCAGTGCCTGACCACTCTTTCAGTAAAGTAATTCTTCCTAAAATCTAATCTAAACCTCCCCTGCCGCAACTTCAGACCATTTCCTCTCGTCCTGTCATTATTCACCTGGGAGAAGAGGCCAACACCCACCTCTCTCCAACCTCCTTTCAGGTAGTTGTAGGGGGCAATGAGGTCTCCCCTCAGCCTCCTCTTCTCCAAGCTAAACATGCCCAGCTCCCTCAGCCTCTCCTCATATGACCTGGTCTCCAGACCCCTCCCCAGCCTGGTAGCTCTCCTCTGGACACGCTCCAGCACTTCAATGTCCCTCTTGCACAGAGGGGCCCAGAACTGAACACAGTACTCGAGGTGAGGCCTCACCAGTGCCGAGTACAGAGGCACCATCACTCCCCTGCTCCTGCTGGCCACGCTATTCCTGAGACAAGCCAGAATGCTGTTGGCCTTCTTGGCCACCTGGGCACACTGCTGGCTCATGTTAAGCTGGCCGTCCACCAGCACCCCCAGGTCCTTTTCTGCTGGGCAGCTTTCCAGCCACTCTTCCCCAAGCCTGTAGCGTTGCTTGGGGTTGTTGTGACCGAAATGCAGGACCCGGCACTTGGCCTTATTAAACCTGATACAGTTGGCCTTGGCCCATCGATCCAGCCTGTTCAGGTCCCTGTGTAGAGCCTTCCTACCCTCAAGCAGATCAACACTCCCACCTAGTTTGGTGTCATCTGCAAATTTACTGAGGGTAGGGTATGTCGAGATCTGCTGGGTGATCTGATCTTTAAAACCTGTCAGCAAAAATTGTAGCACTGACTCTAGCTGGGCAGTCCCAATTAAACATTTTATATCCCCGTATGCCTGGACCTTCCAGAGATCATGAGAACAGGAAGAAACATAAAAGCTCCTGTAGTAATGTGGAAAGTACCATATGTCTGAAGCTTCAGCCCATGTATGGGGTTGCATGAGGAACAAGGTGACTTTAGAAGAGGCAGAAAGGATATTTTATATGCTATTAGGAACCTTCAGAGCTGAAACCATCCCCTCTTACTGCTGATTTTCTGGTTGTGCTGGGAAATGAATGCTTCCTAAATCATGAGGAAACAGCAGAGTACTCAGTAAAAAAGAAAAGAGGAAGGAATTTTATTTCTCTTTTAGAGATGGGACTTGCGTTCCTGGAATTTCTCTGATTTTAGCCTTTAATTGAAATGTGATCAGAGCTGCTTCTAAAATAAATACTGCCATGAAGAGAAAAACAGAGTCATAAATAGAAAACCTTGCAAGCATACCTAACTTCTTCATTGTGAGAGAAGGAGGTGGCCTCTGACAGTCCTTTTGCAGAAGGATGAAGTACCCTGTTAGCAGTTACCTCAGTGCAAACCTGAGCCATCAGGAAAAGATATAGTATGATGATAGAGATCAGCACACATGAGTGGTGATGTCCCAGGGAAACTACAGACGCATCAGCTTCATCAATCTTGCAGTGGTCTTCTGGTCCAATGTTGTACCCAGTTCCTGTGTGATGAGTGGGGTAGAGGGAAGAGTAATGCTAAGGCAGCTGATTAGCTGCTGAAAGTCCTGTAAGAAGGTGCTTTAAAGCTTGCTCTTCAAAGAGCAGAATGAATTACAGATATAAAGTAAGTAGAGGGCAGCTCTACTGTTTATGCCATCTTTTTAACACTTCTAAGCAGGAGGATAAAAAGCCTGGTACATGACGTGAAAATAACTTAGACTCACAATGTCCATTACAAAACAGCAGCAGCTGCTGTGCTCATCTGTGTGTAAAGCTGAGATAGCTCTTTAAAATGAGGAAGCTTCCAGAGGCATGGGACATTACTGATCATTTCACCATGTCCTCAGCATTCCTTCTCCCAGAAACTGCTCCTTGCTTTCGCTTTGAAGCATCATGAAGTTCCTATTTGCTTTGGCCTGGAAGTCTAGCAGGGTCTCATGGGGTTCCCAATGTCACTGAGGTCACATCATACCTGTTTCCAGATCTGTTTAAGGTCCTAGAATGGGACTCAGCATAGATTTGATTTCCAGTGCTGGCAGAGAATTGTTGCCAGAATCTAGGTGGTGAATTTAGTTTTAATTCTCCTACTGTACAATAGGGCAATAATCCCCCATTTCACAGAGCTGTTGAGAGTATATATTAATGTGCATAAAGCTCTCAGACTTTACACTGTAGACTTGAGGAAAAATCTGTTCAGTTCGCTCTGTGCAACTACGGTATTAATCGAGCCAAATCAAAATTTCTGCTTTTCCCCAAGGCCAAAAGTTTTACTTTTGCTGGTTTAAGAACATTTACTGAGCATTAATACTCTAACCTTCAGTTGAGAGCCTGAAAACAGAATTAAGCTGAAGGTATCTTCCACTGAATACTAGGATAATATTTGGCAACTAGAGCTATTAATGCACTGCAATTTCATAGGTAGATGTCCGGAGGTCACAACTTCAGCACTTCACCAGACTGTGAAGTTAACTGTAAATGTACTCCTCTGCAGCCTCACGTCAGAGGACTAGGGAAGTCACCTTGCATACTGTGTCCAGTTTGTGGCCCCTCACCACAAAAAAGACATGGAGGTGTGTGCAGAGAAGGGCAACGAAACTGGTGAGGGGTCTGGAGAACAAGTCTTATGAGGAGTGGCTGAGGGAGCTGGGGTTGTTTAGCCTGGAGAAAAGGAGGCTGAGGGGAGACCTTATCGCTCTCCACAACTACCTGAAAGGAGGGTGTAGAGATGTGGGGATCAGTCTCTTCTCCCAAGTAACAGGCAACAGAACAAGAGGAAACAGCCTCAAGCTGTTCCAGTGGAGATTTAGACTGGGTATTAGGAAAAATTTTTACACTGAAAGGGTTATTAAGCATTGGAACAGGCTGCCCAGGGAAGTGGCTGAGGCACCATCCCTGGAGGTATTTAAAATATAGGTAGACATAGTGCTTAGCGATATGGTTTAGTGATGGTTTTCGTCAGAGTTCAGTTGATGGTTGGACTCAATGATCTGAAAGGTCCCTTCCAACCTAGGCAATTCTATGATTCTATGATTCTATCAAGAAATAACGCAAACAGCATCAGTGGTTCTTCTTCTTCTCAGCCTGCAAAAATAATAAATAATCCCATTGTTTTATATATTTTTAATTTCTTTATGTCTAAAGGAAGTTTGTGGACTTCCAAAATTCCCTATAACACAAGTAAAGCTCTCACTTCCTGCTGCTCTCTGCAATATTGCAGTATGAAGAGGTATGAAGAAACATGTCTGCTGATCTGGATTGTAGCACTGTAGGCACATTTCTAGAGATTACCAGGAGGTGGAACTGGAAGTACAGATAGGTGTTAAAATGTTCCTCCTGTGCGGGACACCACTTGCTGAACATTAACAATCTCCCGCTTCCACCTCTGAGCAAGTATTTTCAGTTTGCACCAGAAACTTCTTACTTGATGTCTGAGGTGACGAGCTCCCTCTTGATAGTGTACAACTATCAGTCTTGTTTCTAAACTTAACACAGGCCAGCAGCCCGCTTTTGTCATAGCTCCTGCAGGGAACCAGAGCTGGGAAGGACTGTGCAACAGCAGGAATTTCACAGTCCCAGCTGAACTTGTAGGCTCTGATGAGCTGTAGAAAACGTAACAGGGCATGCTTTGTTTCTATTTTCATAGGCTGGAAAGCATTTTTTCAATTGATGATGCATAACGTTGCAGCCTCGTTGCTGCAATATGAAAGTGGTTTGCTCTACCATGCAGTCAGCAGCCACTGGAGAAGGCAGTCAATTTCTTCAAGCCGTGTTAAGGCGCATGCTGCCACCACCTTTTCAAGATGTGGGAGGGATCCAAATCTGTTTTTAACAAGTCCAGCATGTTTCAAATTAAATGCAGCTGGCAATCTTCTCTTAGATTTTGGACCATGATTCCTGCCAGGTTACAAATATTTTTGTTACTGTTTGGTGTTAACACTGTAAGCCAGTAGAGGGCATACTGGCATTTAATTTTAATATTATTAACTTCAAAATAGGTTTCTTTCTGAAATTTAAAGTTTTAAAGGATACTGTTAACAAAGGTATAGAGATCCCTATAAATAGTGGCCATGGTGCAAAGCTAATTGTGAAAACTTGCTTTTTCAATATCACCCAAAACTGAGTATTAAAATTAAAAAAAAAAAAAATACACACAAAAAACCAAACAACCCAAAAGCACAAGCTGTGGGAATTGCTAAAGCTCACCCCACCTACTTTCATCTATCATATTTTCATAACATGGGCAAATTTTTTTCATTCAGATCTTCAGAATGGGTTAATAAAACACACCTGAGGGTTGAAAAGTCCAGTAAGAAAATTGCATAGCACCCACATATTCACATCACCCATCTGTCCTGAATAAAGTTATTTTTAGCTGTCTCCTAGCTACAGATCCTTGCAGCACAAAGCTGTATAATTTCAATCAGGCACACACATACTTATATGTAGCCTTTTCTCATCTTTTCCCAGTATAATAATAGAATTGCAGATGCTCACCTTCAGAAAACATAAAATTAAAAAAAATCAGAATAGCTACTGAAATTGTTCATTCAAGCACAAACTATTCATCATGAAATACATCTGTCAGCCTTTAGCAGGCAGGAGAGTTATGCTTACTTTGGGCCAAACTGTCTCAAGGAATATATTAGAATATGAATGTTTTGACAGTTCACAGCACCTTTCATCTGAAATTCCCCAAATATTTCATGTATATTAATTGAGGTTCCTTCTTGTAGCGAAGTGTTTTTATTATACCCAGTTTTGATATTGGCCCTTGAGGCATAGGTGATTATGACCCACTTTTTCCAAAGTTTGTCTTGAAGTAGTTGTCTCTGTGCCTGGTTGCTCTTCACTGTAAGATTAGGGTAATTTCAAATGTGTTTTGTTTTGTTTCTCTAAAACTGTACTAGGAGTAAGAGGAGGTGTGGGAACAAATAATGTCTAAGAATTTAATCAGTCTGTAACTTGACTATAAGAGATAAGTATGAGAATAAGGATCAAAAAGTGTTTTCAGGAGTAAAGATGTGTTCTCCAGAGACATTCCGAAAGTTATTCATATTGGTAAACAGTTAAGCTGAAAGTGCATGTTAAAAGTGCTGAAACAAGTACTCTTCATGTGAAATCTTAAAACTATCCTCAAAAACAGACTGTACGAATATCAACCTCATGCACACGTTCAAAAGGAGACAGTGTGTGAGGAAAAAGGATAATGACCTGAGGCGTTGCTATAGACAAGGCAGAGAGGACTCTGTGTGTCAGAGGTACTGCATGGCACCGTCAGAGAGCTGGGCTGACATCATCATCAGCAATGCCAGTGCTTTGTAAAATGTGGTTTTGCCCAGCAGCACACAAAGACACCTTTTCCTGAGACTTTCACCATCCCTAGCTATCATTTTGACACTTGAGAATAAGTTGAAAAGAAAACAAGAGTCTGACAAAAACAAATTAGGCCTTTTTTGGCTCATTGAAATAGAAAAATAAGTAAAGAACATGAGTGTGAGGATAGAGGTCCATGGATACTGGGGGCAGAGCTCCATGGATCCAGAATTCTGCTTCCACCTGTACACCACTACTGTAGGAAAAGCTTACAAGCTGTGCTGCAGGCACAACAGTGTCAGTGCATTCCTTGCAAGTATCTTGAATGTGCAAAGTAGAAATGTTTTGTTCATGAGCCCTGGAAAATCCCTTCTAGCAACCACTCTTTGCTGTTTTTATTCCTGAGTCCTTTCAAAACATCATTAGTGACAGCACTTGCTTCAGCTAGTACTTTGTTCCTAAAGACCTAAGGGAATTCCTTAAAGTTAAACCCATCAGGATTACAAAACACATGTTTTCCAAGGACAGTATAGACAATAAAATATCTTGTGATGGCTGAAAGCAGATCCTTTTCATAAGATGTTTAAACTTTTATTCCTTTCCAAATATTGAATTTAATATTTTTGTCTCCAAAATCTTTTTTATTTGCTGCAGGAGTATCACAACCTTTTCCCTGCTTGTAAGTAGGTAACTGAGCATAGTTAGCCATTGCTGACAGGCAAGCAAGCAAGCAAGAACTGAGTTGGATGAACCATGGTACGCACCGTGGATCAACAAGTGCCAGGAGAACAATACCTGAAACTCCTGGAAAGCCCTACTGTGGTACCATCGTGTATCAATTTGAGACAGCATTTGGCTATAAAATCCCCCAGCAACAGAGTTTGGGAAAGCCAGTACATGGACATCTGGCACCACATAGGAGCAGAGGACCTGAGATGCAACTGTTAAAACACTGCCTGCCAAGCCCTCAGGCAGAGCCCACCATGGAGCGGCTGGAGAGCATGGCTTTTTCTGCAGCTTCAACTTTTTGGCATGGAAATGGTGGGGGAATCATGCACGTAACTATGTATGTTAACTCTGTATGTGTGTGTCTGTGTGTGCACGCGAATGTCTGTGCACGTGCCCATGTGTGTGTGATCCTTTACCTCACACAGCATATCCCACTTTTTTGGTCCACTTAATAAAGGCAACTCATCCGTGTCATGTTGTCTGGTGTTGCTCTTTCCCCATGGTCTTATATTATTATCGTAGAATGGAAGATATCTTGCTTCAAAATATTTTCTCCCCTTTTGTGAGGGACTACAAGTTTCTCTTACTTTTAAAATAATTTTTTTGTAAATATCTCAGGATAGGAGAAAATAATTTTTTTGGTAAGTTCTTGCTTGTGACTCAATATGGAGAGTGAAAAAGTTTAATGTTCTGCTCTCTCTTTATAAATTATACACTTTGAAGTAAAATAACTGCTGTTTTCTCTCTCTTATACATTGCATATGACATGCTTTACCAACGTTTCAGTAGAAAAGAAAGGATGTGAAACAAAACAAAAAAAAAAAAAGAAAAATATGGGAATATTCCTAGCTTTGAAAAAAGTCCTTAAACCTTTTACTCTTTTCAGGTATTTTGCTCTGAATTGCTATTCTAACAAAAATGCCACTGGAAACAATTTGTAATTTAAAAGTCATAACATTTTTTTGTGACAAAAATAAGTTTTGACAAACAATTTTTTAATCAGCTCTTGAGTACCTCTCTAGTTCAGAGATGTCACCTAGCCACAAGAAGACTTCTTAGGCCAAGACTAAAATATACTGGGTGTTAATAACTGCTTTGATATGCAAAATTATGGGACAATTTGTGTCATGTCTTTGCCCCTATACTAGTTTTCCAGTCTACAGATTGAAGCGACAGCCTCTTATTTTATATCTTCTTCATGTTTATATGGAGGATAACTTTTGTTTATGCAGGGGATGCAGACCTACTTTTTAAGGAGTTTGGCCTGAAGAAGATGACATTGATAAAGATAACACCAACTTCTAAATCTCTACTATCAAGATTATTCTTCTTACTTTCATTTTTTCCTGTCATCACATCTCTCTTGTGTATTCACTGTAAACTCTAAGAACCTGCACCTCTTCTGGCAGCGACTGAAAATAGTTACCCCTTTTCACCTCTCTGGCTACGTATCAGAGTAGCCTCTGCAATACTTCTGCATTTAGTCTTTGTAATCGTCTACTTAACATTCCATAAAACTCCATGGGGCTTTTTTTATTTTTGGGTTGGATGCTCAGACAACAGGGATCTAGCTGACAAGCACTTTGAAAAATCCCCTAAATTTGTAACTCCTGCCTGCACTTAGCCGTGTGCTGCCACAGGCCCCTATCTTTCAACTATTTTGGTTCTATGCCTATGCAATTAGTTACTTGACTTTATTTCTAGAGCACTTAGCATAGAAAGAGGAAAAAATTCTCCATGTTGGTTTTTTAGCACCATGCCTGGCGTGCTGCAAATTCTACAGTAATTTTGCATTTCAGTCCTTAGCAGCTATAGACATAATTAAACACAATACCCAGTATATCTTAATCTTGGCCTAATTAGGTTTTCTGTATGTTTTCTATAATCGTATATTATTCAGACTTGCTTTTAAAGATCTCCAGTACTAAGCTCTGTAATTACAATCTAGACTGTAAGGACAGACTTACAGTGCACCTTGAAGGTGCACAAATCTATGGGACCTGATGAGATACATCCACAGGTCCTGAGGGAACTGGCAGATGAAGCTGCTAAGCCACTATCCATCATATTTGAGAAGTTGTAGCAGTCCAGTAAGGTTTCCACCAGCCGTAAAAGGGGAAACGTAACACTCATTTGTAAAAAGGGAAAAAGGAAAAAAAAGGTAGACCCAGGGGACTACAGACCAGTCTGTCTCACCTCTGTGCCCAGCAAGATTATGGAGCAGATCCTCCTGGAAACTATGCTAAGGCACGTGGAAAATAAGGAGGTGATCAGTGACAGCCAGCATGGCTTCACTGAAGGCAAATTGTGTCTGAGAAATATGGTGTCCCTTTACGACGGGCTTACAGCATTGGTGGATAAGGGAAGACCAACTGACATCATCTACCTGGACTTGTGCAAATCATTTGACACAGCCCACCCAACAACCTTGTCTCTAAAGTGAAGAGACATGGATTTGACTGATGGACCACTTGGTGGATAAGGAATTGGCTGGTGACCAGTGACGAGTGGCATGACTCAGCGGTTGGTACTGGGACCGGTGCTGTTTAACATCTTTGTTGGCAACATGGACAGTAGGATTGTGTGCACCCTCAGCAAGTTAGCGGCCAACATGCTGGAGGGAAGGGATGCCATCCAGAGGGACATGGACAGGCTTGAGAGGTGGGCCCATGTGAACTTCATGAGGCTCAACAAGGCCAAGTGCAAGGTCCTGCACATGGGTTGGGGCAATCCCAAGCACAAATACAGAATGGCCAGGGAATGGATTGAGAGCAGCCCTGCAGAGAAGGACTTGGGGGTGTTGGTTGATGGGAAGCTCAACATGAGCCAGCAATGGTATGATCGCAGCCCAAAAACCAACCACATCCTGGGCTGCATCAAAAGAAGTGTGGCCAGCAGGTCAAGATCGGTGATTCTGCCCCTCTACCCTGCTCTCATGAGACCCCACCTGGAGTTCTACGTCCAGCTCTGGAGACCCCAACATAAGAAGGACATGGACCTGTTGGTCCATGGAGTGAGTCCAGAGGAGGGCCATGAATATGATCAGAGGGCTGGAGCCCCTCTCCTATGAAGACAGGCTAAGGCAGTTGGGGTTGTTCAGCCTAGAGAAGAGAAGGATCCAGGGAGACCTTATAGGACCTTATAGACCTGTACTATAAAGGGGGCCTACAGAAGAGGTGGGGAGGGACTCCTTATCAGGGAGTGTAGTAATAGGACAAGGGGTAACAGTTTTAAACTGAAAGAGGGTAGATTCAGATTAGATATTAGGAAGAAATTCTTTACTGTGAGGGTGGAGAGACACTGGAACAGGTTGCCCAGAGAAGTTGCGGATGCCCCACCCCTGGAAGTGTTCAAGGCCAGGCTGGATGGGGCTTTGAGGACCCTAGTGTAGTGGAAAGTGTGTCTGCCCATGGCAAGGGGTTGGAACTCCTAGTTCTTGAAAGTCCTTTTCAACTCTAACCATTTTATGATTCTATGAACCTTCAGACCCTACTGCTCAAGTGCACTTAGACAGAAAACATGTAACAAGCAAAGTATCTTGCATTAGCAACATTTAGAAACCGCTAAAGAGCAAACAGCATTTGGTATCCTTGGGGTTAGCACTCCTGTAAAGTGGAAGCAGCCAGTGAGGGTGTCTGCACATGGCGGGAGACAGAAAGGGATGCTGTAGGCTAGGAATCTGGTGAGTAACTCTGGTAATAGGAAAGGGTAATTAGAAATATTTGGCTTGTTGGAATCAAGCAGGATGCTATCCGGTGTCCCTGCTCAGCTTGACACATAGGAAATACTGAAAGCAAGAATCTTCTGACTGAATTATCTTCTCTCAGGGTAACAAGAGGAAAAGCACTGGGATACATTCTTCTCTTCCCATTAGGCCTCAAGGTATTTTTGTGTGTGAGCATCTCATAGTTTCTGCTTTTATTATTTCAGTTAAGATCAAGAAAGCTAAACCTTCCAACAAAATATGTTTCCAAAGTGTTGATTTACCAGTCAAAATATTTTGTGTAAGCTTCTCTCTGATTATGCTTAACATAGTTTCTGACATCTTGAAAATGACTAAAGCACAGATAACCACATTGATAGGATGTCACGTGTGGTTTTACATTGTTACATTTTCTCACTGGCTTTCCTTATGTTACAGCTGCATACATCCACAAATCTTTCCTAATAATTCTGTGCAGGTGATCTGATATTTGGAGGAATGAATAATGACAACCTATGGTTGTTCTTTAAGAAGTGATCAAAATTCCATTCCTCATACCTGCTTAGGCTATCAGAACGGTGTGAAGACTTCTCAGTTTTTTAGTTCCCCCATCTCTTAATGTTTATGCTCTGTCTTCACCTTTACAATTTGTTGGTGCATGAGCAGAGTTGAGGATTTTGGTCCATTCAAAACCGGTTTTCATTCTGGGCTGCTGTTAGAGGCTCATAATCAGAGATCATAAAAATCAGTGTCAGGTGACAACATGGATATCAGTACTGAGATATGGGCATAAAACCAAAGGTCACAAACATTTACACATGACAATATGGTGAGAAACAGAATAGGTGCTAGGTGCAGTATCCTCATTAAGCATCACTGGGAAGAAGTGTTCAAAATAAAACCTGGTCTGTAAATTCTAGTTTCTAATAGCAGACGTATTGACTTATTCACATATTTGCTATGAATTTGCTACCTTTTCAGCTGCTTCCAGCAATTCAAAATAAATACTACGCTTCCATCCTAACAACAATGCCACTAGCTTTCTGAAATATGTAAATAGAGTAGTAACCAGTAGAAACAGAGAGGAGATTTTTGAGAAACTGATGCTGGAACACTACATACAGCTCTAACATCAACACTTAAAATGAACTGAAAAATGGAAATGTGGGAAGATACTTGCTAATTGTTTGAAGGCTAGGGAAACACCCTGCCAAGACCCAATCCTTGTTTAGCTTAATAAGAAACAGAAATAGCTTAATTTTGGTAGGAAAATATATTATTGGAATAAATGGGATAAAATAGAGAACATACTGGGTCTACCAAAGCTCATTAATATAGTAAAGAAAGGCTGCTGGCCAAAATATGAAGGGAAGAGATGCATCCACAGTCTGTTAGTGACTGGGTCCCTTCCAAAATGCAGAGCATAATAAGGCACAATTTAGAGTAGAAGTTACTAAGTGGCAATTGGATTAAATTCTGTGGCTTGAATAAATTTTTCTATGTATTTAATAGCCCCTACCAGTCTGAAAGACAAGAATTTGATAGTGAAGAAACTATGAAATTAGAGGGTAGAGGAGGACATGAACATGCCATCAAAGAAGATGTAGATAACAGGAAAGCAGAGCAACATCACAGTAGTGACTTTCCCTTGATTAAATGAACGGCACTGATGGTTTATTAGTGAGAAGCTTTGTTTGGAATACGTGAAGAAGATCGCTTCCAACCTGAACCGTTCTATGATTATTCAAGGCTTTGTCTCTAAATTCCTCTCTCTTTTCCTAAATGGATGCTGAATGGGTCAGTATCCCTGACTGCCAACAAGCCAGACCAATAGCGTAGCCTCAGTTGAACGGGTTAATAGGATCTGAAAAACCTCCTATTTTATCTCTCTGGTATTGCTGTCAAAAAGCAGCTAAATGTAATAGTCTTTCATTATGGTAGCTAGTCTTTAATGGCGATGAAGCCCAGAGAAAATATGGCATATGGAAGGAATGCACTATGGAACTTACAAAAATGTGACAATATTTAATGTATTACTGAAAACTGCAATTCCGGGTCAAAAAAGTGTCAGAAAAATAGTCATGAAGTTTAACTACATAGTTTCTCTGTATGTTTTAGCATGACACAATTTCCTATGACCATCAGTTTTTACTCAAGTGTTTCAAACAAGGGAAGAGCTTTGGAGCATGACTGAGATGTTATTAATATTTAAACAACATTTTCTTATATCTGTGGTTCACAGTGATTATGCAACATTCATGATCTGTGATAACTTTGTTGTGACTGAAATAAATAAAAAAAAATGGAAAATAAAAGCTAACTTTCATACAGGACAAACCAGAAATATTTGGTTTTGGCACTATTTTTCTTTGGAAATTTACAGTCAATTCCTCCTCATATTTGGATTCTTTTAGTGTTCTTTGAAGTTGAAGATTCACACTTGTATATTTTAAGATAATATAATACAAGGATCGTTCTAACATGGACAGCTATTTAAATTGTTTCAATTGGCATTATAGAGTCAAAACCTTTCATTTCACCTCCATAATCCCTGTATTGAAAATTTACCTGACTTCATCCCTTTTAGTTTAATGGCATATGTATGTTTCTACAGTACATGAAGAGCAAGGCAGTTTATATTAATGATAGGTGATTTTAAAGTTTTTAAAGCCCCAGCTAGACCTGAAGAATGTTTTTCTACTGTATTTGGGCACTTGTAACTGCATGCTAGAACTGCACAGTGCAATAGAAATGTTATCATATTTAAAATAGCTGCCTAGCTGGCATACAAGTGCTTTTTCATTTCTATTTTCTGTTATGGAAAACATTCCTAATGTCAAACATTATTAGCACACCTCTGGATTCCCAGCATATTTTCATTTTACAAAAGAAGCTACACTGTCCTAGTTCTTTTTTGATGTAACTAGGGAAAGAAATTAATTTCCTTGTACAGTTAAAAATATATTAATTAAGTAACCTTTGAAATATGTCAAAAAACTTCTTCAGAAAACATAAGTGGGTAAAGTATATCACGTGAAGCTCAAAGAGGCTTTTAGCTAGAGATACACAAGATAATCTGATAGATTACAAGAACAAATCTTTTAACAAATGATCTGTGGGCTCTTCTTTATGCAAAACTAGGAAGGCTTTGTCTTACTTCCAGCTCTTGACAACTTTGAGCAATTGACACCAGGCCAAGACAAAAAGAAATGGATACCTTTAAGTGCCTTTATCGCAATGAGAAAGGGTTGCATATCATCCAGTCAAACTGAGAAGAATCATGGAGATAAAGAGGGAAACGATGTTTGCATTTGTTAAGTGTTCAATAGGTTGCTTCATTTTTTTCATTTGTTCTCAGAAAACACTTATTACGGAGTTTTGTTTACTTGATCTTTAATACATTGAACTCAGTGCTTCTCCTCCAAGCCCCTCAAAAGTGGCTTATGAAAAGGTAAATCTGAGTCATAAAAGTTGGAGGTAAAGAGCCACTGATAGGGTTGAAGAGGAAAATAATGTTCATAATATTTTGTCTGATTTAATGGCTGCACCAAATTCTCTGCTAGAGCCTACATTACAGTATCTGGTATCTAATTATTCAAACTTTCTTTTTTGTCTATCTCTTTGAAAGACTTCTAAGTTTCCCCCTGTATTCTATGCATCTTAAAATCAGAATTATTATTCAATTGCATGGATAGTAAACAGTAAAAATCCAAACTTCATGGTATTTTTATGCTTTAAATTTTTTTTAAAGTAAAATCAGTGTCTTCATTATCTTAATGATTCTAACACAGTTCACTGATGCAAAGTACTGAATATTGCCTTTCTATTTGTACAAATTATTTGATAATTTATGACGTGGAAGATTTGTGATTTTTACTCAGATTTGACATGATTCACACTGTGCACATAAGCAAAATCTGTACTCTCTGTATACCTCAATAGCACTTGTTAATCAAGTAACAACAATATTAACCAACCTAGTAAAGACTTGCTGCCTATGGATAGTTACCATAGCATTTATTTACATCATTCTAAGCACCAGTTTGCTGGTAAAATGATGTGAGTAAAATGATTTTTTGTGGCTGCAAAACCACAGAATCTGTTACAGTGTGCACTGATTTATTAATTTGGATTAAAAACAGTGAATATGCACTATTTAAGGCAAATATGTATATATTTACACTGGCATAATCTACACTGAAATGTAATGCAGTGTTCCAGTTCATTTGATGGGCTTTATATCAGGACCGAAATCCTGTGGTGACAAAATCAGTGACCTCTTCCATCTCCAGAAGCTTTAACAGGAAGCATTGTGTACTGATAGTGAAGTACTTGAAGCTCACTTAAAACCACCTGAAAAATAATCTCCCAGAATTTGCCAGTCAAAATCCTGTTTAACCTCCTTATAGTCTTTCATCCTGGACAGGCATAAGCACAAATAAGTTAAGTAAAATGGCACATGCTTCAGCCAACATAACTAGGAGAAAACTTTTTACTTTCTATATTTCTGTACTGACTTGATGGAAAAAATCTTCCTGGTTATTGTATTTCAGTAGCTGATAGATTATGAAGTTGTTTTAATATTTATTTTTGCTGCTCATCTTCATCCTAAGATTTTGTGACCCTCTGCAAATACTTTAGCTTGCACATACTCTTCACTTAATTTTTGGTAAATTTGTCCTCTTTCAGTCTGGCTACTTTACATTTTTCACTTTGGATTTCTTTCACTCATCTAGCAACTGCACAGTTGTACAATCTCCCTAGGGGCTCCATGTTCATTCAGGTGCAAACCTGCACCCAAACCAGACCATACATGCTGAAATGTGGTAGGATTTCTGGATGCCTGGTCTCCACAAACCCACTGTTGGAGTCCAACTGCTCAAAAAACTTCAGAATTCATATGTCCTTCTCTTTTTCAGGGCACATTTGATTTTATCTCCTGGAGGGGCAGGAATGAAAAATTTACTGCAAAATAATATTCCTCAGGATTCACCATCAGTTCAGTCTGGAATGACTTAGAATGCCTACAAGGCTCCTTGACAAGCTTCTGCCCCCTAGATATTAGCTTCTGGGTTGATTCACTAAGGGTGCATGAGAGATATATGGGTCATTTTTCAACACAGATACACTGTCAAGCTAACTGCTTCTAAAATAAACAGATAATTTCTAAGAAAATATCTTGTATAAAGAACTGCTAGTGGGTATCCTACTGTTAGTTTCCAACGCCTTTTTCATTTTATGTTTTTAACTTTTCTTCTGCTTGGTCTGGGTTCTGCCATTTTAAAACCATTAGGAGGTTGTGCCATGGGATGAAGTCTGCCAACAGGAGGAGAAGGACCTAACTTACAAATTTTTAAAGTTCAAGGGCAAATATATATACAACCTTGCCAATAATTTTTTGGAAGATTTCTTGCCCCGTTCACCTATTACTGCACATTTTCTCTTTTCCAGTTTATAGCATCCTCCAATTTGATCCAGCCCTGCAAGTCATAATAATGCTAGATTGATACAGTGACACTGTGTTTGTTTCTACAGCAACAAAATGCTAAGTCACAAATACAGGATTATGGCTGTCAGCAAAATTATTCTTAGCCAAGCACAAACATGCCAGATAATAAATAGCAAAGGAAATGCAGAACATAGTGGGCAAACTAAGTTTTTCTGCATAGAAACATAAAAGAATCAGTCTTTAAAGTCTACTCATGAGACCAGCAAAAATTGTTTGCCTAGCATTGGTTATTTTAATTAGAAGTGAAACAAAATTGCATTAGAAAATTTAAGGATGGTTTCAAGTGTCACTAAAGGCAGGAAATTTCCTTCTGGAAATGGTATCCTTGCTACAAATTCTTTGTAAATGCTTGTAGGAAGACTTCCAGTGGGAATTTTCTAACTGCTCTTTACAAAAAATTTATCTCTTGATAGAATCATAGAATGCTTTGGGTTGGAAGGGACCTTTAAAAGTCATCTAGCCCACCCCCCTGCAATAAGCAGGGACACCTTCAACTACATCAGGTTGCTCAGAGCCCTGTCTGACCTGACCTTGAATGTTTCCAGGGATGGGGCATCTGCCACCTCTCTGAGCAACCTGTTTCAGTGTTGCACCACCCTCATTGTAAATTATTTCTTCCTTATATCTAGTCTAAATCTACCCTCTTTTAGTTTAAAACCATTACCTCTTGTACTATCACAACAGGCCCTACTAAAAGTCTCTCCCTATCTTTCTTACAGGCCCCTTTTACGTATTGAAAGACTGGAGCTTTCTATTGTCCAGGCTGAACAACCCCAACTCTCTCAGTCTTCCCTCATAGAACAGGTGTTCCATCTCTCTGGTCATCTTTGTGCCCCTCCTCTGGACCTGCTCCAATGGGTCCATGTCTCTCCTGTGCCAAGGACTCCAGAGCTGTATGCAGTACTCCAGGTGGGATCTCACCAAAGCAGAGTAGAGGGGCAGAATCCCCTCCCATGACCTGCTGGCCATGCTTCTTTTGATGCAGCCCAGGATATGGCTGTCTTTCTGGGCTGCGAGTGCACACTGTCAGCTCATGGCCAGCTTTTCATCCACCAGTACCCACAAGTCCTTCTTGGCAGGGCTGCTCTCAATACCTTCATCCTTGAGCCTGTGTTGGTACTGAGGGTTGCCCCAACCCATGTGCTGGACCCTGCACTTTGCTTTGTTGAACCTCATGAAGTTCACATGGGCCCACTTCTCAAGCTCGTCCAAGTCCCTCTGAGCGGCATCCTGTCCCTCAGGCACGTCAACCACACCACTCAGCTTGATGTTGTCTGCAAATTTGCTAAGGGTGCACTCGATCCTACTGTCTATGTCGTTGATGCAGATATTGAACAGTACTGGTCCCAGTACAGACCTTTGGAGGACATCACTCTTCACTGATCTCCACTGAGCCATTGACCAATACCCTCTGGATGCAACCATCCAGAGAAGTCCTTATCCACCAAATAGTCTATCCACCACATCCATATCTCTCCAATTTAGAGAGAAGGATGTTGTAGACGACTGTGTCAAAGGCCTTACAAAAGCCCAGATAAATGACATCTGTAGCTCTTCCGTTGTCCACTGTGTAGTCAGTCCATCATAGAAGGCCGCTAAGTTGGTAGGCAAGACTTGCCCTTGGTGAAGCCATGCTGGCTGTCTTGAATCGCCTCCTTATTTTCCATGTGCAAAGCCTATTGGAGGCCAGTAACCCCCTGGGGTAAATACCGGGTCCAGTCCTATTTAACATCTTTAATATCTGATGGGGCAGACCGTACCCTTAGCAAGGGTACACAAACTGGGAAGACAGGCAGATACACAAGAGAGTCATGCTGCTATCCAGATAGTTCTCAACAGGCTGGAGAAATTGGCTGACAGAAACCTCATGAAGTTCAACAATGAGAAGCACATAGTCCTGCACTTGGGCAGCAAAAGCCTCAGGCACCAATGTATGCTGGAGGCCACCCATCTGGAATGCAGCTTGGCAGAAAAGAGCTTAGGGGTTCTGGTGGACACCAAGTTGACCATGAGCCAGCAATGCCCCCTTGCAGTAAACAAATAGCACCCTGGGATGCATTAAACAAAGGATTGCCAGTAGGTGGAAGGAGGTGACCCTTCCCTCTACTCAGCACTAGTGAAGCCACACCTGGAGTCCTGTGTCCAGTTCTGGGCTCCTCCATACATGAGAAACATGGATGTACCACAGAAATTTCAATGAAGGGCCACAAAGATGACGAGGGGACTGGAGCATCTCTCTTATGAGGAAAGGCTGAGAAGTGACTGTTCAGCCTGAAGAAAAGCAGGCTCAAGGGGATCTTATTAATGTATATAAATACCTGAAGGGGGGTGGAAAGAAGATGGAGCCAGGTTCTTCTCAGTGGTGCCCAGTGGTAGGACGAGAAGCAGTGCATGCAGACTGAAACATAGCAGGTGCCATCTGAACACTCACACTTTTTTACTGTGAGAGTGACTGAGCCCAGGTTGCCCAGAGAGGTTGTAGAGTCTCCCCCTTGGAGATATTCAAAGGCTCTCTGGACACAGTCATGAGCAACCAACTCTGTGTGGCCCTGCTTAAGAAGGAACATTGGACCAGATGACCCGCCGAGGTCACTTCCAATCTCAGTCAATCTGATTCTAAGTTTACACTGTCATCTTGCAGACAGTTGAGCTTTTCTTCCAAGCATTTCTGGCAGAGTCTTCCATGGAAAATGAAGCTTGCACCAATGTGGTCTCATTTCCCTGCCAATACAGGACCGAACCTCTGGAACTCTTAGGCAGCACCACACCACCCTGGCCTGTGAATTAATTTGATGACAATGTAATTGTCCACCTGAACTTGCCTATTCCCACATTAAATTCAAAGGCAAATGAGGAAAACAACATGTAAGTAGAGCGGAAGTGCCCACGCTTTCCCACAAAGCTGCACCCACTGGATTGAGAAGGAGATTATACTGGTTTTCAGGCCTGCTATACTTAGCACAGTAGCAGAGATGACAGATGAACCGTCGGCTTTAGGCTTTGGAGTTTACATCAGTCTGACACCAATGGGTGCATACATGCTGTTGATGCAGAGCTGAACTGGGTAAATCTCCCTGTGACAAGGACAGATCATAGAATCAATCATAGAATACCACGTTGGAAGGGACCTCAAGGATCATCTGGTCCAACCTTTCTTGGCAAAAGCACAGTCTAGACAAGGCGGCCCAGCACCCTGTCCAGCCCGATCTTTGAAGTGTCCAATGTTGGGGAATCCACCACTTCCCTCGGGAGATTATTCCAATGGCTGATTGCTCTCATTGTGAAAAATTTTCCTCTTGTGTCCAATTGGAATCTCCCCAGGAGTAACTTGGACCCATTACCCCTTGTCAATTTCCGGTGACTCTTTGTAAAAGGGGAGTCTCCATCTTCTTTGTAGCCACCCTTTAAATACTGGAATGTGGTGATAAGGTCTCCCCTAAGCCTTCTTTTCTCAAGGCTGAACAAACCCAGTCCTCTCAGCTTTTCGTCATACGGCAGGCTTCCTGGTTCTTTGATCGTCTTGGTGGCCCTTCCCTGGACCCTTTCCAGCCTGTCCACATTTTTTTTGTATAGCAGGGACCAAAACTGAACACAGGATTCCAGGTGTGGCCTGACAAGTGCTGAGTAGAGTGGGATAATGACTTCTTTATCTCTGCTGGTAATGCCCTTGTTGATGCAGCCCAGCATTCTGTTAGCTGCCGTCTCCTTACAGCTCTCTCCGCTGCCCTGGTGTTTTCCTACTTCAGGAAAACCTCCTGTGCGCCAAGATCTGCCCGCGATGTTTGTGTGTGCAGTGTTCAGCTGGAAGCTGACTGTGTTGTGGCATTTCAGGGTTTGGGAATGGTAGCTGTCTTAAAGACAAGCAAGAGGCAGAAGCGGAGGGCTATGCCTGTGAGTGCACGTGGGCATGGGGGAGCTGAGCCAGGATCACCCCCTGCCCCATGGTCAGGCTGCTCAGGCCTCCTTGCACACCTCAGACACAGACCTCACGGGACCCAGACATGGCTGCACCCCATGTGGGCCCTCACTAGAGCCAGTTGCCTGAGCCAAGGTGCTGTCTGAATAGTATGGGGCCACTGCTTTGGGGATCATGACCGCCTGACCGACCTCATGGCTACTATGACCGCCAGAGGCCACAGGCTCTGATGACTCCTTCCTGGAGTGAGATGGGGGAGGGTGTTCCCCCTTGTGCCAAACGATTTTGGCAAGGAATTTAGGCAAGGAAAGCCTGCAGGAGCGTTGACTCCTTTTCATCAGTTAGGAAACATCCCTGCAGTGGAGAGAAAATGGAAAGCCTGAGGAAGGCCTCAGCCTGAGAAAGGCAGAAGTTGGCAGCTTTGAGAGGGCCTCTAGGCCTACATGAGAATTTCTTTATCACGAAGTCCCTTGCGTTCCTCCTAGGTCATAACAATTGTTACTAACTTCTGCAAGGCCCCTCTATATCTAACACTCCTTTTCACAGCAGCAAGCAAAGGCAGATGGCATAGTATTTTATATCCTTTGACTATGGCCAATTGCTGAAGCTGTCCCTTGAAGTGATAAACAACCTCAGAAAAAGCCTAAAATTGTCTACGTTAACTCAGCAGGTAGAAAAAGCACTTGATGGCACCTAAATCTGGAATGCACACAGGCTGCATAAAGCCACCTTTTAGATTTTCATGTACAGTTTGGGTCGTGCTGCACAAGTGTCTTAGATAAATAAATAACAAATATTAAATACTATAGTAAATATCTGGTACCAGCTTTGAACAATGAAACACTTGTATATCACATCTAACAAGCTGGTCAGGTGCCACTGGGTGAACATGAGTCTAAAAGACTTTTACACATTTATATAGTTGCTTCTCCCTTAGTAAAACTGCAACGGCTTCCCAGAGAGAGAGGAGACATTCTGGGGTTTGACCTACCAAAACTGTCAGCCCTCTGGTGGAAGGGCAGAGACCAGACCCTGATCTCCAAGCCCTACTCAGTAGAGCTCTATCATCAACCTGTCTGAAATACCTGAATGAGACCTGACCTTGGGTTTCCATCTGGAATTACATTTTGATTATGTTTTCTCATTCTTTTATGTTTGCTAGGGCAAATGTCTAACAACCAAGGGAATGCTTGTGGTGTTTGTCCCCTAGCATAGACCAGAAGATGTTAATTGTTTCTGTTAACAGCGATGAGAGGGCATAGAATAAGATTTATTAGTGCAAGTGTATAAACATGGAATCAGATGCTAGGAAGAATGAATTGATGTAAGCGGGAAACCCAGTAACTGGAGACAGTTGAAGAAGAAAGTGATCACAGTGTTCTGGTGAATAGGAACTTACTTTTGAGACTCCAATGTATCGTAGCTGCAAAAAACCTCACAATTATATAAACAGATATTTTTATAAAGTCAGGGAAGTAATGGTACTGTTTTATATCATACAGTTGTCATCATATAAGTTGAAGAAAGATGAACTGAAATTGGAACAGGTGCATAGAAGGGCTACTATGAAGATTTGCAAAAAAAGACTAAGGAAGATTAAAAGTTTTCTAAGTTAAAGGATACCAAAAGTGTATATTCAAATGGTTATACATCAGTTATGGGGAAATTAATCATAACTGAACACTAAAATACCAACCCAAATACTGTTACAATAGTATTTCTGACCACCTAAGCAGAGTCCTGTAAAATTCTTTGAAATAAGATATATGGTCAATAAATTCAAATTGTTTAAATACGAAGCTTGAAAACCTTAGGAGCAGGGTTTTATGTTTAAAGAAAGATCATTCCTAGGAGATCAGGAATGAAGTTTTGGATATTTGAGTACATCATATTCCAAAAAGAGTTTGAAAAGAACCTGGATTACTGTTTGTTTGCAGTCTGGTTTTGCTGTATTAATATGTGCTTTGAGTCTTCTGCTAGTTGCTATGGAGGCTTATTTCCTTGCCCAGAAAAGAAGAGTATCTTCTCCTGTCTCCCTCTCCTCCTCATGCCATTGCCTCCTTCAGTGAGCACTTAAAAGGTCAGCTGCTGGGCATTGTCATTTTTCTCTGAAGCACTGCACTGAAAAAAAGTGAATATAGATAAAGTGTGATTACTGATAGTAATTTTTATCTGGTGTCTGACTAATGTGACCAATTAATATACTCAAGATTTAACCAGTTATGGGGTTTGGGATAAAGAAGTAATTTTCCTTTAGATCAAATTGGAAGAAAAATTAGAATTTTTTTCTTTTTCTTCAGGGGTGTAAGGCATGATTTCCTGTTGAGGATCAGCTGGGAGGTTCTTCAAAGGGAGTCCCTGCTAGGTCAGGAATCGATGAGATTTGTGAGACCTTCTGGCCTTTCTGCTCACTTCCTATGTTTCTTTACAGTTGTGAATTTTCTTCATTTGGCTTTAACTTTTCTGCAGGCTACTGAGAAGTGCTGTGAGTTTTATGATGACACAAAGAATAGAAATCCAATAGACAGTTATCTAAGCCTAGCCTTTTTTACAGGGCTTTTTTCATTACAGAAACTGGACTTGGCTATCCCTCTGATCCTCTCCAATCTTATTTTTCTAAAACAGACTTACTATTGTCTTACTGACTTGCTGCAACCACAGACTCTAGGGTTATACCTAAGAGTATCATTAAATCCACAGTTACTCATCTTAAATTTCCATTAAGAGTGTTGATCAATTTTGATTGTTATAATAGCTTCAGAACTGCACTTCTGTTTAGCTGTAGAAAGCACTGTTTCTTATTACCAGGTCTGTGAGATTTGAATCTTTCGTTTGACATGAATTGAAGAATTTGTTCCTGCTGCTTTCTTAAAGGTTTCCTGTGATTCATTTTAATAGCATTTATTCCTCTTGTAAATTAAATGGCTGCAGAAATGAGAGACATTCACTCCCTCACCATCTTTCTCCTTTCTGTGTCCCCCACGAAGCAAAGCTAGGTAGAACTGCAGGGCAATTTAATGGCTAGTTAGAGCACGCTAACTATCTGTTTAACCTACTGCTTCAGTAGGCAAATGAGAGGTGATCCCTGCCAGTTTAGGTGCTTGCCGTCCTCTTACTTTGATCATGATTACTGATGATCTGGATTTCACTTATCTAACTAAAGCTTCAGAGCAATAAGTGCAAGTGATGTCCCATTTCCATGTGGATATCATCCAGTCTCTTTGTGCTGACTGACTGAAAATCCTCTGAAGCTAAATAGCTGGTTCATTGCTCTTTCTTAAATCCCAGGACTGCAATTTTGTTTACTCACCTTGGCTTACAGAACTACTTAGTACTGTTTTTAAATATAATTCACAAATGGGTGAGGAACAATGTATAAAGGTGGAGAAGGCATTAGCATGTTTAGGATCTGATTTTGAATCACTGGTCAAGACTTGATCTCTGTGTAATTATTCTGATAGTAGACACAGAGGAGTGGAAACAAGAATTAAATTATATTCATGGCTCATTACATGGCATTGTTTTAGCTGTCTTGTCCAGTGCAGTCAAAACGCAAAATCTGTTAAAGTATTTCTTGCTATATCTCCAGTTTTATCTAAAAAGGTGTAACACATAGACATTACTGGATACATGAGAAACCTTTTGTTTCTTGCTCTCATAGAAGTTAAAAATAGTTATAACATTTCCAAATGTTTTCTAGAGTCTCATAAAAAAATGGGGACAGCTAAAAAGGGCATTTACAACAACTTGAATCTAATGATTTTTAAGAACATTCTATTTTTGAATGGCAGTTGTGGCTGTAATCTTCAAGGTATTAGAAGTGCAGTTTGATACATGTCTCTGAAAAGTCACGAAAGACAAAAACGTATCCTGAAAGGAAAGGAAATTCTACTTCCCCAGATTCTCCACTGAGAGAAATATTTTGTGATTCAATGGTGGCTTTGTTATCTTGCTGCTGTTTTAGCCTTGTGGGTGAAGAACTCTATAAAAACGCAGGCACTGCGGGCTTTTAACTGCAGCTGACTAGTCTTTGCAATCGATCTCCTCAGCGAAGGTGTAATTCAGTCCCCTGCAGAGCAGTAGATAAAGCCACAATTTCACTTCTACTTCTGCTAAGCTTTCAGGCATACTATTTCTGAAACCCAGCTTCTGGTTGAGGTGAGGCATTTGTACAAGGTAAGTGGTACCTAAGGAAAGAGGACAGTGCCCCTGCAGCCCAGGGGAATACCAAGCATCTTCCAGATACTAGAAGTACTTGGCAGGTCTTGGGGTTTTGACAGATATTTTTTTCTTTACTGAGAGGCTGAAGCAGGGAATGGATACGTCAGGCAGACTTCTCCATGGGCAGGGGCAGGGAAGGAAACAGGGAGAGAAACAACAACTACTAGTATCAGCAGATGCTGAGCTCCTGTTTTATGGTGAAGGTTGACCTTTTCAAACAGTCATTTTCCTGGCCAGGTATTTAAGTCAACTGCCTGTATCTACTGGTACCACATTTATTAGAGTGGGTTTGCCTATCTCTGGCTCACAACAGTTATTCTCTGAAAAACTACTCTCAGGTGCTAAGGATTTCTATTTCACATGAGAGATATGAAATAATTAAAGTAACTACCTTTAAAAGCAATAGCATTTGAAGAAGATAATTCTCTCTGGTACAAAATGAATTAATCTGTGTGATGGCAAACAAATAAGGAAGAGTTATTTACTCATATTTCTATTCAAACAAAAAAGCTTCTTATCTTGCAAGAGAAAATATTCTGGTAAATACCAAAGATCTTCAAGATTTCTAAATGACCTATGAAAAATGTTGAGAATTCTGACTGATATGTGAGAAACCATGTTATAAAGAAATGAGTAGTTCAATAGATGGTGCTTTGTGCTTAGCAAGCAAAGTATAATACTGTATGCAAACAAAACCAATAAAAAGCATTTAGTTGCCTCTTCAATGTCCAATGCTTCTTTGTTACATAAAAGGTGGAACTTACGGACGCATAATGCACGTACATTCCATGGCACTAGTAGAGCGTGCACAGTTAAAATTTTATGTAAGTAAATATGTGAATAAGTTTTAAATAAGAACACTTAAAATTAGTTAATCCTTTTTCTTCATATGGTAAAGCATCTCTTAACATGTATTCCAAAATGTTTTGGTTTTTACAAAGCTCAACGATACTAGTGTCTCAGAAACATCTAAAATGCATGTATTGTAACTGGGCCAGTGCTACAAACTAAGGTCCAAATCCAAACAACTTTAAAACTCAGATATGATTAGATCCAAGGTTTTGGTACAGCTCGTTAAAAGACAGCTGCAAAATCTGGATTCTGATGCAGTAACTTCCTCAGAGTTTGCAGTGTCCAGATGTTTGGTGGGGAGTGTTGCTTGCCTGGGCCATTCTATATGTTTGGGTTTTGTCTTACTTTTTTTTAATATATATTCTTATGTTTTTATTTTCGTCTTATATCTGACATATATCTTTTGAAACAGTAAGCTTTATCCTGACTGTATCTGAAACACTGAAATTCCTTTAGTCCTGTTTTTTTTAATGCAGTAGAATCAGAGGATAAACATAATACTGAATAGACGCTATTCTGCTTTAATTCATTGTGGGATTCTACTACTGGCCACTATCTTGAATTCAGTTTTGCAGTGATCCAATGTATCACTGCAGGGACCGGAAATCTTCAAGACATTGCTACTGCCTTGCAAGAGCAGTTAAGCTAGCATTGCAAATTTAAAAAATAGAGCAAAAATATTTAGGTGTATTCTCACTAATGCAATTATGTCGTGTTCATACTCAGTTAAAAAGGTGTCATTTGGATTTAAAAATCCAAGATAAGTTGTTTTCAAAATTGGAACCATATAGATAATGAAGACCACACAATTTGTAATACACTGGCAGATTTAGCATTTTCATTTATTGTTATGAATTTTTTGTTCCTCCTTTTGGAATTGCTTAACTCCAACATGTCAGCTCCACTCCTGATTTGTTAATGATTTCTTCCTTCCTTTATACATGATAATCATTCCAATGAGTTGAAAAGTGACATTGTTCTTGAATGACCATACCTTCTCTGAACTCTTAATGGAAATGAACCTGGAAGAGTAATTCCTTATGATTTAAGCTAATGATATCATTGAAGTAAGTACCTTAACCATAGCAGACTAACTTAAAGAAACTTTGTTTTGCTTTCTGATGAAATTTAGCCCAGAGGCCAAAGCCAGGGAATGATTTATAGGTCAACTTGCCTAATTTAGAAAACAAGTACACCATGATGGTAAGTACCTTTCACTAAAAATAGTGAATATTCTATTGACTCTGTATTGTAGGCTGTGCAGTGTGCAAACAAAACCTTCATCTAGGAGGGGCTGTATTTGAAAATAATTTGTTCTGTGGCATCTCGACAAAAAGAGTAAATGAATTCCCTGCCTCATAAACATACTTCTATTCTGCAGAAGTGTACTGCAGGTGGTGACCATCCGGAGGCAAATCTGGGAGCACCTCTCAGCAGAGAGCTGGAAGATGTGACACTTCTGCATTCTCCTCCTGCTAGAAAGCCATGGGCTGTAAAATGGTGCGTGTTGGGGTGGGGAGGGCAGGGCCATTCTTTGTGTGTCTCCCGTGCCCTACGATCAGTGTTCACTTGGAGCATGCAATGTTCAGTCAGTATGACTTCATTAACAGGGGACAGTTTCCACATGTGAGGCAAGGAGGAGCAGTGCCTTCTAAGTCACAGGGATGTTGACAAAGCTGAGCCTGAGCTGCACAGGAACAGTGTGCAGACAAATGTTTGGCATCAGAATTACACTTGAGCTCCAGAAGTTTAGCTGCTCAAGTCCGGTGAGGCTCCACAGCCAAAATCACAAAGCTCTGACTTCTCAATTTATAGAGACCAGTTTTATATTAGGCATCAGGCTCTGCTCAGTTTAACCTACTTCACGGTGTGTTAGGAGGAAATACTTGCAGAACCCTGCAGAGGTGTGAACATTTATTTACAGAGACAGCATGAGATGTGTGTTTTTGGTTGGAAATTAAAGACAAAATTACTGTGTCGGGAGCTAAGTAGGACTTCCAGCTTCTGCAACTCAGGATAGTCTGAAAGTATGCATACTGGCTAAACTCCTACTGAGCTGTCTAATAACAAGTATTTTAAAAGGAGGGTTCAGGGTTATTTTGTGTGCCATCTTTACTGGCAATGGAATACTATTTTGTTTCATAAGTAGTCTTATTGATCTCTGAGGGAATACTTGGAAGGTAAATTACTGTTGAAAATATAAAAGAAAAGCAAAACTTGATCACAAAGCAGAGCTAGCTTTACAATCTTGGGGAATCCAAAGCAAGTGGCCTTACAGTGGGCCAAGGAATTGCTGGCCTTTTTTTAGAGCTCTGCTCATCTAATCCATCTCAACAAGCAGGGCTCAGCCTCTGGCACTTAGCAAGAGTGTCAGGGAGCGTACAGAGTGTACTTCCAGCACCAGCGGAGAAGTAGGAGGCTCCTCGTTTGCTTTCTTTATGGTTCCCCTTTAAAGAGTGCCTCTAGTGCATCTGGCAATCTCCATTCACCTACATGTAGGGGCATAAGCATGTTGTACTACTTCATGTACTTTTTCCTGGCAACATACTCAATAGGAATTTTTGTACTCCTTTTAGCATATAAGCAGGATCAAAGGTGACATTTTGCTTATTTCTTAAATTAACTTTTAAGTCTTGTAATAATAAATATTGAACATTTTGCAGAACAATCAGATATGCATAAGTTAGTGCTATGAAAAGAGGATCCTTCCTTTTCCTGAAACACGATAGTTACTCACAAAGAAAGGATGGAGAATTGCTTTGGGTGGTACCATGGAGTAGAGCTGGGAGTACTGGAGTCAGATGGTAATAAAGCGAAATCACCATAGGCTGAGCAATCAGAAAAAGTTCTTAATGAGTTAGCATCCCAAGAGGCATAGGGAAAACCCTGTCATATGGAATGCTTAACATTTCATGTTTAACGTTAGACTGCAAAATGCATTGAATGAGGGAATAATCCTGCTCTGGCAGAGGAAGGTACTTATAATGCAACTAATAATTTCAGGGCCAAATTCTCTGCTAGCATAAATAAGCCAAACTCTGCTGAAGTCAAAGGAGACCCACCCTTTCATGCCAACAAAGGATATAGTCTTCCCTGCTACTCTGAATGTAGAACAGTTTTGAATGGGGATCATTAATCCCTGTGAAGCAGAGGCCTGTGTGAGTACTTGGCTTTCCAGGAGGGTTTCTTTTTTTTTTGTGTGTCTTTTTTTTCACTGTGATGAAATCCTGAATGAGAAAAAGCAAACTGTGGCATGCTTTCTTTAACCCCCGATGTGTGGTGTTTGTTGACCCTCATAGCAGTCTTTGTCCTAGCTGTGTCTCATGAGGCTGTGTGATTTTTTCAAATTGAGTACTGCCAAAGAGAATTGTCTTGAAATAAATCTTTAATTTTTTAATGAATATGCTTGACGTAGCTAAGGCCATAAAAACAAGGAACCAGCATTCTAACTGCATGCACGTTACTAGACTTGCTTAGGGTTTTTTTTGTGGTCCTTCTCCTGTACTACTTATACTTAGTTTAAACAGCTAAATCTCTCTTCCCTCTCTCTTTCTTCCCTCTGCTTCCACCAGCTTCATTCCAATAAATAATAGGCTCAAATGTGGGCTTAAGATGTATCCTGGGAGATCATCTAACCTCGCACTTTCAGACCTCCAAGTTTCACATGCCTAGCAGCAATTCACAATTTATTTATTCTTCTTGCTAGCTCCTTTGCAAGGCTTGAGAGAATTATCAAGACTTACTAGCAATTGCAGTGGAGAAATTTTCAGCCAAGAATGAAAGTCGCTGTCACCAGGTAAACAAAATCTGATGAGATTTAGTCAGAAATAAAAATTAAGCCAGCATAAACCTGCTGGACTGTGACCCCCATCTATTCACAACGCCCATAGGAATTTGGTTGAGGAGGTTGAGGATGCCCATAGGAATTTGGTTGAGGCAGAACATTGCTTGAAATCCCAAAGGGAAAGAGCTAAGTGTGATTCAGTGCATTATGCAGGCAGAGGCAGCACACAGTTTTTACAAGCATATTAGAATATCTTTAACTCCAGGTTTGGGATATGAATGGGCTTGACTCTTCTGTCTGTTTCCCTTCAGTCTGGACAGGATCACTGCATTTAAGAAATTAAATGAAATCTTGCTGGGGACACCAGTAGAAATAGGTGGAAGTGCCTGCACAAACAGCATCCCAGTTGATCTTCTCTGATCCTTGTCCTGACTGATTGCATGCCTATGCCACTTTGACATGAGTATTTATTTATTATAGGAAAAAGCATTTTGCTGGATCTTCAGCAGGTTTAAGAAAAATCTTTTGCTTTTAGGTAGTGTGGGGAAGAAAGACAAATTGTAAGTCCATAGTGCTTTTCATCTACCTTATACGCCAAAATGATGTAATGACACCAAAAAGGCGACATATTGAAAGGACACTTTGCTACAAAGTGCGTTGCATCCATCCAACCTATCCAGAACCCACCCAGCCTATTAAACTAAAGCTTCCTCTATGATTTCAGTTTGAGGTTTGATAGACTGTAGGTTTTACTCCAATTTGGATGAGGTTGGAAATGCCTTATCCAGTGTTCTGTATTCGGTATGCACTGTCATGATGAGTAGACTTGGATGGAGACACGCCTATGGTAGCTTTGCATGGAACAGGCGTTTGAAGGACACACTTTTACTGCTCAGGCTTTTAATGAACCTGCAAACCTTTTTCAGCATGTGTATCTCCTGGAGTGTTCATGCAATGCTCCCCTTCAACATATTCTGGGCAATTTCAGAAATAGCCTTTGCCAGGTCATCAGAAGCAGTGCAGAACATTGCTTTCCTCTGCCAGGCGGAGGGCTGATTAACACTTCCAGGAGGGACAATCACTGGGGCATCGTGTTGCTAAGTCTGCACTGATAGCAATGCAAGATGTCAGTCCAGGTCTTCTCTAATTACTGTTGAACATCAGTCTATTTTATTTTCAATGTGTAAAGAGCCAGCCAGTCTGACTGGAAAAGACCAGTTCTTAGCCTAAAAACCTCATGTAGAAGCATTTAAATTGGCAACCAGATACCCATGTGGTACCTATGTGACTTCTTCAAATGCTTCTAAAAGGGCTAAGGGCACAACCTGGAGGCTGTCTCTGGGATTCTCAAATAACACCACATATTTTGTGTTAAGAGTGACTGTGCAGCTCTTTTTACCCTAGAAAAAAATTTCTGGACACTGAGATTCCTGTGGTGCACATACTTAGTAAAAGCTTTCTCAGTTTCATTGCTCTCACAAGCAGAGTTCATCAAATCATTGATAAGAATTGTACTTATTTCATTGTCCTCCACAAATCTGATAAAATAATGTTTACAGAGCAGTTCCTGCCAACAACAATCAGACTACCATTATTGTCAGGCATATCACGGAGGTAGTGGTTGGTGTTCTCCAAAAGATGTTTTACAAAATAATCTTTCCCACAGTTGCTAGGCCATGCCAGAATAGCAGAAGAGGGGTGCTTCCAGCACATGCGCACAATCAAAGACTGTAGAGGAGGCTTTTAAAATTTTGGTCAGTATGCTTTGCCATAGGCTACCTTTTGCATCTTCTGAAGGGTCCTGGTTTCTATCATCCACTTCTCATTCCTGATAATAGAGCTCTGTTCTACCACGGTCTTCTTAAGGTCATCACTGGTTGGATTTATGATACAGTCCAACTCAAGACACCTCAGTGCCTCAAAATTGGTATTTTGTTTCATTTAGAGTGACACCTTTAACCTTTAAGCAACACTTGCCTCCAGATCCCAATCCCCACAGGATTTGGGGCCTGATGACACGAACTCCATAATGTGCTCATCTGGTGGCAAATCACCTGTCAACTCATCTGAGCAGCAACATCCAATCCCCCAGATGACTCACAAATGTCACAGAGTCTGTGTCATGATTAAAGCAACGGTTGTGCAGGGCATGTAAGAGATCGTAAAGCTCAAGGCCCCGGTATGCCGTGGTGAGGCACACTATGAAAGGGTTACACTGCAGGGTCACACGTCCTTTGTCAGGCTTCCATGAGACAGTGGCTGCATCCTTATCAATACAACCACAGGTGGACACAGAGAGAAGAGGTAGCCCTACAACTCATCTGGTTCTCTGTCTCAATTTTCCCTGTGGGGAATTTAAAAACCGTTTTGCAATTTGGCAGGGATTTTGTTAATATGTTCAGGCCACAAAACAACATCTTCTTTCTGCCTCTAATCTTCAACATATTAACTTCCTTGTCATCATCTGTGTACCAGGCTGGGTAGCCTGAAGCTTCCTGCCTCTGGTGGAGGTGGAGTTTTTATAATATGAGAAAAGAGTCCTATTCCCTGTTCAAAACATCAAGCCTCATAAATTTCACGGACCCTATAGCCCTTCTCCCAGAGCCTTGTCCAGTTCCAGGGAATACCAGGTATGCACAAGGGCTCCTTCTTCATTGCTGTGGTTGCAGAGGTCTTGGCAGCTTTCTGAACAAGTGTGGCACAAGGGCAAGAGTAGCTTGCCATTTACCCTCATAGGAAGCAAAGGGAGAAAGAGCCCAGGAGGTGGGTAGACCTTTACTTGGAACATCCCAAAGTAGGCTGTCAGGGTGTCAAACCTCTCAAAAATACCTCCAGGGTGTCCAAGAAGGTAACGTTTTGTTTTGTTGATGAAGGGATAGAGGTTAGCAAAATCATGCCAATGTATTTTCCTGTTAGTTGCTGGTTTGTAATACTCACAAATGGCGTTTGTTCTGCCACCAAAAAGCACGTCTCTGGGAAACCAGCAGTGCGAGCAGTTTGTCTGCAAGCTTCGTGTCTAATTTTGTCAGTGACCCACTCATGCACCCATTTAGATCTGTTGTTAAAATCCACTCTCTTCAGGTGGCCCATCTTGTGTTGTGTTGTGTAATATTTTTCCCCAAGATAGATGCATGGTCATGAGACAAGCAGAGACAGCAATAACAACAGCAGTTATGGCCACAGTTATACAACATATGACAAAACTCACGGAAGTTTCTCACCCCAAATATCTTCCTCACCTCCTTAACACCATAATAATGTTCATCATGTAAAAGAAGGAAACAGGTCTTGGGGTATTGAAGACTGTCATCTGGTTTAAAAATCCCCCAAATTTTTAATCCCGCAGATAGGGGGATGATACATATATTAGCAAGTAGCAGATTCTCATGCAAGAGTATGTCACTCAACATGACCTTTCCATGCACAGACCACTGCAGTTTGTCATGTAGCTCTTTTGCTCTGCATCTGTCAGGCCTCTCTTGGCTATGAGTGCTGCAAGCCTCACAGCAAAACAGAGATTATTGTCACTGTTACTTAGAGCAGTTACATAGTTCTGCTTTTTGTCTGTAATTTTGCATTAGGGGGTAGGCTGCAGGATTCTGCAAACCCTGCCCCCTATGGCTTTCACAATCATGGAATAATGGAATCATAGAATGTGTTGAGTTGGAAGGGACCTTTAAAGGTCATGTAGTCCAACCCCCCCGCAGTAAGCAGGGACATCTTTAACTAGATCAGATTGCCCAGAGCCTCATCAAGTTTGACCTTGAATGTCTCCAGGGCTGGGGCCTCTATCACCTCTCTGAGCAACCTGTTCCAGAATAATGGAATGTCAATAATGACAGCCAGAATGAAAGTTTGATCAAAACACAGCTCGCTCCTACTTTGCAGGAGAGTACTAATCCAATCTAAAAATTCTGTTGCATTCACAGTGTTTCAATGAATGGTGGGACGATATAGAGAGTCATGCATGCTGACAGGTTCAAAATGGAGCTGAGCATAATCACCAGGTTCAAAGAGCTGGCATAAATGATCAAAAAATTACTCTACACCCTGAACAAATGTTTCATAAGCTTCAAATAGGGATACTGGACCTAAACCAAATCTGTGTTGTTCTACATATCACCCAACTCTGAACCTCTGCACTGGCCAATCCCACTGCCTAACATGCTCCATGGCAGCCAAGGGGCAGACTGCTTCCACCTCCACCTCTGCTGCAATAACTGGTAAATCCCTTCCAGGGGGTCATTTTCTACCCTAGTGGGAGACTTTTTCACTGGTCCACATGTTCAGAAAAGCAATTTGCACCTAAGGGTGCAAAGGTAGTTCCCCCTTGCCAATAGACACTTGCAGTGATGCGAAATCCATTTCCTAATTAGCAATCTTTGTTCTATTTTTTTTCTGTTTTGATGACTTGTAAATGAAGGCTCCAGATTTAGCAGCTCCACCAGCTCTTTTATCACCATGAAACTGCTTGCTGCTCCTTAGTGCTTAAAAATAAATAATCATAGACTCATAGAATGGTTTGGGTTAGAAGGGACGTTAAAGATCATCTAGTTCCAACCCCTGATGGGTTTGTGTCTGCTATTGTGGCACCCCCCCCAAAACTGGCTTAGCTGTACCAATTAATGGCCTTGTTTTTAACAGTGTGTTTTGCTTTGATGTCCTGTGGACAATAACCACAGCCTTATCAGCACAGCTAGCACTTTTATGATGGTTCTTCTGACTTCTTCAGGTTCTGTCATAGCACCACCGCCTGTCCTTTCAGCAGCAGCATCCTGCTGATGGTCTCTGAGAGCATGGGGCTGCAGTCTGTGTACCAAAGCCTGGGTCTTCTGCTTCTGCAGTTATCAGGGTGTTCTAACAGGACACTCTTCATGGCATGCTCAGTCCTCCACCTCTTATTTGCAGCATCAACCTAAGCATACAGAGACATATATAGCACCAACCCACACCCTATAATGCTGTTACAGGTAGCTGTAAAATCCCCCATAACCACAGGGAAAGGGAGCTTCCTACCACTACCTGTTCTGCTGGGCTGAGCATGAGCGCAGGAGCTTCTTGGTCCCACTCATGGCATCAGTCTCTTCTTTGCACACAACAGGGTCTGCACCCTAGGCCCCTTGGTGGGCCTCCTAGGAGGGCTCCACAGCCCTTGGGCACATTCCCCCACCTGTCTGGCACCCCTCAGCCCTCTTGAAAGTCATCCTCACTCAACATGTTGGGCTTGTTCTGCAGCCTCGTGAAGTGGGGGATCCCAACCCAGCCCCAACTTTTGTTCAACTGCTTTCTATTCACATTTAAACTTTATTTAGTCATTTGATTAGCTCATTAAATAGTGCTTTATCCATTTTATACCTATGCTTTCATGGATTGCACATATTTAATTTATATATTTTTATAAATGCATATATATATCATTTTATATATACAATACTGTATCTATATATGTGTAAATATATATTTTTATATATATATTTCTACACTGCTTTATACATATATATTTCTATATATGTATGTATTGGATATAAATACATATATTTTTATATCTGAGCTCTTCCTGGCCCAAAGGACACAGGCAGCCAATCACAAGGCTTCTTGAGAACATGTGGGTATGACGGTGTCAAGAAATGGCCATCAGCCAATCCTAGTACAGTATGAAAACACGTGGGTTTAACTAAAGGTGCCATGGAATGTATGAAAACACACGATTTTCCTGTAACTGTTCCGGTACTGTTGGGTCCCTTTATGCTACACGGTGTCCGTATCCCAGCTCCTTGAATTAGCTGTTGATTTTGTGGAACTTGCCAGATGCACAGATGTCCTCACCTTTCCACCATGCCCTCCCCCCCCTTTTTTTTTTTTTAATTATAATTTCTCTTTTCATTTGTTTTTTAGATTTTGGAACTAGCAGAAAAAAAGGAAAGGACTTGACCCGAACAAGCAAGTATCATCTCTCAAATGTTCTACAGCCTTAGAGAAAAATGGGGTGTAGAGGTTGAAACTGCCTCCAGGCAACTTCAAGTTTTCAGATTGGCACTTACATAACTGATCGTACCAGGCCTTACTGAATTTGGCAGCCATGTAGAGGTTATGTTTTTCACATGGATGCACTGTTCTTGAACAATTTCTCCAATGTATTAAGCACAAACAGGCTTTTCTTTAACATCAAGCGTGCAGGTCTCCTCTCTCTCTTTCTCACCCTTTCCTCCCCCGTCCCGTCCTCCTAACAGTTGACAAAGTTATTGTGGTCACAGTGGCGGTCGAGTGGATTCCGTCTAATAAAAAAAGTATTTCTGATAGCATGGTGCTATTAAGAATGGGGAAATGGAAAGAAGTAAAATCACTTTGGGCTGGGTCGCAGCCCTCACAATTGTGCCAGAGAAGGAACGTACAAGGATATTGCCCCAGTGCTCACCCACTCCGCGGATCAGCAATAACCGCACTCCCCAAGGATTAGCAATGCTCCAGAACAAACAGCTGAAATCCCTGACAGGGTGGAGGGAATATCACAGGGGCCCTGCCTGCTGCGCACCGCACCCGCCAGCAAAAGAGCATGGAAACTGCTGCTCAGGGACGGGGAGACGGGGGCCCTGTGGCTCTGCCCTCCCTGGATCTGGGGGGCCGCGGCTCTGCCCTCCCTCTGCAGCCACATGGTTCAAGCCTTCACGTGGGGCTTGATGGGGATGGAGAACTTTTCCTTACATCCCAGGATCCAACAGACACGGGCAGGGGGTCATTAAAATACCCAGGATGTGCTGTGAGTGGCTGCGTATACTTGACTCACTTTTTGTCTGCCTTTTTTGTTGTTTTCTGAGTAGTTTCTATGTGAGCGGCTCAGGGATAAACCAGGGCTTTCTGAAATTCTGAGAAAGTGGAAACCATAATTATTGTTACAGTTTGAGAATGGAATCTTTTGCTAAAAAATATGCTATATAGCTATTGTAGGAGGTATAGGGAAGCTAGTACATTCATGGTACATTCATTTTCCAGAACAAGGGCATCCAAATAAATATTCCAAAATACATTTCCATCTTTGGTTGTTTTTGTTTTTGTTTTTGTTTTTTTTCATTTGCGATACCATCAGGCATACAGATTGGGATGGCAATGATACGTGCTAGTCACTCTCTGAATTACTCTGTAAGCTAATAAAAGCTAACAAAACCCATATACTGTATGAGAGTTAACACAAACAGTGAAAACCTGATAGCCCCACCTGGAATTTCCTCTCAGGTGTTTTGATTCTATTGTTTCACTACCCAGGCGTGCATGAATGAAATTTTGGAGCTATGGATGTTTCATTTTGGTTAAAGTCGATCTGATTTTTCTCATTTATTAAATTTTTATATTTGCTGCTAGATTTCTTATGGCTGCTTTTTTTAACCTTATAGCTTAATATAACATCTATTTAAATGTGATGATTTTTTTTTGCATTCATACTGACAGCAGTATTTACTTTGAAGGCACATGTTGCCCATATTTTCTGATTCTGGGACATTAAGGCAACAAACTACTTTTTAACACATGGTGAATCTATTTTATGAAATATTTCAACCATTTTACATGACTGCCTGTTTTCTTGACTTCCCAAAAATGCTGGAGAATAGGGACAGTAACTGTTCATTAATTACAGATGAACTAGAGACTATCTCTAAGGGGGAACATAAATATTGCATCAAGTCCAACACTGTGCCATTTGCTATTTTAAAATCAGTCTCCTTAAAGTGCTATAGGACCTGGCACATTCAAACCTCAGCCTGGCTTGCCTTCAAAGCCCCAGCTTAGCTTGTCTGCTACCACAAAGTAGTAGTAGTAGCCCTGTAGTAAACTGTGTCTTCCAGGCAGTCAATACTGTGCTTTAACTCTATGTACCAAAGTAATGGGAGAGATTCAAAAAGTAATGAAACAGTGGTAAATTATTTAGGTGATTATCGGAGAAGTTAGGCTAGCCAAGCTACTTAGAACAAGAGCAGCAGGTGTTTCTGTACATTTTAGAGTCAGACTATAAATGGGGAAGAAACGAAGCAGGGCAGCTTTAAAGAACATCTGAATGCAAAATGAATGCAGGGAGACGCTTCCTAAAAAAGCCGTGTGCAGTTGTGCTTAAATAAAACTGTTCCTTGTTGAATAGTGGATATTCCCCATAGGACATTCTAGCAGGATGATGTAAAGTAGTTCGGGTGTGGGAGGCCATACCATGAAGCACAGGAAATAGTTGAAATCTTTTGATATGTTTATAATGCTAAGTAAATGGGAAATGGCTACAGCTGAGGTTGTCAACCACTTCACAGTCATTTTTTCTGGCAGATGGTCGCTTTTCACTGTCAACATTTCTCTGAAATTGCATACACAAGCAAGGTACGCAGGCATGTTCTGCAGCTAGCACTCAGGGTATGCTCTTAAAGCAAGTTGCTTTCAATTTAAAAGTTTTGCTTAGTTATTCCTCATCTCCTCTGTGAGGCTCCTGAACATGCCACACACACTTCAAATGTTTAAATATGGCGGATTTTTCATTTCACTGTAGGGGTTTGAATGCTCTTTACTGTACAGTACATGCTTTTAAAACAGCCTGCAGCATCAACCATGACAATCTTGGAGGACACTTCTGTTCTCTTTTTCTGCTGTTATAAAGCTGATTTTCAAACCACTGAAAACACACCAGACTTTTTTTTTTCATCCTTTTCTCCTTCCCTCTCTTCCTCCCTCTCAAGTCCAATCATAAACCTAACACTGCCAAGTCCACCACTAAACCACGTCCCTAAGTCCCACATCTACATGTCTTTTAAATACCTCCAGGGATGGTGACTCAGCCACTTCCCTGGGCAGCCTGTTCCAATGCTTGACAACCCTTACGCTGAAGAAGGTTTTCCTAATAATCAATCTAAACCTCCCCTGGCACAACTTGAGGACATTTCCTCTTGTCTTATCACTTGTTACTTGAGAGAACAGACTGACCCCCACCTCTCTACCACCTCCTTTCATGTAGTTGTAGAGAGTGATGAGGTCTCCCCTCAGGCTCCTTTTATCCAGGCTAAACAACCCCAGCTCCCTCAGCCACTCCTCATAAAACTTGTTCTCTAGACCCTTCACCAGCTTCATTGCTCTTCTTTAGACTCACGCTAGCACCTTGATGTCTTTCTTGGAGTGCGGGGTCAAAACTGAATGCAGTACTCAAGGTTGGGCCTCACCAGCACCAAGTACAGGGGAATGATGATTTCCCTAGTCCTGCTGGCCCCATTGTTCCTGATACAGGCCAGGATGCTGTTGGCCTTCTTGGCCACCTGGGCACACTGGCTCATATTCAGACGGCTGTTGACCAGCACTCCCAGGTCTTTCTCCTTCCTTCCTTCCTTCCTTCCTTCCTTCCTTCCTTCCTTCCTTCCTTCCTTCCTTCCTTCCTTCCTTCCTTCCTTCCTTCCTTCCTTCCTTCCTTCCTTCCTTCCTTCCTTCCTTCCTTCCTCTCTTCCTCTCTTTCTCTTTTCCTCTCTTCCTCTCTTCCTCTCTTCCTCTCTTCCCTTCTCTCCTTCTTTTTTTCTCTCTGTCTCTTCCTTTTTTCTTTTACTTTTCCTGTGAAAAGCCAGCATTCCTCTATTGGATGCTTCAGTGCAGATAAGTTTGTGTCTACCTGTCCTGTATACCTGACAGTCTGGTTGCCAAAGAGGCTCTTTGGAGCTTTTGGTGGGGAGAACAATTCAGAGTTGCTTAGAAAGGCTCAGGATGAGGGGACACTACAACAGAAAATTAAAAGCATTGAGACCGTGATCCAGGAAAATATCTTAATTCAGTACACTCTCATATACTCCTGAAACCAGCAAGCCTGAATCCAAAGCTTAAAGTTAGGGGTTTAGAGTTCACACTTTGAACTAAGCAAGTTTTTGTGTTGGTTTTTTTCTTCAAACATCACATTATATCACCTTAGTTTTGACTGATCATAAAGAGAAAAAAAAATAACAAAATGTACTGAGCAAAAGGAAAGCTTGACCAAAAAGGAAGTTTTTTTGCACAGTTATGTTTTTTCAATTTCACTGTTATTATGTGCTGTTTGTTTTCATATAGGGGACTAACTATTCCTATTCCTATTCCTATTCCTATTCCTATTCCTATTCCTATTCCTATTCCTATTCCTATACTGCATGGGTGGTGTGCTCCACAGTTCTGTCCCCCTGAGTCTCTGGTGCAAAACAGCACGCCTCCGCCTGCCTCTGCAGGCTTCTTTCTAAGGGAAGTGAGAGCAAGCAGGGGGATGGTGCACATGCTGGTCTTAGCAGCAGCTGTGAAGTGGCCACAGTATGTACGTGCATCTAAGAGCCTTATTCTTTGGTTTAGATGCATTTATTGAGTGGTCTTCAATCATGAGCCAGAACCCCAAACTACATCTGTCTGAAGAGAATGACTTTTTTCTTTAAACTTGAGGGACTTTAGACTTTACTTGGTCCTACAGCACGTACAACACAAAAAGCAGTACTGCAAGGTTCACCGCAAGTGTATCTAAGACCTGAACTCGATGGGTTGCCCTCCTTCTGCTGTAAATACTATAAATGAGCTAAGTTTTTTCTAGTTTTGCTGTAGCTTTCATCCCACCAAAACCAAAAACTCTGCACAAGCAGAGCCTCAGCACTACTCCATTCTGCCTTAAAATTTTATCTGTAATACAACACTTGCTCATAAGATAGACTGAAAGGAAAGGGTACTATTTTGCTACTCTAAAATCTGGGAAAAAGAGGTGATTACTCAAAAAATCTCATAGGCAACTGTAAAATGATATATATGTATCTTTAAATCTATGGTGAATCTTTTTCAAGGTATTAAGGAAATGCAACTTACTGCCCACCGAATGTACATTCTTTGGCCCAAAAGCTAGACATGAAAATGTTCATTGTTTACTAGAAAAAGCAAACAACAAAACCTGCTTTTCTCCATTCAAGTAGTTTAATATACGTGAATTTATAATCCCATCTAAGGTAGGGTAAATGCCATATATATAACAGAAAATCCCATACAGAGCCCGTTATAACAAGAACATCTTTCTTGTCATAGAGCTCATAAAATGGCTGTAAACTTGCCCGTAACACATAGCAGCTTTCAGTATGAGTGTAGCAGACAGTCACCTATTTAGGCAATTAAGTTAATTCTTCTTTCTGCCTTCTGTGGATTACTTACTACTAATGACATTATAAGGGGGAGATATAACTCATCTCTGAATGATCATTATGTATCACAGGTCATCGTTTTGACTAGGTTCTGGCTTTCTGTATCACACGTGCTGAAGTCTTAAGCGTGCCTTAGATGAAGGTAGTTCTAGTCCTACTTGATTACACATTATAGAAGAATTATTTATGAATATGTACTTATACTTTGTAATACATATCACAGCTGAAACATACTAATAATGTGGCTTAAAAGTGATTTTTTTAAAAAAAATTTAGATCTGACTTGCTGAAAACAAAACAAAATAAAAAATTTAACTAGTTTACTGTATTATAAAGCCACGGCTCCAAACTTTAAGAAACAGAATCCAGGCCCTCCAGAGCTAAAACTATTTTAGTGATACTGGAATAAAAGCTTTCCAACAAAGAGGATCTGGTCTTACAGGAATCAGTGCTCTGTTTTACACTGGCTGGTGTTTATTTCCCCTAGTCCTGTCATTTGTGACAGTTTCCACTTTATAAGCAAGTTACCATATCTCTATGTGCCTTTCTTTTCCAATCTGTGAAACAGAGATCTTTATTCTTTGGTTTGCAAAGCATTTCAAAAATTACTTATGGAAGATCAGTACTCAAAACAGTATTTTGGTTTTGGTCCATATGAATGTGGTTTTCACACTTTTTTTTTTAAACATCTGATTATTGTCAAACCACTATTAACAAATGGTTATCTTATTACCTGTTCTGTTTCTGCTTATTTTTGAAGGCTTAAATCGAGAATACTGAATACTGTTCATGGCAGATGCCACTTCAACAGCACTGGAAGATTTCACATCCACAGAGGAATGGGTAGAAGCAGTGCTTCCAACTATACAGTTCTTGAACCAAACCTGATCTACATGCAACAGCATCCTCAAAACACTTGGTCAATATCTTGGCCTCCGTTCCTACTTAGTCTCTTCTAAGACTAACAAAGAGAGATGGTTCATATTAAATTTTTTTGTAATATAGACACAATTCTCTTAAAACTGTCCCAAACTGTTTAAAAAGTGACCTACTGTTCAGCGGTGAATTGCTAATGTATTCCATGCTGAACAGATTCAAACAAAGTTTGATGTTTCAGCAGTAGAGTCTGAAGTCAGAGTAGCATATTAAAATACTTTAGCTCCTGATATTTTACCAGTGGTGAAGTATTTCTATACTTTTCTGGAGTGAAACTGTTGAATAGTAAATAAAAAAAAATAAATAAATAACTACTGTATTTATAGGTTTTTTTTCTTCCCCTACAAGCATAGCTTTGAATGAAAATTAATGGAAAATGACTATTGCTGTCATAGTTTGAAATCTTATGTTCTGAATTTGAGTTGTATTTGTAAAATACTTCAGGAATAAACAGGATTGACTGCATTGTTTCCCTTTCTTCCCTTTGTTTGCTATTGGAAAAATCTTCCTAAGATTGTTTCTGTAAGAAATTAAAATTCTTGGGGATATCAAATGAGTATTGGTGAATATGTAATACCCAATACAGCCCAAACACATATACAATTTCTGGAAAATATGTTAGCCATAATTGATAAAGCCCAAAGAGAAAAAGACAGTCGACGCTTTCAAATTGTTTTCATTTAGACTGATGGGCTATAGGATTTTAATATATTTTGAAGTTAATATTGCTTGGCAATATAATTAAACATGTCTTTCTTGATTCACTCAGTCTGAATGCTAATTTTGATTTAGCCCTCAAGGGATCAGTTCAGGAAGAAGTTATGCATCTTTTGCGATATTCGTAGCCTTTCTTAGGGAAGTGTGGAATGCTGCACAAACAAGTAGAGTCACAAAAGCTCCTTATCTATTTATATTAACCTTCCAACGAACTCTGCTTTCCTCTCCCCAGCAATCAAATATGGAGTTCACTTAAGGTGGATGATAGTTCTATTGTAGGTAAGTGTGAAACGCTTGTTTAAAACACGTTAGCTTTTGTGAATAAATGTAAATTTTCTGGGGTAATTTTCTATGAAGCAATTTTAATTTGCAAAGCTAACAGAATTTTGCAAATGAGTTTCAGTGTCCAGTTTCATTACTTACCAATGTATTCACATACAAAGATTTAGAGCTTGTGCTGATGCACAGTTTTACAGAGTAACTTTTGCAGATCCATTGCAAGTGTCAATAAATCGTCCATGGCTTTATTTATATATACATTTGCACATAAAGTTGCAGTTTTCTGTGTGGAATATGTTTGAACAGGAAACTGCAAAACATTGGCCAATTCCAGGTCTATAAAGAGCTTACTTTCTAAATGCAAGTCTCGTTGATTCTCTTTGGCAATTCTTGTTAGATACCAGCAGTTCAATGGCAGCATTGTAGGCTGGAAGTGATATCACTAAGAGTGGAGGACCAAATAATTCATTGTTCTATTGGTGCGCTGTCTGAAAGTGCCCTAAACTTAGTATATAACATATCTAGTTGTCATCCAAGAGTTTGAATTGGGGTGTGTATGGGTGTGGTGGTGTGTGTGTGGAGTTATTGAATGTGTGTGATTTTCTTTTCTGCTTAAAAGAGGCAGAGTTCTTATTTTCCCTGTGTAAGGTCCATGTTCATTCTTGCTTCACAAAGGAAGTCTGATGTTGGCATTCTGGAAGTCCACAGGTTGTTTCTAAAGGCAAAGGAGCTGATTTATAATTGTGGTTAAGGTTGAAATGTACACGTGCCTTCAGTTATTCATGTTAACCTTAAGGCTCTTACGACATGGATTCCTGTTCCAAATGGGCAAATGTTCACATTAAAGAGACTGGCACTATGAAAAAATGATCTTAATCAAGAGGCAAGAGGCTTCTTTCATTCTCCAGCAGAAGGTATTTCTCATGTAAAGCTGTATACTATCAGTATCCCTACTTTACTTCACAGTTCAAATTAGAAAGCATTTTACTGATACATAATCAAAACTAAACCAACAAAAAAACCTCCTGTATAGAAATCAGTGTAGTACGCAACTGCTTTTTACTGTTTGATAACACTTTCTGTTATTACTTAAAAGAATTAATAGCTTGTAGCATGCAAGGATGATGACACTTCTCTAATTTCTGGTGAACAACTGGTTAAAACTCTCCTTGAAGAAACTGTCAATGGCACTATGATACAACCTAACTCTGTGTTTCTGTCCTCCAGAAAGGCATTTTAAAGGAGTGGACAGTTGTGTAGATACTACCTTGAAGGAATGCGATAAATTGTAATTATTTGATTTCTTTAAAATCTAATCAAATCAATCAATTTTTATTTGAAACTTTGAACAGGTTTTAAGACAGTTTTTAATTCTTCTGTGAAGTGGTATTCAAAACTTATATGCAGATCATTAAGTAAATATTTTATGTAACAGAATCTGGGATTTCTGTTTTGATTTTAGAGTCTGATTTTCTGCAGCATCAGATCTTTGAGTATTTGCTTCAGTGAAAGTGGGAGTGTTTCTTCATTTGTGTGTTCTTGACAGTATTGTTCTTCATACTTTTTTTTCCTTAGGCAAAGTAGTTGACATAAATCAGACCTATGCTCTTCTGAACAGCTATTTTAAATGGTGTTCAGATGTCTGTGTTCATGGAATGTGCTATATCACACTCTGCAGATTGAGAATAGGTGGTGCCATGGTGCCCCAAAACGTATTTTCACCTTGGCCTGGAAGGGAATGAAAGAGGAGTACACTATTGCTGCTTAGTGTACTGATTCCTTGGCATTTTTGTTGAGACACTCTAACAGTGGCAGAGACAAATTTTGTGCTGTGAACCCTTTTAGGCTAAAAACGGCTCAAAATAGAGCTCTGAAAACTGGCAGCAATTTTATTTTATTAGTGATGTATGAAGACTTTTTATAGTTACTTATTCTTTCTCTCATTTTTTAACTGCAAGCTGGAAAAAAGGCTAGAACCTGCAAAATGCAGATATAAAGCCACACCTTCCCTAAACGGAGCGATTTGGGTTTATATTTTGATAGAGAATACAACAAACGCTAGCACCTCTGTTCAGGTCCACTAAAACTGAGTGTAAATCGCTAAAATCTGGGAGTTCTTGGAAGCATGGTTTTAGCCTGTAGTCAGCTGTGATTTGCGCCAAGGTAACCAGGATGTATTTACCATAAACACTGGAGGTTCTTTTTTTTTTTTTCCTTTTTTTTTAACAAACGTTTAATGAGTTCTCATAGACTTTTGATGCACTGGATTTACCAAAGTTTGAAGGGTTTTATTAAAAGACATAAAATTTAGTTAAACAAAAGATGATAAATCGGCAGTCAGGTTTGCCTACTAGTAGCTCTGCTCTTCTCCTTTATTAAAAATCTAGTTTGGTAGCATGTAATAGCCAAAAGCTATATTGGACTGTGTATTTCCTGGGTTCTGCCCTTCAGTTTTCCTCTCCTCTTTGTTACACATGGGTGCACACAAATCGCCTGCAGAGCAATTTTGGAGTAACTGTTGATGCTCCTATTTGCATAATGTCAAAGATATCTTGAGAAATTCTAAGGCAAAAGGCAAAATTCAAAATAGTATCTAATTGAAGTGCCTGGAAATGATTGTTAGGGCAGAGTATAGTTTGTAAAGTATAAGTCTCAAAAAGGAACATATATTTTAGAAATAGCTTTTTTTTTTTTTTTTTCCCTGGTCGAGAAAGGAAAAAAGTTTCTGAAGCATTTATACATGCAGCTAGCAGTCTAGTTCTGTAGCGCTCATGAGAGCAGCAGGCTCTGCAGCCTGGAGAGCTGCTGTCAATCCCTTAGGGAGCCCCTGGTGAGTTACGGAGCAGGCTGTTGAAATGGGTGCCAACTGTTTAGATGCTGTGCATGGGTATCTTCTCCTCTACTTCAAAAAAGGCACAAGAAAGACTGGATGGGGAGTTCTCACCTTCCTTCATACTGTGAGGTCTTATCCTGACTGGGAGGACTCCTGTAGCAGAGGAGGAGGAAGCCTGCTCCACTGTATACTTTCTCCGGCACAGCAGTCAGTCTCCAGAGTAACTGGGACACAAATCTGCGGAGCCGTAGGAAAAGCTACTGTTGAGCTCATCTTTCCTGCTCCCTGTTTTTAACTATTTATGCAGGAGCTGCCAAACCAGGTGAAATTAGTAGCCTGCTTGGCTAAGCCTCTGTCTGTCAGTGTTGGACAGACTGTGGCCATGCATGCTAGAATTTAGACAGTTGTGCACCAAGAGAGTGTATGTTTCTGCCTAGTCCTCATCAGAGAGCTGGAGACTGACACATGTAACCGGTCCCTGATACTTTCCGTACCCCATGTTTTAGAACTACAGGTTTTTTCCTTGCAATATGTCTAGGCCACTTTGCCTTCTAGTGATTTTTTAGCCTCAGTGACATCTTGTGGCTGTAACATGTTCATCTTTTTGTTTTTGAAAAGTACATTTTTTCATCTTGTCAGAGTTTCGCTTTGAAAATTGTGTGAGATAAGGTGAGGAGGAATGTTCTTAGTAATATGGAGCTGTAGACTTGCTCCTTGAGTATCAACAAGTTGAGTGAAAGTCTTTAATAAAAACATTATCTGGGGTTTTTATAATGAGTTTTAGTAAAATAGAATGAAACATGGTAAGAGATTTGCATGGACATACACAAAAAAATGAACAGACTCGTCAGAGTTGGGCATGACTTTCTACATCTCAGACAAGAGGGTGTTGCTGGCTTTCTTGTCTGGCTCCGATTACTTTCCCACCAGGAGGACTGAACTTCCCTGACTTCTGAAGTGATATTTCAGAAGACTATACCTGATTCACAGCTTATCAGCAGGCTTCAAGGGCCATGGGATTACCTTATTAACATTTGTCTTATTTCTTATTTGTTTTCCATCTGAAACACGTTTATATTCAGTTCTACCAGTGTTGTTTTTCCTGTCCCCATTTATGTCAATGTTGTACAGGCGCTGATGTAACTGCAGTGATAGTCTGCCCAAATGCCTTCTGACTGGTATTTGCTGATTCTTCCTAGGTGTGAGGGTCTTTGATCTCAGCTACATAGGGAAGGAGAATGCAACCCAAAAGAAATAGCAGTCCTCAAAGCGAAGAAAGGCAAGCTTTCAAACTGTTTTAAAATTCTTCATACTTCGATTGCTTGTTCATGAAACAAAATATCAGATAAATGAGTATCAGCCAGTAGAAAGGGAGGTAGATTTACTTTTTGGCTAAGTTGCTGACCAAATGCCTAATTCAGAGCTTGTTCTTCACTGAATGGTCTCTGGATTACTGGTGCAGAGTTACTGCTGTTACTTTAGAAAGGAGAAAACAGTTTTTTCCACATTTTGTTGCAGCAAGCCCTATGTGCACCTGTTGAATTTAATAAAGTTCTGCTTCAAACTGTCAGGATAGAATCTGCATTATTGTTGACTACTGCTTCCATTTTGTACAGAATAGGAAGTGATAACAGGACTTCTATTTTATTTTGCTGTTGCACTTTAATACTGTGATGCGACAGGTTTCGTGGTGCCAAAGGAGAAGATAGTTAAGGCTGCCTAAACTTTTCAGGTTGCTTTGTCTTTATGAGCTCATGGGCTGTTCTCTTATCATTACTAGGAAGGAGAAAAGTAGTTTGGTTATCTGTGCATGCCACTAGTGAATGTAAATGTTTTTACTATGCATATACTGTATATGTTATGTTAAAAGATGTTTTATGCTGGCAATTTTTCCATACAACTGTTGCCTGCCTTGTACACAGACGGCGTAGGCTCATCAAAGATTTTGGGCCTGATTCTGCTTTCACCCAACTGCTGATCAAATGTAACTCTGCAAAAATTGGTCAAATTTTTCTGGGAGGGAAGAATATTAGGGCTCATGAGTAGTTCTCATGGGCCCAATTTTCAAAAACGTGGATTGTTTATGTGGCCTTTTAATTTGAGGAGTTGTGGGTGGTCTGCTCCCCTGAATCTGAGACTGATGTATAAAATTAATTCAATTTTAGGAGACAGCAAGTTGGAATAAAATAAAAAAAAATATGCTGAAACTGGATGGTTTATGTCACTAATACATGTTGGTTTTCAGTAACTGCCAAAAGACAATGGTGCACAGAATACCTTAGAGCTTCCAAATAACTGCTGGTATTTTTGGAGGATGCAAGAGGAAAAAGGTTAAGTTGTCCTCTTGAAAAAATGTTCCCATGCTGGAAGCAAATGAAGACAGATTATGGCTATGAAGATCTGACAAGGAATAAGGTAAATAGTTCTGCTTTTGTGGAAAATTGATACATCTTCTGTAGAGAAGGAAGGAATACATGATGAAAAGAGGAACAACCCTTCCAAAACGGCTGCTACTCCATCTACCCAAAGTCAAAATGTCAGAAAGGAACTTGATCATTCAATTAAAACATGCAGATAACCCCAAAATGCCAGGGATTATATGGATTCAGCTTGTATAATAATAGACTATGATCATTCTGAGTAACAGAGAATTATTGGGACTTTTTGCTAAGCAGGGTAGGTAGAAATGGACGGCGTATAGTTTGTTAAATCAAATGTGTTCCTACCTGTAACTCCAAAGAAACACAACTCATATTATGGGACAGAAGACTCTATCTAGGAAACAAACACTGTGGAAAAGATTTGTAGGTTATAGTTGATACTATAAGCCAGTGATGCAGTGGCCAAAAAGGTTTTATGCAACCATTGGATGTGTAAAAAATGAAAACTAAGTAGTGGTGAATAGCTGATATTACCAGTGTATCTAGCACAGATGCAAATATTGCTAATTGTTTTCTTAAATCCACAACTCATTCAGGATGCTAAACTAGAAAAGGCGCTGAGAAGAGCCAAATGAATGATTAAGGAAAGAATCAGTTTCTCTTAAGTTTGTCAGGGGATAAAATTGGTAAGGCTGTAGTTCACATCAGTACAGGAAGTCCTATGGCCTGTCTTATGCAGTAAGTCAGAATAGGTGATCAATATGCTGCCTTTTGCCTTTGAATCTGTGAAAATATAATCTTTAAATACAGAATTGCTTCAGGGTGCTAGCTTTCAGGTTGACACAATAAAAATGGCACGTGTCTCCAACCTGCACTTTATCATCCCACGTGAAGTAAGTAATGTTTCATGCTGAGAATTGCAGTGACAGTGTTGTCCAGCCAACTTATTGACTACAACATGTTTGGTGTCATACAAACACTGATGGAGAGTTTAGTGTTTGAAGTGATGCAGGAGCTAGGGATCAGGTTTGGATTCAAGTAATTCAATAGATGCTGTACTAAAATTTCAGTAACGTAGTGCTTTGGAGAGATAATCAGATGGGAATTTACCAGTATCTCAACAGTACAAATGAAACTGTTGTATGAAATTGCTTATGGATTTATTTTTTTTTAATCAAGCCTTTGAAATTCAAAGAGCTTGGATGCTTACTTTTTGCATTTTAATTACCCGCTGCTGTAAATCTATCTGTTAGATTGTGTGTCACAAATGACTGGATTTCACTCTAAAATAGGGCTAAAGGAGCAGGTTAATAGAAGACATTGGCATGCTTGGTACTGCAGAAGAGGTCTGTGGATGACAATCTAATTTAGAAGGAGAAAGCCTATTTTTATTTTTATTACAATAAGTATCACTAAGGGTGAAAGCATCATGAGCAAAAAACTCATAGTACTGAAAAGTTCCTTAGGGTGCAAATAAGACTGCTTATTTTTATTATCAAATGAGACTAATGAGGAATACTTTATAAACTCTGAAAGTCGTATTGATAAAACATTATGACAGAATGTAGGAATTGCCATTATTTGTTTTGAAATAAATACCAAACCTCAGGAGAGAGTTTTCCAGGTATGCTACAAGTACACAAAAGTAACAAAAAAAATACCTTGGTTCTATGCTGGCATGATGTTTTAAAAAGGAAAAAAAAGCACCAAAATATGCAAACAAACACTTCAGCCATGTCAGAGAGTGCCACTCTACTGCAGCGGCTGGGGCTGGAATGTGTAACTGCCTGACAGCTCCTGTATCAACAGTGCGTTTCCCATGCCACTCCATTTTCCCGTCGGGGCTAAATGCACCATGCTAAAATACTGAAGCCTACACCACAAATGGTCATTTACAGGTCAACAAGGAGGTGAATCTCTTTTTCCACAGCTCCTTACACTGCATATTCCAATGCTGATGACTGTATTCTGCTCCCATCCCCTTTTCTGAGTGATTAAATCGCTTGAGAAGAGTTTAGTGAAGAGGAAGGAGGTGACACAGTTTTGCTACCATCTCTCTCTTCCTGCAGCACTTGAGAGGAGACCAAGGATCACAGGTGCAGGCTGAAGAACAGGATTCATCCTAACAGATAATAGATTTTAAATAGATCTAGGAGAGGCTTCCTTCCCTTAGACACTACAGCACTTTTCCTGGGATGGATCTACCTCGCCCTATGTAAAAGGATACTAGCAAGTAACTTTGAGACCCGTGGGATTCTGTCCACCAGCTTGTGTTTATATGCTGTCTAACATCACAGACTGCATTCACAAGTCAAGGGAGTTGCTTTTTTTTTTCGCTGTTGTCATCCTTTTTCCCTAAATGACGATGGAGAACTGCTAGAGCAGGCTGTCCCGAAACTGCCCTGAATTGATGCACTTCTTGCTATAGACATGACCACATATTTTGGCAGCGTTATTGACTTCCACTTCTGGGGCTTCCTTATTTGGTTAAAGGAAATATCTTAAAAAAACCCCATAGATCCTTGAAAAATCATAGTCCTACTAAATGTAGTCTGAAACTAAATTCAGTACATTGTATGTGACTGTTTCCTGATAACATCGCAAGTATAGAGACTTCTAAGCTGCAGATGAGGTGCTAAGGGAATCAGAAATAACTTCTAGCATCAGTCTGCCTCTTCCACAAATGCTACATATCTTAGTATTTTCAGTATCTCCTGCAGATGGTAAGTGATTTGGGAAGGTCTTTAAACACTGTATGACAATTTCAACAACTTTTTATTGTTATTAATCCTAAATCTTGTATAGCTAGTTAAGCCTCACCCAGAAAGCCTCACCCAACAGAGTTTATATGTGTTATTATACTTTGGAATGTTAAGTGTTTTAGATGCAGTCTCTGCTGGGAGCTCTTATATAAAGAACAGGTTTTCTTCCATGAAGCAAGCAAGTATTCAAAACACACACACCCCCACAGAAAAAAAATCCTGAAGTTGTGCTGTACTGTTTAACTTCTTAACAGTTTGTGATGTCATTTTTTATAAGTTAAGAAAAACAAATGCTGTCACATTCTGCATTTTGAACATGCCAAAAATCAAGAGATTAAGTGTTCCAAACACTTAAACATTTCATCCAATTAGTTAGTTCAGTCTGGCTTCTCTATCTCTGAACTGCTTCCAATAAACTTTGAATATAGAAAGATAAACCCATTGATAAGTTTCTACTACTGTACAGATATAATGTTGCTTTTCCTATAAAGTAGTTTTAATGTTTAAATTTGCATATGAATTCTTTGTTCTTTTTCTATGCTGATTCCTGAATTTCTGTGACTTTTTTTTACTAATTCACTATATTCTGTTACTCTGAAACAGATTCTGAAGGGGCCTGATTCTGAAGGCTCTGAAAGACCACCTCTGGAGTAATCAGTTGTTTGCTGGCTAAGTGTCTCCAAAGACAGATCACAATGAAAAGTAAAGTAAATAGAGTTAAAAAGTGATTGTCTGCTCAGATACCAAGAGGTGAAATCCAAGTAATGCATGCACATAGTCAACAAAATACTAGCTTTGTTTGTTTTAGCATATGGAAAATAGCAAAGGAAAAAGGAGAGGAGAGGAGAGGAGAGGAGAGGAGAGGAGAGGAGAGGAGAGGAGAGGAGAGGAGAGGAGAGGAGAGGAGAGGAGAGGAGAGGAGAGGAGAGGAGAGGAGAGGAGAGGAGAGGAGAGGAGAGGAGAGGAGAGTTGTAGGTGTTCTGCTGCACTATTCTTATCATTGGTAGTAAGGCATATTTCTAGAGTTTGAATCCCCTTCAGCTTCACCACCTGGGATGGAACTACACTATCAGAACTGCATGTTATTAACTTTTCAAGAAAGAGAATTTTAGCTCACCAACAAATCTAATATTTCAGACATTGCTATTTTCTGCATAAAATGCTTCCTCCACTGGTTATCATTTATTTAACTCCTAGGAGTCAAGTCAAAGTCATTCCAGATACTAACTATGAAGAAAATTAATGTTTGCTACTTATTACTGATTTTGAACAATAAGTAATTAAAAATGCAGAGGAAAAGGAATCTGAAGATACTTACTCATATGATGTACTTCATGCGCTCTATACCTGAGCTGACTCTACCTATGGAATGGAAACTGGCAAACAAGCTGAAAATCATTCTCTGAGTGGCAAGCAGTGGAGGAAAAGAAGGGAAAATTTCTCCACACATCTTCTGTATTCTTTGAAAAGCACTGGGGCTCTTCATTGTCTACACTGAGCAGCAGGTGATATACAGGAACAAAGGCTCTACCTACTCCGCGGGACACCTGAGGGCTCTCACGTTCGGAACCCCCCAACCACGGAAGCAGGACCAAAGTATCACAACTTCCTACATTTACAGAAGGATTGTATGCTTCCAACACAAGCTGCTGCTCACTGATGCAAGTTCTATTTATGCAAGCACCTAAGTGGAAACTATGAATATCTAAATGGAAATGCGGCCCGCTTTGTAGCTTCTGAGATGCTGTAAAGCCTAGGCCCCTGGTATTGATCCTGCAGAAATACTAAGGGCAGTGGGAAATCACTATTGTAGTGCAGAGGAGCATTTTGGCCAAACATGCCGTGTAATTCTGAGAATGATGTAGGAAAATGCCTGAATGTTTAATTTAACACCAACTTACCAAGTATTAAGTCTGCTCAAAGGCTCTACCTGTGTTTAAAAATGCATGGCTGTTTCTGAAGGAAATAATGAACTTACGTACGAAACAGAAAGAGACACAGAACAGTCCTATCTTGTGATGGTAAGGCAATGTTACTGGGAGGAAAAAGTTAAGTTTTCTAAGAGCATACCCTGCCTGCATTCTAAATGTGGAGAAAAGCATATCCTTGCTAAGCATATTATTTGCCTTCTTCTGGCTAATGCTAAAAATGACTTCAAAGTTGTTAACCCGCCTGTTTTTCTGAACAAGGAGAGTCATTCCTTAGGAAATCTCCTTATGTACATTCCCTCCCTACACATGAAGCCTTGATCTTTTCTTAGATCTTAAAAGTTCTTAAATCTTCCTAAGTCTTCTCAGATGCCTGGGCTGATGACAGTGTAGATTTGACATCTTGTGCCAGGCAATATCGTTGTAAGCCTCACAAAAGAATAAGAGGCATACTTCCGTAAGTTGTGTTAAGTTCTTCTCTGGTTAAAAATAGTATTGCCAAATGTCTTCATGTCCATTTAATTGAGAAGACACTTTCAGAAAGCTCTTTTCTCCCCTTAGTCATTACTGCATAAGTCGACTGTTCTTCTAGACACAACTGTAAGAAAACTAACATTTTTTGTTATATTGCTGTGAGACAACAATGGTATACTTTCAATATCAAAGGAGTGTAAAATCACCTGTAGATAGGAAGTCAGTGTAAGAATAGAGAAAACTTATATTTAATATGCTAATAACACAGAATTCATGACATAAATATTGACAACTGTTAATAGAACATCTCCTGACAATTAACACATAGCTTGGTTTTACCTTGAACCCCCAGGCCCTTCAGACAGTTGTAAACGCCAGGAAATGTCCTCCTCATTTCTTAAAAGATAAGCATAGTTTGCAACATGAAACTTGTAAACAGATCATTCCTGACAAATTGGATGTCATGTTTTGTTCAGCCAAATTGTGTTTCTTGGATCATGTAGCATTTATGACATATTTTAGACCACACTACTCCTCCATGCATACAGGAGCCTTAACCTCTATAATTACATGCTAATAAAAACAAGAGCTACAGAATGTTTACATCTTTGCCCAACCGTATGTCTTAAGAAAGAAAACAAAAATTCCAGAAGTTCATCTGTCATGCATATTCATAGATTATTCCTGGGTGTACTTGAATAAGCAAGCACTTTTCAATTTAAGCTACTGTGCTTTATGTAGCTGTACTTGAAAGAGCATTTCTAAAATGTTAACCATAGCACTTCTGTTTGTTGTAAAAATAACAGGTTGTAGAGAGTTATCACATGAAATAGGTTATAAATCTCAATGTAAAAGAGCTGTTATGATTTCACATGCAGATCTGAGCCTTAAACCCAACACGCCTTCTCTGCAGAGGGACCTTCCCAACAACGGCTGACATAACGCATAAAAGATGAAGAGAAATGTGGCAGTCTTAGTCCATGCACATGCCGCTTCATCAACATGTAGTTTTATTTAGGATTCCCATATGATTTATTTGGCTCTTCAATGAAGTGTGCATTTTCCAGGGATAATCCAAGTATGTAAATACATGTGCCCAGATGCTATGGGAGCATTTGAATAGGCTCATGGTGGGAGTTTTAGAAATGTGTGTAATAACAATACATTTTCTTGTGGTTTTGCAAGAGACTTATAGGAGCTGCCACGAACCTCTTACAAGCGGCCAACACAAATTTGGCTAGGTCGATATTCTCGTTTGATTGCCACAGCTTGCATTTTGACTGTTCTATTAGCAGATGCTGGAGTTGCAGGTACCAGCCAACACCTTCAAGTGAAGGCTTGAAGGCAGGTGAGCAAGCTGTATGAAGGGGTTTTGCTCCCCATGCCAAGCACCTGCAGCTTTTACCTTCAGGCAGATGAGAGCAGCAAGTGTCATGGCACACCAGCGCTTCGGCTTATGTGTGCTAGAAATACTCTTAGGCTTAGTAGGCAGGCACGTCAAAGAAAGTAGACTTGTGCACCGCAGCAGGAGGGGGCCCATTCCTGGATCTGCATGACTGTCTATGCCGCCTGCCTTTTGCTTGCCACTGCTTCTCACCCATGCCAATATGCCTTGTTCCTGCTTTAGCCATCCCTACCTGTATGCCCAGTCCTCGCCTGCTTGTCCCATCCCTGCCCGTGTGCCCCATCCCTGCCCATGTGCCCCATCCTCGCCTCTATGCTTCATCCCTGCCTCCATGCCCCATCCCTGTCTGTGCCCTATCCCTGCCTGTGTGCCCCATCCCTGCCTCCATACCCTGTCCCCGTCTGCCTACGTTCCCTGTCCCTATGTGCCCCATTCCCTTCTGCATGTCCCATTCCTGCCTCCATGCCCTATGCCTGCCTCCATGCCCCATCCCTGCCTCCATGCCCCATCCCTGCCTGCCTCACCCGGGAGGGCCCAGCCCAGCCTGCCTGCCCTGTGCCCGTCTGCGTGCCCCATACCTGCCTGCACTCCCCATCCCTCCCCACACACCGCATCGTCTCCCGCACGCCGGCTCTCTCTGTGCGCCCCATCGCTGCCTGCCAACGCTCCGTCCCTGCCCGTGCGCTCTATCCTCCGCTGCGCGCTCCGTCCCTGCGCGCCCCGTCCCTGCCCCTGCGCCCGCTTGTCCGCCGCGCACCCTCCGCTGTGCCCGCTCCCTCCGAGCCCCGGGGGAGGCTCGGGGGAGGTGGCGGCGGGCGGGGGCGGACCGGCGGCGGCGGCTCCCCGCCTCCCTCCCCGCCGCCCGGCAGCGGGGGGCCGCGCCCCCGCGCACCTCCCTGCCCTGCGGGGCCCGGAGGCGCCGCGCACCCCGCGCCGCTCGCAGAGGCGCGCAGGGGCGGCCGCGAAGCAGGCGCGGAGCGGCGGAACGGGCGGTCCCCCCCTCGCACCCCCCCCGCCCCCCCTGCCCGGTGCACCACGCCGGAGCGCCGCGGGAGCAGGATGGCCGCGGCGGCGGGGCAGCGCCGGGGCACTGCCGCCTCCCTGCTCGCCCTCGCCCTGGGGCTCCTCGCCGCCGCGCAGGTAAGGGGGTCCGGGGGCTCGCCCGCCTACCCTTGGGGTGGGCAGCGCCGGGCCGGGGCTGCCCCGCTCCGGAGGGGCGGCGGGAGCTGCGCGGGGCGCGGCGGTGCGCTCCGCACCTGCGGCCGCCGCGGGATGCTCCCGTCGGCGGGGCTGGGGCAGCGCTGCCCCGGGCGGCGGCGGGGCTCCTCCTTGGCCCGCAGGTAGCCACCGCGGGTGCCCGCCGCCCTGCCCTGAGCGGAGGGCTGGCGGGAGGCTCTGCCGGCAGCTGTGTTTGCCGAGCGGACGACTCCGGGAGACTGCGCCAGGCTGGTTTTACAGCTCTCTGGAAGGGAGGATGGGAGGGTCGCTGTTAGAAAAGTTACGATCCTGCTGAGCTTTGCCGAGTGTCGAGGGGTGAGGTTCTCAGCCTCCTTCGCGGGGGGAAATGCTCTCCAAGATGCAGAGCAACTCTGGGAGTCCCCCGCCTGAGTTTCTCAGACGGGTCTTTCGTTCGGAAAGCAGAGCGCTGAGCTGGGCCGTGTCACTGCATTTCCCTTGGGTGTAATTTACGTCCTCTAACATGCTCTACAGGTAGTTTGCTTTGCTTAGTCATCAATTTGCCATTGCCCAGCTTTTATTTCAGGCTCTAGTCAAGGCAAAAAAATAAAAAATAAAAAAAGATAAAATATAATAACCTCTCTGATGTTGCCCCAGTCAGCCTTCTGGAGACAGTAAATGAACTCACTTTCAGCTTGTATGTGCCCTAAAGAAAAGCAAGTGTGAACATGGCTCTCTGAAATCATTCCTATTTGTTTTTCTTTTTAAATTTTGAAGATGAGTTTTAAATAAGTGATAGCACATTTGTAGTAAAGATGATGATCTTTTTGTGTTTAGGGCACTAACTTAACCCTCTCGAGAAAAAACTGAACTTAATTTTAAAAAATAAGTACAGGGTCACTTGAAGTAAACGTAGAAACATTATTCTCCATGTAACTTCAGGCTGCTGCTGAATGGGACATTTCAGGTCTCCTCCTGTGCTCCTGACCGCGTGTTTTCTCCTCCCTTGAACCTCTGTGGTAACTGTACATCCATGAGCAGGTTAGCCTAGTGATCTGAGTAAATTTCTCAATGTTGATAGAGAAACTTTTATGTTAGATTACTTTGCCTTCTGTTGTTGCACCACTTCTGGATTGTGTGCAAAGGAGATGATTCAGAAGAACAGTGGGGAGCCCTGGGGGATGAGGATGTCAGCCTACACCTGCAGGCTTGTGGTCAGGACTGGATCATGACTGTGTCACTGGAAAAGTTGTTGACAAAAGCCTGCAAGGTGCATTGGTAGCACTGATGTGCCTCAGGGGCGCACAGACTGGCCTGTAGAGACCAATGTCTAATGGGATCTGGTATCTGTTTCTGATAAAGGCTACTAGAGCCATAAAAGCTGTGATCCTGCAATGGAAACCTCATCTGGCACATCCTTTCACCCTGCCACCAGCTCTGTTCCCAGCACTGAGACTGAGCTCCCCTGGCACTCAGCTCTGTCCCTGCTTATCCTGGCCCTGTGCACCTGCTTGCCCTCTTTCTTGCAAGCAGCTCCTCTTTGTGGGGAATTGAAATAGCTCCTTACTTCTTTTTTACATGCAAATACAGAATATTCAGGCTTACTTTTGAAAAAGTATGGAGTGAGTGAGATGCAGTGCAGTGCCCTGGGAGCTGGAACAGACAGGCAGTTTAGTTTCCTTTGGCTTTTATGTTGGATGCTTAGTTACATAAATTTCATTTTACAGTTACTGAGATAGTGTTACTCTTGAAATAGCAGTTTGGCGCTGCCTCTTACCTCTAGTCTCAAATTTACACAGTGATAGTGTGAATAAAATCAGTTGTCCTCGTGGACAGCGTTTCCTAGGGCCAAGAACGCAATCAGCCCGGGAACCCTCCTGTTGTTTTTTCTAGCATTTGTAATGCAAGATAGTGGAATAAGTGGGATTAAAGTTATGCTTTACTAAGCAGTCACAGGTATGTGCATGTATCACAAAGACGAAATTAAAAATGACTGTAATTTTGTAACACTGCATTGTATTAATCTAAATTTTAGATTAAATTAAGATAAAAAATGATTGTTCTCATGCACTAAGTACGACCATGAATTTAGAATTTGGATGATATTGCCATAACATATTACGATAAAAAGGAGCTTATAAAACCCTTTGCCTTTTTTTGGAAGGAGAAGTAAACTGAGTCTTCAAATTGTGTGTTGTTGTTACTGTTTTATACGTCCCTCAGGAACTAGACCAAATGGGGTCTTTTGATTAGTAATAAATAGGATCTATTAATAATTAAAAATGAAAAAAAAATTATTGATAGGTCTGAACTCTATTTTCACTCTGTAGTTTCGAATCCAGTGCTAGTTTGCTGGGGATGACACGCGTTCTACTGCATCCTCAGTTCAGTGTTCCTGTGGAATTTCAATTTCCTCTTTTCATATAGTTTTGACATGGAACGGCTATCACCATTTTTTATAATTTTGTCCTCCTTTACGTCTTTAAACAAATATATTGGGGTTTAGTTGAACTTTTCTTCTAGTGATTCTTCTCAAAGTGATCTGTTTTTTAAATTTTGCTGTTGCAAATTTTAAAAATGTGGAAGAGGTTATAGTAGATACCCCGATAAAAGAACCTAAACTGGCTTTTTAGATTTCATTGTGACATAGTAGTTATTGTAGTAAGCTCAGCTTTTGGCTCTGCTTAAGACTTCATGTATGAGTGTTGTGGGTAAGTGCAGGCATATTCACATGGGTTATATAGGCTGATTGGATATGAGCAGGTTTAGGTCTGGAAGGCATGTAGGGAAACGTAGACCACTGGCAAATGGAATTTCCGTGGTTGTCATGTCCTAGACTTTTTGTGCCTCGTATTTGCTATATGCTATTAATTTTTTTAAAATTTAAATAGTGTGGTTATTACAGTGTTCCCTTTTTTATATCCACAACACGTGTTATAGTGTGGGAGGGAGTGAAGCGGTGGTATTTTCTGTATTAGGAAATAGTTCATGTGGAGAAGAAAGCATTCTTTTAAAATACTTGCATGTAGTGATGTAATAGTAGGTTATGTTAAGTATCTACCTTTATCTTTTCTCCAACAAAGTACTTTCCAAGTAAAAATCCACTGAGTTTTGTTCCACTGTCAAGATAAGACTATAACTTTCTCTTCTATTGAATAAAGTCAAAAAGAAAGCCAGTAAAAGATACTAAAAATAGGAATACGCTCACAATCCCTGAATTTGAAAAACTGACCATATTACAGTTAGAAGGTCAAAATACTGAAGTCTGGAAGCATTTTAGAGAGATTGTAGAAAAAAAATGAGATGAGGACAAAATATTAGTCCTCATACTCATATAGTTCGACTAGTCAGCCAGCACTGAAATATCACCATACCCCTACTTGTTTCATGTAGAATAATCTTGAAAGCAGTTTGTACTCATCAAAATAATTTTGTAGTGTGTTTCTTATGGATCTTTGTAGTATTGTGACCAAAATTATATTGATGAACATAATTATGGCTGGTAAAGTTAAAGTTGAGATTTAACTCAAAGAAATTTCACCTCGTTGTAGAAGGCTTAAATAAACTTCTGTTACTTTAATGATTGGAGTTGTCTCTTGAGCTTTCTAGTAGACAAAATGGGTTCTTGGTTACATTGTCAACTGAAGGCATGAAGCTGCAGAAGGTATATTCCTCTTACATCATCACCTGTGGTATCATCAAAATTCCTGTTGTTTCCAATAATAAGACTCCCGCTTCCCTTCTAATTGGAATCACCGAATCACAGACTGGTTGATGTTGGCAGAGACCTCTGGACGTCATCTTGTAGAATCCCCACTGCACAAGCAGGGTCACCTAGAGCCAGTGGCCCAGGACCTTGTACAGATGGCTTTTCAATATCTTCAGGGATGGAGACTACACATTTCTCTGGGCAACACGTGACAGTGCTCACTCACCCTCCTAGGGAAAAGTGTTTCCTGATGTTCAGAGAGAACCTCCTGTGTTTCAGTCTGCACCCATTGCCTCTTGTCCTGTTGCTGAAAAGAGCCTTGCTCCATCTCTTTGCACTGTCCCTTTGGGTATTTATGTACACTAATAAGATCCCTCTGAGCCTGCTTTTCTCCAGGCTGAACAGTCCCTCTCAGTCTTTCCTCATAAGATAGACGCTCTGGTCCCCTCATCATCTTTGTGGGCTTTCATTGGATTCTCTCTAGTATGTCCATATCTCTCTTGTACTCGGGAGCCCAGAACTGGACACGGGACTCCAGGCGTGGCCTCATCAGTGCTGAGTGGAGGGGAAGGGTCACCTCCCTCAATGTGCTGGCCATACTTTGTGTAATGTAGCCCAGGATACCATTTGCCTTCTTTACCTCAAGGGCACGTTGCTGACTCATGGTCAACTTTGTGTCTACCAGTTCTGCCCCCGCTCCATGCTTTCTGTAGAGCTGCTGTTTACGTACAAATTTGGCGAAGACTTTGGGCTAGCTTTTTACAATGGTGGGCACCTGACTTCAACCAAATGTTTTTAGGAAAGTTTAATGCAAAATTGTAGAACCATTTCTGAGAATTCAGGTGTATTGGGGAAAATGTAATTTAAAGCAGTTCTAATGACCTTTCTTTCCTTAAAATCTTAAACCCTCTTAGTTTCTTTGTGAAGAAGCGTTGAAAATTTAACAAGAGGAAGACTTTGCACTGGAGATGTCTACTGCTAAAATTGTGAAAGTGAGACTAAATTTGCTTAAGTTACTCTGCATTCATAGCCTGCAGTGCACTAGAGATTTAGGCCGTCAGCATTTTCACACGTTTTTACAGGCCATATGTGAATATGTGCATATGTCAGGGAAAAGAGCTGTACTTCCTCTTCTCCTGTTGCACCAGGCAAAGTCAGGTTATTCACAAACTGATATTACATCTGGATCCTACAGCCATGTTTTCATCTGGACATGTTGTGTAAAGGTGGGATGAATGAAGGATTTGTGAGATCCAAATGCAGATGAAACAAGAGCTACAACAGGTCAAGACATAAACACAGGGAATGCGAATATTTTAGCACTGGTCTGATTGTACAGCTTCTGAGAAGTTATATGATCTCTGACAATATTGCTTGTTGCTCTCTTGTGTGAGGCCAGTAAACAACTCTTCTGTAGTAGCTTTTGCCTTCTTAAAATGAAGGGAAAAGAGGGAATCAAACTCTGCTTTTATGGTGTCTATCTATCTGATTTGAAATTTTATCACATTGCTCTCTTAGAGCTGTATGCCAAATTTCACAGATTTAAAAATATTGCCCTGTTCGTGAATATTTCCGGCAATAATTGGGTTGAGAACACAACCATACAGTTAGGTACAGATATAGAATCATAGAATGGTTCGGGTTGGAAGGTCACCTAGTTCCAACCCCGTTGCCATGGGCAGGGACACCTCCCACTAGACCAGGCTGCTCAAAGCCCCATCCAGCCTGGCCTCGAACACTTCCAGGGATGGGGCATCCACAACTTCCCTGGGCAACCTGTGCCAGTGCCTCACCACCCTCACGGCAAAGAATTTCTTCCTGATATCCAATCTAAATCTACCCTCTTTCAGTTTGAGGCCGTTGTCCCGTGTCCTATCCCTACACTCCCTGATAAGGAGTCCCTCCCCATCCTTCCTGTAGGCCCCCTTCAGGTACTGGAAGGCCGCTATAAGGCCTCCTTGGAGCCTTCTCTTCTCCAGGCTGAACAGCCCCAACTCTCTCAGCCTGTCCTCATAGGAGAGGTGCTCCAGCCCTCTGATCATCTTCATGGCCCTCTGCTGGACCCATTCCAACAGGTCCATGTGCTTCTTGTGCTGAGGACTCCAGAGCTGGATGCAGTACTCCAGGTGGGGTCCCAGGAGAGCAGGGTAGAGGGGCAGAATCACCTCCCTCGACCTGCCGGCCACGCTTCTTTTGATGCAGCCCAGGATGCGGTTGGCTTTCTGGGCTGTAAGTGCTCATTGCCTGCTCATGTTGTGCTTCTCGTCCACCAGCATCCCCAAGTCCTTCTTCTCAGGGCTGCTCTCAAGCCATTCTCCGCCCAACCTGTATTTGTGCCTCGGATTGGCATGACCCAGCTGCAGGACCTTGTATATGGAATACTATTTATCATTAATGAGTGATGACAGAATTGATTGATGAACATGTCCTTAAAAAAGTGGAAGTATAATTTTCACTAATCTAGATTGGATTCCATGTTACAGTCTCATGTCCCTGTAAATTATTTCTCTTATTAAAAATGTAACCTGTGCATTAAAATGCATCTCTCTTCTTGGTGTAGAAATTCATATTGGGTGCACAAAGTGGACACTGCTAGAGCTTTATGGAAACATCAGAGGATGTAAATTATTGCTGATAGGTGTCCCAAGGATTAAGGAATTTTGTGTGGCTATTAGATAAGCACATGTTTTTGTACTAGGATTATTGAAAACCTTGGTTAGAAATTGAAACTTTTCCTTAGACTTTGAGGTGATTTAACATGAACAAGAAAAAAAAAAAAAAAAAAGGAAAGGAGCCCAAGTGTGCTTTTATTCCTCTTTCACTGCAATCCACACTTCAATACTTTTGCTCCTCGATGTCTCCTTCTAAATTTTTTTTCCTACAAAATATAATAAAGTATGCTTGCCTGTGGTCAAAAAGATGATAAAAGTTGATGAAGTCTGCTAATGGGATGACGTATGGTGAGTAGACTAGTAAGTCATTAGCTGTATTTAGCAACGACGGTATTGTCTGTATGCTTCTGTTCCTGCATTTTCAGTCATCCCATAACAGCTCAGGTCCGTGGGTACATGTTACCACTGTGCATCCTAAATATGCAGTTGTGTCCCAGCTGCAAACAAGATATTTCTGTTTTAGTAAGCGATGTAACAGCAATGTAACATGTCATTTACAAGATTTGGTGAATAATGCCATATGCATCTGAGTCATGCCACTATTAAATTTAATTAAACTCTTTAGACCCTTCTCAGTCTTAAGGGTATGTATTTTGTATGCTGTCTGAAAGAAATGTACTGTCAGCATAATTGTTGAACATGTATGTGCAAGGAAGGTTACCAAGAGGGGGAGAAATGGGAAGAAAAGAGACAATTCAAGGCCTCTGGGAAATATATGAAGTGGAGCTGCAGTAGGTACCTTGGAATAAATTGTGGGATGAATAGATCGCTAATGCTGTTTGACATACAGTTACATTTTCTACAAATAGGAGAAAGAAAGAAAGGAGAGAAAAAAAGTAATTGCATAATTTAGACTGAACAAACAAGGGAAATCAGATTATAACAATGAGTTGTGCTGGATAACGGAAAGCCCGGTTCTTTAAGCATATTGTTCTACTGAGTGGACAAGAGCAGTATTATATGTGCTGCTTACACACCAGTTCAGGACTGGTGTGGGAATGGAGTGGGTGATCTAGCAGGATCGTCCCATCTCAGCCAATAATATCCATCAGAGGAATTAAACAAAGCCTATTCTTGCATCCATGCTTCAGTTTGTTCATAGTCCTATATGGCTAGGTGCCATAAATAATGACTGCATTACATCAGTCCCAGATATGGCTTGTGGAGTGTTGTTTGATACTGTTACTTTTGACTCAACCAAGTGTTTCCAGAATTTTCAACTCTACAAATACATTTTTTTAAACTAACCCCATATATGTCAGTTCTTTGAATGAGGCATTTACTAATGGTAGAGTAGATTTATACAAAACTGCCAGTAGTTTTTTCATTTAGTTTTGCTTTGACTTATGGATTAAACAGGCATATGTATTGCATTGAACGGAAAGGCCTACTTGTGGATTTTGACATAGTTATAATAATACTGCCACGCTCTGTGTAGCTCAGGTGGGCTGCAGAAACCAGTTTTTCTTTGGGCTGCACATGTTTTTTGATTCTATGAAGAGCTGATATGAAGGAAAGACTTCATGTGTAAAAATTACACTACTATGTCATATAATAGCCAAAAACTACTCCTGTGTGGCTGCACTTTTCTTTTTTTTTCCCTTCTCTCAGTGTTTTTTTAGAGGAAATAGAGGGGAGCCAGACTCATCCTGACTTACTTACACTAACTCCCGAAGAAATGACTGACCAACTGCTGCACTGTGAAACACCCCTTCCTTTTTGCTATGGGCTTAGCTGAGCTATGTTGTGATAGGGAAGGGGAAATGAAGAAGGGAAGAATTTTTTAACAGAAGAATGACATTTCAAGCTTTGATTTCAGAAAATTTGATATTTAAGTGTTTAAAATTTTTCACGTGGCTGGAGAATTTAGGAGGCAGCAAAGGTCAGAGCTGAATGTCTCACTGATCATTTTGATTAAGTAGTGTTTGTGAAAATGCTTCATTTGTAAAACTGCTCTTTTTTCAAGGAAAGAATAACTGCTTCATTGTAATAGGCAGTGTCAATAATTTCATGTCAATTTAGTATGGTCGACTGGTGCATAGAGTGGTGCATGAGGCCATTTTGAAGTGAAAACACTTTAATTTTTCTCTGAAATTTTTTTAGAAAATTATTCTTTTGATAACTGACATCTGTATGTTTCAGTGAGAAAAAGCTGCCTTCGCAAAATCTCTCAAGCAAAAAAAGGTGCACCAACGTAGAAGACAGAAAATAATTTCCAAATATTTTTTCTCTTCCCCCCTTACTTCTACCTGGCTTTCTGAATCCTCTTGCTACAGTCATGCTCCTGCTAAAAAGTGTTTGTGTTGCATGTTTGTAACTTTCGTTGTAAGTGATCCCAGTGAACCTATGAAATCAGTCATATGAATCAACTTAATGTGTTTGCAGATTTGGAGACTGTGTCTGAACAGTCCATAGAAAGGCAAGAAGACCTCTGTGTTTGGTATGTTCTCCCCCATTGTCTTTTACTTCTAACCTTTAACTTGCAGATAATGGCACCGGATATTGCATCCGAAGGCTTATTATGAGCACCGTCACTGAAGCATAATGCTTCACCTGCCGTTTGTACGGTGGCTTTTCAGGTTCTGTTTAGTGGGAGGCTGCTGCCAGGAGGTAGATTCTTTAGTACCTACGAGTTTCTGTGCTGTACTGCAATGATTAATTGAAGGAGGTGTTTATCCTTGAAGTGAGTGATTTTCAAACTTTGACTATATGTTTGGGTTTTTTTTCTTTTTATTAGGAGATGCTTTTCAGGTGTAAGTCAGCATTATATTTAGTGACCTCATTAAAAATTTCTTTTTGTAGAAACTGTCCTGTTTAGGGATAAATTCTATGAGTTGCTAACCGAACTTTTTTGAGTCTATATGAAGAAGTATTTCAGAAGGTTAAAGGGCAGTTGCGAGATTGGTCAGAACATTTGGCTTTCATTGGGATATTTACGTTGGTATTAAGGTTCCTACTGAATTTCATTTTATAAGCGAGCACTCTGTTTCCTGTCTAAATTCCATCTTTTCATGTTGCATAGTTCATAAATGCTTAAGCATTTTAATTTGCTAACACAATATACACTTATCCTGTAGTCCCTTACAGGAGTAAGCATTGTTACAGCCTTGCACCTATGCACCTGTATATGCATATGTGAGGCAAAGGTAGAGGTCATAAGAAAAAAAAAAATCTCTTCTACTTTTGAAAGCTACTTGCCCTCATTACTTTAGCATTCAATTACAGAGGATAGAGAGGGTGTTTTTGAATATGAATTACACACTAACAGAAGTGTGCTTAATTTGTAGTAAGCAAAACTAAGATATAGAACAAATATCAGTTGCACACAGACAGGAAAGAACTCTGTTTTTATTTTAACGTAGAAGCTTGTGCTGTATTAACATTTTTATTAGAAAAATGTTTTTTTCCTCTCTATTATTCAGTCTCTTGTAATTTTGGCAACAGCGTCATAACATTGTTATGATGTCTTGCATTTAAGAGTAAATGAGCATACTGAAATGAGGACTATGTACTTTTGGTTTTTGAGTCAGAGACTGGGAAATGGTTTTATCTTTGCATTGTTTTATTTATTCGATTTTCCTGATTTAAAACATTTTGAAACAGTGTGCTTGTAGAACGTGTGCACCTTCAATGGCAAATTTTAAACATATCTGCCCTGGGTTAATCATAGTGAGGTTGTAGCTTAGAAAGGGTTTATTATTTGATGACTGGCTTTTTCAGGGAGGTTGAGCATTGGGGTTACCTGACTGCCATTAACTTTTAATACAATTTGGAAACCTAACTCAATTTTCATGCTACAGTAACTGAGGGAATCTACTAGACACTGAACAGACACATAGTGAAGAATGTTTTTATTTGCTAGAGAAGACACATAAAGGAAAGAAACAGGAAAACTTGATGCTTGGTTGCTCTTCAGAGGCAGAAATGCAACGGAATTCATCAGGTAGGCGATGGTTCCTGCACTTGACTGATTGACCTGTGGCGGTCAGGGAACAGCAAGCTAAAAAGTGATGTGCTTAACATTTCCGATAGATAACATAAAAGCGACTGCATCCTGATAGTGGGAAAATGACCTTACTACATGCATATATGAATACACACTCTACAAAATTATTAGACTTGCTGCTAAAAGGCAATTTTGGGAAAGGATTTTAAAGCTATACATTTTTTAAAGAAATGTCTACTCATCAGAAGGAAGTTCTTCTTAGGAAAAGCTTACTTCTAGAGCTTTTAGAAATTTTAGAAGTTACTCTTATTTTTCTAAAAGCTTTATTTGCATTATATTTCAAGTAAAAAAATGTGACTTTGTCAGGCTCAAAATGATTTTTTTCTGTAATTATCTGAAACTCTTTACTTCATACCCGATCAAAGTGGACCATTTTTAAAGTAGTTTAATTAGTGAGACCTGCATGCTGTTCAGAAGGTTTTGGAGGGCAGTGGGTGGTGTTAGGCTACTTGTTTTCTATCCAGATTTATAAGATTTCTGGGGAAAGTAGGGGTCTGTTTGTCAGTTGGTTGGTTTTTGGTTTTGGGTTTTTTGGCTTTTTTTTTTCCTTTTTTCTTCCTAAAGTGTAGCAAGAACATTTCTGAAATCTCAAATTTCTGTAAGAGAAAAACATGGATTTCTGCTCAGGCTAAAATTAGCTTGCACCATGGTCTTCTTTTCCCTGTCTCCTGAAATTTAGGTGATGGAGCAGTCTTTGAACATGTTGATATAAATTAAATTTTTGCATTCAATCCGAAATGTTTTCAAGAAATCATAACATGGATTTTTTTTCGTAATTCTAGAATCTTGCCACATGTCTAGCACTGGTGTACTGGTATTAATTGGTCGCTGATGAAAAGGAAGGAGAACTGGTATTTTCACAGGATCCCTGAAATGTTCTGGGTTGTGGAACAACCCTTTTCCTGGTCTTGGAGAATCCTTGTTTTCATGTCAGATCACACACAAAGAATTCTGGATGTTGGAGTCCAGTTTAAATGAGTATTTACTAAGTCCCTTTCAAACTGGTTTACTGCCAAGAAAATTATTACAAATATAAGGTGTGCCATTTATGTGACATCAGACCTCCAACAGGGTAAGAATATAGAGGAAAACCCAAGAGTTCATTAACGTAATTTGAAATGTTTATATGAGAACAATGAAGGAAAGAACCTGTGCAGTAAAGGTTGGGATAGTTTTGTTTTAAAAGGAATATTCCTCTGTATTTGATTCTATCGTTGATATAACTTGGCACTATATCGAGACTATGTCAATACTAGGAGAAAAACAGGTGTATTTTAAAAAATGTGTTAAAACCCTTATATAGGTACTTTATGCAAGTGGTTTGGAATTAACTACCGTCTATGTTGGATTTTACTACTGATGCGATGTTGTATTTTCGAAAGCTTACCTCTCACTGGTCTATACAAAGCCGAAGTGGTTTGTTTCCATATGAAACATTGGTTTGGCTTAGATAGTTCCATGCAGAGTTTCAGTGCTTATCTGTGTCTGCTTTTGTGCAGATCAGATTCTGGCTTTGGAAACCTGAAAGCTTGGATCTTCCTAGGCCCCCTTAAAAATTCAAGCCAAGATGAAAACATGGAAGGCAGCTAAGTATAAAGCTGCTCCTCGGGCTTTTTATAAAAGTATATTTAGAGCCTTGTCAGGCTCCTGTAATATCCTTATGGAATTTTAACTATAATAGAACACGTTCTGAAACAGTGACTATAGCTGCAGAGGAAAGCGGGTATATCACAACGTCACTGTGGGCACATAATATGGTAAAATGCAGTAGTTCACCAATCTATTAAAAAAACCCTGTAGTTAAGCGGACAGTTAGTCAGCAATCCATATGACCCAAAAATATTGCATCATGTAATGACCATTTTAAGACTGCAGCAGATATGATTATCTGACCCCAGTGGTTAATAAAATTGTAAGTCCAACAGTACTACTGGCGTAGCTGCCTACTGGCATAGCTACTGTTGTATTTTTTTGTTTGTGTGTTGGTTGTTTTGGTGTTAAGGTGGTGGGGTTTTTTTGGGGTGGGGAAGAGCTCTTGGGATTAATGTGAAAGTTAAAATATTTTTGCATCTTATGAAATCAGCCTCAGAATGCTTTTTGTGTTCCTGTGATCAAATTGCATCCAACATTCGGTGAATGAATTTCAGTTAAAGAAGAGGGGATGGAAAGGTATATTTTTGCATTTATTTTGTTTTGTTTTACTCTCTGAAAGGCTTTAATCTCTCTTGCAGAAAAAAAATAGGGATCTATTACATGCAGGGAAGCAATTTTGCAGAAATACAATTTTCAAAATACTTATGTTTAATACTCTGTTATGAAGATGCCCCTGTGATCAGGCAGCTGAAAGTTGACGTTTATATGTTTTGTTCCTCTTGTAAGTTTTGCAGTCATGTTCTTTTGTTATGGGGTTACAGCATTGGTGGATAAGGGAAGAGTGACTGACGTCGTCTACCTGGACTTGTGAAAAGCATTTGACACTGTCCTGCACAACATCCTTGTCTCTAAAGTGGAGAGACAAGGATTTGACTGATGGACCACTTGGAATTGACTGGATGGTTGCACTCAAAGAGTTGTGGTATATGGCTCAATGTCCAGGTGGAGATCAGTGATGACAGGCGCTCCTCAGGGGCCCATATTGGGACAAGTATTAAACATCTTTGTTGGGGATGTATACAGTGGAACTGAGTGCACCCTCAGCAAGTTTGCGGAAGACACCAAGCTGAGTGGTGTGGCTGATACTCTAGAGGGAAAGGATGCCATCCAGGGGGACCTGGATAGGCTAGAGAGGTAGGGCCGTGTAAACTTCATGAAGTTCAACAAGGTCCTGCAAGGTCCTGCACCTGGGTCAGGGAGATCCCAAATATGGATACAGGCTGGAGATTGAGAGCAGCCCTGAAGAGAAGGATTTGGGGGTACTGGTGGATGCAAAACTGAATAAGAGCCAGAAATGTGCACTCGCAGCCCAGAAAGCCAAACGATATCCAGGGCTGCACCAAAGAAGTGTGGCCAGCAGGTTGTGAGGCGATTCTCCCCCTCTACTCTACTCTGGGGAGAGCCCAACTAGAGTACTGCGTCCAGCTCTGGGGCCCCCCAACATAAGAAGGACATGGATCTGTTGGAGTGAGTCCAGGGAAGGGCCACAGAAATGATCAGAGGGCTGGAGTACCTCTCCTATGAAGCCAGGCTGAGAGAGTTGGGGTTGTTCGGCCTGGAGAAGAGAAAGCTCCAGGAAGACCTTATAGCAGCCTTCCAGTATCTAAAGGGGACCTACAGGAGAGGTGGGGAGGGACTCTTTATCAGGGCCATAGGACAAGGGGTAGTGGTTTTAAACTGAAAGAGTGTAGGTTTAGATTAGATATTAGGAAGAAGTACTTTAGTGTGAGAGTGGTGAGAGACTGGAACAGGTTGCCCAAAGAAGTTGTGTATGCCCAGTCCTTCGGCGTGTTCAAGGCCAGGCTGGATGGGGCTTTGAGCAGCCTGGTCTAGTGGGAGGTGTCCCTGCCCATGGCAGGGGAGTTGGAACTAGATGATCTTGAAGGTCCCTTCCAACACAAACCATTCTGTGATTCTATGGGAGCTGCCTGTTTAGTCCTTCATGTTGTCCATGACAACTTGTGAAATAAAGACTGTTATACTTTGTTTCATCATTGGTAATTCAATTTGTTAAGGTACAGTATTTTGTGCACTTATTTTTAGGCTGAGTGTGTTCAAGTTACAGTCTTGCTGGGGATTTGCATGGAATTTTAGGATATTTTAAGGAAAAATAAGAAATGGGAAGGGGAAACAACAATGTTATTTGGTATGATCATTTTTTAATTTCCTGAATTTTAACCCTCTCCATTCTCATAAGATACAAAATTCTTTCTTCTCCCACAATATTGAATCCTGGTGTGGAAAAAGCTCACCTGACTTCTCAAGAGTAAGGGTAATAGCAAAAGAAATGGTACACAAGTTGTTCCAGTCTGTGTCCATCCCAGACAATGTGTTAATTGGAAGAGAGGGTTAAAGATGCCCTCAATCTTGCTTATATGTAAGCAACTACTATGGTCTCCCAACACACATCATTCTGTCCTAATGTATTACATGAAATTTGATGGTTGCCCTATGAGGAAGATAACTCTCTGTTTGGTCCTACTTTGAAAAGAGAAGCAGATAGAGCCTCCCGAAGCATACTTAACGAATCAACTGTTTGTCATTCATGTAAACCTCTTCAGCATGTACTCCTTTCTCAGTGTTCCCTTTCCTCTAGTAAATGCCATTAGTTAGATCTAATCTGAATGGAGGTGGCATTTGGATGCAAACCAGGTTGAAAAGGGGAGACTAAAACTTTTCCAAATACTTGCTTCAACTTCCTCAGTTGTGAAAGTGGGATTGTGATAAGGACAGTAGATAATGTAATAACATAAAACCCTCTTTGGATAGGACAAACTGCTTAAATGCATGTTCTGGAAGCCAGCCTGACAGGCTTTTCACCTGCTTCTCAGGCATCTTAATAATAGGAGAAAAAACGAACAGAAAACTCTTACTTTGTCCTAGTGCTCCTCTTCCCCTCCCCTGGGTGCTGTTATTGCTTTATTTCCTGGTAGAAAAGGTGAGACATTGCAGAAAACCTTCAGCCGGGTGTCACTTTCCTTTTCCTTAGCTTTTATTCCCTGGTGAGTGCTGACTTCAGCAGCTTGGAAAAGAGACCCAGCTCCTTCCAACCTGGAGGAAGAGGTGTGGCTGTCTTTTGCCCTGCTGATACTCCAATATAACTCTGACTCATATAGAGCACCAGGTGCAATTACAATTTTCGCTTATGGAGAAGCACACAAAAAATTTTACTAAACAGATTTTTAAATATCTAAAATGCATTGAAAAATTTTTGAGTTGAAAAATTCTTAAGTGTTTGACAAAATATATATTAGTATATAAAAATTGTTTATTGCATCGGGCTTATATGTGCATGAATAGGTATTTTCCAAACGTCCATAGATTTCCTGGATGGAAGTCAGTTTCCTGCTGTTCAGAGAAAGGGAAAATTGTATATTTGAGTGGTAAAAATATCCAGGATTTTCAAATATTCATGACAAACAGGAAACAACAAAGCAGGTAAGCAAAGATATTAGTTTAAATATGTTTGCTGGGCTAGAGGAAGCCTGTTCTTAGAATCAGATGTATGAATGCATTTTTTCAGATTGTGATACAGGAAGGCTATTATATTTTCTGTCAGTGAGTTTTACCCAGCTATAAACCCACAAATTTAGTATTTTGAAAGTCCTCCACACAGTTACCTGATTTTCTTTACTGTTTATTATGATATAGCCTAGATTTTGAGGGAAAGAAGATCATTTAATGTAACTTAGCATTGCATCCTGTCAAATATAACTTTGTTCAAGTTTTTATGTATATTTTGTATGCTGTTGGCTGGCAGTTCATACTCCCACTACTTTAAAAAAATACACATGTGAAAATAAAATAGTTTTTTTGGACTTGAAAAATAATCAAACAATTTAGAGTTAAATATCCAAAAGAAAAAGAATTATTCATATAGATGAATGGGGTTTGAACATGCAGACCGAGATTCTCTGGGCCAGATACATGCATGAACACTGTTAAATATTGTGTACATGCAGCAATCTATAAACATAGATGGTGAATTGCTGTATGCTGGGAACACAAGAAAAACAAGTAGGCTTTTCAGGGATCCTTACAATTATTGTCTCTACAGAAAGAAAAAAATAACCTCTAGAGGACACAGATTCAAAACCTTCAATTTCAGAGAGAAGAAAATGCTAGACAAAAGAAAAAAAAGGGACCATAGACAAAATTAAAGATAAAATGTTAAAGCTTCACACAGAAGTTTCTACAACATTTGTGGCCCGTGGCTGAGCAATAGCAATACTCCAAAACTGAACAGATTTGTAAGAGTACCTGGGTCCCAAGGAAACTGCATCACAAAACTAAGAGGGTAATTATAGTCAATAGAGGCTTTGTAATGAATCAGTGATTTAATTTGTTTAAGTTTTTCTTCTGTAAAGTGTAGAATAAAAACAGGTCTTTGAAATTATAAATTAAGTAAAACTGAAAATTGCCTAAGAATTCTAGTTAACTCCACTTACTTAACTAAGTCGATTTTTAAGGACTAGATTTAAAAACGAAGGTCCAAGTGGGAAGATTGCAATTAACGAGCTGACCTAGGCTGATTCGCCAAGGCTATGTCTAGGCTGTGTATCCAGTTTGGGCTCAGGTAAGTAGGGCAGGAAGAGCTGATTTCATCATTTGATCTCTACATTTGAGAGTTCAGGCAACGGCTGGTTTGAGACCACACTGACTGTTTCTTTACTGCTCTATTGCCCAGGTGCCCTGGTCATGCCAGGCCTCAAGTTGCAATTAGGTTCAGGGCAAATGGAGGTTACTGAGCTAATTTGATTCATAGACTTTTTCTGGATGTAAGTGGAGGCAGGGGGATGGGGCCTGCACTGGATGGAAGATATTGGTGTAGAGTTTAGCACCAGATAGAGCTAACCAGGTATCACAGGCTCTAGGAGGTGTGTTTCAGAATTGCTCGAGAACAGGGAGGATTAAAAAGCTGATTTTGTGAGTGTTGTAAGAGCCTAGTGTGATTAATTCAGTATGTTGTCTGAACAATTTTTTTTTTGTTAGGAAGGAAGCAATATATGTTGGATCAAGTAGAATCAGCCACTAAGAGAAGCGTGCTACTGCTGACGCATTTTACTGGATCTCAATTCCGCACATCAGACCTGAAAAACATTTCTGAAAAGATCACTACAAGTGGGCTGTTATCAGTAAAACTGCAAAAGAAAAGTATAAGAGAGAAACATTTTCCGTTTTCACCTCTATGAATTCAATAGTGCAGTATATGCAGATTTTGCTACAATTTGTTTTTTTTCTGTTTTGCTTCAAGATTTTTTAAAAGAAGCTGAGAGAACGGTTGTTGAGGATATCTTTGAGTTTCTGAACTGACTTTTAATGACTTGACTTACTTGCTCTAGGTGACCCTGCTCTGGCAGGGGGGTTGGACTAGATGATCTCCAGAGGTCCCTTCCAACCCCTACCATTCTGTGATTCTGTGACATGTTCATTTCATCTACTGTTTGGTTTGTATGGGATATCTGCTTTTCTTTTTCAAGTTATTTTCTAAAAGTAGGTGATAGTGTGACATAAGAGCCTTATGAAACCAGTTTGCTTCATGGTTAAGGGTCCATAGGTTTTGCCAAGTCAGATACGATAAGATGTAAATGGAAATTGTCCCTGCCCATGGCAGAGGGGTTGGAATGATCTTTAAGGTCCCTTCCAACCCAAACCATTTGATGATTCTATGATTCTATGAAATCAGCTGTGGATAGCTCAGATATGTGTAAACAGATTACTTATAAAGTGATTTCTCCTGTAGATTGTCCCGTTACAGGTTTGTTCTATAACCATTTAGGTGTATAGGAGTATTAGCATGTATAAAAGTGCATTTCAGTATATGCTACTTCTTTCAATCTGTTCTTTAAAAGGCATATTTGTGTTTCTACAGAAAGTGGATTCTCATTCAGACTTTGGGACTCAAAAATTTTACACATGGCATATCTATTTGTGACAAAGTCTGTTACCTACTACAGCCATATTTTATAGTATGTATATTTATTGGTGATTTTGTCTTAATTGCAGTAAAGACCAATGTTTATTCAGAGGATGTTAATTCACTGTAGGCTATCATTTTGCTTTGAATTCTATATCCTTGCTCTATAAGGTAAGTCATTCATTAGTATAAATTTATAAGTCTTTGACGGGTTCGGGGTTACCCCAGGGAAGAATCTACTAAAATAAAACAATAGGTCTATCAAAGAATGACAATGTGTGATCTGAGAAGGAAGGAATGACATTTATATGAAATTAAAATGCTGAATGGAATCTGCGTACTAATATAGAGAGGAAAAGGTAAAGTGCTGGTTATTTACCCATTAGAGGAGAGGTAATAAAGGTTTGAATTCTCTGCCAGCTTCAGCACAAAACCTCAATGACCTTTGGCTAGGCCATTTTAGGACTGTGCTTGTCTTATGGTGATTATACTTCACCTACCTGAGGAAAAAGAGAGTTAGGAGAAGGAACAGATTTTTAACGCATATTGAAAATTGGATGTCCTTTCTTTTTATATTTTCTTATTGTTAGAGGACATTTTTGAAGGAAACACTGGCATTTCAAAGATTATTTTATTACAGAAGGGTCAGTGATTGAGCAGTGTTATGGAGATGAAGAGTTAGAGAGACCTGGAAGGATGGTACTGCCAATGTTTCAAACAAAGTTGCTTCTTTCAGGCGGTGTACAGTTTCTCAGCTATTATTTCTCCCTTAATAAAGTTGATGTATTGAGAGGATGCTGGTGCAGACAATTACCTGGGGAAGCTGGAATCCCTAACTGTTGGTGTAATTTGAGTGTTTTTTTCCTCTAAATCAATTGTGAGGGAGAAGATGAAGTTAATTTCTTATTTTTCCTCCTAGACAAAAAGTTGTCCTGGAGCACAGAGGTGCCTAGTTATTTTTAAACAAAATTGAAGAGTTAACCACAAAGACAGCACCAAGTTTTTGAATTATTATACTTAGTGTCAATGTTGCTGAAATATAGACAAAATATTTTGAATAACAGTAAGATAAGTATGCAATAAAAATGGACTTGTAAAATTTTGATATAGCTGTTGCACAGTCAAGCTACAGAATGGCTTACTGGCTGCTATACCAGAAACAAACAGGTCTGTAAATTTCCAATTTAAGGGAAAATTCCCCTTGTATTGTATAGATATATTAGTAAATTGTCTAAAGTTGTTCTTCAAAGGCTGAAATTCAGTGTTTTTCGTGTGTGCCTGTATTCAATAATGAGGATGGAGCAAGGCACACAGTTACGTATCATGTGTAGTAGGGAAAAGCTGGACTTTCCATTTGAACTGGTTGTTTGATTTTTGGGGGATGAGAAGAGATAGTCACTTGCAGAAAAATCTCACTCTGTTGTTTTCACGCCAGTGGGATAGGAGGCGAAGGTTCACTTCTTTGAGTGTTATATCCTGCAACAGGGAGACAGGGTTGATATGGAGTATTTAGAAAAGGATACAAGTAGCAAAACAAGTTGAATGTGGTTGAAAAGAGGAAATGGATTAGTCTGACCCTCAAAGAAGAAAATATATAAGAGAAAAGGAATTTTCCTTTATACTTACAGGTATTTACATCTCAAAGAAAAGATGGTTTTTGTTTTCTTTTTTTTTTGTTTTCAGGAACTTAAACTCTGATACCACATTTCAGATTTTATCCTCAACTTCAGATGCTTATCTGACTGTCTGATGAACAAGGCAGCGTTCTGTATATCGCCCATTTCTGTGTCAGGAGGGGGAAACCGTTTCAACAGCAAAACAAGCAATGCTGCTTGTCTTTTGCATACCCCTTACACGCTGATGAATGGAGAAACGTGGGAATGAAAGGAGGATGTCGAACCTGCATCTTACTAGTGTTTTCCTTTGGGCTATGAACTGGAGCCTCTTAAAAACCTTTTACCTCCAGACTTTTCTTCTTGCCCCCATACAACTCTGCAGCCAGAGGGTGATATTTTATTCATAGATCTTGACAGAGGATCAAGCTGAGGTCTTGAATTTCTAACATCTCTTAAGTACCCTATGTTTTACACTCTTTATACAACCTTTCCAGTTGTAAAACAGAGATGAGAGCTTATATTTTCTTGTGTCTTTTATACTTTTGGTTGGTTTCAAAGCAGGGATATGTATGCTCTTTAGGCACTGCATAGCAGAACACAATGTCGTTCTTTGCAAAGTTCTTCACAAAACATTGTATTTTAAATAACAACTGTGAAAACCACAGGCTTTAATGGCAGAACCTTTGCTAGCTGCATTCTTGCTAGCTGAATGTTTTTGGATTACAGGATTAACACCTGAAAATGATGTTTAAAATAGTTGAAGTTAGATTTTTGCACATCAGCGCTAAAATTCAGTTTTGGATCTGCTGGGAGCATTTTTCTTACTTGTAATAACAAGATTATATGTCTCCTCCCCAAAGTCTGCATTGTGTAAACAATCAGTCATGGGCACGTATCCTTCAGACTCCTTCTCAGTGCTGTTTCCATCACTATCCCTGCTTTAGTCATGTTATCCAGCTTTTTCCAGGATTACAGCTGCTGAGAAATTTGTCTGTAATACCGGGTAAAATTGTGTCCTGGAAAGCAATTTGTAAAACTGAATTAGGAAGAAACTTCCACTTTTTTAATACTGTACTGTAATGCATTTGTCAACACATTGTAGTATAGCTGAAATATAGGAGACAGAAGCCAAAGAACTGACAGTACATCCTTTTCTCTGGATACACCACCTCGATGAAGAGTTCATTCTACAGTTCTGCATATTGATATATGTGTCTGGCTGATTGTCTTTGTAGCATAGAAAACTTACAGTAAGCAAAATCGGCAGTGAGGATACTGAACTTGGCAGACGTACTTCATTTCTCGAACATGAGTTTTTGACACATTTGCAATTCTTGCAGCAGGCAGTGTTTGAACAGTGGCATCTCTCATGAACTGAAAATTTAGAATAGAATCTTGATTCCATAAAAAGCACAGAATGTCAAATATCCTGAGACTAAAATAATGTTTACAGCAATTACTTTTGCCTACTACATCCTATTTTGACAAATTAGAAGGATTTTTTTTTCCTTTTTTACTTTTTAGGAGTACTTGGGAAGGACTTCATGCTGTTTGTATTTAGTTTGGTTTATATGGTTTTTACTTCTGTTTACTCTTTCTATATATTCCAAAATGCCCAGATGAAAGACTGGATTTGTAAAATGGCCTAAGTTAGAAAGTTATAGATGGAAGTTTTCTCACTTACTCTGAAATCTAAAGCCTAGGGATCCAAATATTCCTAGTTTCTTAAAAGCTCTGAGAAGGACAAAAGACTTATACTGGATTTTAACAGTTAAGAAATTCTAAAAAAATTTCAAAGTGTGCTAGAATGACTAGAAGGAGTATATGGTCATGTGGCAACTTGGATATACTTTCCATGTCATTGGTAAGACCTGGTTTTGTGTGCCTTTAGTCTAAAAGGGTGGATTATAAATTTGTTAGACTTTGAAAATGTTGGGGTTTTTTTCATTTGTGTTTAACAGCAGCTTATTCACTTGAAGCTAAATTTTCAAAGTTGTGAAGGAGTTAGCAAGAGATATCTCAAGAACTCTTTTGAAAAGAGGAACTTAACTAGAGTTTTTTTCACAGTGTTTCAGAGGTGAGCCTTGCCATTATGTTCTCAGCATGACTTGTTTCTTAGGAATCACAGATTATTAGGTTCAGAAATTCTAAGGATTCTCCTCTGTTGCAATGGGGAGAGAATGAAATTACTGGGATTATAGCTTCAAATCACTTCAGCTGGTTTCATGTCACTGAGGACTGGGGTTTTTTTTGGTTTTGGTTTTGTTTTTGTTGTTGTTGTTTGTTTTTTTTTTGTTTTTTTTTTTTGTTTGTTTGTTTGTTTTTAAACTGAAGTGATCAAACCATCTATGGAGCCTCAAACAGTAAGTGTTTGGAACTGTTCCTTTCCAGCATGTCCCTGATCCTACTGAGGTCAACAATAGTTGGAAAATCTCCCTTAACTTTCTCATAGTTGAGCTTAAGGAACGTGTCTTTCATCTTTTTAACAGAATTTGGAAAGAAGCAAATCACTGCAGGGCATTGAAAGCTGAGGGCTTATAGTGCGTCTGCTGTAGGGTTATTGGATCCAAGAATAAAAGTCAGAGTTACAAAAGAAGGAAGTATGAATTTTTAGGCTGAATTAATTCAAAAGTATTTTAAAATAATTAAGTACAATGTATTCAAACAATATGAAATTTGAGGTTGTGTTTGTCTTCAGCAGCAACAAGTAGCTTGACTTCTTGGGTTATAATGATTAACCATACAATACTATTTTTAAATAGCTGGTCAAAGAGAATAGATTTGCCTTTGGAAAGCTTGTTTACGTAATTCACAAGATTAAATTAACACAGATAGTATGTGTTTATTATTCTTAAACTACTTAACAAAACTGAAACAGCATTCTTCTTTTGTGTTTGAGCTCTATAAGAACAAAGAAAGCAAACAAAATAAAAGTTATTCTATGCCATTTCCTGATTAGAATGTGTAGGTACTGCTTTGAAACAGCCTCCTTAAATATGGCATCTTCTTCGCATTATGCCATGATTTTGGTCATACCAGTACCAATTATAAATACTTTTAAAACGAGGGATCTAGCAAGATTATCTTCAGACCAGAGTACTTTGGAGAATATTGTTTCATTTCCAAGAGAGAGAAAATTCTAAAAATGAGAAAAGAGATGGTTCAGAGGAAGTTATGAAAACAGACTAGAGGATGACCCTGGATTTTCACTTAATGAATTCCTCTAGCAACATTCACAAGCAGGCACAGGAATCTCACTGGAAATGTTTTGAATAGTTATATGCAATAATACATTGCACATCGGAAAATGGTTTAGAGGAAAGTATGGACAGAAACAATTAACTGAGAAGGTAACCAGAACTTCATTATGATAAACAGTTAAATAACTCCTTCTGGTGTTCCATAATCTTTTGGGGGAGGTATTTGCTTTTTCAACAAGCCTTTAACTAGACATTTATTTGTTCCGATGCAGCCTTTAGACTTGGACTTTTCTTGGCTGACAGTTTGTCCATTAAATTTAAAAAGAAAGAAAGAAACAGAAAAAAAGAGAGAAAGAAAAGCGACTGGTTTAATGTTGGCAGTAGCTTATTTTCATGAAATTGCTTTAACCATTGCATTCTGTATGGCTGTTCTCATGTTTTTCTCTCTTCTTCCTCTCCTACCACTTCAAGTCTACCAGCAAAAATAAACAGTTTTCTCCACAATAACATACCATGTCTTATTGAAAGCAAAGTTTAATACAAAGATTTAATGATATTGATTATACAAAACCAGTGATAATATAAACAGGACTTTGTTCCTTCTTAACCCTGAATAAGAGGATGACAGGCTAGTTATCTCCAGAATCTTGGAAGAATTATTTACATCCTCTCCTGATGCAGATTACTTGTTCCTCCCTCCCCCTCTTCTCCCACCCACATTCCTCTGAAGCTCTGGACATTTGCCATGGCTCGAAGGATGTTGAGCTGCATGTGCAAGTGTTGCTGTTTACTTGAGAAACTTCCCTGGTGCTTGGTTGTGTCATTTTGCTCACTCTTAAACCACTTGCCAGATTTTTAGGTCAGCATCCCTGTGCTTTCCTCAAGATCATCTGGGAAGTTTCATTTAACAAATTCTTTGTTGTAGGGGTGCCAATGATGTGTTCGATTTTTCCCTTCCTCGTGAAGTGCACAGATTTGTGACCTTAGGTCCTTTGTAAAAAAGAGATGTGTCTAACCGTCATTCCCAGGGGCATTTGGTTGTATGTGTGTGGTAAGCATGCTATGGAGCTTTCTGAAATTGGCCTCTTATGTGAAATCAGCGACCCACGTGATTCTATCCATCCCTGTTGTCATAGCCCTACAAAAAAAAGTACTCCCAAGTATGTCCCTTCTCTCTGCCAGGTAATTGCTTTTTGTAAATAATTTGTTATCAGCTTTTGTATTATTCATTGTCATAGGCTCTCCAAACTGCCTGTCTTGATTAGTATGGCAATAAAATTTCACACTGATTAATCCTGTTAACCACTCTTTTTCATTTTCTTCAGAATGGTTTGGATAATTAGATCTGTGTTCTCTGTAGCTGTATTTTGTTCAACAGAATGAAACATGACAAAAAAGGCATTGGCTGAAAATTAATCCTTTTAAAAACTTTCATTCAACTTTTGTTTTCTAATCTAAGCAAATTGCCAGTGCATGGATTTATATTTGAAAAGGTATTTTTTTTCTCTTCATCAGGAACTGTTACAGTGCTGTTCAAGGATTTCAGTGTTTTCTTACTACGTTAGAAGCTAGAAAATACAATATATCTAAAGACAACTGGATTAATAATCATAACCCGGAATAAAGTAATTGTCAGTGAAGAGCTAAGAACCACATTTATCCTTGATTTATCTTTGTCTATCTTTGAAGTCCTGTGACTAGGAAAGGAAAAAGAAGCATGTCGTGGATCAAAGTCACCAGCATGCGAGCAATAGAGAGGGAAACATAGATATATGCCTGTATATGAAAGGAGCAGTGATGAGCAAACCTGATAGTAGGGCAGAGTAGATACAGTAGAATGGCATGTACGTGAGCCATAAACACAGAAAATCTAGAGGGACAGAAAACAAGAGGGGCAAAAAATTGTTAGCAAAATGTTACTGTGTGACTAGTGGGGATTTTGTGGTTGGTTGGGTTTTTTTGCGTGTTTGGGGCAAAATAAATGAAAATTATATCAATACTGGTCAGAACTTAACATGCTTGTGTAGGCAATTGCTACATATAACAAAAATGGGTCTCTGTAATTAGGAACCACATTGGTTTTTCATTGTCTTAATCTCACCTTCTGCTTTATCTGCACTGTAGAATTTTACCCAAAGAATCCGTAGCTAGACAGTGACTTGTGTTGAAATTTAAAAGTTAGCTATGCAGATAAGATATATTGACTCAAAATTACTTATTTTTAATCACATAGAAATAGCATTGTTGCTCAAAACCAATACTATCTTCCCCTTACAGAAGGCACAAGATTTTGAGATGATACAAGAAAAGGTTCTTCTTGTACAATAAGGTTATTTGAACTGCGAGGTGTAAGTGGCAGCTGCACTAACTCGGGGTTGTATGGTAAACTCTTCTTGTAGCTATGAGCCACAAACACATCCCAGACACGTTGGTGAGCAGAAGAGTGTGTGACTTCTCACGGGCCCTGTCCTGGGGTAATGCTGGGACTGGGAACCTGTTGGATCCTGGGGTTTCTTTGAAGATCCTTCCACCCTATCTGGGAATTTGATTTATACAGTAGCCCCCACGTTAGCTGAGGCCTTCTGCTGCTCATGTGATTTAGCAGGTAACACTGCAAGAGCAGCGTTCATAAGTTCATAAGCAACATGTGGCTAAAAACCACATGTTGATTGCCCATACATTAAGTATGTGAGCATATAAGGAGTTCTGGAGCGCCACTTGTATGATGGTCTGTATCAGCACGAGATAAATTTAACCACAAAGGGATAAATTCGATAGAACTAATGAAGCACACATTCCAGAATGTGGGCAATTAGCCAAAGATGCATATTTTGACTCTGTAAGGTATGTGATGCCATTTTAAGTAGGTGGGAAAGCAGAAAAGCAGGTTTGCACATGTTACTTCTGCTTGGGAACCATTCTGTATTGTATAGGAACACTGTTTAGATCAGATACTCTAGGAGATAACAATATATAGTAAGATCATCACCTCATTCAAGGAAATAGAGACTTTTGAAGCCAGTGCTACAGAATTACATTTCTGGTTTTAGCCGTCACTGTGCTTCACAAAATTGAACACTGAATAATTTGAACAGTAGTAGGCTAGATTAGACCTGGAGTGAATATAACCACTGAAAGAATTTATCATTTGCATTTGTTAGCTTTTCTTTTAATGCTTTGAGCATGCTTAGTTTCACTTTTTGTGAAAAGGTTTTCTATTTGTTGTAATGTTAGCTGGGAGCAACGACCACTAGACTTTGCTTTTCTAAGAGTTGACTGAGCCAACATGCCAAAATCACCATGTACGGTATGGCGGGTACATTTAGTTCCTGAGCAGCATGTACTGCATGTTCTGTGATCTTACTGGTTCAGAATTTAGCACAGATGCCTTTTTCAAGTAAAAGAAATAAGACAAACTGCACACCCCTCATAACAACACACTTGAAAGGAATGTGCATATATATATATGTATATATGTAAATTTATATTCATATGTATGTGTGTGTTTATAAATTCAGTTAAGGACAGGGTGAGTCTTAAGAAACTTTTTAATATAAATGTATATATCTGGTGTGCAAACTTAGAACTAACCATTTTATTTCTATCAAAAATAGCTTGATGCTGAAGGATATGCAAAATACAGCTTGGTTATAAAAGGGAAAAAGCATTTTTCTTAATATGTTTTAGATACAAATTTTGTTTTCCTGCCTCTAGCTGGGGGAAAAAATTATACAATTAATGGATCATTTAAAGATGTAAAACAAAAACATAATTTCAAAGTGTTGAAGTTGTCTAACACTGTATAAGTACTCATTTTAATACCAGTTAATAATATAGTGGACAGCAGTAATTTTTTTGAAGACTTATGGACTAAGGAAATACAGGTCTATTTGAAAACCGGTAAGCAGTGCTTTTAATCTGTCTGACAGTAAACAGTATGTGATTCTGTTATTTTCTTCTTTGGGATATTACAGAGACAATATATAAAGAGGTGTATCAAGGGTATTCAATTTTCATATATCCTATATTCCCAAAAGGATAGGGCTGCTAAAATAATGGTGGATAGGATAGTTCTTTTAATACTAGACTTTCCTGAATTTGTTCTGCACGTGCTCTGGATTGCTTCTTTTGAAGAATCCAAAAAGCCCTCCTGATCCTCATGTGAACTACATGCTGACTTGGGGATGAAAGGATTGAGAGCAATCCTGCCGAGAAGGACTTGGGGGTACTGGTGGAAGAAATATTGGACATGAGCCAGCAATGTGCACTCGCAGCCCAGAAAGCCAGACGTATCCTGGGCTGCATCAGAAGAAGGCCAGCAGGTAAAGGATGATGATTCTGCCCCTCTACTGTGCTCTACTGTGAGAACCCACCTGGAGTACTACATCCAGCTCTGGAGTCCTCAGCACAAGAAACACATGGACCTGTCCAGAGGAGGGCCACAAAAATGATCAGAGGGCTGGAGCACCTCTCCTGTGAGGACAGGCTGAGAGAGTTGGGCTTGTTCAGCCTGGACAAGAGATGGCTTCGGGGAGGCCTTATTGCAGCCTTCTAGTACTTGAAGGGGCCTTATAAGAAAGATGGAGACTGATTTTTAATATGGTCTGTAGTGATAGGACAAGGGATAATGATTTTAAACTAGAAGACGGCAGACTCAGACTAGATATAAGGAAGAAATTTTTTACAATGAAGGTGGTGAAACACTGGCACAGGATGCCTAGACAGGTGGTAAATACACCATCCCTGGAAACATTCCAGGTTGGGTTGGATGGGGCTCTGAGCAACCTGATCTAGTTGAAGATGTCCCTGCTCACTGCAGGGGGCTTTGGACTAGATGACCTTTAAAGGTCCCTTCCAACCCAAATCATTCTATGATTCTAAATACAAAATACAAAGAAAATAGAATTATTTGTCTAATGCAAATAAATAGAGGACATATGATGAGTTGGCAGAAGGAAGGAATAATGGTTAAAAACTGCCAGACATCAGTTGAAAGTCACTGTACAGCTGAACATAAGGAGATGTGAGAGAGGGATGGTGTTGTCAGTTGACCACATGGAAATTCTTTCCATGTATTTGTGAAGAGTTCAGTGAACCATAAGATAGCTTGATGAGGAATGCCTTTGGTTTAGATAAAATGGTGAAGAAGAGCTATTTTAATATCTTCAGGTTTGTATTCAAGTCTGTCTCTTGACAAAGACGAATAGAAGGCTTTTCAATGAGATCTCCTCCATTGCTTTTCCAATGCAAGCAAATGATAATTCATTTGTAGTTGTCATAAAGGTACAGTGCAATGGATTTGTTCAAGGACCAGGTGTGGAAGCAGCGCCGCTATTTGACTTTTCACTTTGACAGATGACTGGAGTTGAAGACTTGTCTGTGGCAACCATTACCTCATAATATATTTGGCACCAGCACAACTGGAAAGATTATAAAAGAAAATAGTAGTGTGCTAAAATATGAAAAGGAAGAGTATTGTGTCTTTCATCCAAAATTCACAGTTTGTCCATTAATGCAGCATAACTTGTCTGTCTGTGTAGCTTATTTCACTATATTGTGTATGGAAACAGGTGATGCTTGCTGGATAAGGTTTGTCTGGACATCTCTAACAGTTTGAACAATGTCTTCTTATGTGATGATAGGCAGCCTTATTTACCATGCTTGAGGAAAGTTATCATGCTGTCATTTTGTGTACCAAGTGTACCAAGCTGCCACTTTCTTCCTGTTTTCTCCGGCCTAATTACCTGTAAGCTACAGTGAACTAGTAGCAAGCTACGTTTAGAGTATTTTCTGCAGTAACACCTGGTAAGAAGGGGTCCTACAAGCTCCAAGATCCCTGGCAGTTGAGTCCACCCAGCAATCTGCTTTCAATTTTCTCACAAGCATTCCTGGTTTTGCTTTTCAGCCTTTGGGAACTTTATGGACCAGTTTTCCTTTTCCTCTCTGAAACAAATGTCAGCAGAGTCAAGATCCATAAACTCACTGTTGAAAAGTGAAAACAAAGTGCTGACTCAGCCACAGGGAGTTGGAACCAGGTTGCTCCCAGAACAGGTTTGCGTAGAAATAGCTGCTATGATAATTGGGAGGGTCTTGTAAGTTTGTTTTTTTATTGATATTTCCATATGGGCATCTGGCATTGCGCTTTTGCATCATTGCTTGAATTACATGGGCTGCACAAAGTGTTTTGGGACACCAGAACCGTAACTGTTGTGACTGTTAATTTGTTTGTCTACTTTTGATTTGGTATTGTCTGGTGTTAATCACTGCGTCCCTTTGCTCTGAAATGTGGTGGTGTTCACTTCTGGGAACTGTGCTGTTGTAACTACAAACTGGCAGGTGCAGGCAAAGTGTGAGTGCTTTCTGGCTTGTATTTTGTTTCTCCTGATTACATTCTGAAGGTGAAATCAAAACTATTCTTTGCTTTTAGAGAGTTGTATCTCTGAATTAGGTAAGGTTTGCTCCCTTGAAGACATGCCATGTGCCGCTATCCATTTACATCATCTCTGCAGTGAGAAATAAATCTAGCAAACAAAACTGGTTTCATTAGCCTTAACTTTATAAATTTTCCACACTAGGCAGTTATCTAGTTAACATATGGATTGTACAATAGATGATCCCAATGTGACTATGCTGTAAGCCACTCGAGGGATTCTGCTGCTGTGATCAATCACAAGAGCATTTGCTCTAGGGCCATGTGTTATTATTTATAATATATACTGTTTATACTTCATAAAACTCCCTTATCACTCCTTATTTCATAAAATCAATTTATTGAAAGAAAGAGCCAAAAGATTCATCGTTTTTATAATAAAATATCTGACTTCACCTGCCAGAAGTAGCCAAATTGATTTTTAACGTCTGTTAATGATTTAACTTTCCCTTTTTACTGACGTCAATAAAAGGGTGTTACCACTCCCTATACTCAGTGAAAGGGTATTTTCAGTTTACAGAAATATATGCTGCTTCTCTCTGCATTTATATATGTGTAATGTACACTACACTTTAACTGCTTACCTGTAAAATGTTGAAAATTTAGGCAGAGCCTAGATAATAGGAAAACTAGAGACTCTGAATGTGGTGCTGGGCAAGACGGCATAGAGCAGGGTTTCTTGATGATTCACATCTTACATCTACTCTTCTTCTTCTGTTTATTATGAATACATAAAGTAAGACATTGCTTTGATTTGCTTATTTATCAGTAGTCCTGGTTACCATTCAGAGATCTTCAGATCAGGTACTGATTGAGTTAAGCCCCAAGGAGTGTGTGCGCATATGCATTTTTAGAAAGAAAATCCATTTCAAAGAGAATTGAAGTCATTAAATTAATCAATGCTGTCTTATGCCTCGTTGTATGTAATGTAAACACAGGTACTATTTTCCTCATTTCTCAGTAAAAAACATCTTCTTAAAGCTGTCATTATCATCGTGTGCTGTGTAAGGTCAGGGTGAATTTCAGTGTTAATGGTGCTTGTGCAATAGATTTTCTTTGTTCAAATGTATTTTCCACTCTTATTAGGAGGTTGATATAAATGTCTAATCTTGATTATAAATTCATCAGTTAAATAAAATACATCTTTGTTTACATGTTCTTCCTAAAAATGACTTAAACAGAGGTTCCTATCTAACGTATTTTCAGTTGTTGCCTAATGTTTGTTTGTCAAGATATTGTGTAGAAATTTCAATTTACCAAGACTTTTGTTCTGAGGGTTCTCCATATCCAGGATGCTTCTCTCATTTCACACTAAGGAAAAGAACAGCACCCATTCTGGAGTAGCCAGAGAGATGAGAAAGTTGCCTGTGCAGTGAGGAGTTGGAATCTGTTTCTCTTGCACTTCATTTGTAAGCTGTCACTGATAATTATTATTACCAGGTCTTATGGTATGGTCCTTTGTTGTTGAAGAAGGAAGCTAGGATGGAAAGGTCATTTACTCTGCTTAATTCTTAAATAGGGGAATTTTTTTTTAGGCTCCCTGTTCTGTCAAAAGCAGGAACGTTTATGGACCTTCTGGTAGACATGAATTTTTTTCTGAAAGTGCCTATTTTTCTCTTTTCGGTATATAGTAAGCTTAGGAAGACTGACTTCCTAATTTAGCACATATAGGTTAACTTCTGGCATCTTGGCAATTAACCGCTCTAAATCTGTGGCCCAGTGACTACCTGGGAGGCCACAGCCTGATGGAGAGCACATTGAGCTGCTTTGTAAGAGTCACAGGAATCTCAATCTGAGTACTGATTCCTATGTGCTTTGTCTGAGCTTGGCTGTGTTTAAATTTCAAATGGTCAAGTTTTGTTTTTTTTTTCCCTGATAGAAAAAAAATCTGAAATGTTTGAGATAACTGTTGGCATGAGCTATAATTATGAATTCATTTTATCTCTTAATTCCTCAGAAGTGAAAGTTTCTTAATTGTTACTCCCTTTGAAGCCTCAAATCAGATCCAGTCATTAAGAAATTAAAAAAAATTACTATGTCTATATTCTGAATAATAATCAGTTCTCTCTAATGTTTATTTACGATTGTATTTTTACCTGTTAAAATTTTATTATGAAAATATAGGCTGTGGAGAGCCAAGCCTTTTAAATTCTTTGCTCTGGGCAACAGTGAAATGTTGCATTCTTCTTAAAATTCACTTGCTATGGCTTGAACAGTGGGTAAGCAGAACTCTGTCAAGATAATATTGATACTTCAAATTCTTTTTTTTTTTTTAAAAAGTTATATTGAAATGAAGCATGGACCTCTTCCTTTTCTTCCTTTGCTTTCCCCTCTCCACCCTCTGAGAAAATCACTCCCCGAACAGAAGAAATCAACGTTGAGATTGTCATCAGGAAATGGACCATTTCGGTAGTCCGTTTACACAGATGGGTATCTGTGTTAATGCTCATATTAATTTTTCAGCCTCAGGAGGAGAAGACTCTTCTTTTCTCAAGGTCTTGCTTACGCTCAGGTTAGTGATAGCTGAAGTAGTTTGTTGCCTAGTCTAACAAGAGCGTGGATAGTTATAGCTACATAATTGCATTTTACTCTGATAGAAACCACATTCTGTGGGCTGAGCTATTTTGAACAACAGAGTATATGACTGAGTTTGTGTGTTCTGAGATTACTGATCATGCCAGGAGCTTAATTATACTGGAGGGAAAGAAATTCCAAGGACAGTAGCAGTTCATAAAAACTTGGTGTGTAGACCATGTCGAAGAGATTTCAAACCTGGTGGAAGCACCAAAAGGTAATTGGGAGCCTTTAAATGTGGAAATAGGTATGACAGTTGTATGAAGGTATTTTTCTCTTCATTAGCAAGTCAGCTAACTCTGGCAGGAATTAGAGGACAAGGAAAGCTTGGCAAAGACAGGTCACTGACAGTTTAAATAATTATAAGGCTTTTGCAGTGCTTTGCAGGACACAATAAATTGCATCAACCTCAGCTACTGGGTAGTTCAGTGTTACTGACTGAAACGCCATTTCTTCAGCGAGACACCCAGGAGCCAGCTAACTGTTACCTGATATGAATGAAAGTGTAGTTCCCCGAGTTTTGTTACTGGTTTCCCGTGAGCAGGGTAGGTCTGTTAAATCTCTTCTCTGAAAAGCCCGGCTATAGCCAGGGACCGTGTTTTGGCTTTATGTGGAGAAGCAACTTCAAACTGGCAGGACAAATGTCTCTTACAGTGATGAATGTATGGTTTAGTCAAATCAAATGCTAAAGTTTCCTTATCCCTTGGGATCTGTACAGCTACTTTTTGATTACATAGCTAACATATGCCATTTTTCATCAAGAAGCTTGATTGCCCATATGGTGAGCAAATCCATGCAATGTAACTGTATCACTCCAGAAAATTAATTTCAAAGCTGTCTATAGGTGGAGAAACACTTTGAAATTATGCTTGGGGGCCCACTGAAGTGCTGTTGTGAGTCTTGACTAGCAAGGTAGCAGCCTCTCCATTTGTTTCCATAATTGGATAAACATTCTTTCAGGGAGGTAACACAACTGACAACAGGAAGCTGAGCATCATGGAAAAAATTGCAGAGAAAAAGGGCTTGGTTTAATGATTGACACAGGATTAAGAATGCACAGTTCACATTAGATCATAATACAAAGCATGCAATGCACCAAGTTATCTGTGAAATAGTATTCTGCTTACAGTAAGTTCTGTACATAAAGTGGCTTTCATAAAAGACAACAAAAATGTAATAATGGATGTGAGGAACTTAAGAATAACGTTCTCAAAAAAAATTAGATTTTTTTTTGGCAAAAGAAAAAAAAGCAAAGGGCTGATAATACAAACTGACAAAATTTGTGATTTACCTAACAGCAATTACCTGTTAGGTAAAATGTGAATGGAGCATCTGTGTCATCCACTGCAAGTGCAAAACTGGGACAATAAAATAGACTGACTTGTGTTACTCTTTAATTGCTTAATTTGGTACTTGATTGAACATTCTTACTACAGGAAGCACAAATAATACTTATTGCTGATAGTGGAAAAACAATGCACATGCCCTAGCCTTCTGTGGCATGTGAGGTGTACTGTGTGTTGCACTTCAAATGAAGAGAGCATGTAATCTCCATTGGCAAAAGAGAGACAAGCCAGTACAAGCAGGAGTCAGAAAGTTAAGAATGCAGTGATCTTTCTTTTAACACAGAGTAGTAGTAATACATATTGTGTTTTCTTACCTGAGGTAATTAACCATTTGTTGCAATATTTTGACAGAAGTTCCAATTGTCTTTCACTGCATGCGAGTCTTTTGTTGAAAATGGAAGCAGAAGTCAATTTAAGCACATATCTTTTACTTTTCTGTGTAGAATTTTTTAACACCCATGTACACACTGAAATCACAAAATAGCAATGTAAGAGTGTTTTTTACTCAGGCATTTGATCCAAGGTCTGAGGAAGCCTGACTGTTTGGAAGACCTAAATAGAATTTGACCTCCAATGCAAGTTCTGTAACAACCTACCTGTCAAACAGCAATTCATACGCCATGCAGTAAGCCAGAATAGGCTAGGGACACATGGATAAGACAAAAACTTTGAAAAGACTAAAAATTTGCAAGTTATAAAAATTTAATTTTCAGAGGTGAAAATTTCTTACTAAGAATCAATGAGATGTAGGAGCATAGATGTACATGATTATTTTACAAACCAACTTTTTGGTTAGGTTAAGGACTTTAAAGCAATATGGGTAGGACTCTGAATCGTTTACTTAGTGCAAAAGTTTTTTTCTGGCTAATCCCACTTTTTTATTTTTGCTTTAGAAACTATCCGTTATTCCATGGAATCATGCCAAAATCCTTCTCAATCCAGCTTTTCCTAAACTTTTTCTCATATTACACCCACCTTGTCCCATTCAGTTCTGTAGCTAACCAAAAATAACATGGCAAAGTGCTTATTGGTGATAATAAGGTGTGACTGTTTTGTTTTTTCCTAACATAACCTACCAGAGTCAGGAATGCCACTCTACTTACCATAAAAATAAAAGTATTTCCTTTTGACTAAGGATAATGATAACTGCATTCTTAATTAAACTTCTTTGCCTTTCAGATCCAAAGGCAAAGGACTTCCATTTATACAGGCAGTTTGCTTAACTTTGAGCTATTGATAGAGAGGTTCCCAGCACAGTGCTGCATTCCACAAGTGCCTTTAGTTCCTGGTGAGTATTAAAGGGTATGGTGTGGCACTGGCTTTGTCCCAGTCAGGTTAGAGTATAACTCAAACTCAAATAGACATCAAAATGGGAATATGTGTTTAAAAGATACTTGCCTACCAAAAGCAAGCTCTTAATTAACTTCTCTTAACTGGCTGCATCCTATAGAAGTCTGATCTCTGTTCTCTGTTGACCCAAGTACTCTGCTTCAGTTCTTATGCTTTTATACCTGCTTGTCGGCTTGTCAAACCCTGGTATTGATTCAAAAAGAAAGATGCTGTAGTTAATTTAGGGCAATAGACAGGGCACGTCTCAGATTGATGCCTTGTTGTTTTGATGTATGTGTTTTTATGCACCTTTTTGTTTTTATGCACCTTTTCATGTTCATTAAGATCTGTCTCCACCTATGGAGTGAAAACACTATTAAGGTTATGGTTCAGAAACATTGCAGGCTTTGCAGACTTAAATGATTCTGGGTAAAATGGCTACCAGCCATGGTAAAAAATTACTTTGATTTCCGTCTTCCTGTTCTGTAGATAAGGATCCTTATATTTTGCAAAATAATTTCTAGGAATGGAAGAAGCAGAATGAAAAGTACTTGAGGACTGCGAAGACATTACCGAAAGCAAATTCTTCAATAGTCAGATGGGAGTGCATGATTTGGTGATATCTCCTCTCGCTCCCTTTGTCCTCCTTTCTCTTGGGACACAGATCAGTGGGATGTGCTATCTGTCAAATGCTGTAGGACAGAGCATGCATGCTATGAATTCATCATTCTTTCAGACCTTTACTTTGATAACATGTGCAGAAAACTCTCCAGAACGACATAGTTTGGAAGAAAGTCAGACAGTTTGTTGATGCATTACAAACTTCATGAATTAGCTGGTTTGTGTTGTGTTTTTTTTGCAAGTAGAGACAGTGATAGGTTGCATGCTACATCTGATAAATTCCATGGACCAGTTCCCTTCACAAGACTTGAAAAAGACTATGTCTGAAGTATCAGCTGAAAAGGGACTTTGCTTGATTACCCATGTGGATCATGAAAATTGCAAAGAATGACTAATACTGAAACTAGGAAACTTAGTATGAAACAGAGGATCCTGCAAAGATTTTTCTTTAAAAAGCTGAGTAATATTAACTCTGTTATTTTTTAAATGAGAGCTATGGATTTTCAGTGTTTCTTTTTAAAAAAAGCTCTGTTACGTTAGCTTTATGATTTCTTCTCAGACAGTGTTGTGACTAGTAACATTAGTGCCAAGATCTAGCTGTTATGTGCTAATAAAGGGTCAGTATTCACAGCTTAAAATACCATTGATCCATTGTGAAATAGGACTAAAAAATTAAACCTATGGCAAACACAAGATATATTTTCATGAAAAACAACAACAAAATAGCAAGTCCTGTTTCTTACTCTTTTCCCCGTTCTTTTACATTTTTAAACTGCATCAACACACCCTGTTGGTTAATTATATGATATTCCCATGCTTCAAGACTAACCTTTCACCTTTCTCTATCACCCAGAGAATCACACATGGTAGAGTTTCAAAAAATTTATGTCTCATTTCATAACAGACTATATTGTGGATTGGACTGCATCTGTCCTCATTTCCAAGGAGCGTCTAGATTAAAGGAGCTGGGGGGCAGTTAAACAGTAACCTTGATTTTGCCAGTTCTGAACCCAGTCCATAGCAGTGGCGTTTGCAGTATAAATCACAGCTGCTGTGAAGCTGGCTGGCTGCCATTTGCACCAGACACCTAGTATGGAATTTGGGGATGAGTAAAGCTTGTGAAAGCCCTACCTGCACCACTTCTTCCTTGGTTATGCTCAGTAGATCAGGAAGCAGGAGCACTGTATTGTATTTGACATTACATTGGTTTTGTACCATTTTACAGAATCACAGAACGTTAGGGGTTGGAGGGGACTGTTGGAAGTAGATTTCATGTTCCATCTTAGAACTGATCTGTACATATTTTAGCAAGATGGATAAAAACTGCAGAGGAAAAGAGTAAAACTGACTAGAGCATAGTAGATATGGTGCCAGAGAAGTGTCATGGTGCTATATTCCTCAATAACTGGATTACATTCAGAATTAAAAAATCATGTAGGACATGTTAAAAAGTGGTTCATTTCACTAGATGCCATAATTACAGTCAATCTTCAATGAAGGATGTATTTTAGACATAGAGCACAGTTTTGATTTTGCCATTTAAAAAAAAGAAAAGCCATGAAAAAAAATCCTGTCCCTACATTATTATTATGGGCTTATTTTAGACTGCTCAGCAGAATGTTTAACACTTCTGTTACCTCTGACCAGCTGCTGTTTAATGATTCCTCATCTGTAGAGAGATCCCAGTGATGCAGAGGAAAATTAATCCAAGAACTGAGATGAAGTCCCCTAATTCATAATCTATTCATGTCAATTTTGAGACCATTTTTTCCTTCCAGTTGAACCCATTTTAGAAATGACCTCTTGTTCATAAGTCCTTTAATGTCTCCTGTACCCAACTATAAATACAGGAGAATAAATACTATAAATAAAAAGTCTACAGTATTTTCTTACATTTATACATACAAAATGAGTGAGTAAAAAGTGAAAAATTTTTATTACATAAATATGCAAACTGATACTGTGGTTTTTATATCTGTAATGTCCAGTGAAGCAACCAGGTACATATAAATATATTATCTTATATTAAATTGTCTATCTCCTGTGCACTACTATTAGTGTTACTTTGGAATTATGTAAGCAGAGAAGAGAGTAAAAGAAATATCCTTTGCAGTTAATTGCCTTTACTGCACATGTCTTAGCATGTCCATTTGAAGCATCCAAATTCACATGTAATTATTTTATAGATTTTCCTTTGAACTGAGGCATATTTGTGCTTGAACAGCCTAGTACTTTGGGAACAAATTGCCATTTTAAAATACCTTTTTTATTTCCTGATCATAAGTGTTTAAGAAAAGCTAATAGAACATGTGGCATGATCCTTGTTACAATTTACTGCGAGAAAATAATATATTTATGATCTATCATTACATGTACTGCATTAGTGCTCAGGTGACACTTTATGCTTGACCTTTTTTAAAGAAAAATCCTTCAAACCTGTATAGTATAGTAAAGGTTAATAGCCACCCCCCACACACACACATAGAGTTTTTGCTTTATTGGGCAGTGACTTCATGTTCATATTCCAGACTTTTTCCCTCAAATATAAGGGCATAAAATTATCAAGTGTTCCAGTAGGGTGGCTGTATAAAGCTTCAGAGGTGGCAATGTAGTGCCCAACAGAGAACACCTCTCAACAGAAGTGTTGTGGAAGCATTTACCTGAGAAAGAAGCAGTCCTTCAATGAGACAAGCAGCAACAGGAGGGACAACAACTGAAGCAGGCTGTAGAGAGGTGGATTTGGACATTGCTATGCTGAGAGGAGTAACCTAACTCAGCACAAAAGTGTGGATGCCCAACCTCATTGAAGCAGTGGTCTCGTAAACTCTACTCTTTGAAATAAGATGCATATATGGTGTTGTAATCATGTTGGAAATAGACTGGTACCCACTTTTTAGAAATGGGTCTTACCTTAAAAATTCTAAAAGGCTGATGAAGTTGCACCTTTGTCTGGAGACCTGGCTGACCTTTGAAGATGTCTCTCTTGATAGGACCAGGCCCCTGAAAGTGCCACTGGGCTCAGGGTGCATCACCGAATGTTGCAGGGAACTTCTCCTCGCACTGGTAGGAATGGGTGACAGGGTAGAAAGGTCGGACTGTAGTGCCCTGGAACGTCTAGGCTAAAATAATCTCCTGGTAACTCTGCTACTGGCGAAATTATACAATTTAGTGATAAGGGAGGACAAACTAAATAGATAGTGAAACTTGCCAACAAGAAGTAAGTGTTTTACAGTAAACAGTAGAGTAGGTGGGTTTCTTAACTATAAAGGTACCATTAAAGGACAGTACGCAGATTGCAGGATGGAATCTTGATCACTAGGTGGATCAGTAAAACCACTCTGCCTGCAATACACAACTATACCACCACACGAAGTGTGTTATAGGCCCCTTTCTACCCGTAAAGAAATTCTGTGTTTGATTCCTGTACTGCAACAGGCTTTGTCTATCTGGTAGGTCAGTTATACCTGCAAATATTTCTGTTTAAGCCTTTAAAGCACAAGAAAATGTTTTAATTAAAACTTGGTTTTCTTTGGCTTTTTAGAAGGGGATTTTTCTATTAGCTCCCTGTAAATTTCTGTACTATTAATACTTCGAGATTTTTGAATGACTATCTCTGGATTCTTTTCACTTGTTAACTTCAAAGTTTGAGGTTTTTTCCTCATCTCATGACTGCACAAATGAAACTAAGACTTAAGAAAGGAAGCTCTGGCTACAGAGAAATCAAATGGATGTAAAAAAAGTTTTACTTTCAGTTTTATCTGTGCTACTGCTGCAATGTCTAACGAGGCTGACCCTAGTGCTGCTCATGAGGTGCAGAGTTTCATCCTGAAAGCCCATGTAGCTCCAATGAGGTTCACTTATCTTCTTTTAACTTTTTTTTCACAAAGCTGGGTTTTACAGAAGGCCCTTCTTCTGTCCCGTAATCCTATCATGAAAGGGAAGACTAATCTGAAATATTCTGAATGTCAGTGCTGAAATACATCTTTCAGACATGCCATGAGACACCAAAGAAAGGTCACAATGTAGAAAGGTCACAATATAACATTGGAGAGTCCCATCAGATCTGCCACGAGACCCCTATTAAAACTCTTATCTTCAAGGAACTACCTACACTGTCATCCAGCCTACATTCCCTGTGGTCAACTTTTCAGTTACCTCCTGAAGTGTTGAATTCTAATCCAGTCATAGCTGAGGTGTTGATGAGGGAGAGTGATGATATGAACAAGTATGCTATGCATGGATGCAGAGCATTTTTCAAGTCTTGCTGGTACAGCTCACCCTTGCAACACAAAACATATTTAGACACTTCGTATTCCCTTTACATATATAATGACCTCTTAATGGGCTTTCATCATTGCAATCCTTGTTAAAATTTTTGCAGTCAGATGGAGAGAGAAGGCAGAAGCCATTTGTCACCCTGAAATTCCTCTGTAAAAAGTAATGATGAGCTTAGTAGCCCTGAATAAGTAATTTTATCAGTTCGTATACACCTGCCATCCTCTATGTGTCTTTCAGAAAGTAGCTGACCATAGTCTTGCTTCCTGGTTTAGTTATATCCTCCAAGCGTGCTTCTCAAAAGGTTCTGTTAAGTATAAAATGTAGAAATCTCCCCTCTTCAAGAGAAGCTGTTGAAAGCTCAATTTAAAAATTCTATATCAAATTCTGAAAAGTTTTAATATTATTTCAAATCTGTTCGGCTGTAAACAGTTACTGGTTTTGGGAAAACTCATTCTAGAGTGAAGACAAGAGTATAAGCAGCTATGTGATAATGGATAGCACATGTGGCAATTAAAACCAGACTCAGTAACTTACATGCTGGAATGCATTTCGCTATTAGCTCCACTGTTTTAATACTTAGAATCGGGTCTCCACCAGACTCACTAAGTAGGGAAACCTAGTTCCTTACTAAAAACAAATAAGCCCCGAGGGCTTGAACTTCCCTGTGAATCAATGGGTTCTCTTGTTTCCACTCTTTTTCCCAAGCAGTGCCTTTCACTTCAATATCTTGCCTCTGTAAGGTCCTCTTCTCTTAATAGCACAAGGCAGTGGTGTAGAAAGACTACATTTTAACATTTTATTATTGTTGTCCAGAGTTATTCGTATCATATTCAGCTCTTTTCTGTGAGGAGGGAATTTATATGCTCCTGTGTGTTTAACAACAATCCACTTACTAAGGTTGCTCCACTGTGTTTGTGATAGCCTTATCCACAACACTATGAGAGTAAGGCAGATGATTGTTTTAAATCATGCTGACAGTGACTTTCTATATAAAGTCCATATTTCCCTTGAGCAAAATGTGTGAAATATGCTAGTGATCAGGTATATTAGCAGATACGAATACTGATTATTTAGAGATATAGCTCCGCTGACAATGCCCACAGTCTTCTATGCCCACCGTGATGTTCTCATTTGGTCACCTAAGTGTAGAGGCTGACTATAGACAAAGTTGCTTTTGTGGTTGTTTGTCAGTGTAATGAATAAAGCAAGTATCCTGTGGATAAGCACATAGTCTAACTAAAGGCTGCATCTTAATGAATTCTCACAGGGTCACAGGTTAAGAATGCATCAACAGCTCTAAGTTTTGAGTGACCTGATTTCTGGATTCATGAGTCTGTGGCCGGATACAGTCTGTGCTGGTTCTTAGCTTACAATCAGACACTTTCCTAGGCTAAGTACAGACTGTGGCCCCTTGGTTTTGCAAAGTTTTCAGAAGAACATTAACCAAAATGTATCCTAAAAATGTAAAATATTAGTTCTGTCTTGAGATATTTCATCTTTGCAAGTACAGTACTTCACAGTTTAAACATCTTGGGGTTTTTTTGAATAATTACCACAAAGATAGAGGCTTGCTGCCCAATCCCAATGCAAATACCAATACATCTAAAAAAAATTTATGGGGAGTGCACATAGGATGAAAAGAGGTAAGCTGTAATTTTCAAGTGCTAATGTAGAGTTGAGCTAATCCTTTTATGCTGTGATGATACGATGGTAAATAATGTGTGTGACAGCATCTGACAATAAATTAATAGTATCTTTGACTAACTCAAGCATAATTCTCCTTGTTTCATTACATGCAATGTCATGACATGGTTGAAATCCCACTGTGCTCATTGTATGTGCACACCATCCCTGTATTTCACATATCACCTATGCAAAGCATGGAGAGCCAGGACAGGCTGGTGGTGTTATGTGGATAGGTGTCACTTTGTCTATATAAGTGGTAGATTACGAACACCTGTTGGTTGATAACCTGTTCAGGTTTATTTGCAGCAGATGTTGATGAGCAAAGTGGTTGTGTTAATAGCCACAGTTAGCACACTAAGATGTGGGCTTCCTGGCAACCATTAGTAAGGTGAACTGCTGTGATTTCTGAGATTGAATTGTAGGTCACACTGTATTGATTTCATTTTTTCTGGAACATGTTTGTTAAGTTGTTGGGTTTATGGGTTTTTTTTTAATTATTATTTTATTTTAATTTCATTTTAATACAATTTTCATCCAAGTAACTGAAATATTTAAACATAGAGAATTATCCCAATACCTAGGATTATTGTTACTGCTATTCTTCTGTTGAGTCCTGCACACCTTCCCCCCAGCCCAATTTGAAATATGTCCAGAATGAATTTAGAGTGTTCAGCTTCAGTGTGAAGCATTAGAAAGTTGGCTAATTGGAACATTTCTGGGTCTAGGGTATGATACTTAAGTTTCCAAAGCTAGGTAACCTAAATAGAAGTGGTGTGGTATTCTTCTAAGCTATTGAGAAGTCTCAGCTTTCATTTCATCAACGAGCATCTTGTTTTTCAAAACTAGTAGTGGTAGTTAGAATAATGATCTTCTCGACTGTAAAGTTGGTAAACGTGGTGTGGTCCTTAAGGTAAAAACTTTGTGATGCCATTTTCACCGTCCCTTGAAAAAATTCAATGTTGAATACTTTTAAAATACCAAAAGCAATATAGAGTTCCTAATTATATGGTCACCAGCCACATATTTTTTAGACTATCTGTTTTTGAAGAAAAAAATAATTCATACATTTTGAGATTAAATACAATTTCAGGGGGGATATGAAAGCCTATTAACATACACAAGCTGATAGTAATGGAAAATATATAGGTGGAGATAGTGGTATTGTTGTTTAAAATCCTGGGATCAGAATGGAAATGAGAGTTCATTCTTATCTCTAACAGAGTCTTCCCATGCAGCTTAGGCTTCTTTGTCTTTCCCTTTGTTCTGCCATTTATCCATCTCTGAAACCAGGTTGGTACTTAAAAAAGAACTTGGCTTTCTGACCTCTACTGCGTGTATGCATAGTGGAAAGAACAACAGAAGGTCACCATCTTGATGTAGTAATTCTCAAACTTGCAAATAACCATGAAAGAAAAAACACTTAAAAAACCCCATTACAACTCAGAAGAATTTGTGCTAAGAGAAGGAACAGCCAGTGGCTTCATCAGTTATGAATCACCCTTAAAACTGAATTATCTTAAGAAAATTTAAGTCATGTGGATATATTCCACAACACCACATTTGAGGTTTTAGTTTTTCCTTTTTTTGTATGTATGTTTTTGGCTGATTGGTTTGTATGACATCCTGATCTTGTGAATATTTGTCATAAAATTTGCCAATTTGAGTGAGAGTAGACTTTTAGTCAGGGTACCATCTCACTAGGACATAAGAATCTAAAGACTGGTGAAAACAACAATCCATCAAATGCAGAATTTTGATCCCTGACATTAGGCAATAATGCATGCCAAGAGATTTCAGGCATGCAATGCAAGTATACAGTGATATTTTTCACTATAAGGCTTCTAGCACTTTGTGGCTGTGGATCTCCATGTCCCTTACTGGTGAATTATGAATATGACTAGCAGTTCTTTGAATCTGTCTGTGTGTTTGGCATCCACAGCACCCCTGCAGTGGTTTTAGTTAAGGGTAAAGTAATAGCCAAATACACCTGCACATGTGTATGTACATTTGCTGCTTGAGAGTGGAAGATGGCTGTAGTCAGTTTTCAGTGTGTAGTTCCCTTGCAAGCTTACAAGATGTGTTAGAAACTCTTAAAATCATTCCTAGAAGCTTCAACTGGTCTGTAGCCAGCCTTCCCGCCTCGCCCTCCAAAACAACCAGCAAAGGAAGTGCTCCCCAAAACTTGAACTCACAGAGCAGTTTGCACATGGTTTACGCAAACATAGGAACAATTAGTCACACCAAAAGTGAGGAGGGCCATTTATTATAAGTAATGCACTGATCGTTTGCAGTTTGTTCTGCCTAAAGTTTTTAAAGAAAATCAGGGACATTTACAGGAATTAAAGGCTAAAGAAAAAAAGTGAGATATATTTTTCTCCTTCACAGCTACTCTGGGAGCAGAATTTGATCTCTTACTGAAATTGATTACCTTAGCGCTTCTTCCTTGCTCTGCCTGCAATGTTGGTGTGTAGGAATGGTATATGACAATACTGGCAGAGGTGGATGAGATTAAGAAACACAAAGATTGAGTGATGGTGAAATAATTGTCAGCCCAAGCCATTAAGGGTTTTAATTTTACCCGAGCACCACGGATACTTGGTTGTGTGACTAACATAGAGGAACTTGATACTTAAACCAGAAAATTAATTCAAAAAATTACCTTTTCTTAAGTCTTCATCCAGTTTTATGGCTGCTCCCTTATATGTATGTTATTTCCTTGTTATTATGTTATAGTTACACTTCAATTGTAAGCATACCCACACAAATTTGCACCTAATCAACAGGGATAGTATCAAAAGCATGCTAGCACATTTTTATCTGCATAGGTCAGAGTAAAGTAAGTGCTGGGAAGATGCCCAATGTGACAGTTTTGCTGCCATTGGTAATATAGACCTGGGCTGGGCTGGGCTGTAACTTAAAAATAGGAAGTTTTACAATAGAACTGGCAATTCTAGTTGGGTCTGGGCACAGAGATGCAGAAATGGAATTTACGTATATCTTTGTCAGCTTTTTTGGAAGTGCTTTGAAGTTCCAGAAAGTGAAACCACAGTTTATATAGCATCTTCTGTATAAATAGCACGTCCTGTTTATAGAAGTGCACTCTCTGGGCTCCTGTTATTTCACATGTATGGCATGATGCATGGTGTTATATGATGCTATAGTTTAGGATTCTAAGAAAGCACTAGTTAAATGCATAAAGTAAAGACTATAGTGTGGTCTTTTATATGTTAATGTGTATATATTAGGAAGCATAATTAAGATTGTAGGAGTCTTAGCTTTGGTAAATCTCTGACTCTTGAAAGCTTGATAGCGTAATTTTAATGTTTGTTTCATGTAGGTTTTTTCACGTAGAATACATGGATCACTGGTAGTCTCCATGTAGTCCTCCCAGAAGGGAAAATAAAATGAGGTCATGGTTTAAAAAAATGATAATGACCTCAGTGCAAGGCATTTGGAGAGGAAGGAAGAATTAATGATTACATCATCTGCTAGTGATAATGCAGCATTAGTGAAAAGAACTATTGTTATTTATAGCATTATAACAGAATATCTTAGAAAACATCTCTGATAATTCTTAGTCTGAAACTACATGAATTTTGGTTTCTTTATAGTTTATCTGGATATGTTCCTTTAATGACCTCAAGGGCAGGGTAGATGTGAACATTCAAATCTTTAGAATTTTTATTCTGATTTTTATATAGGGAAGACATCATCTGTCTGCTCTGTGCATAGCGGTATCTGTTTAACAGTATGTAGTCAAGATACTGCAAACAATAAAGAGTTAATCTGTCTTCCTGAAAACACAGAAGTATTGGCAGTTATCATGATTTTACGATTTTAGTCACAATTCTCTTGGGATCTGGTGTTGTTTTCTTTTCCTTTTTTTTTTTTTTTTAAGCTCCCCCTTGTGGAAGTGTGTGAATGTGAGGTTCTCACCTTCCACTTAAAAAAAAAATGGTTTAGTGGTGTTCCAGTTGTTCTGACTATGAAGAAAATATTGAATATGTGAATTCCAGTTGTTTCAATGAAGGTGAGCAAATGAAAAAGAATGCCATAATAATTTTACATCATCGCTTCTGGAGACCTGGAATTAAATTTTGGAAGACTTGGGGTGACCAATACTGAGATCTGGTTTGTTGCATCTACCCACATTGGAAATTGAATAGGAGGCTTCCGCTAACATTGATGTTTGTGTGAAGCATTACAGACCTTTCTACGTGTAAAATGTGTGGGCAGCTCTCTGCTACGTTTCACAGGCAGGATGGTCAATGTCATAGGAAAGAGATGACTATGTTGAGAGTTTTTTGCATGAAATAGAAATTCTAGAAAAAAAATCTAGAAAGACAATAACACAGAATGCCTGGTCAGCATCTAGAGAATGAATTTAAGTCTTTCGGAAAAATTTATGGCTGTTCCAACTTGGTTAACTAGACTAAAGCTGTGATGAGTGACTATTAATCCATGGAACAATGCTTTCTTCAGCTGGAGGCTGAAGACCTTTTGGTCACCTAAAGCAGTTCCTTCTCATCTGGCACTTCCTCTTCTTCTCCATCAATTCTGTAGCAATTGTGAGAGACAAAACCAGACTACTGTAATAGATTTCAAACACATTTGGATAAAATACTACAGAAGCCTGTCATTCAGAGTTACTCACAGTTATGATCTGATGGACAAAACCTTTTAGCTCTGGAGTGCAGTCATGAGGTAATATCGGTACAAAGCGTGCTTGAGTATGCTCAGAAGTTTCTGTCAATGGGGAATTTTCCTCTGTATTGTAAGCACCGTAGAGTTCGGTGGTGTGGCCCAGCCAGGGGAGTCATTGCTAAGCTGGTGCTTTAGTCTTGTTTCTGCCTGGCTTGCAGGAAAGATAACAGAAGCTTTGCTTCTGAATGTCTTTTTAAGAAGCTTATCGCAAGAAAGTGCTGTGTTTTCTCATTTTGGGTGGTCAGGATTCTAACTATTTGGGAATTTCTGAACAGTATCTATGGTGCTTTTTTTTTTCTTGTGAGAAAATGCAGATTCATCAAAACTGAAACAAGAAAAACTGTTTATATAAGTTTTTGATCAAATTCTAAGCATATTTCAAAATTTTTCAGGACAAATGTGGTTGTTCTGTTTTAAAACAGCCTTTTGTTGTAAAACATCAGGTGCTTATAAATAATTAACAAAATAAGATTTAAAATTAAATATTTTGAAGTTATACTAGTGAAAACTGATAACCTCAAACTTATTTTTAAAAATTACTCATTATGTTACATGCTTAGGTAATGAATTATAATAATCAACTAGACCTATAAAAGAATAATGAATATTCTCTGGTAATTTCCAGTCCGCAATCACCAGGCTTCTGTTCGTCGGTATTAGATATTCTTATGACTTGTCAGTTTAGAGAACTATTTACTGTTGAAACTTAGGCAGATATGTATAATTTAATTTAAGCAATCTATTTTTATTTCAATTATTAAAATAAGTTTCTGAAAGTATTTCTCATGAAGTAAAATGTTTCCTTAATTCCTCACATTATTCTTGCAATTCTTTTTCAAATTTTCCATATCTATTTTGAAGTACACATGCCAAAACTGAGTTAAGTAGTCTCATCAGTACTCTAAATGTATGATATTACAAGAAACATCTCTAAACTGTTAAGACTTTCTCCGGCAGGGGAAGGTAGATTTGGTATTTCTAGTACTTTTAAAATGGAAAAGAGTGTGTATGTACGGAAAACATTTCGGTTAACAATTCACAAGTAATACCGATAGTGACACAATCACATGTATAGGATCTTTTAACTAGAGCACAAAATCCCTTCAACTGCTTATGGGTGTGAAGAACTTATTTTGCCTGTTAGGTAAAATATGTATAAGTCAGGTAGCATTTAAAAATACGCTAGCTTTTGTACTTGCAGACATTCACTATTGTGGGGTACATATGTCAGTAGAGGTTTAGGCTGATACTGAGAACTGGGCAGTTCTTTAGCTTGAATGATGCTGATTGCATGCATTAAATAGTGTTCCTGCTTTAGATCACTGGTGATGAGCTGTAAAATATATCTTTACATATACACTGCGGTTCAGGTACAACTTAAGGTAACTACATTTGTTCAGTATTAGAAACACTTCCAGATGATATTTATGGCAAATTAAATAAGCCAATGGCCATTCTTGTGGCTACTGTTCTGTTGCATATGTTTCATCTTCTATATACTTTCAACTACACTGTTTGGTGTAAATATGGTAGGGTATCTGCTGATGACTTTTACACGGTTCCCAGACAATACTGAGCTTAGTAAATTAATGGTGACTTTTCGAAGTGCCAGATTAAGTTCAAGAAACTGCTGAAAAAACTGCTTAATTATAAAGCTGATTTATCTCCTTTTCTTACCTTTCCTGGTGTTTCTTTCTGGAGAACGCCATAATTCAGCTCTCATGCAAGGATGGAATCTGCACCTGTGGAAATTTTCTGTTAAATGTGAGAAAAGATAGAATAAAATAATAAAATTATTTATTTTATTTAAATTGCAGTGCTAGTGGGATGGGGCCCACTATTTATTTCACAGATTTTGTATCATCCTTTGGATTGTATGATAAATTCTTTGCAATGTCAAAATTTCTGTGGCTGTGGATCTCTTTTCAGTTAAAGGTGGCAAAAGTTGTTTCCAGTCTGCTGTCCTAAAATACTGAGCTCTCAATTTAGCTGACAGGACTTTTCTTGTTTCATGGTCTGCATGAAGTCAAAATGTATGTTAGTAGATCTAAACGATACTTTAAAAAAAAGGGAAAAAATGGAGGAACATGTATAATAAGAAAAGGACGCATCTACTGGATGAAGTTTGAGCTTTTACCTGTTTTACTACCTGATGGATAAATGCAGCTTTGCTCTCCTGACTCGTCTGTACGTATGCAATACCTCTCCACAGTGCAGAGAACTTTTTACCCTAGAAAATTAGAAATGTTCATGAAGTGCCTAGTTCTGTAAGAATTTGGGATTCTTCAGCATGTGACAGTAACTAACCTGCAGATGTTCACTGGACAATTTTGTTTGTGTGAATCTGGGAAATATCTCTTCTTCTTATGAGCCTGGTGCATACCAGCATAGCTTGTTTGTTGTGTAGTTACCTCTGAGATGGTGGTCAAAAATAATCCCAAGACAATCAGGTTGAATTTTCCTGAGCATAAGCAGGACAGGCCGGTTTGTAGTTTTGGAGAAACAACAGCTTGGCACTGTTGCTGTTTGAGGACAAAGCTTGAGGAAAAAGATAAAAGGGAACACCAAGCCAGGAGAAAACTGTCATCCCCTCTTCCCCTCCTAGCCTAAATAAAGGATGTGTTTGGCATCCCTAAAAGCTGCGGGAGAGCTTTTCTGCACAAAGGCATAATTTGGGCTGCAAGCAGGATATTTTTACTTCAACCAGGGAAGGGCGAAGGGGAATTTACAGAAGCTGGCATTTGAAATTAAGGGCTGAACAGAACACATGCATAGTGGCCGAATGGTCGTTTTGTCCTTGGCTCAGCTTCATGCGTTTACAGAAGTTAATATATGATTTATGTTTTGAGACTTTTTTTATAGCTTGCTTTAATCAAAGGTCCCAGGAGTTAAAGCACAGATGGGTGTCAAAAAATGTTGCTAATCTCAAATCAATCACAATGTCAAAATCAGAGATGGCCTTGCTGACAATGGGCAGAGACCCAGTATGAGTGGTAGAACCAGCTGCCAACCCTGAGTAAAAATCGGAAGACGGTATTGTGCCTGGAAGAGACTGAGAAAAACAAAGACATAGTTTCTCCTGCAGTGGTGCCAGTCGGCAAAGGTATGCATTTTAAAAGTTATCTTAAAAAATTTGACCTATCAGTTCATCCTACTATCTTACTAGCCCTCTTCTCAAAATCTTTTCATTGGTTTAGATGCTGAGAATTGCATACATTCATGATTACTTTTTTTCCTCTTTACCTGTATAGCAGTGGCAGATCTATGGTGGACCAAGCTTTTCTTGCACTTGTTTTTGCACAGGGAGATACTTCACAAGAGATGCTTCACAAGAGAGATGAGCCTTACTAGCATAATACATAGGTTTACATGAATACATGAATAACATCCTGAATGTTGTTTGCATTTCCTCCATGGTTCAGTTGAAAATCTTTGAGAGTTGTTTCAGAAAATGTTGATATTTAGTCGGCTTCCTTAAAACATCTTGATCCATAAATACTGTATCACTGGATTGGATTTTTTCAGTTGTAATTCAGAAATGGGTGTATTTATACTTAAGCTGCCTAGCATTAGGATAAGGTTGGCATACCTTATCATCAGAGAACTGAGTACATAGCTTTGTTATTGTGTGGATGTCACCACTTTGAATTGGCTGAACCACTATCTTATCACAGAATCACAGAGTCACAGAGTGGTTGAAGTTGGAAGGGACCTCTGGAGTTCATCTTGTCCAGCCCCCCCGCCCCTGCTCAAGCAGGGTCACCTAGAGCTTGTTACTCATGACCACGTTCAGGTGACTTTCGCATATCTCCAAGGATGCAGATTCCACAACCTCTCTGGACAACCTGTGCCAGTGCTCAGTCACCCTCACAGTGAAACAGCATTCCCCGATACTCAGACAGAGCCTCTTCTGTTTCAGTTTGTGCCTGTTGCCCCATGTCCTGTCACTGGGCCCCATGGGAAAGAGCTTCCCTTCAGGTATTTGTATACATTGATGAGACCTCCTATGAGCCTTAACTGCTCCAGGCTGAACAGTCCCGCCTCTCTCAGCCATTCCTCCAGTCCCTTCATTGTCCTAGTGAACCACCATTGTACTCTCTTCAGTATGTCCATATTTCTGTCCATACACAGAACTGGACACAGTACTCCAGGTGTGGCCTCACCAGTGCTGCACAGAGGTGAAGAATCACCTCCCTTAATTGCTGGCAGCACTCCTCCTAATGCAGCTTAGGACACCACTTGCCTTATTTGCCACAAGGACACTTTACTGGCTTGTGTTTAACTTGGTGTCCACCAGGACCTCCATGTCCTTTTCTGCAAAACTGGTTTGCAGGGAGTCATTCTCTGGCATACACTGATGCATGGGATTACTGCTCCCCAGGTGCAAGACTTTGCCCTTCTGTTTGTTAAATTGCATGAAGTTTGTCAGCCTATTTCTCCAGTTTGCTGTGGTACCTCTCATAAGTCAGTATGTAAGGTATGAATTATTAACTCATTTGACACTGCAATATATTGCTATTCATCTGTGAATTGCAATTAAACTCTTTATCACAAGAGTTACCTGACTGCTACAGCATTAATGAACCATACCTAAGTACAGGACTTATCTTCACTAACTGTTAAATAAAATAAACAGTCAAGTCCAGTTTACCTGTTCTGGAATAGAGTCCAAGTTAAGTTTTAGTGTGGGTTGTTTTTTTTTGGTTGGTTGGTTGGTTGGGTTGGGTTGGGTTGGGGTTGGTTTGTTTGGGGGTTGTTTTTTTTTTAGTGCTATTTGTTTCTGGGGTTAATTTTGTAGGAAAGCTGAATGAAAACATGATACAAATTGATAAATAAATCTTTCCTCTCTGTCTTATAGCTTCTATTCTTGAGTTACCTGACCTTTCTTTATGTTTCCTTATATCCTCTATATCCTCTGCATTAGGAAAAGAGAGTTGTACAGACTTTTTTTTTCCCCTTTCTCTTGTGATTTCTTTTTTGACCAAAATTTCTTCTTGGTCTTCTTACTGTGGTCTACAAGGTATAACACATAAACAAGTAAGCATTCTGGCCCAGATTTCATAGGCTAACAGTAGAATCACTGTCAGTACATAGTTGTGGTGTGTGAGTAAGTGCCAAGTGAATAATACTATTGTAGGGATCACAGCTGTTGAATTTTACAAAAAGTGAGTCTTTGGATTTAACTCTTTCACAGTGCTTGCAATCGGAGATAAGCTTGTGAGGACTTTCCTACGCAGAAGACACGACTGTCAGGCACCCATCTGTGAAGCGTGTATGTGTGTGTGCATGGAAATACACTGTAGGAGGATGGGAACTGCTGATACTGAACAATCTGCTTGAAAAAATATTTCTTACCTCAGCTGTTAGAGGCAGCATTACAGCATGTGGCATAAACATACGCAGTTTATCTGAAACTTCTTCCATCAAACACAACAGCCAAATTTCCACACATTTACTTGGTGTAAAATTGTCCTCAGAGTAGCAAATTTCTGTTAATTTGTTAAAGAATAAATATTTATTCTTACACAATTTTATGTTAAAGTCAGTTACAGTCATCTCAGCAAATGGGATACATGGTGATAAATGGCTAAACTGAAATAACGGCTAGCCAATTCCAAATATATGTCCTGCATTAAAGAAAGAACTGGAAACTGGGTTCTTACTTCTTGCAAAAGCAAATGGAAAACTCTTACCTGATAATGTATGGGTTTCAGCCAAACTCAAATGTACAAAGAAATTGTAAGCATGTTCCAAAAAGCCTTACTTTAAAATATTTTTCTTTTTCTTTGAAATTTAAATGGACAGCTTTTGACCAACCCCACCTGGACACCTTAAAAGACACTATGGCTTTGCACACAAATATTTTAATATTTTGTTCCAGTTCTGTTCTGTGAAAAACAGAAGCTATGTACTAAAATCAGTCATTTAATCTTACTTGAATTCTTTCTCATCTGGATTGGGGGTGAGGTGTGAAGAATAGAGTTGATAATAAAGACATTCATAGTAGGGAAATAACTTGAATTGGATACTATGCTACCAACTGTGTCTGTGTCTTATCGCTGTCATTTTGATGTCCATGTTAAGAGCGATATGGTCACCAAGACTATTTAGAAGAACTGAGAAATACCAGAATTATGACAGCTACAGGAGGGTCTCTGAAAGGAGGAAACAGGAGGAGCTTCCTTTGACTGTCACTCTTGCCTCCCCTTCAGGGAAAGGAAACTCAGCATTGTTTTCCCATATCCTACCAACGGATACAGTTGGAGTATATGATTTCCCACATTTTTCTAACTGTATCACTCCATTGTGGAAAATACATTATTTGTAGGGGCATGTATGAGACTGACAGAGAAAGAGATTCCTCTGTACGATTTTGTGCGCTGCTTGTAAGTATACACAGGGCAGGGAATGGATTAAAAAAAAGTAATAAATTAAGCGAAGTTTAAATCGCATGCCTTTTAGACCAGTGAGCGGAAGAACTGGATCTTTTGTGATGGAGCTTAGACTCCTTGCATTAATTTGCAATATAATCTGAGCACTTCTATCATCTGTTCAGTCTACCTAAGAAATGAAAATCAATGAGCTGATATTGTGATATCTTCATGAAGAAATACATTGGGCAAATGATCTCACATTCTTAAAGGAAAAAAATAAGAAATTAATTAGTGTGTCATTTCTATTTCGTTTACAATTAAGATCGACAATTGAAATGTGGTCCCTCTTTCTTCACTAGTTAATCCTACATCCTGCTGAAATGTCTTCTGGGATCTACATTTATGTGTTTTCAGGCTGGGATACACGTATAAGTTAATTATATTTTTTTCCAAAAAAAATTTAAAAACACCTATTAAAACCCTCTAAATTTGAGGCGTTCCAAACATAAGTGGATGGAAATGCGGAGAACAAGATATTTCTTCTTTATATGAATGGTAGCAAGTCAATTTAAACAAAAGTATATAGTGCAAAGTGAGAAAATCTTGTTTTCAGAACTTTGCTTGAACTATCTCTAGCACAGAGAAATCAGAGGAATTAAAGTCTCAGAGGGCATATAATTCTTAGTGAACCTAGAGAAGTATTTGTTGGCAAAGTATTTGTCTCACTATGGAAAACAGTATTCCGCCTCTGTGGCTGGATGATGAGTGTTCTTCTCCAAATAAGTTAAAGGACAAGATGGCATGCTCACTCATCAGCTTCAGTTCTTTTCTCAAGTAAGAAAATTTCCAGTCTTTTAATTAAAAATGCTAAGACTATCTAAAATAAAAATGTAAAAAATCTGACAATGAATTTGTGTTCCGTGAGAATGGAGAAGATCACCATTGATAAGTTATTTTAAATGAGATTAAATGAGAGCAAAGCAGTATGTGAAGTGATACACTACTCTCAAAAGGGGTCTACCACTGAATAATAATTACTATGTAGGTGTGGTCATTTTGGACCATATAGGCACAGTGGAAATCACCAGACAGTTTTATTCATGCTTGGATATAATGTGACTCTTACGTAGATGTATGGTTAATACACGATAGTAAAGAAAAAACGTACAGCAGCATTTCATAGTCAATCATTTACAAGTATTTTGTTTTGAGTCATTTCTTCTGTTTTGCCATCTCCATATCTCTTCTTGGCCACTAAGTGTCCAGAAAGACTGAGATCTAAACCCTGATTTATGGCCATTCTTTTATATATGAAACCTGCAGTGTTTTTTAAAAATATGTTCTTTCCATTGGTAGTTCAAAGTATTTCAACTGATTTGTCCAGAAGTTGCATTCCTGCATGCGGAAATATACAATAACTTTAAAGGGCAAAAATAAACTGATAATACTTATCTTCATAAAGAAGAAAGAAGTTTATTGTATGTTGCTTAACTGTTCACTTGAACAATGGCAAGTATAAAGACCTCACCTTTCCAGTGAAGTTCTGCCCTTTGTGTCTTGACTCCTTTTTCCGTACATAGCAAAAAATTGCCCTGAAAAGACATTTGATTCTTGATGAAAAAGTGTAATATTTTACACTTAATAACTGTAAATTTAACTAAAATTTTGCATAAATGAAAATGTTTAATGCTATGGGTTAATACCATGTGATTTCCCAGGATAATGAGTTCAGCAAATGCTTGATGAGGAAATGAAGAGTTAGGTATACGAGCACATAACTTTAACTCTGTTTTCTTGGAACTGGCAGAAGCCACTGGAAATTATCTGTAAGTGCTCCTGTTGCATTCATTATGTTCTTCTTGTGTCCTCCTTCTGTAACTATGTTTTTCCAAAGTGAGGAACACACTGCGGTGCAATTTGTAGTCCCAGCTTGGAAGCCACTTGCGCTTTCAGTTGGCCAACAGTTGCAAAGTATTCTTGTAGGGGATGCCTCTACATCCTCATTCTGCCTGACCACTCTGCATGTCCAGGCAAACATACAGATTGTTCTCAATAAGTCCAAGGCATCTGCTAATGCTTATGGCTAATGCCTTAGCAGTATATTCTCTCAAATCAGTGTGTAGCACTTTTATATACCTACATTTCTCACATCAGGCATAAATAGGAAGAGCACAAGCCCACAACCTTGTGGCAATCCCATATCTGTGTGTGTGTGTGTGTGTGTGCGTGCTTTTGCAGGTTTTTCTGAGGAATACTATTTGTAGGAAGACTGTCTGTTAGATTGAGGTGTTGTACCCTGCTGATAGATTTGGTTTGGAAGGCACATGTAATAATGAAAGAAAAAAGCTCTTGCGGTGATGTAAGGTGATCTGAAATACATGACTCTCCTCTTCCTTAATTTTGAGAATGATCAAAAAGTACAGACAGCTTAAAATACCTGTCATGCCTCTGCTTAGTGCAACTGAAGATAATGTTTCATTTCATAAATAGAGGTGTCTTAAAGTGAACTGGAAAAGGTATTCAAGGAGCTAGCTCATTATCTTCATTATGATTTTTTTAGCTGAATCAGAAAGCACAATTGGAAAGGAAACCTCTGGGAAAGGTGGATGCCTTTATTCATCACAGGGTCTGTTCTTCTTCTTCTGACCGCTCCCTTCTTGTATTCCTGAGAGCTGTGTATCCCTAACTGAGAGCTATGATGTACCTAAGGATGTCCCTTAACAATTCCTCAGCACTTGAGGTGTGTACCCACCCTGGTACTTCTCGGCTCTCCATTCAAAGAGAGGGCTAGTGTTCCCTGTGTATTCTATTTGATGGTTGACAGGGAAAAAAAAAATTGCATGCAGCCAAGTACATGTAAAGGAAAAACGTGGAGGAGTTCAGGAAAGCTCAACTCCTTTTGTCTTTGCTTCTAATAATTACAAGGAATAAGATGGGATGAGTAAAAAGAAACAGAGCAGGAGTACGAAAAAGATAAGAAAGCCACATCTGGAGAGGTAGAAACATTTCAAAATCTGGGCTTCTGTGTTCAAATTACAGATGCAGAAGAAAATGCATAAGGAAAAGGACACCTAGGATGATGGTAAATTGCTGCTGTAATTATAAAATGGAATGAAACATGTTTATTAAATCACTCTGTGTTGGAGGATTTTGAAGGAGTATACTTTTTGGCTATTCTGTGCACATGAATTGGTTTGTGATACTGGCACCTGCCTGAAGAGGGGTTTTGGCTTTGTTATTACAGCTTTTAGTTTTATTCTTCCACATAAGAAGTAAATGTCCAGCAGTATAAGATAACTGTCAAATGAAATGAGGAATGCAGATATTGCAAAATGACCAGTCACAGTTTGTGCAATGAAAAAACCTGTCAGAACCTATAAACCACTAAGAAAGGCAGTGGTAACTGTTTTTTTTTTGTGAGTTGTGAGGATTTGTAGGTTGAATCTGTGTTCATTCCTCTGACAGGCTGACGAAGTTGATGAAATCAGACCACATGAATAGAGAATCATAGAATCATAAAATCATAGAATCTTCATGGTTGGAAAGGACCTTTGAGATCATCGAGTCCAACCAAACAACCTACAATCTCTGCCACTAGAGCATGCCCTGAAGTGCCACATCTAGACGTTTCTTAAACACCTCTAGGGATGGTGACTCAGCCACCTCCCTGGGCAGGCTGTTCCAGTGCCTGACCACTCTTTCAGTAAAGTAATTCTTCCTAAAATCTAATCTAAACCTCCCCTGCCGCAACTTCAGACCATTTCCTCTCGTCCTGTCATTATTCACCTGGGAGAAGAGGCCAACACCCACCTCTCTCCAACCTCCTTTCAGGTAGTTGTAGAGGGCAATGGGGTCTCCCCTCAGCCTCCTCTTCTCCAAAATGAACATGCCCAGCTCCCTCAGCCTCTCCTCATATGACCTGCTCTCCAGACCCCTCCCCAGCCTGGTAGCTCTCCTCTGGACACGCTCCAGCACTTCAATGTCCCTCTTGTGCAGAGGGGCCCAGAACTGAACACAGTACTCGAGGTGAGGCCTCACCAGTGCCGAGTACAGAGGCACCATCACTTCCCTGCTCCTGCTGGCCATGCTGTTCCTGAGACAAGCCAGAATGCTGTTGGCCTTCTTGGCCACCTGGGCACACTGCTGGCTCATGTTAAGCTGGCCGTCCACCAGCACCCCCAGGTCCTTTTCTGCCGGGCAGCTTTCCAGCTACTCTTCCCCAAGCCTGTAGCGTTGCTTGGGGTTGTTGTGACCGAAATGCAGGACCCGGCACTTGGCCTTATTAAACCTGATACAGTTGGCCTTGGCCCATCGATCCAGCCTGTCCAGGTCCCTGTGTAGAGCCTTCCTACCCTCAAGCAGATCAACACTGCCACCTAGTTTGGTGTCATCTGCAAACTTACTGAGGGTGCACTCAATCCCCTCATCCAGATCATTGATAAAGATATTAAACAAAACTGGCCCCAAAACTGAGCCTTGAGGGAAACCACTGGTGACCGGCTGCCAAGAGGATTTTACCCCATTAATCACAACTCTCTGGGCACGGCCATCCAGCCAGTTTTTAACCTAGCAAAGAGTACACTTGTCTATGCCATGATTCGCCAGCTTGTCCAGGAGAATGCTGTGGGGGACGGTGTCAAAGGCCTTACCAAAGTCCAGATAGACAACGTCCACAGCCTTCCCCACATGCAGAAGGCGGGTCACATGGTCATAGAAAGAGATCAGGTTGGTTAAGCAGGACCTTCCTTTCCTAAACCCATGCTGGCTGGCCCTGATCCCTTGGCTGCCCTGCATTTGCCGTGAGAGCTCACTCAAGTTGATCCTCTCCACGATCTTTCCTGGTACCAAGGTCAGGCTGACAGACCTGTAGTTCCCTGGATCCTCCTTCCGACCCTTCTTGTAGATGGGCATCACATTAGCCACCCTCCAGTCGTCTGGTACCTCCCCTGTTGACAAAGATTGTTGCTAAATGATGGAGAGAGGCTTGGTGAGCTCTCCCGCCAGCTCCCTGAGTACTCTTGGGTGAATCCCATCCAGCTCCATAGACTTATGTGTGTCTAGGTGCAGAAGCAGATCATTGACTACTTCCTCCTGGATTATGGGTGGGTTGTTCTGCTCTCCATCCTTATCTGCCAGCTCAGGAGGCTGAACACCCTGGGGATAGCTGGTCTGACTACTGAAGACGGAGGCAAAGAAGGCATTAAGTATCTCAGCCTTCTCCTCGTCATTGGTTGCAGCTTACCCCCCCGCATCCAATAAGGGATGGAGATTCTCCCTGGCTCTCTTTTTGTTGATGCTATTTATAAAAGCTTTTTTTGTTGTCCTTAATGTTTGTGGCCAAGTTGAGCTCCAGCTGGGCTTTTGCCTTCCTAAGTTTCTTTCTGTATAACCTAACGAGATCTCTGTACTCCTCCTGAGTCGCCTGTCCCTTCTTCCAAAGGTGGTAAACCCTCCTTTTATTCCTAAGTCCCATCAGAAGTTCCTTTTTCATACAGACTGGCCATTTTCCCCGCCCTTTAAACTTGCGACACTTGGGGACACCCTGCTCCTGGGCCTTTAAGATTTCCTTCTTGAAGAGTGTCCAGCCTTCCTGGACCCCTTTGCCTGTCAGGACTATCTCCCAAGGGACTCTCTCAACCAGTGTTCTGAACAGGCCAAAGTCCGCCCTCCGGAAGTCCAAGGTGGAGGTTTTGCTAACCCCCCTCCTTACATCGCTACAAATTGAAAACTTGACCGTTTCATGATCACTAAACCCAAGACGACTTCCGACCACCACATGTCCCACTAGTCTTTCTCTGTTTGTGAACAGTAGGTCTAGCGAGGCACTTCCCCTGGTAGCCTCACCTACCAGTTGTGTCAGGAAGTTATCTTCCATGCACTCAAGGAACCTCCTAGCCTGCCTGCTCTCTGCTGTGTTATATTTCCAGCAGATACCCGGCAGGTTGAAGTCCCCAACCAGAACAAGGGCTGGCGATTGTGAGACTTCAGCCACATCCCCACCTCTCCTTCCATGCCTGTCTCTTCTGAAGAGCTTATAGCCATTCATCGCAGCATTCCAGTCGTGACAGTCATCCCACCACATTTCCATGATGGCAGCTACATCATAGCTGTCCTGCTGCACAACGGCGTCCAGCTCATCCCGTTTGTTGCCCATACTACGTGCATTTGTGTAGATGCACTTGAGCTGGGCTACCAATTTCATCCCCATCCCTGGCCCTTTATCCCTAGGCTCATTACTAGTGGGCCTGGTTTTATCCCCTTCCCCCTTTGAATCTAGTTTGAATCCCTAGCCAACTCTAGAACAGTTGGTTACTATCCCTTCCACTCCAACAACAGGAGATCCTCAAATTACAGCAACAGATGTTAAATAAAAAGGAAAAAAAGGGCCATATTTCTTCAAAATGTGCATAATTAAGGCATAAGAAGGCACAGATTCAAAGACCTGCAATCACAGCTGTGATGAAAATAAGCTTATACTTGCTCTGTTCTTACACTCTCTCTCTTAAGTGACTGCTTTGGCCATGGTGGAGGTGGGGAGCTGCTAGACAGTTTCATTGAAATCAGTGCAAATTCTCTGTCTGAAAAAGAAAAATATGAATTTCTATTGAGAGGGAAACATAAAAAAACCCAAACCCTACAAGCAAACATCTCGTTTCCTGATGGATCAATTTTAAGTTAGGGTAATCATAACCAGAAAACATTTCCTATAGTAATACTGGTCTTGCCTGGATGAGCCTTGTATGAATATTCTAAAATCATTATCTTAGTTTGTACACAGCACCTGTTTTTAAAAACAGTCTAGAATCACTAAGGAGAAAACTCATTTAACTGAAACATTAATATTTAGCAAAGTTGACTATATCTTAATTTTTAAAGAACAAATTGTGTACAGATGTTCATCTTTACACAAATAAATTTAAAAAAAACTAACTCAAGTAAACCCAAAACAGGTTTGCCTGGGCATCTATAGTATTTGTGATGTTTTGTTGTTATGAATAAGTGAGGGAAGAATGTTTGTATTGCATAAATTTTTTGCAAGAAAAGCTCCAGCAGGAAAAATCACAGATATAACTGCCAGTCTTAAGTTTCTAACAAATTACTCTGCCATTCCCATGTGAGCTTTGTAATTGAAAATTTCTGTTGTGCTGAAGTTTAATGGGGGTGTCTGTGCTTTAGTGCTTGGATTATTTGCTTGTCTTGGAATCAAAAGTTTTTCATTTTTATTTTACATTTCTTTACTTCTTCTTTTCATTTTGAGGATCACAATTTAAAATATATTCCTCAAATGGATTTTGTCCATATCCTGCTCTTCTGTTACTCCAAATATAAAGTAGGCATCACCTCTGCATTTCTATATTACTGTCAAATATAATTAAATGTAGTAGGAAACCTACCTGAAAGGATTTGGCTTGCAAGCTCTACACTACATTAACCTGGAGGAAACAGTAGTCTAAATGGAATAATCCCAGCATTAGCAAAGCTTATGCATTCTTGGCAGAAATAGAGGGAGGGGAAAGAAAGATATCTTGCTGCTCTACAGAGTAATCTCAGCTGTCTGAATCTCTTGATATTCTAAATCTCTCTCCTATCCTGCCTGCGCATTCCACCATGGAAATCTTTAGTAGCTAAATACCTAGATTAGGAGTTTGTGCAGTGGCTGCATCCCTGCTTGTAAATCTCTGTCTGACATTTGAGACCACTTACACTACTGTTTCAGTGCTGACTATTCATTTGCAATTTTGTTCACTGCTATTAAAAAAGATAGCATGTGTCTGCTGCTGTTTCTGGAATACATGAAGGATTGAGCAGAAACACTGATTTCCTTGAGTTGTGCAGGCTTCCAGACTCCCCCACATACATGTAGAGAGAATGCCTCTCCCCCCACCCCTTTGTCATGAGCTCCATGATCCCAACATGATCCTGAGTGGTTTCAACTGATGTTAAAGAAATTATTAAAAGTGTAACTGTGAAACATTAATATGGAGGTAAAATGTAGAGGAACAGTTAAAGCTGATACTTTAAATGTGCATAACTGGTGGGTAGAGAGACATACCAATGGCATTTTAACTGATCTCTCTGTAGATCTTTCCTTACAGTTGAAAATAGTTGATACTAAAGATTCACTAAACAGGAGGTGCAGTTTTTGTCTGAAAATGTTTTTTTGTGTGTCTTTGTATAGTGAATTGTTCAAGTGCCTCTATAACCTTCAATGGTTAGAAGCCCAGTGTAAAATGTAAAAAATTCCATTTCTTATCACCATCTTTACAATGTATTGAGTTTCAAAGTTAATCTCAATGACACTTAATAGTTAGCAATAAAGATTTTGTATGTCTTATCATTGCCTTCAGTAAAATTTGTGATATTACTTCATAAAATCATAGAATCATAGAGTTGTTAGGGTTGGAAGGGACCTTAAAGATCATCTAGTTCCAACCCCCCTGCCATGGGCAGGGACACCTCCCACTAGATCAGGTTGCTCAGAGCCCCGTCCAGCCTGGCCTTAAAACTTCCAGGGATGGGGCTTCCACCACCTCTCTGGGCAACCTGTTCCGGTGCTTCACCACCCTCATGGTGAAGAACTTCTTCCTAACGTCCAGTCTGAATCGTCCCATCTCTAGTCTTAATCCATTCCCTCTAGTCTTACCATTACCCGACATCCCAAAAAGTCCCTCACCAGCTTTCTTGTAGGCCCCCTTTAGGTACTGGTAGGCCACTATAAGGTCTCCTCGGAGCCTTCTTTTCTCCACACTGAACAACCCCAACTCCCTCAGTCTGTCCTCATAGGAGAGGTGCTCCAGCCCTCTGATCATCCTCGTGGCCCTTCTCTGGACATGCTCCAGCATGTCCACATCTCTCTTGTAGTAGGGGCTCCAGAGCTGGACACAGTACTCCAGGTGGGGTCTCACAAGAGTGGAGTAGAGGGGGAGAATACCTCCCTCGACCTGCTGGCCACGCTTCTTTTGATGCAGCCCAGGATACGATTGGCTTTCTGGGCCGCTAGTGCACACTGACGGCTCATGTTGAGCCTCTCGTCCACCAGCACCCCCAAGTCCTTTTCTTCAGGGCTGCTCTCAAGCCAGTCACTGCCCAGCCTACATCGGTGCTTGGGATTGCCCCGACCCAGATGGAGGACCCTGCCCTTGGTCTTGTTGAACTTCATGAGGTTGGCATGGGCCCACCTCTCCAGCCTGTCAAAGTCCCTCTGGATGGCATCCCTTCCCTCCAGCGTGTCAGCCGCCCCACACAGTTTGGTGTCATCGGCAAACTTGCTGAGGGTGCACTCTATGCCACTGTCCATCTCGCTGATGAAGATGTTAAACAAGACCGGTCCCAGTATTGATCCTTGAGGGACTCCACTTGTCACTGGCCTCCACTTGGACACAGACCCATTGACAGCCACTCTTTGGGTGCGGCTGTCAAACCAGTTCTTTATCCACTGAATTGTCAGTCCATCAAACCCATATTTTATCAGCTTGGAGACCAGGATGTCATGCGGGACAGTGTCAAAGGCTTTGCTCAGGTCCAGGTAAATGATGGCGGTTGCTCTCCCCTTGTCTGTTGATGTTGTGACCTTCTCATAGAAGGCCACCAGGTTTTCCAGGCACTTGGAATCTCATTATTTGTCCTGGAGGGGAAAATTAGAAAATTGTGTTTTTTCATGATATAAAAGAAGCAAGACCTATTTCCTTTCCACCTTATCAAGACTATTGGGAGTAAACAGTAGTAAACAGACATTTGTATGTTAGCTCAGGAGAGCTGACAATGCAAGGTATTAACATATTAATATAACTTTTGCCCAGAAAAGAGAAATATCACACTTTGCTGTACTGTACTGAAGTACAGGGTTAATGTCTGATGTGTGGTAGAGAATATTTTAATAGGAAGCTTTTCAATGGAGGTATTACTGTAGAAATGATGGGCCAAATCCTTAAAGACTAGCTGTTGTTTCCACTGTTTTAATACCACTGGAGAGCCTGGCAGGATGTCACGTCAGTATTAACTAGCTCTAAGGGCTTCTTTTAGCATCGTTTTTATCTAAGTACTGCTTTACAATTAATTTTGTGTTGCAATTTACTCATAAGAAGGGAAAACTCTCTCTGCAGGCCATGTGCATCATCAGTGTCTTTTGACATGGTATACTTGTTTGTATACTTGCCCGGTTATTTTACCTAGATTGCATGTGCTTTTATCCCGACATAAACAAATTCAGGCAGGTGAGTGCTTTTAATTTGTTTCATCTTTTATATACCTAAAATTAAATAAATTTTACTTTGGGAAATACTTGTTCATATTTTTAATTAAAACTGGTTTAATATCTTTAAAAGTTGCTTAGCCTCATAGAGAAAAGATAGTTTGGAATACTCTCCAGCATGTGCCCTTGTTTAAAAGCTGTTTTGCTGAAAAGCTTGGCTGTCACATAACACAAACTCCTCTTTTACAACATGCCTCTTGCTGTTAGGCGGATTGTTTGGCTGTTGTAAACCTCTTTTGTCGAGTGGGTGTTCTGAGTATGAGCCAGGCTCTACTCTAATTTCCGTCCAGGTTCTGAAAGGCGAAACCAAACTATTCACATACACTTCTATTACAGTATCTCCTGGGTTTTGGCTTTTGTTTTCTTGGGAGTTTTTTCTGGTTTTGTTTTTTAAAATCATTTTTATTTTCCCAAATATTTTGGCTTTTTAAAAATAAAATGAGGTAGGTATTTTGTACAATCACATTCGTGGTCAGCATCTGGAAAAATACCCTTTTCCATTGTATGCTAGGCAAACCATTGAATAAATGAAAATAACTATATTGATCTCCGTGTTCTTGGGACTGTGCAGCTGGATACAAAACTTTGCTTTCTTAAAAGCAAAGAGAAATGAGGAGAAAAGTGAACTGGCTGCCACATTCTTTTCAAGAGGCAGATCTGTGGTTCCTCATTCATTGCAGACAACTTAACTCATCACAAGCCAATCTCAATAGTCTCCATGGGTTTACAAGCCCTTTGTGAATTTGTTGCTTTTAAGAAATTTCAGATGAGGTTTTGGATGATAACTGAGTCTGATTTGTTTGGTGATGCTGTTATGCTACCACATATTATATCATTTTTATTGAAAAAAACCCTCTTCTTGGGGAATAATAATTTTGGTGTGATTCTAAAAATCTAACTGAAAGATTGACAATATTGTTCTTTGTCCATCCCTAGTGAAGACTTGTTCATGAATGCTCTTATTCAACATAAGAAAATCAGGTAAATTAACTCAGTGATTCCTGATCAGTACCAATACAGTAATATTTGTCCTTTGAGGACAATTACCATGTATAGACTATTTCCATCTGCCCTTTCTGTGCATCTGAGTGATCATACCACTTTCCTGTATTATTTCCTGTACTTTTAGCTCTTTTCTCTCTTTAGCAGTTAGAAGAAGCTGTGTATTGCTCTAGGGAGGCTTATATTAAGGACTTGTGGCCTTTGACTGAAATTAGCTTCTATAAGGTATAAAGGTTACCACTCGTTGATGGGAGAATTTTGTGGCTCTGCTGAGCCAGCTTTGACTTTCACACCTGGCTTCACGAGTGAATTATAAACAATTTCTGCAGCAAGCATTTATGTCAAAGAAAAAATGAAATATTATTAAAAGTATTTGGAGTGGCTCAATACTTTGGTGACGGAGGAAGGAATATTTCAAAACAGTGCTTTTCAACAGCTGGAAAAGCAACTACATATAAAAATGACTTCCCAGTTTAACCCCCAAAAGGGAAGGTGCTGAATCATGTAGGCTGCACTCAGGCATCTCTTTTCCCTTTGAGCATTCTTTCCCTGCAGAAGAGACCAGGAGCTTTCTCAGTTGTTATTTGAAGTATTATACCGCTTTGTAGAAAACAGGCCTTATTACTGCCTTTGGCAAGAAACACATTCATCTCGTTTTTCTGTAATAATCACTGTGATAAACAGTGATCTTTATCCATTAACTTGATTTAATCTGAAAGCACCTAAAGCCAACTTTCTTGATGATTTGCATGTGTATGAGATCATCTTCTAGTAGCGGTAGCATAGTGCTTTTATTTCTGGAGGTTGCTATCACATTTTACGCTCTGTGACTTGTGCATTAAAAAGGGAGCAGGTTGAAGGAAAAGTTTGTCTTGTCTGCTACATGCTCTAGCCAAGCAGGCCTTTGAAGACGGCAGCCAAGGGTGTATTTTCCTCCTCTGTTTTTCTAATCAATTTGGAGGGAGAGGCAGCCTCCTCAGTGCTAATTTTCATTTGTGAAATGGGAGCTCCAACAGAACTGGAGTTTGCTGCAGAGAAGTAATTTCCTAGGGTATTGTTGAAATGACGCAGTTGAACAAGTTAATAGTTCTCCCATGTTAACTTTATATGACAGGTAAATCCTTTAATGATAAGTTGTTTTGGAACAAACAAGGATTGGTTAATTTACTATAACACGATTTTAGTGCTCTCTGTGCCACCAGAACAATAAGGGTACAGAAAGTCTAGTGCTGAAGCACTCTAAGGGCTGGTGGGTGCCACCTTTTGTGTTTTGAGCTTCAACGTTCTAAGTTTAATCCAGATAGCTGAAACACGTTCTTATACCCCTTACCCCTGGGAGATAAGCAAGGAAATTCTGATATCTCTGCATGCCCATTACAGTTTAGAAAAAATGCTGCAAGGATGGATGAAACTTTGTATTCATTTGGAATAGCAGGAAAAAAATAAAAGTTTTGCCTTAGATTATTCTAGTTTCCTAGAATATTTTCTATTCTTTGACTGGTAAGGACATGTAAACTGCACATCTGGACTAAAAAATGACTTTTTGTGTATCTAACACAAATGTGGAGGCAGCACAACTAACTGGTTATTGCTCATTAAACATTTCCTGCTCTTGTGATTACCTCAAATCTTTCTGCTGTGAACCTCCTTTTGGAATGGAAAGTTATTCCCAGCTAAGTAACAGTTCTGTTGACACTTGGCAAGGCAGTTTGGCTCTGGACCCATGTTTCAGTGACCTTTACTCATGTCCAGCTTTACCTCTATGCTTTTTTTAAAAAAAAAAAATTATTTTCTTAAAGAGCTCAAAAGTTACTTTTAAACTGTCTTTCCTTTTCAATTTTGTTGCAGTGGTTGCCATTTAAAGGTCATATTTCACTCCCAGTTAACATTTACAGTGTTTGAAATAGGATTATCCAGGTTTAGAATAGGAAGTTAGTTCAGTTTAGTATAGCAAATGCTCTAATATAGAAACTGATGCAAAAGGAATTGGATCTGCAAGAAGGGACTCCCATACTTCAGGGAAAAAAAACAGTAGAGAGAGAGAAACAAATAATTTTGAGTAAATTAAAGATTGTATGCTTGTGGCACGTACTTAAAAAAAAAAAAGGACTAAGTGGTCAGATGATATTTGGAAATGGCATATTTGTCTAGCATACTCTGTTGCAAAGAGCTGTACTGCGTTACCTGTGTAATGAATTGTTACTGAGACTCATTCAGCCTCCCCACTAACAGAGACTGGCCTCCTCTACTTCAGTTTACTTTTGAGAGTCACAGGTGTTTATGCCTTGATTAAAATGTGCAACAAGTAACAAATACAGAACTGAGGATTATAAAATCCTGGTAATGGTACAGTAAGAGCCAAACTCCTTCATCTTTATTCATGTCAATTTGTTCTCCCCCACAAGTAATCTCATCCTTGGTACTGTTCAGTCTGAATACGTAAGGGAAAACAGACCTGAAGAATCACTTTTTACCACATATTGGTCTTCAAAAATGGATTTCTGTGTAGCATTATAATTCTTATTGCACTACTGATTTGGACTTCATTCTCTTGATTTTCTGATAAAATACCTGTAATTGCACTCATATTGTCAAATAACAGCCACTGTGATCCATGTGATCCATGTTGCACAGCTGTGGCTGTTTGGAGCAGGGATTCCTTGGACAGTTTTTATACAATCACTTCCAACTACTTCCCCATTTCATATTCTTGTCTTTCAAAATCTTGCAGGAATGTGGGAGAGTATGACCTGCTGAACACAGGCAGTGTTTTCCACTGACATTGCTGAATCCTTTGAACTGGAAGCCTGATCTAGTGGCTTGAACACTGGAGTGAGAGACAGGATTATTCTTCTGTTCACTGTTTTATCAGTGAATTCTTGTGTAAGAAGGGATAAAAGCATAAATCTGATGAGGCACTTGTGACATAACACACTTGTGAAGTTGAAATGACTTTCAGGTAGCTAAAATTGGTTCTTTGACATATTTAATTGAATGCTTGCAGGGTTGACTGTACACACATAATTTTCATGTCTTCGAACATCTTAACCACTCTTCAGTGAGGACATAAGAATGTTTTTGATGTATGAAATGTGGTAAGCTTAGCTGATATTGGCTGTGAACTTAAACATATGGTCAAGCTCACTCACTTTTCCTCAGGGGAGTTAGCAGTTCTGAGCTCATATGAAAACCAAAAAAACCCAAAATAAAATAACCCCTTTGGTTTTGGTGGCTATCTACAAGCAAAGAGCAGTTTGGTGTTCATCAGTAGCTTACTATCAGAGCTGCTGATTAACAGTCAGGTTTGCTGATGTATTGCTGCATGATACTGTGGAAAGCAGCTTTTCGTGAAGAATGTGCATTTTCATATAAGCTACTGTTATGGTTATTTGGTTTGTCTTCTCATGTGACAAGTCTGGAAAACAGTTGTCTAGCCAATCTGTGGTTCTGAGAAAGAAGGTGGTAGAGGTTGTACGTCTGCAAAATCATCTTAAGGAGATGAACAGGAGGTCATAGAATAGGCTCAGAAGTAAGAAACTGTAAGTCATAGACACATGTCCAAATGACAAGACACATTTGAGGGAGAGTTCCAGAAGCTCCCTGGAAGAGTTGTGCAGTCTTTGTGTCTTTCAGGTAGCAAAAACGCAGCCCATGTAAACTGCATGCATTTTTTAAAGTAAGTTTCTCAGAGCTCTTTCTAGTATAGGCTATTTTTGCAACAGTTTGCAGATGTTCAGCTCAGGCTTCCCCTAGAGAATTCTTCACTTAGTACTCTGGAACTGATGCAAGGGAAACTTAGATCATTTTACGTCGCCCCAAGTTTGTATACATAATCTGTAATAAAAACTGAGAAAATGGAGGAAAGAGGGATGTCAGTTGGCAAACTAAAAAGTGGTTTGTTTTCTAATATATAATTTTAGCAGTCTATAGAGTTTGATTTTCAATATTATTTTTATTAGGGTATTTTAAAATGAAGGAGCAAACTGTTTTTTAGGGGGGATGATTAAATCTGTTGTGTAACCAATTAACTTGGCTATTTGCAGACCACATAGAGTTCTTCTGGGAAGGCATTAATGTATGAAGTAGTTGCTTTTAAAAATGTGTTGTCATAGCCCTTTTAAAAGAGTTTTCTACAACTCTTCGGAACTGTGGGCTCAAAATCAGTTTAAAAAATCTTTTCTTCAGTGTAAAATAGCCTGAGATGAAGAAAATATAATGTCTCTGAAACCTGTTGGAGTTCTTTGTGAGAACTCTACTTTCTATCCAAGCATGCGGATACAGAATGCTTGTTTGATATTACAGAATCACAGAATGTCTGAAGTTGGAAGGGACCTCTGGAGGTCACCTCATCCAGTGCCCCTGTCACCTAGAGCTGGTTGCCCAAGACCATGTCCAGATGACTTTTGAATATCTCCAGGGAAGGAGACTCCACAAACACCCTGGGAAACCTGTGCCAGTGCTCAGTCACTCTCACAGTAAAAAGCATCCCCTTTGTTAAGAGGGATCCTCCTGTGTTTCAGTTTGTGCCTATTACCTCCTGCCCTGTAACTGGGCACCACTAAAAATAGCCAGGCTCTATCCTCTTTGCACCCTCCCTTCAGGAATTTATATACATTAGTAAGATCACAGAATCACAGAATCACAGAATGGTAGGGGTTGGAAGGGACCTTCGGAGATCATCTAGTCCAAGACCCTGCTAAAGCAGGTTCACCTTGAGCATGTTAGACAGGAATGCATCCAGGTGAGTTTTGAATATCTCCAGAGATGGAGATTCCACAAACTCTCTGGGCAGCCTGTTCCAGTGCTCTGTCACCCTCAAAGTAAAGAAGTTTTTCCTTATGTTCAGACAGAATTTTCTGTGTTCCACTTTGTACTTGTTGCTCCTTGTCCTCTAGTTGGTCACCACTGAGAAGAGCCTGGCCTCATCCTCTTGACACCTGCCCATTAGATATTTATAAGCACTGATGAGGTCTCCTCTCAGTCTTCTCTTCTCCAGGCTAAACAGACCCAGGTCTCACAGCCTTTCCTCATAAGAGAGGTGCTCCAGTCCCTTGATCTACTGACCGGTAGTTCCTTGTCTTTCTTGAACTGGGGAGCCCAGAACTGGACACAGTACTCCATATGTGGCCTCACCAGGGCAGAGTAGAGGGGGAGGATGACCTCCCTCCACCTGCTGGCCACACTTTTTTAAATGCACGCCAGGAGACCCTTGGTCTTCTTGGCCACAAGGGCACATTGCTGCCTCCTGGTCAACTTGTTGTCCGCTGGGACTCCTCTCTGCAGAGCTGCTTTCCAGCAGGTCAGCCCATAATCTGTACCAGTGTATGGGGTTATTCCTTCCTAGGTGCGGGACCCTACACTTGCCCTTGTTGAATTTCATTAGGTTCCTCACCGCTCAACTCTCCAGCCTGTCCAGGTCTCACTGAGTGGTAGCACAGCCTTCTTTCATTTCCAGAAGTCATCTGACAAGATCCCTCACCACTGAGGAGAGTATTAAAGAAGACAGGTCCTTGAATAGCCAGGTGGCTGCCTGAAAAATAGGTAAAACAATGGCCAGATGAAATGGCTGGTTTTCACAGCGTAGCAAGATCACCTGTAGAATTTTTCAGGGACTCTGCACCTCTGCAGATGCAGGCAGCTTTGTAAATTCACCAATGATCTGGAAAAGCAGTGCGTATCATTAGGTAAGAAAATACGTTTGCTATACAAAGTTGTTACAGATTATGTATGAAACTGAAAGACAGTACGACAAAATGGCAAAAGAAGTTAAATGTGAAGTGACATTTTAAGAGGGGAGAGGAGATGTCTTAGCACAGAGCCTATGATTTTGTAAGTGAAGGAGCATCACCCAGGAATAATAACTGAAATAGGAGATTCTACAAAAATAACAATGCCTAGTAGCAGTCAAAAAATGCTGAAAAATTATTAGGAAAAGAACAGAGAAAAAAATAGTGTTACTATGGCCCTGTATAAATCTGTGATACCTGTTATTTTAATTGACATGCAGAGTACTGATCTAGCCAATCACAGAAAAGAAAAAAAAGTAGCAACTGAAAAAACTTCAGAGAAGGGTGACAAGGGTAATCAAAAGTATGGATGACCTCCCTCGCCCAAAAAATAAATAACATAAATCTATATCTATAACACCATCAGTTGTAAAGGGAAGATGTGTAGAAAGTGGCTTCTTCTTTTTCCACCCTGTATAAGAACTAGGGAGCTTCAGATAAAAATGGTCCATGGCAAAGCAAACCAAAGGAGATTGTTCTTCTCTCAGGGTATAGCAGAGCTATGGATTCATTGTTGCAAGCTGCTGTGGACACTATATTTTGTAAGATAACTGGATATTCTCATGGAAAAAGAAGTCCAGTAGCGGCTATCTAAAAAACCCTGTAAAAATGCTGGTTTTGGATAAGGAAGTCCTTTCAGTGCAAATTCTTGAATCAGTGACAGTATTGTAGAGAAAAGCTGTGTGTTTACATTCTTCTAGAGGCATGCATTGTTAGAAACAATGTAGGAGTCAATGGAAGTGTGATTTCACCAAGTACAGTTGTCCTCATGATTTTGTTGCCCTTTGCACATTGTATAAGCCGAAGTAACAGTGATATCTGCTCATCATTTTTCTGTGGACTATTGGGTAAAATTAACACTTGCCAAGATTTGACCTTCAAGGAAATTAGCTTTAAGCTGATGTCTCCATAGAAGCTAGTTCAAACAGCAGGAGTTTTGCAGAGGAAGTTTATGTACAGCTAAGGTGTTCTGTAGCTTCTGGGAAATTGGTCTTCACTGCTTTGCTGCTGCAAGACCAGACTGTTGGCAGCTGAAACTCTATAGCTCCAGAGGCTCCTGCAACTACATATGAGCTAATTTGAGTTGAGCATGGGAATGTTTGGGGTGAGCAGAATGAAAAAGAGGGAAATAAATGTATGGAGTTCAGTGGTAATAGAACTAAAACAGTAGTTTTAATATCCTGGCAACAGCTCTCTGCATCATGAATAACTTTCTTCTGTGATTAATTTGTTTTAAATTGTTGTGGAATTAATAATCTTAAACGTGAATTTAAAGAGAGGTAGTCAGGATCTGGGTAATGTATATTGTTATTTTTTTTAAAAATATTAAAAATAAATTTAAAAATCAATAATACATTTTCTTTAAAAAGAAGACAAGTCTTCACAGATTGAGATATAAAGCCAATAGCAGGAAAAGTTTACTTCTGAGTTAGAAACAGGAAACTGTAATGGAAATGAGGCATCCTGTGTCTTTACCTGTAACTTTCCGCAAGGGCCATCAAAATAAAAATACTGTATGTTATACATAACTGCTATCATAAGTGATGTATAACCACTCATAACCACTCATTGATCCACAAATATTCAAGAGAACTTATGAAAACAAAAGTGGTTGGACACTATATTTTAGAGGGTAAAGGATTTTGTCTTGAAAATACAGGTATTGTTCCTTTCGGCATACTAGCTAGAAACAAATGTAAACAAACCCATAAATTAAAAGTTTATTTTTGCAATATCCAAGCTGAAAGATATGCATGATGTATATATAAAAAACACGCAGACAACAGCCGTTGAAAAAAAAATAATAATGTATTTCTAATTTTTGCTGTCTAGGTAACAATCAGTAACATACTGGATAACTTCATTTATATCAAACATGACTTTGTAAGAAAAAGGGAAAGAAATAAAGAAAATGTCAAGAAACAAAGAGTCCGTGCTTAAGAAAAGAATAGTTGAACAGTCCTTTATACTTAATAGTCTTCACCGGTCCTGTCCCTTTACTGGCTGATCTGGTTGGTGGGAAGATTCTTCAGCCTGTCAGTCACTGAGCCAAAACCGAAGAATATAGAAAATCCCCCAGCTATTTTTATTCTCCCAGATTGTGCATAATTCCTTCTGGGTCACTCCTCAGATATATCAATAACATCCATCAAGTGCTTATAATCAGTCTGTGATCATGCTTGCCAACGAGTGTGCCATGTGTTGTTTCAAGTAAGCTGGGCTTCTATAGAATATTTTGTTATGTAGAGTCTATGTAACCCGTCCTCACCCTAGTTGTCATCTGGTCACTTCTAGGCCACAGAGTGAAAGGTTTAAACCTACCAGCTGAATGCCATGGCAAGACAATAAATGCTGTCAGCTCAGCAGAGGGTCACCTGTACTGGGCTGAGTGTGGCTTATTACAGGTAGTTGGTCTTCAACTAATTATAATTACTGGACATCTCTGATGTATGCTGAGGGCAGAAATGATGAAAAATTGTAGATGTGGGATGGCTGACTTTTACTGAGACAATGAACTAGCTGAAGCATTTAGCATAAGTGGTATTCCCTGGCATGAAGCTTTTGGTGTTAAGCCTTTGCTCTAGAATATGTAATTTAAAAAAGCAAACCAGCAAGGTGTCATGTCAGTGCAGAGGCCTGCAGCTTTGAATTTGTTTGGCAGAGCTACACTAAACATGCCAGAAAAGACTGCTTGTTTAAGAGCTGGGGAGACAAAAGCTAGAATAGTCATTCACTGATGACCTTGACAATTGATCAGAGTAACACCGGATTTGATTGGCAACTAGTTATAATTTTACCTGCTTATATAAGGTACCTGTAATTCCTGGAGGAAAGGGTTCACTTCAGTAGAACTAGACTAACTAAAATAAAGATCAACTCCTATTATCTGGGAAATAAAAAAAAAAAAAAAAAGAAGTGACAAACAGTAGAAGAAAGCAAAAAAATAGGACATTACAAGAAATACATAAAGCTAAGACTTGGGAAAGTTATTCTGTTACTAAATGATAAAGCAAGATAACTCACTGCCAGAAAGCACTGCTAAATCCCCACCTTTTTATTAATCTTGCTGGAAATTTAGAAGTAGAAAAATAACATTTTTTTCTACTTGGCTACTAGTTGCTTAGTAACAGATTTAAAGCCTATTGAAGTGCTTAAAGAGGTTCCCAGTGTCTAGTGTGAGAGTTTGGTCTGAGTCTTATTTCTCAGTTTCATTTGGTCAAAAGCAGTTTAAATGCCTTTTGAGTCATGTAAAAACCCAGTCTTGATCTGTCAGTGAGTTCCGTGCGCATTCAGAGTTTAGTTTGTATGTCAGGGTTCATAGGGGTTTATGTCAGCAGTAGCAATAGCAGAATTTCTGACCTTGCTTACGTGACTTAAAGTATATTTACACAAGCAGCTGATATGCAAAATAAAGGTTCCTGAAATAACTGAGATTTTAAATTGTTGGGCTGGATCACTGTGCTGCCCTGGTTACCAGACCAGCTTGAGTGTGAATATAGCACTGAAGTTGCCCTAGGGGTAATAGATCACAGGTCTAAATTTCCTGAGTCATGTAAGTAGTTAAGAAACTTATTCTTGCTCTTCAACTTGGAATCTAGTAAAGAAAAGCTATTAAAAAAAGTAATGTGTATTCTATACCTTTTCAGTGTCTCAGTCAGTTTTTGACACTTCTCATTAGTTTGCCTTATGTTAAAATAAGTATCCTGCAAATGGAAAGAAGAAAATAATATGTTGGGGAACAAACATCCTGTGCAGTCTGCCTTCTCCCTTTTCCTATTATTTAGGTAGATTTTTATTTTTTTACCCCTAGGGTGAATGAGTAACATAACACTACTGCAAATTGCTGGGACATGTAAGGTCGCTTTTTGCTTTCCTGTGGAGTAATTTACAAAATTCCTGTATAATTAGAAGCGTTGCATAACCTATTCTGTTTTAACTGTTCACCATGGTATTGTTGTAAACCTTTTAAAATGGGGACTGAATATTTCACTTAATGTTAGTCTCACATTTTATCCAGCACACATAGATATAAACACTAATTGAAATAGGATGACCTGTTTTTCAGGATGTCATATTGCCTGGTTACACTTTCTGGACTTACAAAAAATTTTTTTTCTACTGCCATTGTAGTCAAGGAACTTTGCAATACTTGCATCCGTTTTAGCATTGAGGAAGAGAAACCATGTTTGTAGACCTAAATTATGTTGAACAGGCACAGTTTAATCAATTTGATAAATTGAACTCGATACGTGCTCATCACTGGTCACTTGAATAAAAATCCGAACAGAGAATTGCACTTGCATATCACTTTAATACCACTCCCTGATATCCAGTGACAGGATGCATGGCCATGGTTCAAAGCTGCTTCAGGGAGGTTCAGACTTTTCATTAGGAAGCATTTCTTTACTGAGAGGGTGGTCGAGCACTGGAACAGGCTTCCTGGAGAGGTGGTTGATGCCCCATGCCTGTCAGTGATTAAGAGGCATTTGAACAATGCCCTCTATAATAGGCTTTAAATTTTTGTCAGGCCTGAAGTGGTTCAGGTCACTGGACTTGATCATTGCAGGTTCCTTCCAGATGAAATTTCTATTCTATTCTATTCTATTCTAGCCCTGTCCAGTCCAGTCCAGTCCAGTCCAGTTGCCTACGTAACACTTTCTATGAGTAATTGCTTGAACAGCACATCAGCCCTTTTTATCAATGTTACCAAACCACAAATGAATGTTGATCCACACTTTTCCCATGGCTAATTATTTTCTGATCTTCTGTTGGCAAAATGGTTGCTTGACCTGAAAAATTAAATTCCATTAGAGTCTCTCACTTTTTAATAATGTTGAAATGTAAAGAATTTATATTAAACTTAACTATCACCTAAAACTGTGATAAAGACGTGATTTATTTGCTAGAGGCCAAGTTGTATTTTCATCATAGAATCATGTAATACCAGGCAGAAGGGACCTCAAGGATCATCTGTCCAACCTTTCTTGGCAAAAGCACGGTCTAGACAAGGTGGCCCAGCACCCTGTCCAGATGAATCTTAAAAGCGTCCAATGTTGGGGAATCCACCACTTCCCTGGGGATATTATTCCAATGGCTGATTGCTCTCATTGTGAAAAGTTTTCCTCTAGTGTCCAATCGGAATCTCCCCAGGAGTAACTTGTACCCATTATCCCTTGTCTTTTCCACATGACTCCTGGTAAAAAAAGAGTCTCCATCTTCTTTGTAGCCACACTTTAAATACTGGAACATGGTGATAAGGTCTCCCCAAAGCCTTCTTTTCTCAAGGCTGAACAAACCCAATCCTCTCAGCCTTTCCTCATATGGCAGGCTTCCTGGTCCTTTGATCGTCTTGGTGGCCCTTCCCTGGACCCTCTCCAGCCCATCCTCATCTTTTTTGTTTGGCAGGGCCCAAAACTGAACACAGGATTCCAGGTGTGGCCTGACAAGTGCTGAGTAGAGTAAGATAATGACTTCTTTATCTCTGCTGGTAATGCCCTTGTTGATGCAACCCAGTATCTTCTTGGCTTTCTTTGCTGCTACAGCACACTCTTCACTCATATTAAGCTTGCTGTCCACCAGGACTCCCAGGTCCATTTCTGCACAGCTGCTCCCCACCTGGGTAGATCCCAGTCTGTGCTACACTCCTGGATTTTTTTCCAGGTGCAAGACTTTACACTAGTCCCTGCTGAACATCATAGGGTTCTTGTTAGCCCATGGTTCCAGCCTATCCAGGTCTTCCTGCAGGGTGGCTCTCCCTTCCCAAGTGTCCACTTCCCTACTCAGTTTGGTATCATCAGCAAACTTCATTAAAGTACACTTGATCCCATCATCCAGATCACTTGTGAAGTTGTTAAACAGAGTTGGGCCCAGCATCAATCCCTGTGAGACCCCAGTCGTGACAGGTTGCAAGTTTGGAAAAGAGCTATTTACCACCACGTTCTCTTTGCGGCCTGTCAACGAGTTCCCCACCGCACAGACCAGTTGTGTAGACAGTAGTGCATCAGTTTCTCTAGGAGCAGGCTGTGGGGAACTGTTTCAAAAGCCTTGGAGAAATCTAGGTAGACAATGTCCACCACTTGCCCCACATCAACTGAGCAGGTTACTTTGTCATAGAAGGCAATCAGGTTTGTCAAGCACAACTCACCCTTTGTGAATCTGCTGGCTCTTCCCAGTCACATACTTAATTTGACTTGTGATATCCTCCAGGAGGATTCCATAACTTTCACAGGGACTGAAGTAAGATTGATGGGCCTGTAATTTCTTGGATCATCCTTTAAGCTCTTCTTGTAGATGGACGTGACATTAGCCTTCTTCCAGTCTTCTGGGTCATCCCGCAGTCTCCATGACTTCTCAAAGATTATGGAGAGTGGCATTGCAATGATGTCAGCCAGCTCTCTTAACATGCTTGAGTGGATAATGTCAGGATTTGTTGATTTGTAGGGGTCAAGCTCCTATAATAGTTTGCATTCCAACTTTTCCTTCACTGACGGTGCAGTAGAATGAGCATAAATGACATTATGGAATCCCTTAAAATGCACCTGTGTGATGAAGTCAGGTGGATGTGGGACGGGGGTTGGTGTCAGTTCGTAATGCTTTGACTCTGCCAGTCTTCCCTTGTCATGCACTTCCACTTCTCCAGTGTGGGGTCCCCTCCACGGGATACAGTCCTTCACGACCTTCTACAACGTGGGTCCTTCCCACAGGCTGCAGTTCTTAAGGAATGGACTGCTCCAGCATGGATTCCCCACAGCATCACAGATCCTGTCAGAAAACATCCTCCTGCGCAGTTTCCTCTCGAAGAAGCCTTAAACAGAGATAAGACTTTCTTAGAACCATGACTGCCTAAAATACAGTCTGATAATTGGCCATTTACTTTTCAGAGGAAGAGAACATGACATATTTAGAGTTTCATGACCTCCTTTTCTCACTTTCTTCAGACAGATTGGTCTAGATTACTCTCCTGTGAAACTCCAAGGAAGTCAAAGGATGGTTGAAGGTTTAATTTGTTCCAGGAATAAAAATGAATTGCATTGATATCTAGGAGTGACTCATCTGGTCTTATCATGCAACAAATTATGGTTTTAGAATATGATATCCACAGCCTTTCATGACAATAATGTTGTGTAATTCCCCAGCATTACTGTGTAAGTAAAATTACTAGATTCTCCTTACTATCTCTCTTCCTATAACTTTAAATTGACAGTGATCGTGTATTGGAAAAGAAGATGTCCTACAAGTAATATAAGAAGCTTTTCTTGGATGCAGCTAAGGTAGAGATTTCACCAGGGAAAATGCTTAGTCATGCAGCCTTTGATAGGAAGTCTAAGGGGATAGCACATGTAAAGGCATTCCAGGACACGTGTTATGAGGAGAAAAACATGTTTCAAGTTGAAACGACTTGAAACATAGTCATTGGAACTTGAAGATACACCTGACAAAATTAAAACTTTTGCAGAATAAGCCCAGGATGCTTTATGCATCCTGCTACTGTACTAGAGGTGTATGTTTTTCAACCAGCCCTCTGTAAACATCTTCAACATCATGAGCTGGATGTTTCTTTGAGCCCCTTGCTATTTCTAAACTGCGCCGATAAATTCAATTAAGTTTGACAGTTGCATAAGTGATTTAAAGTGTCAGGACCTTGCAAGCTCTGCTTTCAACATGTTTGGATGCCTCCTGGCAAACAGACAGAGCTCAGGTTTTTCCCTCACCCTTGACAGCAAATCTGTTGGCTAATCCCGTGGATTTCGAAGGGAGCCGATTGCCGTCCTGGAGCTGTTCAAGGTGCTAACCCTCCCTCCTGTGACCACGTTGGCCTACCTGTGCTAAGCCACCAGTTTTAAGTACTGATTATTCCTGTCAACGGGGAAGTGATGTAGGATAGAAGATTTCAAAACTTTTTAAAAAATATTACCTTTTTCTTAGCCATTGCTAGCTAGAAATATATGTATATTGTGTTCACATGCTCAGTTAAGACCTACTATTTTGACCAGATGTAGTCGGTGCTGCTGTAAAAGAGGAACGAGCTAGTCCTATTTGGCACAAAGATCTGTTTCCTTTTCTCTTAGGTCTGGACTGCCAGCTCCATACAGCAAAGGTCTTGTCTTCATGCTTTGCCTTGTGCTTAGTACTGTGGATTGCTGGTCTCTGAGTGGCCTAAAATAATACTGAACCATGGAAGTACGAGCTTTGGACGCAAGGCTGTGGGAGAGATAGAAAGGAGAAGAAAGGAAAAGGATAACTATCAGAATGAGGTCGATATTCACAAGGGAGGAGGGTCATTAGTAGTTCTAAAAGGCATGATTTGAGGGCTGCTAAAATAAAGGTGTTGTTATCAGAATGGCAATAGCAAAAATCAGCAGCTACATATTAATTTAGAAATATGGATATAATCTTTATTACAACATAGGGAGTGTTCATTATTTATTATGTGTGATTATGCTATGATCTTAGCTTCCAAAATAGTGGTGGAAAAGGAAATGCAAAGCTTTTAGTAGGTTACATAGTACTGCTACTGGTGGTGAACGTGGACGTCCATGAAAGGAAATAAAAATATCAGCTTCCTGTGAGGAAGGGAAGGTGGATGATTACTACCCAAGGGAGAGTCTGCATTCAGCTGATGCGCTTTCTCTTAAGACTCCACAAGGGAAATAGAAGTTCATGCTGTGAGAGGATGTGGCAACAAAAGATGGTGAAAGGTGGTGAACCGAAGTGATCACCTTCTGTCTGAATTAGGTGCGGCATAGGAAAAGATGTTGAAAAAAATGGGGTAGAGGCAGACAGCTGCTATAAAGCAAAGACCAGCCTGTTCAAAAACAGAGTAAGAAGAAGCATACAGCACTGACATATGGTGATAATCAGTGGATAATCATTGATAAAAGCATGAAAAAGACAACATGGAGAAAGTAGCATTGCTTTAAAAATTTTCTCTGCTATAAGGGAAAACAAGTTTCTTAAAGGTTCTACATCTGGTGCCTCCAGAAAATGTGCTTTTTTTTCAGCTGCCTAACCTAGCTTTCATTTTTTTTAGAGGTTACAGATATAGAAAAGGGGTACTAAAACAGTTCAGCTATTCACCAGAAAGGCACAGCTGTCAATCCAGGACAAAAACCACCTAGCATATATTTGAACATCTCATTACACTATAAATATATCATTCTAGATAAAGGTTGCATGTTTGGTGCAGTTTGCTTCCTTTGCCTTTATTTTAAATATTTTTTTACCTTATTGTCTTCCTTATTTGTTTCTCATTTAGCTGAAGTTAAATGGGACTTCCGCTGTAAATCACTGGTGTCTGTCTGCTACTTTAGATTCTGTTTTAGTAGTTGATCATTTTCCAGCTAACATATATTTAATGGGAATATTTGCATTGTAGGAATCTGTGGGAGGAATCTTCCCCTGTCCCAAAATATGCCATAACTCTCTATCTCTCAGGTTCTGATGAAGCTTTAGAGTAAATGAGAGACCTGATAAATTAAGAAAGCCTTTCAGAGTCCATAAGCACTCAGAAGCACTGGGAGCAAACAGAGACAAGTTCCTTGGTGTGCCTGATAATGGATTCCTGTGGGTTGACTGCTGGGAGAATATGAATGTCAGCTCCCTGGTCTGAAAATTTTTCACATATCTTGGTGGAGAAGAATCACAGAATCACCAAACGGTTCGCGTTGGAAGGACCTTAAAGATCATCTAGTTCCAACCCCACTGCCCTGGGCAGGGACACCTCCCACTAGACCAGGCTGCTCAAAGCCCCATCCAGCCTGGCCTTGAACACTTCCAGGGATGGGGCATCCACAACTTCCCTGGGCAACCTGTGCCAGTGCCTCACCACCCTCACAGTAAAGAATTTCTTCCTGATATCCAATCTAAATCTACCCTCTTTCAGTTTGAGGCCGTTGTCCCGTGTCCTATCCCTACACTCCCTGATAAGGAGTCCCTCCCCATCCTTCCTGTAGGCCCCCTTTAGGTACTGGAAGGCCGCTATAAGGCCTCCTTGGAGCCTTCTCTTCTCCAGGCTGAACAGCCCCAACTCTCTCAGCCTGTCCTCATAGGAGAGGTGCTCCAGCCCTCTGATCATCTTCGTGGCCCTCCGCTGGACCCATTCCAACAGGTCCATGTGCTTCTTGTGCTGAGGACTCCAGAGCTGGATGCAGTACTCCAGGTGGGGTCCCAGGAGAGCAGAGTAGAGGGCAGAATCACCTCCCTCGACCTGCCGGCCACGCTTCTTTTGATGCAGCCCAGGATGCGGTTGGCTTTCTGGGCTACAAGTGTGCATTGCCTGCTCATGTTGAGCTTCTCATCCACCAGCAACCCCAAGTCCTTCTCCTCAGGGCTGCTCTCAAGCCATTCTCTACCCAACCTGTGTTTGTGCCTGGATTGCCATGACCCAGGTGCAGGACCTTGCACTTGACCTGATTGAACTTCATGAGGTTCGCACCGACCCACTTCTCAAGCCTGTCAAGGTCCCTCTGGATGGCATCCCTCCCTCCAGCCTGTCAACCATGCCACACAGCTTGGTGTCATTGTCAAATTTGCTGAGGGTGCGCTCAATCCCACTGTCCATGTCATCAGCAAAGATGTTTAACAGCACTGGTCCCAGTACTGACCCCTGAGGAATGCCACTCGTCACCAGTTTCCATGTGGACATTGAGCCATTGACTGCAACCGTTTGAGTGCAGCCATATAGTCTATTAAAAATCTGCTGATTTTTAAATGTTGGTATATTGGCTGTAGGTACTAGCTTTATGCAGAATGAACACAGAGCTTGAATCAGGGAAAAATTTTTATGCAATATGCAATACAGGGAGTCATAAATTGTGACATTTGGACAACAAAATTACTTCATTGAACTGTTCTAATTGTAGGACAGAGTAAGTGTATTTATCCTGTGTATGGTGTCTTCAGGCAAAAGGATCATTCCTGCACCATTCAGTCGAACAAGTGTATCAAGGACAAAAGAAACTAGTCTTAACTCTTAAGGAAGTAGAAGCCATGCCAGAGATTTAAGCAGATTAGTCAAGATTTTGTCATCAGGGTAACAACCACCTAAAGTATTTCTGGCAAAGATTCTTGATTCAACCTGAACTAGAGACATTATAGACATTATCTTTGTACAATTAACATTTTGCATCAATGAGTTATTGATTCTAAGTTCCATATACAGACTGAATTTCCAAGATGTTGCCCATTTAGTTCAGGAACTACCTCTCTACCATGGCCTTTATGGAATATTCCCGTTAAACTACAAAATTATAGTGAATGTTTAAAGGACAACTTTTTAATGTTCAATATACTTTCTTTTTTCTATCAGCAGGAATTGTATTTGCAGAGGCTGAAACACAAGCATGGCAATAGTTCTAATTTAACGCTAATTTGTTCATAAACTACTTAAAAAGCCTAATTGGAAAGTCTTTGCAGATGTTTTTTTTTGTCAAAGATTTCTACTGAAATGCCTAATTGGACAAACCCACCCCTGGAATGCTCACAGCAGCATACACATGCAATTAAGTAGAGTGAACAGGATCATCTTGTCTATACCTGCTGAAAATCATCTGAACGTGCTGGTGGCTCTTTGTGGATCACTCAGACATACAACATAAAATTACCATGTTTAACATGTGCAGAACTAGGAAGGTGGGGCTTTTTGGATTTAAAAAGTTGTTCTTGCAAGGACGAATAAAACATCAAGGGTATAAATATCAGTCAGGTAGGGGTCTGCATCCCAATAAGATGTTCAGATTTGTATCCTTGTTTTTGAGAGAAAGACTGAGTCAGGCCCCAACATGTGATATTTAAATAAATCCTTCTCATTGTGTCCACTGCCTTCGCTTACTCTCCCTTTATAAAATGTTCTCAATCTTTAGAAGCAGTTAATAAGCCTACAACTGACTTGATATATCATGGTGCTCCAAAGTCCCATTAAATATTTAACAAGTCTTACGAATATTGCATGCAGGTGGATTATGGTGAAAGATCTTTAAAATACGGTGTATTTTATATTGTGATATGTTGCATGCCATTCCTTCATGATCTCTTGTAATAACTAGGACCAAGATCAACAGGAAAGTGCAAAAAGTTTGAATGTGTCTTTTCTCACCTAATTCTTAGATCTTGACAAAACAAAAGAATATGGAAATCCTCAGAAATAAGCTGTTTATTTATTCAGCTTTTCAAAAAAAAAGAGGCAAAAGCTGCTTCAGGAAAGCGCACAAATCTAACAGTTTCTGCAGTCCGATCCCCTTGCACTGCTCCGGCCCGTGGAAGAGGAGAGCACAAGTTGGCCATGAACATTCCTCCTTCAGTAGATTTCCTGCCCACGCATCCATCTGACCCCTTTTTGTACCCACTGACACTACCTGCCTCCACAGCCTGATGGAAGCAAATTCAAGAAGTTCTTGAGCCACCACATGACACTGCACATGGCTTTATTTGTTTTAACCTGATCTGCTATTTTCACCAAGTGACCCTTACACTCATACTATGGCATCTGGCGAGGTGCAGTCTCGCATTCAGCTTACCTGCTGCCTTCAGGCATTTACAAATCTCAGTCATAGCCCTCTTCATCCTTTTCCTCTCCAAACTGAAGAACTACTCAGCCTTTTAAATCTCTGCTTGTGAGGCAGACGATCCACCTCCTGGATCATTTTAGCTGCTTTTCTTTCTGCATTCTATAATTCTCTTACCTTCCCTTTGAGGTGCAAGGACTGAAATGACATACAGCACTCAAGATGTGGGTGCATCAATGTTTGTTACAGGAACAAACAGATGAACTCGTCCTCAGTGACCTTCCTGATAAAGCCAAACCTTTTCTTGGCTTCTCAGATGCCCTTTCGCCCTGAGCTGATGATTTTGGAGAACTGCTAAGGTTGACCCAGAGATCTTGTTCCTGAGTTGAAACTGCTGGTTCTGCATTGTTTCTCCTCCGCACGACCTTACACTCATGCTCACCTACCACAGCTCTTTTACAGTTCCTTGCCATGGGGACAGCATTTGACTACCCATAAAGAGCTCAGTATCACCTGCAAGCTCGGAAGTTTCACAGTTGCCTGTGAAACTTTCAGGTCACTGAAAGGGAGGTGATATAAAGCTGTTCCCAGCGCCAATCCATGAGGGAGGGACCCTGCTGCTGGCATTTTTCCATCCTGAAAACAACACCTAAGCACTGCCTTTTGCTTCCTCTGCTTTAACTGGCTCCCTGTGTTAAAAGGACCTCTTCTCCAATCCCGCAGCAATGGAATTTCTTTATAACATTTCATGTGGAGCCTTGTCAAAGGCCATTTGAAAATCCAGGTCAGATTTATCCACATGGGTATTGTTACCCTTCTGCAATTCCAGCAGGTTAATGAAGCAGGATTTCCCTTTACAGAAACCACACAGATGCCTCTCCAACAGAACTGTGTTAATCTGTGTGTCTTTTAGGTAATCTTTTCTTTCTGTCTTTCTTTCCCCCTTATTTTTTCTCTTTTTTCTTTTTTTTTCTCTTTTAAAGACAGATTTCCATCTTCCCATAGATGAGAGCAGTCAGGCTCTCTGGTCTGTAGTTCGCAGGATTCACTCTGGAGCCCTTTTTGTAGATGAGAGTTATAATGGCAACCTGCCAGTCCACCAGCACAGTGGCTCTTTATAATGGTAGGTTACATACCTTGGCCAGCAGTTCTGTAATTTCACATTTAAGTGCTGAAGGAACTCTCCAAATTCATCTTAAAGAAGCAGGAAAGCTGTCTTTTCCTTCTCAATTTTAATGTAAAAACACTTAGGTTTTTTGGTACTATGGTGATTTGTTACAAAGAATCGAAAGAGTCATTCATTGTATTTCACACTTTGCCAGATTGTTTTGTTTAGTCATGCATTTGATCTGTTTGACTTAAGCCAAAATTCCTCCAAACTCCCCTCCAAATCATGTTTTTTTTATTTTGATATGAGTGTATGGACTTACTTGGTTTGCAAAGTGATACTTAAGAAAGGTTGTAAGTAAAAACATTTACAAATAAAGAATCGAAACTAAGAGCTTTGCGCTATTATTTTTAGTGACTTTTTTCATGTAACACTCAGTAGACTGTTATAATTCATAGTGTATTTGAAGATTTTGGATACTTTACAGACATCAAATTGACATGTGAAATTCACAAGTGAGATAAGTATTTCTTTTTTTGGATGGAGTGCATAGGAAATTTCTGGCAGAACGTACGTATCCTGACACTCAGCTGTGTGCTTTATTGTTAAAGATGTCTTTGGATAAATAATGCTTTTGGAATTTATTGCATTTGTCTAAGGAAAAAAAAAATCTGTCTCAAATACAATCATGCTTGAGATTCAAGGATTAATCACAATTCTTATTGTGACACAATAGTCACAAATCTTAAATTTCAATTTCAAGACAAAACCCTCTGAGTTTCATGGAGGTTAAGGCCTCCTTGGAAGAACATGCCTATGACAAGATACTGTAGGTGCTTTCCTTTTACACGCCTCAAGAGGGATGTTTTAACCAGCAGACTTTTTTTTTTTCTATGCAGTCCTCCTGAGTTGTGTTTCAGGGGGCTCTGGAAACCTTCACAGAGGTAGGAATAGTATGAATCTCTGGAAATTTTGGAGGTGAGAGGCTGAGAGAGGGTAAGATGTTGATGACTGTGAGAAAATTTTCTCACCATGGAGAGACTTCAGTGTTTGTAGTGGGGTTTCCAACACCTTTCTTCCTCTATTTGATGGATTAGGTTACACCACAAATCTCCTTCCTTACACCCATGCAAATACACATGATCTGCCATCTAGCAGATCTACCTGTTTTCTATTTGGGAAGCAGTCTTTTTGTGCATCAAGGAATTGACTATGGCTTATGCCTTAAATATGCTCTTCACCTTTAAAATCACAGATTTTTTGTGCACTGTAGGAAACTTGGTGAAACTAAAAATGGATGATAACTAGGTCTGACAGATAACTGAAGGATCTTAGTTAAAATGACCACAAAATTTTTAAGAGGTCATGAAGAGGTTGAAGGAATCCTATGAAGAGGCTGAAGGAACTCTGTTCCCAGTAAGCAACCTAACATCTATTCCCACTATTAGGATGAGAAAAAAGTCAGCTCTCTCGTGGGTTTTCTAACAGTCTTTTTGATTCTTGGATAAATGAATATAAGTTTTCAACCTTTTACTTTGAAGTAACATGAGAATTTCTATTTCTGTCTGACCTTGCAGCTGCTTAGGTACTTGCACACTGCAAATTCATGCTCTGGGGTGATCCATGTAGTTATTAGCTCATCTGCTACAGCTTCCTCACTGGAGCTGGTGCTGCCTCCCACCAGGATAGTCTAGTCAGGATACTTTTGGGCCACCAACAGAATAGGGAGTTGCCAAAATAAATGTTTTCCAGCAAGATTTCACACTCATGCCTAATGAAATAGACATTTTTCTAGCTGTTGCTTTAGAGCTTAGATTTTCTTCAAGGTTTGTAATGAAAATATTTCATGACCTGTTGACATATTCATATGGTGATTTTCAAAAGAGAGATTTCGTTTACAAAATGGTCTTGGCAACAAGCTGGAATATCTGGGAAGTTGAACAAGACTGTTGACAGGCAAAATTAGGGCTGAATCATAACTGACATTAGCTTTGCAGCCGAGCCATTTTAAAAACTGACCAATGGGGTTTGCTCTGGTGTTTTTGAGAGTACAAAAGTGAGATGGGTAATCAGTGCATACTCACAGTGGTGATTGTCGTTGGGGAGACAGTTACATGAATGGCAGGTTTTGACAGAATTGGCTAACTGTTAACTCCTGTGGCTGTGCAAACAACAAGAATGGCACCGAGAAAATGCTTGGCTTTTAAGAAATAACTCATGGTGAGAAAAGCTTTTTTTGTTGCCAGTAAAACAATAAATAAAATAAAACCTTTAGCTTCCTCTCTTCTGTATGTTTTTCCTTTGCATCCTACCTTTCTTTTCTTATTACAATGGAGCAATTCCAGGTTTTTTCCAGACTCCCAAGTGCATCAGGTGTTGATGATTAATTTCTGCTGGTTCTAACACTTGCAAATACCCCAATAATTCTTCATATTCATTCAAGAAATGAGCACAATGGTTTATGTAGAATTGAACTCTAAATTCACTCCTGGTAGAGGGTGTTTTTGTGTCATGCAAAGTACCTTATAAATTCTGAGGTTTTAATTATAGTTGCAGTCATTCAACATCACATAAATGCAGCCCTTACCTTTTAAGAAGCACATCATTCACTGCTAAAGGGTGAACAATGTTCTTTATAATAGTGGAAACAATAGTTCAGCCTTTTTACAGTATCACTCTCAGGGAAACAATGCATATTCCATGCAAGCAGTTGCAATGTGAAACTTAGGAATCCACTGATGAATATGATGCTAATCACTGCAGTGATTACTTTTTATATTGGAGTATTTCACAGAATGGTGATAACCTTAAGCATACACTGTGATGTAAATTTGAAAACGCAGATGACTTTTAGATGACAATTCAGGACAAAAATGTTGATCCAATACAGTATAATTTCAATTGTTCTAAAACTTAATATAGCTTGTAAATTGATTTTACTGAGTCAGTGCAAAATAGAGAGTCGCATCTGTGGCAAACAGGAAATTTACAAATTGTATCTAACGTAACTGAGCAGTTGTTAGGCCTAAAATCTGAATACTTCCTTCAGATAATATAATGACACTTTGATAATACCATCAGAATAAATGAGGATGTCTGTAAGGTAGACTTGACAGAAATGGTAGAGCTTATAGACATGGATAGCAGTTTCATGTACTAAACATCTGTCGTAGTTTGGGCTGTACTGACCACTGAGATGAATGACAGATACATATGCATGTATTTTAGTTTTCTGATGAAGTTTTAAATTTGCAAAAGTAAACTTTCCTGACTGAAAATATAATACTGTGCTCTGGCAAAGCTCATTTTACCTCACTACATGTGGTATGTCTGACAAATAAAAGCAAAATGTTAGGGTTTGCATTTAATAAAGGGTAAGAACAGAAAACATTTGGCATAGTAAGTGTAAGCTTATAGAAGAAATGCCAGCCATCTTTTACATCATCCACATTTTTCAAAAAGCAGAGTAGGCTATTTGTTTATAAGGTCTGGACCACCTCAGAAAAATTTTTGGCAAATAAAGAAAGTCTTATTTAATGGAGAACCTTGACTTTGCACCAATGTAGAGCTTCACTGCTTAACACTTTATTGCTGTGTTTTGTGGTGCCAGCACTTGCCCAAATCTTCTAAACAATAGGCTGTGAAGCAAAGGTTTGTAGTAAGATTTTCTACTAGTGAAACATGCTATATGTATAATGATTTGCTAAAAAAGAAAAAAAAAAGTGGTGGGATGGATAGGATGGATAAAAAAACCCATAATGAACCATAAAACCCACACTCTCCAACTTTCCTTCAAACACGGAGTGCCAGTGGGAATAGAAGTATGAAAACTGCTCACTATTTGGAGACAGTTGCTAGTCCTAGGTCCAGTATTATCAATGATACAAATTAAACAAGTTTTAAAATTTGAGGACTAAAATAATTTTGACAAATATAGTTCATGCTTCTTACTTCCTCACTATATTTACAACTATATTTTGATACTATCACAGGTGACTAATTTAAAAGTGTTTATTTCTTACTACATAAATTGAGAAATTTCCTAAAAATTAATATGTTGCATAAAAAGCTGCACGTACTCATTGGTCTGCATTATTCCACCCGTTCTAAATTAAAGCCAGTGAGGTTGGGTAGAAAAATAACCTTTCATTTCATAGGAATTTGATTTTTTGCTAAAAGATAAAATTTCATATCTTCACAAAACATAGTATATATGTGGAAATTCTGTGTATGTAAGTTGAAATGTTCTGGGTTTTTTTTTTCATTTTTCTTTTCACAAACAGAAATTTGAGGAAAAAATTGTTTTGCACCGTTGCAAAGAACAGCTAATTAGAGGAAAGATTAGTCTGGGCAACTTTTCTCAAGTGAGTTTTTTTTGCAAGTTTGGGTTTGACAAAATTTTGCAACTTTGAATTTTCCAGTATAGGACTATCTTAAAACAATATACATTGTTAGGACTAATCATTACTCAGAGATGACACTGAGAGACATTGCAATATGTTTAGTGACCAAGGATGAGGAAAAGGCTGAGGTACTTAATGAAGTCTTTGCCTCAGTCTTCAGCAGTAGGACCAGTTGTTCCCTGAGCACCCAGACCCCTGAACTAGAAGACAGGGATGGGGAGCAGAATGAAGCCCCTCTAATCCAAAGGGAAATGGTGAGGGACCTGCTTCAGCACCTGGAGGTGCACAAATCTATGGGGCCGGATGGGATCCACCCAAGGGTATTGAAAGAGCTGGCGGAGGTGCTCGCCAGGCCACTTGGTATCATTTATGAGCAGTCCTGGACAACCGGGGAGGTCCCAGCTGACTGGAGGTTAGCAAATGTGACACCCATCCACAAGAAGGGCCGGAAGGAGGATCCGGGGAACTACAGGCCAGTCAGTCTGACCTCGGTGCCTGGGAAGGTCATGGAACAGATCCTCCTCAGTGCCATTACACGGCACATGCAGGAGAACAGGGTGATCAGGCCCAGTCAGCATGGGTTTGTGAAGGGCAGGTCATGCCTATCTAACCTAATATCCTTCTATGATAAGGTGACCCACTTAGTGGATGAGGGAAAAGCTGTGGATGTTATCTACTTGGATTTTTGCAAAGCTTTTGACACTGTTTCCCACAGCATTCTCCTGGAGAAACTGGCTGCTCATGGCCTGGACAGGTGTACTCTTCGCTGGGTAAAAAACTAGCTGGATGGCCGTGCCCAGAGAGTGGTGGTAAATGGAGTTAAATCCAGTTGGTGTCCAGTCACAAGTGGTGTCCCCCAGGGCTCGGTGCTGGGGCCGGTTCTCTTTAATATCTTTATCAATGATCTGGATGAAGGGATTGAATGCACCCTCAGTAAGTTCGCAGATGACACTAAACTGGGCGGGCGTGTTGATCTGCTTGAGGGTAGGTTGGCTCTGCAGAGGGATCTGGACAGGCTGGACCGATGGGCTGAGACCAATGGTATGAGGTTCAACAAGGCCAAATGCCGGGTCCTGCACTTGGGACACAACAACCCCATGCAGCGCTACAGGATTGGGGCAGAGTGGCTTGAAAGCAGCCCAGCAGAAAAGGACCTGGGGGTGTTGGTTGACAGCCGGCTGAATATGAGCCAGCAGTGTGCCCAGGTGGCCAAGAAGGCCAACAGCATCCTAGCCTGTATCAGGAATAGTGTGGTGAGCCGGACTAGGGAAGTGATCATCCCCCTGTACTCGGCACTGGTGAGGCCCCACCTCGAGTACTGCGTTCAGTTTTGGGCCCCTCGCTACAAGAGGGACATTGAGGTGTTGGAGCGTGTCCAGAGAAGGGCTACAAAGCTGGTGAGGGGCCTGGAGGACAAACCTTATGAGGAACGACTGAGGGAGCTGGGGTTGTTTAGCCTGGAGAAGAGGAGGCTGAGGGGAGACCTTATCACCCTCTACAACTACCTGAAAGGAGGTTGTAGAGAGATGGGGGCTGACCTCTTCTCCCTGGTGACAAGTGATAGGACGAGGGGAAACGGGTTCAAGTTACGTCAGGGGAGGTTTAGATTAGATATTAGGAGACATTTTTTCACTGAAAGGGTTATAAAACATTGGAATAGGTTGCCCAGGGAGGTGGTGGATTCACCATCTCTGGAGGTGTTTGAAAAAAGGGTAGATGGGGCACTGAGGGACATGGTTTAGAAGTGGCTCTTGTCAGGGTAGGCTAAAGGTTGGACTCGATGATCTTAAAGGTCCCTTCCAACCTCAACAATTCTATGATTCTATGATTCTATGATTCTATGATTCTATGTCTTTCCTCATCTTTAAAAAACTGAGGTTGTCATGGCTGCCAGTCATATAGTATTTAACTTCATTTTAGCAATCTTTGAACAGGCAGAATATCCTAACCCAGGGTTATGTATGCTGCAAAGTAATACTTAAAGAGTACTTACGAGCTGCCTTCGCTGAACTCGGTAACATAAAACCAGAGGTAAAGATGGTCTGTTCATGAATTTTTTTTTGTATTTCTTAGACTGTGATGCCACAGACTATGAATTGTCCAAAGTAACAAAGCACTATACTAAGTAAAGAACGTAGTGCAGTAAATAGCCTCCCAAGCTATCGTCTGAATTTTTCTATTGTTTAGATTAAGCACAATAATATTTCTTGAATTCACTTCTGTGTTTTTAAACAGACAACAATATGCTTTAATTTGGTTAAAGCCATTCCAGTATATGAAAGAAATTAATTAAAGAAAATATTCAGGTTAATTCAACATTCGGGTTAATTTAGCTAATAATGCTGTATTCTCTCTCCCTTGCCTGAGTTTATCCTGTGTAATGAGCTGCAGCCTATCATTCCTATAGAATAACATGAGTCAGTCAGAGGAGAAATAGAAGTGTGCTGTGAAAGATCTTGGTCCTTTTTTGGCAAGTCCACACAAAAAACCATGAGTTATTCAAACTCAGCCTTACAGGATGCAATGATCTGAATTTTTCAGTTTGGGTCTTTTTTATACTTGTACATTTCTTAGAGCAAGAGCAACCTCTTGGGTTTGGTTTGCATGCTACATAATGGTTCAAATACACTAGAGATTACCACCACATAAACGGTAAATTGCAAAAAAAAGTTTAAGATAAGTAAGATACCCATTGATAAATTACTGACCAGAGGGAAATTTCCCTACTCAGTTTTGCATTTGGTTAAAGAGTTAGTCCTGGTCTAAATGACACAGCTATCTCCAACATTTTTTTGAGTGCTCCAGGAAGAATGATGTGGTGTTAACAAGAATTATTTTTTAATAAGAAAGTTAAAAACACTGAGTGTTGAATAAATTAGTCTTCTCTTAAAAAAAGAAAAAGAAACCTGCAGGTTTTACCTGGTTCAAAAGAAAAAAAGATCCCTAGTAAGCTCTAAAATAAATTTATATTGACGGAATCAGTGGCATTGTGGAGGGTTTTCTTTTATTGATTATATTTTAAGTTTCAGTTGTTCAGTAAAAAGGAAGATATCTAATAGTTGAAAAAAACTGTATTTTGAATTATTGGAAACTCCTGTAAAGATTTCACTCTGTTTAAAAACATTAGAAATTTTTTATTTTTATTTTTTTAAATTTCAGCTGGAGTTCTGGTGAGTCATGAAGCCTTATCTGATTATTTTTTTTTTGCATTATTTCAGTGGTATTTTAAACTGATGTTAAGGTGATGAAATATACACTAAAGCTTACTTGGCTGTGTTTTGAAGTCCTGGAAAGCATCCAACTATTTTTCTTTAGGCAGTGTCTTGGTGTCAAAGCAAGAAGATGCTATACCACTATAATACTGCTATAGAATGAACTCAGAAAACACCAGTTTATCTCATATTAACTGATCCCGAAGTATTTTCAAATATATTTTTTATATATATTTTTTAAAGCATACCATCAGTAAGGGATGATGGAAAGAGAGGAATTATGATTGCATGAGATTGTCATGTAGTGTATGTAAAACAGGTTGTTGGATTCAACCCCTTTGATGGCAAACAGGTGTGTCTATTACAACAACAACATTCCTACATCTAATACTAATTGAAACTCACGCTGCTGGGTGTTTTAGAACAAATGCCAAGGATTAAGCTGGCATGAAGCCTAAACTAACCTTTCCTTCTGTAATAGGTACATACAAAAAGCTGTTCCAGTTTCATGAAAGATTTGAGTTTATTCTTTATAATAATACTTGTTGAAGTATTATATTTATGTGCACACAGAAAGCAAAACAAGAAGCCTAAGTAAATAATTGCTTCTCATTGTTTTCTGTAAATTCAAGGGTAGGACTTAAATGTAACTTTTTAAAATTTAAGTGTCACTTGTTGTTTTGGAAAATAATTTTAATTTCACAGATGGAAAATGAGTTTAGCTGCATTAGATGATCATGAAGCTTTTATGTTGGCCCATGCATACATACCTACAGGTTTTTAAGGCATGTCTTTGGTAGATAATACATGGAAATAATTTTCATTATATAAAATGCAGTACAGAAAATATATTGTTTGAGGTGAGTGAAGCTGTCTTTTTCCGATTAAAGAAAATAACAAACATCTATTTCTTCCATGACAGTGAGGAAGAATGGCAGTAATGAGTCGTGGATTCAGTGAGGGCTTTGAAGTGGATGTGCTAAAATTTTCTCCTGTAATGAATTCCCCAAAAGGCTTTTTAAACTTAAAAAAAGCGCAATTAAAAATAAAACCAATAAATTCAGATTTTTAAATGGTGAAAAAGACTACTTAATATTAAATACTTCAGTAAGAGTAGAAACAAACAGATGACTGCTATTTCAGTCCTGACAGGCCTTACTTGCTTCCAGCCAACTCAATGGCAGCAAGCTCACATTTCTGCTTGGTTTCAAGGAAATGCTGCTTTCTACCACCTCAGAGATACCATGCCATCTCCTGAACTTTGTTCTGTTTTGTCATTCTTAGACTCCTTCCATGTGAAAGAGCAAGAATCTTTTTTCCTCTAGGGGATCTTCCTTACTTTTTCTTTTCAAAATAATATAAGCTTAGAAAGAGCTTCCAATGGACATGGATAAAACAGAGGTATTCAGTGCTGCCTTTGCCTGTCTTCAACATGGTCTGCCTGATCCACCTGACTGTCCTTTATGAAGGATAGAAAGGCTGGATTTATGAGTAGTGTGAGGGCACTGGATGTCGTTTACAGTGTCTCTAGCAAAGCTTTGAACATTGTCTACCGCAATATTCTTGTATTCATTTTAGGACAATGAAGCTTGAGTAGATGGATGAGTGAAACGCTGTTTGGATGGTCATGTTGAGAGGTTACTGGACTGGAGGTCAGTAACAAGGAGGCATTCAACAGGGTCTGTCCTGGGACCTGTTCTGCTTCACATCTCTGTCAGTAATCGGGATGGAGGGTATACTTCTCTGTTTTGCAGATGACTCCAAACTGTGGTGACCACTCCTCCATCAAATTTTTGTGCTTTACTAGGATAGTTCTCATAATTTATGAAAGGCATATAAGTGAAGAATAGAAAATAGCAATGTTAGTGAGCTCAAAATGCCATAACATCTATTTCTTAACAGCTTCAAATTGAGGGATATAAGTTAGAGTGTCAAAAATGGAAATAAGTACGTTGGTTATATAAAACACATAATGTTTAGCTTAGTGTGTTTTTACTTTGGCTTCATCTATTCAGTTTGTGAACTTGTGAGCTACAGCCATCATAAGTGAAAATTCAGAAAAGCAAGTTGTCTATTGTTTTTGCCCTGATTAGTTTTTATGTGCTTTTTTTCTTCCTTTTTACCCCCTGAACTCCTTTTGTCAGGCTAGTGTAAAGCAGTGATGTGATTTTGCCAATGCTTCACGTGTTGATTAACTCATTCCTTGGGAAACTTTCTTGCCTGCCCCAGAGGAGTGCTTTGGGAAAATTTAATATTCGTTAATCCTAAGGATTAAGTTGATTTTAAAATTTATAGCCTTATTGTTTCTGGTAATTTGAGAAATCTCATAAACTTTGAAAATCTTGGAGCTTTCTTTTGGTGTTATAGTGCTCCTATTTGCTGCTCTTGTTGAAGCTGGAATGAAAGAGAGAGAGGGGTTATCAGACCAGCTAGCAGCTGTTATTGAGGAGAACAAAGACAGTGCAAAATGATTAAAACACTCTCTTTTGAGATGTGTGTTGGAAATCTAGGACACAGTGTTAAATATATTTCTATTTTTGCTTAAGAATGTTTTAGCAATAAACAGTCTCTTATGCTAATAACTTTCCAAGGAGACTTGCCTAACATTAACCTACCTTGTTTTAACATTCTGTTAACAGACACATGGCAGTTGGACAGGGTCCTGTTGTTAGGAACACCCCTAAATGAAATGCCCCTCATTACTCATGATCCGAGCGGTATGTATGAAAAGGCAAAGCGGCCAACTCTCAATCTGTGATCGCCTTTAATGGGGGCGAGGGGGGATACTCTGGAGCCACGGAAGTCAAAAACAGAGACAAACATAGAAACAGCATGGTCAGGGGCTGTTTTAATCACGTAATGGGGACATGATGATTCGATCCAGCTACAGTCAACACTTAGGAATAGATGGGGCTTCTGAAAACTGAGTGTGTTCCAAAGTGTAATATTTTCAGGTTCAAATGAGTTGGACTGCTTTCAACTGAATAATCAAATATCTTTCTCTCATTCTTGTGTATTTATTACTGAGATAAAAGAAAGAGTTGAACAGCAAATTATGACAAGCTGCCTTTAACTATAGTACAAACTATGCTAATAGAGAGAGCTGCAGAAGTTGGCACTACTGTATTTTGGGGATAGAATCTGCATCCTTCTGCACAGTGATAATTAGATGGCATAGATTTAGCATTAGATGTTCCACAGTCTCACACAGAGAGGAGGAATAAATAGACCTTGCCTGCTGCTTAGCTACTGTTTTCAGAAAACAGAAACAAAATGTCTTCCAAAGGCTTGAACTCATTCTTCACTTATTTTTGTGGTAGCACTAGTGCAGACATATCTTTAGGGAGTCCTTTTAAAAATAATTTATTTTTTTAGCAGTGTCTTTTCTGGTGGTGAATGGCTCGTGATTCTAATGTGAGATGATTACAAGCAAAATTGTTTTTCCTGCTCAATGCTACCTGGTGTTATCAAAAGAATGAGTAACTTCCATATATTCCTTAGCTGTTACTAGAGATTCAGATATGAATTTGTGATATAATCACCATGAATTTGTGAAATATTTCATTTGTTGTGAATTTATACATCTATGTTGTCCTATTAAAGTTTGTATGCTCAGAGAAGGATACTTATGCTATTTCTACTCTTCCCTAAGTGGCTGCCAGTGGCCACTGTTTTGTATTACCAACTGGACCACATCAAGCTTTGGCCTGACATAATATAGTTGTTCTTATGTGTGTACCCCTGTAAAGAACATTTCAAGTTTTATATGCTGCATTGTTGTAGCTTGAATTGCTCATCTTCAGTTCATGAACTTACAACTGACCTGAAGCTGAGATGAGGTGATTTGAGCAAAATATTAGCAAAAAATTTTAGCAGTGAGCCTAGTCCAGGTGTCAGCAGAGTCTCCACTGGGAGGTGGTAAACTTTGCTCTGTAAGCTAGGCTTATGACCAAGTACAACCGTGAAAGGTCAGGGTAAACTGTGCAGTTCTACACAACCTGAAACTGTGACTTTAAATCTCAGGTCTCATTAGTTTGAAGATAATCTTCAGAATATGAACTGTGTTTAGGCAAGTCTGATTGCTTCTACATGAAGCTTTAAAAAGCAGCATTAGGAACCTGGCAGCTATCCTTATTTCCTCTGAAGATTTACAAATTCTCTTCTATGTTTCATAGTGTTTCAAAAGGCCATATAGTGCTAAGTTTTCGACATGATTGTTTTCAGCATGCTAAACACCTAGGGTTTGAGCTGAGGGGCTTGTGTATTGAGCTGAGGTAGTGAAGAGAGTATCAGCATACTTTAAAGTAACCTTAACCCTAAGGAGAGTATGAAGACAGTTTCCTGTTATTTTCAAGTACTGTTGTATCAGTCTCATTCATTGTAAAAGTATGTTTTAAAGATGATAAATGCTTTATTTGCACCTTTTTTCCTTCCTGGTTTGATTTCAGTGCTCTAGAGATTCTCAGTTTGACTCATGATGTTTGAATGGATGTTTTGGTCTCCCTGCCCATCCTCATGGGAATTACAGGACAAAGACAGACATGGCCCTACTTTTACAGTAACTAACTAACTAAATATGTATAACTGTAGGAAATCAGGAATGATGATTTTGATAATGGGTTAATAAATTGATATAATAATTTTTTGTTTGTTAATTACATATACCTAGTGTTTCTATGTTTGTCATATGTAATGGAACCTGCTATGTGCATGAATCACCAGGTTTGGGGCTTTTTTAATATTTACCCAACATGGTGCTGATTTTTACTGTTAAAACAATGGAACTAGTAAAACTTATTGGCGGGAGGAGGAACTTGACAAAATGGAGTGCTGCCACTTTGCTACTGTGACTGCCAAATTCAGTACACTGCTAATGACATGTAGCTTCAGCATACTGACGTTTTTCACGTGCATGCTCCAACCAATACATTTGATCTACAAAATACATTGGTATTGTGACAGCTAAATATTTTGTATGTTTTTTAATAGTGATTTTCCTGTAAAAAGTGGGCCATTACCTCCTCTGCGGGATAATCTGAAGGTGCACTAGAGTATAAGCACATCCACGGAGCCAGTGGCAGATGTCCTGGTTACACAGCTGTCAGCTGATGCTGCTTGGGCTCAGCTGAAGTTGCTGCTCAGCATTTCCCGTAGTTGGCCTGCCGTACATATAGGATTTTAAGCATCCAAATAACATGCTGGTCTGACAAAACAACAGCAAGAAGTAGAATGAAGGTTTGGGTAAATTTAAATCTTAAAAACTCTGTTTTAACACACCACTGGTAGAAGTGGCCTGCAATACCAAGGAATACTCTAACCTTTAGGCACACAGTGTGTATATAAATGTTTGTCTTATTTGCACAATTTCAACAACCAAGTAGTTAAATCTGCATGAGCGGGTGTTGTGCTTGTAATTCACAAGCCTGGCTTGGGGTGGAGGAGGAGTCGGGTGGGGAGGGGGAACCTGAGGCTAAAGGTCCGTAGTGCTATGGAGTTCGTTATAGCCGTGTTTTGAAAAGAAGTTGGGAGTTCCCAAATAAGGATGCTGGTTTTTATTGTTCACTAATACCTCTGTTGCCAGACAAGGGGGCAGGGCTGGTCTCCAAAACTGTCTGTCATCCTTGTAGAATGTGGGGAGTGGAGACTTGAGGAGTACAATGAAATTTCATCGTGTAACCAGGGACTCATTGTTAATGCTGTCAAGCATATGGCACAGATGTGAAATTTTTGTGCCAGGCCTGGTGAGCTAGTGGGAAAGCTCGCAAAACCAAGCAAGCCATTTGGACCGATGGTGTTGTTAGTAGGAAGAAGCAGATGATAAAACAATTTTATTTAAAGGCTTAGAAAAATAGTCCTGTGATTTATTACCTAAGCCACCAGATGTACTGTACTATACTGTACTACATCATTGAGACAGCATTCTGTGATGTAATAAAGATATAAAATGTGTGTGGGTGTGTGGGGGAGAAAGGAGTAGTGGAACTGAGGGCAAGTTGAATAAACTGTTGGAGATTTGTTGTTGGCTTTTTTTTCTCACATTGCAGAGCATGAAATCCTTATATGCCCCATAACCAAAAGGCTCTTAAAAATAGTGGTAGGCTCAGAAGGGCTGATTTTTGCCACAGATCAAATCCCTGGCAAGCCATTCCCTCTGTATGGAAAGATGGTTCAGATTTTGTCATTCTTTTTCAGAGAGTCGTTGTTGTCAGCGCTGGGAAGGTTAGCGACCTAGGGATTGGGTGTGGAGAGGGGAGAGGTTCGAGCTACTTTGGCAGACTTCAGATTATTAGAAGGATGCAGCCAGGAGAAAACGTGCTGTTTCTGGAGCCCCGTTCAATGCTCTGAAAGCAACAAGAAACATGCAGGGTTTTTGGTAGCACAAATGGCCATGCTGGACGCAGAGTTTGTTCTCTACTCAGATAGTTTCCTCAGACCACCAGGTTTTTATGTTGCCTCCCAGCAACAATTTGAGAAGTCCTCCTTAGTTGTATGTGAAAAGCATTGCCCAGATGATGGGGCTGGGAATACAGATCAGCTGTAGAGAAAGCAGGAAGGGAAGAGATGTGGTCAGTGCTGGCAGATAACCACTGCCTCAGAAATACATTTGAAACTTGCTAAATGTTAGTTGTGTATCTGTAGATGTCACCTGCTTTGCATCATAATTGCCCAAGAATCAAAAGCCTTGCAAGAACTCTGACAAAAGCAATTTAGTTTGAAAAGCTGTGTGAGATACCAGTTTTAAAAAAGAAATCAGAATACTTCAGTGCTGTGCTAAATGTGTTCATTTCATAGCAGGGATTCAAGTAGTAGAGATAACTGGAAAAAGGAAGGGATGAGAGAGAATCAATGTCTCTACAACATCTGTAAAACTTCACCCAGACAAGTTTTTCTAGATCTGAATTTCTGGATATCATATGTCTCTTTTTGTAACAGAGCTAGGAATATACAGGTGCACAGAATTTTTTGTCTTCAAAGAATATAAACTGCGAAGTTTCAAATGAGACTGAGTATTTATCAAAAGGGAAAGGGAAAAGGAAGAGGAAAAGAAAAAAGGACTGTAGATTTTTACTACTTGGATTTTGACTTTTGACTAGAACAAAATTTCTAATAATTTTTGTCTGTCTCTAAAACAGTGACATTTTACTGTACCTGCATGATACAGGACCAGCAAAAAAAGGTGAAGTTATAAGTGAATAGCAATTCAGTAAGGGAAGAAAAGAAGCCATTTCCCTACTATCACCTCAGCTCAGAAACTAAGTATAAATAATTGTAAGATATATATGGTCAAATTTCTCACAAAAATGTGGCGTTGACTGAAAATAAGCAAATTATTGCACAGGGGAAGTGTTGATTTGCTGGAAATTCTTATTTAAACACAAATTCAGTCTTTATAAAAATATGTTACATTCAAATAGTTATTTCTGAAAACAGAAATAGTTTGATAAAGCAGACTTTGCAGTCAAAAAAATATTTGTTCCAGCATATTTGTTCCATGATTTGGTGCAAAAGCTTGTAAATGAAAAGCGCAGACATGTCCATGAAGACAGATACAAATCTATCTTAAGGAACTGGTAACAAAGCCTTTATCTGAGCAGCAAGGAGAAGGCAAGTATGAATGCAGGCATTTGAGACTGGAATTTAGGTCTTGTAATGTAGCAGAGGCAAAAAGGCTAGTTTTTAACCCTTAAATGTTACTCTGAGCTATTGGATTCATATGTTGTTGATATTTCAGATTCTGCCTTGTGCAATTTTTGTTACAATTCATTGGTTTCAAGTCAGTTTGACACTTCTCCTTCCTAAAATGACATAACCTTTTTGATATCTGACTTCTTCTGTAAATTAGAATTCCTTGATGGACCAATTATCAATAAGTGTCTGAAGTGTATGAGGTGATGTTTATCAACAACCTGGATGAGGGGACAGTGTACCCTCAGCAAGTTTGCTGATGATACAAAACTGGGAGGAGAGGCTGACACACCAGACGGCTGTGCCACCACTCAGTGAGACCTGGACAGGCTGGAGAGTTGAGCGGTGAGGAACCTAATGAAATTCAACAAGGGCAAGTGTAGGGTCCCGCACCTAGGAAGGAATAACCCCATACACTGGTACAGATTATGGGCTGACCTGCTGGAAAGCAGCTCTGCAGAGAGGAGTCCCAGCGGACAACAAGTTGACCAGGAGGCAGCAATGTGCCCTTGTGGCCAAGAAGACCAAGGGTCTCCTGGCGTGCATTAAAAAAAACATGGCCAGCAGGTAGAGAGAGGTTATCCTCCCCCTCTACTCTGCCCTGATGAGGCCAAATCTGTGGTACTGTGTCCAGTTCTAGGCTCCCCAGTTCAAGAAAGACAAGGAACTACTGGAGAGAGTCCCGCAGAGGGCTACAAAAGGGACTGGAGCACCTCTCTTATGAGGAAAGGCTGTGAGACCTGGGTCTGTTTAGCCTGGAGAAGAGAAGACTGAGAGGAGACCTCATCAGTGCTTATAAATATCTAATGGGCAGGTGTCAAGAGGATGAGGCCAGGCTCTTCTCAGTGGTGACCAACTACAGGACAAGGAGCAACATATTAAATCATATTAAATTTGGCATGGCAAAAGAAGATTTCTTGCTTACATTATTTATCTTAATTAAATGAAATGAAATAATTTTCATCATGTCAGTGCAATGGGACATCCTGTCCACCAGCACATGATCTCCCTTTTGTGACGACCTGAAGAGAAAGACTGCATGATGTTGATATGGGTCTAACCTTTGAGGAAATTTTCTAGAACATTTTGGCAAAGGTTTTCTTGTGCAACAGGACATTTTTGTGTACAGGAATTATAGTTTTACTGTGAACCTTTGAATATTTTAGGGGCTGGCCTTTCTTTAAAGTTCTCATCTATTTCTGATTTATGCATTTTTATGAAATTGCACTCAATCAAAATGAGTACTACCTCCCTGCTCTTTTCAGTAAAGACTCCTTTTAGTAAAGGCATCCAGGAGCTGTGTGTGGACCTCCTCATCTACTTATCTTTACCAAAGTAACAAACTTATAGCTCTGAAGACTTACTATCTGAATTTTCTATGGAAAAGTTATTGTGTCACAGGCTGAGAAAGAGACAGAAGACTGCAGCAAGTCCTGGAAAAGGACTATGTTACATGCCCAAAACTTTCAGGCAACATGATTTTCAGTCACCAAAGGGGTGCCATGACCTTTCCTGTGCTGAGACTTTACCCATTGTCCAGTAACATTTCCCTTGTGTCCCAGAAAGCTGTGCTGAGGGTACTCCTGCATGCTGCAGCCTCTGTGACAGGCTTTCAGGTGCCGACAGGTGAGAGATTTGCGGTTTTTTGCATGAGATTTGTTAGGCCTGAAAAGTGGGGGAAATGCTTGGAGAGTAGGAGGCGCATTTATTACTACTGACAAAAAAAGATGAGGTGACAGAAGACTATAGAATAAATGGGAGAGAAAAACTGAGTAGGGCATGAAGCAAGAGCATGAGCTGAAGTTGTTGCATATCTTGTGTAGGTAAGGTGTCAAATCAGCAAAGAAATGTTTTGGATCTAGGTAATCTTTTTTTCCACAGAGCTGTTTTATATACAGTCTTAGTTATTGTACTGAGTATAGGATTAATCAGAAGTTGAATTCAGTGCAAAGTACATAGGAAACTACATTAAAGCTTATTTTTAAGGTACTAATGAAATAGAATTACATCTTTTTAGCCAGCCCTAAGTATTTGCCATAGAATGCTTGCAAATTGGACTGGGAGAGAGAACTTGCCCCAGAGTAACAACATAAAAATACCTGAGAAGTTAAATGAAAACAAACCTGATAGTTTTTTCTAGCACTTTTGTAGCTCATGATTTCTAAACCAGTCATCAGTGGTTTGGGCCTGATTTAAAGCTCTTGGGCTTTGAAGGTTTCTCAGGATAAGAAGTATCCAATTTAAATATCCCTTTCCCCTCTATCTATGAGTCTAGGGTTCTGTATTAGCTCTTTTCTTTGTAGGGTCAGAAGTTGTCATAAATAGGTTTCTACACTGTGAAGTTTGTGGAATAGGATACCTGTGTGTGATTTTCACTTCATACTACCCAGCGTTGTTTCTTTTCTATCCCTTTGTTTCTCAAGGTCACATAATGCTTCTTTGTGTTGACAATACGTCATCATCACATTTTGCTTTTTTAGCCAAGATAATGGGTAAAATATCATAAAATATTGAATATGAGGCCCTTAGAAGCCTTCTTGGATTCCTGTCCTGTCCATCCTGTCTTAATTTTCTGTTTTTTCACCATTTTCTGCAGGTATCTATTAAATGCCAGACATTTGTTGTGATAAATACCCACTTGTTCTTATCTTCACACGGAGCTTATTTATAGCAACAAAGCCTCCCTTCCTTACCTTCCCCACAATACTGTAAGTTTTTGAATTGCATTTCAACATTTGCTATGGCAATTACATTTACACGTTCTTAGCTCATAATACTCATTCTATGTCTTTGCCCACATGGTCAATGCAACTAATTTTGTTTAAAATTTATATCAAAATTTCATTTGTTTTTCTAGGCTGAAATTCTCTGTCTTTGAGCTTGATTCCAGTTTCACCTGGTAGTGTTTCTCCCTTTTTCCCATCTCATCATCTTTATTATTTTCTTCCTTGGGGTTATATCCAGTTTGGCTTTTAGTGAATGTTGGTTTATCCTCACAGTGCTAAATCCCAACTTTCTTTGAAGTTCAGTCTCTTTTTTTGTTTCTTTATTTTTTGCAGGCAGACATATTATTACTGATATCTCTTTATACACATGATTCATTACATTTGTTCTGGATGCTTTTCTTTCTTGTTTGGGATTTGTGCTCCAAGTAGGGCTTTTATGTAATTTTGACTTGGGGAAATTTAAGGCTTTACAGAGTTTGAGACTTTGAACTCTTTAGTTTGACTGAATTTGCTTACCAGAGGCCTTAATTCTTCACAGACTGACATTTTTGCAATAAAAGCTTATTCTAACAACTGATTTCTTATCTTTCCTTCTGCTTATTTAAATAAACAAACATATGGTTACTTAATTCAAGTATACTTTCCATTATTTCATTCCTGCTTACCAAAACTAAATCTAAAGTGTTTTTTTTTGTTTATTTGTGTTTTTTTTTGTTTTATTTTGGGGTTTTTTTGTTAGTTAATTAAATGGTTTTCATTCATTTTTCAAGTTCTCCTGGCTACTGCATGTAGAAATTACTGGGCCTACCGCTGTTAGTAGTCCTTTCTTTTCCAATGTATGTTTGGGATATTCGTTTTCCATAATGATGCAATCCTTGCCAGAAGTTTCCTCTCCAATAAAGATACTGAGATGTTTGCCTGTATCCAAACAGGACTGTAGTTGTGATTGGCAGACTTATTCTACAGTCCCATTAGAATACTTTTTTTAATAATTATTTCCCTGGATCATTTTTTAAATACATGAATGCTTACCCAACAGTTTTATTTCCACTCTTCTTGAACTATTCTTTCCTCATAGTACCTGTATTCAGAAGTTTTTGAGTTTTAGGTTACACTTAGCTTTACATCTTATACATGTCACTCTAGTTTTTGCAGTGTGTTGATTAGCCTTCTTGCATCATTCCACAAAAATCTTGCTTGTTTCTCATTGACTTCATTCATTTTCCAAGCCAAGTTTGTCAGCTTTTTCACCCTCTGTATTTCCTACTTTACTTTTTCTCTCCACTTATTGATATTTTCTGTCATTTTTGTGTTTTCTGTAACTTTTCCATGGATTTTTAAAATCTATTTTTCTATTTTACTTTACCTGATTTTCTGTTCTGTGATACAGAGTTACGAAATCAAGCTTTTCTTCTCTCTCTGTTTAACTCTCTTCAGCCTCCCACTTTCCCTGACCTGAGAAAGCTATTATTTTATATTTTTGGACTACGTACATTCAGAGTCCTTTTTCCATTTGTGCCTTCTGACAGCCAAAGACAGTCTAGAGCACCAGTTCTTGATTTTTGTCATTATGTAGTTAATTTTCTCTAATAAGCAAAAGAATTCCACTACAAGTCACCTGAATGTCAGTTTCTGTGAAACTTCTTCCCCAACACGGCAGATTTATAATTTGCCATGAAACATGCTTTCTCAAGGATGGCTTAGGTTGATCCCACTGCCACCACTTTAGGATACTTTTCAGCATGTGGGATGCATTTTGCAACATTATTTTGGCAGATAAATGGATAATCTGCCTTTGGTCCTTCTGGACCCTCTTTGCAAGGGCCCTGAGTTATCTAGTTATTTAAGCAGTTGGACTAGATGGTACCTTCTAAATGAACTGTTTATTCTATTCTATTCTATTCTATTCTATTCTATTCTATTCTATTCTATTCTATTCTATTTCTCCTGGTTTTTTTTGTTTGTTTTGTTTTGTTTGTTGTTGTTTTGTTTTTTTTTTAATTTTTGTTACTGATTTGAAAGTTAAATCTTTCCCAAAACCAGCACACCATGTCTGCATCTGCGGGAAGAGTTTCTACTGACTATTTATAATTGTCATATATCTGCACTTTTTATTCAGTTTATCAGAGTTCAGGGAGCATCTGGAAGGAAGAGTGGGATTTCTCCACCCAGAATGTTACTCACCATATTGAAACATACAAACTGGTCAATGGACTTTGACCAACTTTCAGGAGGCATCTTCAAGACAGACCAAAATTTCCACTTGAAGAGCTCCTGGACCAAGTAGTCAGACACTTTATTTGGAAGATGGCTAGGATTTCAGTGAATCACCTTTGTTGTAGTCAACTCAGTGTTTCAAATCAATCCATTTTCTCACCTATGCAGATGGCTGTCTGGGGAATTCCTGGATCGCACAGGGAATTCATGACTTAAGTTCACTGTGTGCACACACAGACACATCCCTGATACTAGACTAGACCACATTTATAGCTATAGGACAACCTTGAATTTCATGCTTATATCTCAACTAAGTTCTGGAGCTCTTGCTACACGACCCTTGTATTGTGAAGGTTTCTGAAATCTCATTTTCTGTGCAGCTTCCTCTATCCTATCTTCAAATTCATCTTGGTTCCTACTGTATTTTGTGTCAGTTATCATTTTTTCCATTAGTTCATTTTGGAAAGAATTCAGACATAATTAACTTCTAGCAGATAACCATTCAAAGAAGAGAGTGCTTTGCATCTAATAAGAAAATTTTGCTGCATGCTGAAGTTTACAACTGACCGAGAATTTGTTGAAGCCATACTACTATTAGACATTGAAGACGAGGAAAAAATAGCAGCTGCCAACTTTTGCAGGGTTTTTAGCAGTCCTGGGTTTCAGAATGTCTTGCCTTTTCATTTCCAGATGAACTGAAAGGACGTGGAGAACATTAGAATCAAAGATAAGAATCTGCATCGATGAGAATCAGGGAAACAAGTGGCACAGATGGATGCATTGCATACAGTCATCACTCTGTTAACCTTCAGAGTGGGGATACAAAGGTGTAGGAGAAGTACAGTCTTAAATTCAGAGGAAGAAAGGAATGAAAAGGAGTGATTAGGCCTAGGGAGAAAGAAAGCATGAATTTATACTTTCCTTTCAAATTTAATTGATTTTTCCTTAGTTTATTTTTGTTCTTGAAAAATTCCTTGGGTTGATCTTCACTAGAATGTCCCTCAGGAGAATACGATAGAAAGGGCACACGTTGAAATGAGAAATCCACTAGCTTTTCTGTAAAATAAGGGGAGCTAGCCAGCAATTTCCTAACATTATTTTTCCAGCATCTTTTCCACTTGTTTGTGATATCATGTTTTTTTCTGAATTGTTAGCCCTTTCTTCTGAAGGACTTATGTTACTCTTTTTTGCTGACTTTATGCTTGATTTTACAGTGCAATCTGTTTGTATCACTGCTCAGAAAATGGATTGGTACCTGGAGGCTGGAGACTTTGAACAGCGTTTCCAAATATTTTGCTTGTTTTAGCACTTATATTCCTTAGGTTTTCACCTGCATGTCTTAATACTTTGGGATTACTTTGTTTAATGGCCCTTGTCTCATTGAGGCTGGATGTCGGCCATACCAGTGACCCATTGTGGTTCTCTGTAATCTCCTCCCTTCCTGTGTCTTTCTTTGGGGAAGATAGAAGTAACAGCTACAGGATGCTTTCATGCATGTGGCCAATCTTCTCCCGAGTAAAGGCTGTAGATTGCACAGCTGCAATTCCTTAGTGGAAGCAGATGAACCGTGACCTACTGCCGACGGCCACTTTGGGTTACATCATCCCACTAGTCACCACCCACTGCTGCAGACAGCCAGCCAAAGGGACACGGCGAGCGGGCGGCCTTTCATTGACACTTCATGAATTAACGGCTAGGGGCTGCTCAGGAGGAGCACAGTTGGCATCTCTTCCTCCTCGGAGACCCAGTGTTTGAGATCCCTATGGCAGAAATTCAGGGAAAAGAGGATGGATTACAACAAGCGTCTCCTTGCTGCTTTGGAATGTGTTGTCCTTTTGGCAACAGTGCTTTTTTGTTTTGGGTTTTTCCTTCTGTGCTACTAGGTTAGTATATTACCTAAAAAGATAACCCTCTTCATGCAGAATGCTTGAGGGAAAGTGCTGAAGATGAATTCCCATTCTTCTTGCATGACATCCTTTTGGTTCTTATTAAAAGATGACTGCATGTCTCTGTTTCTTATCATCCGTGTTTTATACTTTAGCTCTCAAAAGGACTGATGTGCATTGTGGTGAACAAATGCTTCCCCTCTCTGTCTTGCTGATTTGAGATCTGCTCCTACGATGTGATCTGTCAGGCTGCCCTCAGTTAGAATGTGATTTTATTTTTAGATTAGAAATCGAATGATGGATCAAACAAAAAGTAACTAAACAATGGCTTGCTGTTGGACGTCAGACCAGCAAAAACTACTTGTTAATTCCCTGCAAATAAAGTCATGTTCAATATGGTGATACTGTTGAAAGGTCAGGTCACTTCTGAGTGGCATTTATCCTCAATCACAGCTAATCTGATGTAATGACCTCTTAATACAGAAGTAAAGAAATTCTCCAGGGCAAAAGATTTTTTAACCTGAAGCAGAGTCTCTCAAAATTTTTCAGCATCAATGCACTACCTAGACAGAAGTGTAAAGAAGAAGTGTTAGGCAGGCAGGATAATTACATATAATTGGTAACCTGATCCTAGTTACTAGTATATAGTTTTGCATAAATTACTTTATACAGATGACTTTTCATGTCAGTAAAACTGCACTTAATGTTTCAATACAACTTTGTGATTTTCTATTTTGCAGAGATATTTATGACTGTGAAAACAGGAGCTATGAAAATTCGAAGTGTACTGACAGGCATCAAATCTGACATGTTCTTATTTGAAAAATAACTAACAGCAGCTGCATCTATCTTGTGTCTTAAAAAAGTGATGCAATTACTTAACAATCTGTGCTTATTTGTTTTGAAGACTAGTAGACAAAGATCTATCCACCTACTTTACTTTTGAAAATGGCTACCAAACCGGACATTTACACATTTTTTATCATTTCCATATTTATTTTGGTAGAATTATATTTAAAAATGAAATAGGGAAAGGAAATACATGGTTCAGCAGAATTTTTTTCAAAATTCAAATGTGCTTCAAGTGAAGTAAAATGTGAAAGGTGATAGCTTGAAATAAAATTAGTGGGTTTAGTTTATACTGACTTCAGTTTATTGTTCAGCCACATTCATAGGAGTTTTCTGTATGATGTTAGATGGTCTTAGGAGTTAATTAAATAAGCCTATTTCTAAAAGAAAATTAAAATAGTACTGAAGTTAAAATTAATGCAGCCTCTATCTGTATTTTATCTAGGAATTTAATTATACAAAAAACTGCATGGTTCTCATTCAGTGAGTCTGGCTGGTTATGTTTACATGAGCAAGGAGAAAATCTTGGAAGATTTAGATTCTAGATTTAGTTTGCCCTTAAAGTTTTCTATCATTTATCTCAAATTTTGTCTGAGCCACCAGAATCTGCAAAATTTAGCTGGGAATTGCTTGAAAATTTACAGTAAAACTACCAGTATAATCTGCCCCTTCTTAGTCTGAGATGGCTGTCTTAATGGAGTTTTAGCACTTTTCTCTTCTGGGAGACATGAAACTGATGGGAAAAACAGGAAACCAAATATCTGAGCAACTTCAAAACCATTTGTGGTTTTGGTTTTAGAAATATGAAGCTTTTTGTAGATGTAGGCACACATTTATTTTTCTGAAGCAATTTACAAGCCCATAAAAGTTCATCAAACCAATGACTGTTAGTTGCTCCCTTCTTATCCACACATTGTGGTGTTTAGATTATGTAAATGCTACGGTGATATAGATTAAAATGATTTGAATAAAACTGAAGTGATCAATTTTCTTGAGAACTAAACATTAAGCAAACAGTTGAACAATCTTTAAAGCTCTTCCTGCTGTCACATGAATAAATATAACAGCTCTGGAACTGGGTCACTGTCAGGCAAGAGAGAAGTAGGGAAATCCGTTTAATGGAACAGTGCAACTGGGAACAGAGTTCTTATTGGAAAACACCTGTTTCTTCCATTATTTCAATAATATGAATATACTCTAGTGATCACATTTCCCATTTTGTAAAATTAAAGTTATAGGAAGAGAGCCCTCTTTAGTTCTGCTAAATCCTGGAAGAGCGCTCACAGATGGCTGAGAGTGTGTAATAGCTGCGAAAATACGTACTGTAGAGAGAACTTCGATTATTTGAGATGAGTCAACTGATTGCCCTGGTTCATGATATCTTGTAAATTCATGCTACAGTTTAGATAAAAATGCTTCATAGGAACACATTTTAAGGATTATAAGGAGGTGCCATTAATATTCATGCACTGGATAATATGCCTGATGCATGGCAAAATTATTTTTTTAAAATTATCCTTAAATAATCCTCTTCTAAAGTTTGCCAAAATGTTTTCTGAGTTTAGTCCTGTTCTTCAACATGAATAATAAAGGAAAGTAATATATAATAAACTGTGTCAGATTAAATCTTTTACCTGAAGAAGGTAAAATTTTTACCTGATGGTAAAAAAGGTAATTTTTACCTGAACGAAGGCAATTTCAAGGCCTTGTGTCTGGTAAAAGTCAGTGTTTTGCCCTTTTTTTTCCTCAAATAAATGTGGCTTCTATGCTGAGGTACATTTATCAGAAGCAGGAAGTGCCCCAGAACAGGTGTTGAAAAAGAAATAATTTTTTTCTGCTATGTGAATCAATTTTCCTACACATGAAAATTGAACTAGGTGGACTTTCCAGGACTCATCACATCCTCATTTTTTACGGATTGATTTTTGCTTCCATTTTTAAAATTTGGTTGGGTTTGGGGTTTTGTTTTTGTTTTTGTTTTTGGTTGGTTGGTTGGGTTTTTTTTCACCACTGTTACTCACATAGAGAAGCTGTTTCAGAATTCAAACCCTCCATTGGATGCTAAAACAGGAGTGTGAAACATAACTTCATGTGTCAAGACAGGAGCAGTTTTTTCAATTCCCTGCTTTCCTACTGGCATGAAATTAGTTTCTATCTTTAATGCAACATACACTCAAATGAGACAGAAGGAAATGTCAACAGGTTATGCATTGTGTTCCACAAAGTATGAACAACTTTGAGAAGTAAGAAAAATCCCAATACCTTATGTATGTAATGGAAGGTAATAATACATAGAAATAAAAGAGAAGAGGGCAACTGAAATCTAAGGTACATATTAATTTCCATATCCTGTCTGTATTTTCTATTTGGGTAGATGTATTTAAGTACTGCATAGACAGCTTTAAATGACTTACCATGACCATTCTTCTGCTTAAGCTTATATTGGTGAAGTTTCAGTGTAAAACCCAAACTCCTCATAATTTGCAATTCTAATCATAAGAGGAAAAGTGTCCTTATTTTATAATAGTTAAAAATGCAAAATAATGAGGTCTACTACTACTATACTCTTTCAAACACGTCCTTCATCCGTGATTCAGAAAAGTACCTAAACAAATGGGCTGAATGATGAAGTACTGCTCTATCTCTCGTCCCACATATAATTAGTCTTACTCACCAGTGAACCAAATATGAATGTAACTATTATGATCAGTAACCCTGTTTTTTAGAAACTGCAGTGAGACAATTACTTAATTTTACAAAAGCTGCTTAATGGTATTTTAGAAACTGTCATTGATGAGCAAGTTTTTGTGCAGTAAATGATTCATTAAATCTGTTTAGCTGTCTATTTGCAGGTTATCCATAAGCAAATCTGTTCACAGAATGTCATCCAGCTTTTTTATTGTTCCCTATGTCACCACAGAGTCTTATGGCTGGTGATTTTGTCTCTTGATTTACTGATTTATAAGGTATTGATGAATGAGACTGAATTCAAGGCTTGACTAATCTATATTTAGAGATTGCTAAAGACTCATAACATATTGTTAAAACTAAGTTGAACTTACTTGTAAGGAAAAACCAAAGGCTCATACATGGACACTGGAAGTTTATAGAAAGACTTTTCTTAATTAACTTTAAAAAATAGCGAAGCACCGCTACGAATTCTAGTAGAGTTAGAATAAACAGGATTGTGAGGATATAAAGTCTAATTGGCAGAATTTATTTTAGGGAATACATTTCGAGTGTTCGCTCAGCTGTTATAACTACCAGTCAACTGCATTTCAATAGGAAATGTAAAAATTAAATTTTTATCAACCCTTTGAGCCAGTAAGTAACTTTCATGTAAATGAAGTTTTGCACTGGGTTTCATTAAGGGGGAAAAATCAGTTCTATTAAATGAGCAGATGAGTAAAAACTGGGAGCAATTTTGAACTTTGTAAGTGGTCTCTTGTAAATTCTCTGCCTACTCTGTGCTTTATCTACAGCTTTTATGACAAGCATTTGTGCAGAATATTAATTAAAGATATTTTTAGCATAGCACCAGTTGGGGTGGGAAGCAGCTGTGTATACCTCGTGGCAGATGTCTTTTTTTCTTTTAAGTTTACAGACAAATAAGAAGAAATAAACATGTAAAAAAGTAAGAAGATTTCACACTGGGAAATCAGCAACAGAGCATAAAGAGATACATTTTTAAACAAATAATGTGTGTAGCATTCAGGCCAAATAGGAAAAATGGTGTGATGTATTAGACTTTTAAAGGACTTTTTTCATATGTCATCAAGAGAGTGAATCAAAATTTTTGATTAGAACAGCCTGTTATTCATTTTCAACCACTGAAATACACCGTTACATTTAATTCAGTGTGATGCATGTTGTATACTTCTTTTCCAAATCTATTGACTGTAATAATATCCTCTAATAATACTATGTTTACTTCCTCTTACTGCCTTCCTGTCCCTCTTTTTACTTACTCTCTCAATATGTGGTACCTATGTCATAAGCAAGTACTGTTTTTTCTGAGTACATAGACTCTATTTATCTTTCTTGTGTTTGAAAGAGTTGTAGAACTGTACTGGTCATTTCTTAGCTACTTGCAGTAACTTCATTTGAATTCATTGTATTTTCTGACTTCCAATCTGTTTCAAAAGTTCTGGTTTCTGAGACCAGGAGAGTAAGCTTCTCAACTCCTGTGGAAATTGCCTCTCTATGTGTTCTCATCCATCATTTTTACTACTATTTTGTGAGAGTTCATTTTTCCTGCTTTTCTTGATGCTGTTTGTTACTAGAGTGCCAAGGAGACGGATGATAGTGGCATTAGACTAAGGAAGTAACGAGGCCTCTTTGGCAGCTAATATGCATAGTGCCTCAATTTGCTGGCCTAAGATTTGGATTACATTAAGTTTTGCAAAATTTTTCATTACCATTCATAATATCAGCTTCCTTTTTCTGGAGTATAAATGTATTAGCACAAAACTTTTTTATACCAGGAATTATTTACATGGAATTTAAAGTCCTTTATGAAGATGTGCCTGCAAATGAAATCACTGCAGGAGATACCCCTAAACTTCTTTGGGAAGCATTTCAGTTTTCTGTGGGCTGTAGACATTCAGGGTGTCCATAACAGTTTTCTCCCTAAACTTGAGGACTATCAGAAGGGTGTAAGAAACTGTCTTGGGGGAGCCAGAAAACATGGTCCTGTTTCCATTCTTGAGGTGTGAGAAGAATTGCAGGCTGTGTAGAAAAACGTAAGTTCAGTTCAGAGGGTTTGCTTTGCTACTAAACATATCAGGGCAGGTTATAAATCATATTTCAGCCTGTCAACAGACTCTGAAGTTAGTTTTAAATTATATTACTGATTGTTAATGAAAAATAGATTCCTACATTGTTTCTTGGAAACCATAGCTTGATGCTGTCTTCCAGGATCATGGTGGCTTGGCATGATTAAATCCAGTGTTATAAAGCATGTGACATGTAAAGACTTCTTTTTTTCTTGTTTTTATCATGGTGGCTGTTTCACAGCTGTTGAAACAGCACCTCATTTTTCTTTCCAAACTTTCTTTGAATATACTGTGACTCAATGCACTCTGTTGAAGATATGAGAGAGAGAATCTTCCCTTTACTCCTTACAATGGCCTGGATCTAGACTTCTGGACAGGAGGCAATACCGTGTTTTGTATACTGTTAGTTGTGCCAGATATTCTACTACAAATTGGTGCTGGGTGTTGATATATATCTACAACATTTAAGTTCTTTGATAGCTATCTTCAGGAGGTCTACAGCTGAGTGTGAACAAACAAACATTGAAAAAAATGTACTCCACCTGTTAATAGATGATGTTCTTCCAGTTTAAAACTCAAATTTGAAAATCCAGGAGTTTTTAACTTCACAGCTTTACCCACTTCTGCTTAGTGGTGGAGTCTTACAGACTTTTATGATAAAGATCATGAATAAATTACTTTGCTGCATTCTTAAAGGAAGGTACTGTATCTTAAAACCGATCTCTGAATAAAGTCAGTCCGGTTTCAGTTTCATTGTTTTGCTAATATAGGTGTAAAAGTTATAGATTAAAACCCCAAAAATTATCTGCTTGAGGTTCAGAACTCCGTGTTGATGTACCAGATGTTTGTGGAGAGACGAATCAGTTTCTTTTTAGGAAATACCTCACTTTTATGGGAAACAAAATCTAGTCACTAGACTAAATTAGAATAATAAGTTCTAACTTAGAAAAGTACACAATAAATTCTCTAGAACGTATTGCAACAGGAATATCAGATATCATCAAAAGCATATTTTCTAGTATGCTAGCACTGACATCCTGAATCAGACTGCTGTTCATCTAGTCCTCTTGTACATATCCAGCTTGAGAAATTAGTGACTTCAGTCAAACGTGCAGACAAAATGAGCAGACATAGTATAATCTGCCTTTTCCAAATGGAATATGTAGATGTCTCTGGTTTTCTTGTTCCCTGAACTCTAACAGGTACTACACATTCCAGTCATGTATGTTATCCTTCACTGTGGTAACCCTGCATGCTCTTCGTATTAACCTGCATGTCTGGTTCTGTTCTAATGTATTTCAATTTCAGTCCTACTACATTCAGTTCATCCTTTGCTAATAAGTTGCACAGCTCAGTTATCTTCGGTGAGTGTGATCACACCACCACCCTGTTTCAGCTGCACAGCTTCTGGGCAGCTTGGAGGATTAGACAGTAGCATCTGAATTTCAAGTTGATAGACCCACAGTATTGATGAAGCAAGACACTACATTTGGCAGGATGCTCAGTTACTTGTACACTAGTGGTATATTCCCTTAAACTAGTAAAAAATCCAGAATTAACATATTAAGAAGGTGGTTTGTCTGAAAAGTGCAGCAGTAAGGGCTGCTAGTGAAAGCTGTCAAGAGGTTTAGATCAACCAGAAGATTCTTTCCATCTGGATTTTTTGATGTGTTGTGGGCTGTTTATCTGGAAACTCCTGTGCATCTATTGTTTCTTTTAGAGTTAATCCCTGCAAGGAATGCTGCATTTTACTCTGGGTTGTGATAAATAGGAAAGAGTTGAAAGTAAAAATTATTTTTTAGAATTCCAGATCAAGGTATTTTAATCTGGGATACAAATTAATCCCTAACAGACAGGATAAATTTTCCTGTTTTACATGGATGCTATACCAATGCCAGTAGCTTCAGGCTGGGAAAAAGTACATTTCAAATTCCTTGAAGCCAAGCAGGCCCTCAGAAGAGTCTCATGGCAGGTATTTGGGAGCTTAATGAGAGGCTGTTTGATTCTCTGCTCTGTCTGCCTCTTTGCAGACTCTCCGGGCTGCTGGATTCTGCCTCTGTCTATGCCTCAGCCTTAAATCCATGCAGTAATCTTCCAGCGGCTCTGAGTAGCTGCTGGATGTTATGCTTTCTGTAATTGGTATTTCGTTCACTCACACATTCAACAGTTGTTTTTCAGTTAGGCTGTACCATGTTTTAAACAGAAAGGTATGTCAAACTGCACTGAAAAGCATTTTGGGAGGCAATTCAGGTGTAATGACTCTCTTTTGTACAATATACTTATGCTAGTACGGGATGTTATTTCATGCTCCCGAATCATGTTGAGATGCATTTTGAGACTGGATGCTTCTTCTAAAAGATGAATTTTCTTTCCATCTTTTCTTCCATCTTTCCTTCCATCAAAAGTTATTGATGATTAATGCAGAATACATTGATGATTTAATGCAGGAATTATGTGTCCGAAACTGTATAGCCTGAAAATGGCTATACATTTCAATACTCTGAAACTCTGAAAATGCTGTGAAACACCATCTAGTGAGACTGAGAGGTGTATCTAACACAAAACAAGCCTCAAATAACTCTGCCACAAAACGTATATGACTCATGTTCTAGGAAATTCTCTCATTATGGACTGTAGAAACAAAACACAGTGTGAAAAGGGTACCAAGTTGTATGTGCAGATAGGGAGACACCCTGTAATACAGGTGGTGAAGGGGACCTTGGTTGTGCTCGGGGGAGGCAGTGGGATTTATCACGAGCTGGGAAGGGTACAGGGTAGGTGTTCTCTGGCTGGATGCACCAGCTCATAGAGTTGGGCAGCTGCTGTGTCACTGCCTGCTGCACTCAGACAACAGAGACTCAAATATCCTGAAACGTGAATTAGAGACACGGCGTCTTGCTAAACGGTACAACCAGAAAGATGTGTGGGAAGATGAATAAATAATTAGAAAGTCCTTCTGTGATTTAAAAAAAAAAAAAAAAAGGTATTTTTGTTAAAGCAGGTATAATTCTTCAGCTGGTATAAATCAATAGCTTAAATGAAGCTGTGCTAATTTACTCCAGCTGGATATATGGTCTGTTACTTGCTAGTTTGTGTCAGATACCCAGCCCTGCTATCATCATCTCCAGAAACCATTCAGTTCCTTATTTAGAGCATAGAGATCTGAGAGAAGTTAGAAATTCTGATTGCAAGAGTCTGACCCAATTGACTTCATTGATAACACATGTGACAGAAGTTTGGTATACTAAATATGGAGAGATTAAAAAGGAAACCTCCAACCCTATAAAGACAAAGCTTCTTTTTTTTTCTTTTTCCCAAGGGAAAAAAAGAAAAAGCCCAATTCCTAGATACACATACTGTTCAGAATTAAAAGGACTCAAAAGTTATTAAAACCAGTCTTACGATTGGCAGAAAGCATTACAAATCTCATCAAATATATTTTTAAACTAAAATACAGGACGTAAAATCCAGTGTGAAGAAAAAGATTCTGCAGAGTCTACGAATCAAGTCTTCCAATATAAGGACAATCACAGTGGAAAGATTTACACAAAATCTCATGCCATGAAGCTGCTTATTCTGATACTTTTCTTACCGGATGTCTTAATATTTCACAAGCATGAGAGAATCCTGGCTTCTACTTCAGCATTGTGCAAGCTGTAACAAAAGCTTATGAATGTGATCACAAAATACAAACAAAGCCAGTCATTGTATTGATGGAAACAAAGGTAGTTTAGCTACCCAGACAAGAAAAAGCATACTCACCTGGACTGAGTAGAATTTGCAGTGCTTTATTATGAAGAAATAAGGTAACTGAAACCTGTCTTATTGAATTGCAAGTCATAAAGATAGTCTTACTACTATTTTCTAATGTCTATGTTGGCTATTTGAAGTATTTAGCTTGCTGTAAATACTGTATGATTTGATTAGCAGAAAATAGTATAAATGTAATAAATACCCATAAGTGGTCTGCCAGGACATTCCTGAAGTTCTAGTCCTTAATAAAGCAGAGAGATGGTCAGAGGCCAAACAATATGACAAGACTGTAATGAACAAACTGTGGTTTGCGTAAAGAACCCCACCTTGCAAAGAATTATGTTGTAATAATTGCCTTATTTTGCAATAATATGATATAGATACAATAAAATAAAATAAACAGGACCTTCTACCACCAGTACATGAACTCTGTGTAACTAGGGTTTAAGCCCAAGTCCATAATATCAGCTCAATGAATTTTCTACAGAGTTCGTAATTCTGTAACACAATAAAGTTTAACAGTAAAAAAGCAGAACGAGTAGCTGTTCATTGGTCCTGGGTCACAAAAGCACAAGATTCAAGTGCTGAAGAAAATATGAAGATTATCATTGTGAAATTTTATTTTCATGAGGAAAATACTGTGCTCAGAGTGCCAAGGAAGATTGATGAATCCATTCCGGAGAATTTAACTAGTTTCATCTTCCAAAAGTCAGTCAAAATTGAAGAAGGAAGCCTGGAGGATTCTGTAGTTCAGCTGAAATCAAAAACCTCTGAGCAATGGGATTCAATGAAGAAGAAGAAGAACTTCTTGAAATTATTTGGTCTCTAGATTAGATTATAATTATTTTCCTGGATGCACATTTGTCACTTGTTATTTTCTTACTACATGAACGTTAGTAGCATTTTTTCTAACGTGTAAAAATACCAAGAGCAATAAATCGTGATAGTCCAAGTGCAACTAATTATGATATGTGTTGCAAAATAATGGTAAGTCTTATTTTCTGCTTTCTTTCATGTTAATAATTTGAAATCAGGTACTGCTGATTAGATAACATTTGGAAATGACTGATCTTGCTAATCCCAGATGATTACTTGTTCGTGCGATTTGGCATAGTTAGTTGTCTGTGCTGGCCTTCAGTAGGATATTGCAGGTCAACGACAAGCTGCATTGATAAATGAACATACCAAAGCTTGCAAAATGATTTCTGAAGCTGTTACTTCGTGCATTTCCTCACATGGCACATACTGACTATGACTATTTTAAAAATTATTCATCTTTTCAAAAATGACAGTCAAGTTAACCATTTCTTACCTGTTGATGGTCAACCAAGTGAGGTAATGAAACAGGTGGTAGAAAATGGGTTCTCCAGACTGTGTGTCTTGGTTTCCTTTAATTGTGTGTCACATAGCAATTATGTGTGTCTGCTTTCAAGTATTTTGAACAACAGTATTTGTTTGGCATGTTTTGGAAAGCAAATCTGGCTTGAATTCAGACACAATCTTGTTCAAACCACAGTAGGTTTTTTGATTTTTTTTAAAAATAACTTGCTTGAGGAACACAAGCCATGCCCACCTAAATCTCTCAGTGTATCCAGTAAATGAGAAACTGGATAATATTCTCAAATATAATTTCAGCTCTTGTTCATGAAGCTTTCTAATGTCTGTGCATTTTGTGCTAACTACAGCTAGAAAGAAGGTTGTAATCAGCAGGATTTAAAAGGAGTTGTATGACTTTGATTTGTTTGCTTCTATGCGACTTCACCTTTTTTCCCCCGTGTTCTGCTCTTCTTTTTTTTCCCCTCCTTCTTTTCTTGTTCTTTCTCCACTTCCCCCCTCCTGTCTTCTTCTTTGGCTAAGGTTGCTTGGCAGCAGGAGAATTGCTGTGTTTTTGTGCATTCTGCATTTTTGCCACTCCATTTAATGGGGCCATATTGGCTTTCTCCCTTGTTGGTACACTGTGGGTCAAGTGTAGGCGTGTGCATGCTTTACAAATTTATCCCCATCATTGCTAATGTCTGTCCAAGATGCTAGTAGCTGGTGGTTTTGTTTGAGGGACACTTCATGCTGTAATTCTTGAGTGCAAATCACTTTTTGTTTCTTTTGTTCATTTATAATGAGAGACTGAAATGGAGCTTAAATAATTCCTTCAATGAATACATTAACCAGACTCTTCTATTGTGGCTGTTTAAGAACTGAAAATAATTAGCACAAAGCCACATTTCCTTCACAGAGCTTTAAAAGAAGTCAGGGCATTACCATTAAGATAATCATGAATTCAGTCTCTGTGGAAAGGCAGGGAGGAAAGAAAAAAAGATTAAATATATTTCAAGACAAGCAAAAAGATTTCTGGTGGGAACATTTCACCGTTGAATAAAACATTCCCTTGGGAAATAAATTACTATTTGGGTTTGTATTTTGAGGCACTTTGTGAGTACCTTCAGAGAAGCCAAATAAGAACCTCCTTCTCTCTTTAAAAATTCTAAACCTACAAAACCACTACAAACAGTAGCCAGTTTCCTAAGAGACAGACTGTTAATTCAGAAACAATAATATCATCACGGTTTGGAAAGACTGGAACCAGAAAACAATGTTGTTGATATTCAGGTCTCATGAAAAATTTGTTTTCCATAGGGGTAAAGATTTTTTTGTTTGCTTGTTTGTTGCTGTCATGTAACTTTTCCTTCCCAGGACTTGCAATCCTATTTTGAGACATCAGAAGATATTGCAGTAGTAAGAAATGCTAGTTTAGGATTGATTGCATTTGTAAATCTAGACAACCCTTTCTTCCATTAAAAAGCAAGTTAGAAAGCTGGGAATCAAAGCCATAAAATGTAAGGGCTGTAAGGCAATAAATAGCTACTAACTATCCATGCCAAGGAAAGCTGGGAATCTAACCTCTAATGGTTACCTTAAAAAAAAATTCTGTGTGATTAAAGAGAACTCCCCAGACTTCTTCAAAACAGACTAACAGGAAAGACAGAAAAAAATCCTGCTGATAGCAGTTAGCTTACACTTGTAACAGTCTCTTCTACCTTCAGTAGAGATGCTGAGCTTCTTCCAAGCGTAATAAAGAACTGAAAGTGAGAGGAAAACACAGAGAACATCCTGAGAATCTGACTACTTTCTTTTAATATTTCTACCTCCTTTGATAGCTTGAGAGTCACACGTACCATCACCTGTTTTCTCCTGCCTTCTCGTGTGGTGTTAAATATTTTCTGTATATGGCGTGACACCACTCCAGTAGGTGACTGTCCACTATGCCAATAATGGAGATGCTCAGGATGCTCATGTGAAAGCTATCTACACCTACATAAGCACATCTGTCATTGGGCTATGGGGTCACTGGGAACTTAACCTCGTTACCTGTGGCAAGTTTACTACGATAGCCCACGGTTTCCTTTGATTTTGTTGCTCTAGCGTAGAAATGGAACAAATCATCTTGTCTGATCTCACTGAAATGAAAGAAAAAAGGGGGTTTTGTTTTTTTCTTGTTGTTGTTTTGGCAAGAAGACCATTTCTTTGGATTGAATCCAAACAGAATTAAATTTTATAGAAGGGAAGGCAGTTTCCGTGGGGAGAACAGTCAGCTTCATGGCCCTAGTTCAATCTGTGAGAACGCAAAGGTAAAAGAGAAGGAAAAATACAAGCTGGAGGTATTACTATGTCTGCCTAAAAATCAGATTTTTGTTTTTGAGTCTACTTTATCTCTCAATTCACATTAGACATGGTTTCTTCTAATCTTTGGTTTAAAACAAGAGCTGACTTCATGACAGCAAAGGCTTCAAATTATCAACCCTATTAACACAGTCGCTCTGATTACCTGGGCCTGGATATTCCCCTTTGGGGGAAATCTGGAAAATTTTGAATGTTTCTGAAGGACCAGTGTATTAATGTGTAATACAGAAACACAGCATTTGGAGTGTGATGTCCTTAATTAAATAGGGCAGTATATCCTTTTGCATGTATTCCTCTGAAAAACAGTGTGCTCTTACCCAAGAAATTCCCAGAAGGAAACACAGAGAATAGATTTTAAATTGTGCATAGCTTTCTGGCTCTCCGTGGAGGAATGAAAAGTGTTCAGAATGACTAACAGTGGCAGAATCATGCTATACACCTGTGTATTTTCAGTTTTTACTTGGACGTTTGTAAGGACAAAAAGCTTTCAGATTTCAGATTTGGAGCCAGACTATAACTGCTTCTTAATTTGGGACCTGGCATTGGGCTTGTACCCTTATATACCCATCCTAATTTCATTCCGGAGAACAAAGAAAAAGAAAATGTGTATCAAAAGTGCCACACAAAAGTGCCACACAAAATCATGGAAGACTAAAGGCAACGATAATAATTTTCATATTTCAGAACTCCCTCTGAGTTTTTGTTAAACATTTTCTTGAAGCACCACTGGTACTATTCAAGTTCATTTGGAAGCTAGCAGCTGCTTAGACACACCTGAGAGTCTTCTAGTATGCCCTTCCTCTTACATGATCTTACAGGGCTGAAGGATGCAGTAAAGGTCTTGTAATCTGTGTAAAAGTGTGGCACTCTTTCACTTGGAAGTGTGCAGGCAGTAAAGTGGAATGTCATTGTTAGCTTTTATTGAGAGTAATTCAGAGTAATAATGAAATACATGGGCAGGTAGCTACGCTGTTTAGAATGGAGTTTAAACCAAAAAGGGTATTGCACAATAACTTGGCTTCTTAAAAGCCTTCATTTCTCATCCCTCACTATAAATGTCATTGCTACCTTTTTGCTATCTAATATCTTAATTTCTGTCATATGCTTCATATTCTAATTTGTTTCTGGCATAAGATTCAGGAGATTCATGCCTAATGATACTACTAATAAGGAAAAGTCATCCTTCTTATCATTGTCAATACACTCTAGGCCTCTCAAAAACGCCAATAAGCATAAAGAACCTGATTTTTAGAATAATTTTCTCAGAAGAAGTATTTTTAACAAACCAGTACATATTTTTTTGCCTCAAGCTTTGATGTTAGTAATAATTTTCTGGGTGCTTTGGACTTTGAATATCCAAAATAAGAAAACCTTCAGCTGAAGAACTGTCACCTTGAAACCAGTCCTTGGATGTGCTCAAATAAATAATTATAAATATTTGAGGCCATATTTGATATTTCTGTTTTGTGAGTGAGATATGTTGGAATCTCTTGGCCTCTGCATTGAGAAAGGTGCTATTGAAGGTACCATGGTTATTTGCATCAAATTCCTGGCCTGTGTTGTTATTTCTGTGTCTCTTGAATTCAGCAAAGTATCACTATTACACCTTGCTAAGAAAGAATTATTAGTAGTTTACTTTTTGCTGGTCACAACAAAACTAATGAAGTTACTTCCACAGTGGGACAGTACCCAACCACAAGAAAAATTAGAGTCTGTGGACTAGAATGCATCCTTATGCCCTCTGGTTTGTGTTAGGTCTTTTATTTTCTAATTCTGTATTTGCCTGCCTGGCTCCTCAAAGATTTCTGCGCCACGGGCTCACACCACTGGATCTAATGGAACAACGGATTTTTTGCACTGATCTAAGAGAGACAGGAACTCAGCTAAAATGAGAAAAACATTATTGCTTAGGTATTTGCTGTAATTTTGTCTCACCTCAATTTCATAAAATTCTCCTTTGTAATGTCAATTCAGCATCTGAATACACAGATGAGGTATTCTCATGCTGAGAAACTTTGGTGCTGTGCTGTTGATCTTCAAGTATGCATTAGTGAAACCTCGTTTTCAATGATGTTTGCAGGTTCTTGAAAAGCAGCATATTGCTGCAGATGATTGTTGCTGCTAAAGGTCAGATTTATGCCACGCCACTCTTTCTTCGTATGGTTTGCTCACTGTTTAAGAAGGGTTCAGTTGCCTTATCTTTGGAGACTGGTTTCTACACTCGTCTGATCATAAAATGAAGGAACATAGATGAGAGATGTGGTGGCTGTGTAACAATGATAATAGGTTTCCTGAGAGAATGGAATGGTGATATATATGTAGCCAAGACTTTAAGGAAACTTGAAAAATGGAAAACAGTCTTTCCGGATATTAATTCAATTTAATGACACTCATCTTAAGCGGATTGATTCCAGCTCTCTCAGTAAGAATGCCCATACTCTATTAGGGCTATGTTTTGTCAGCAGATGTATGAGTTACAGTGAACCCAGGAGGAACTACTGCTCAAAGCAGAAAAGTGTACACTATAAATCAAGATGAAAATAACCCTATTTAGATTACTGCATGCTTTTCAGTTCTCTCATTTTTTTCAAGACTTTATCATTCAGATCATCTGAGTAAAAAAAAAAAAATAAATTAAAAATAGTAAAAATTCATGCTTTAATTACTGCTTTTCTTGTTTGTTTGTTTGTTTTATTTCTCACCTTCTTCCTTCGTCCTCCGTTTCCCAGTGTCTTTTTTTGGCTCCCTTGGTCTGTGTCTTCTTCCTGAATAGTGCCTCTGGCATCTACTTCCCTCCCATGTAATTATCAGCAGTTAAAGCATTAGTATTGATATGTTAAACAGTTAAGTTTTAAAGGTTAGCAATACTTTATTGAGTTTATTGATACTGCAAAGGCATTCTTTATGAAGTCTTTAACTATCGATGACTTAGGAAGATAACACAGTACTTCAGCAGGTGTGGTTTCTTTTTGAAAACCAGTTAGAAATTGAAATAACAGGAAGCTGACTGCTCTTATAAGGAAAAGATTTTGCAGATACTGGGTATATTTGTATAGGGGAAAAAAAAGCAAAGTAGGAAGGTGAATCATGGATGAGGAAGTGACTTTATTACAGTTTGTAATTTGACTTCTGAAATTAGAAGCACAAAATTGTAAGAAAACCTAATTAATAATAATTTTATCATTACATTTGCTGACTGTGCTTACAGTCACAAGTAGAGACTGTTACTTAAAAATAAAATAGAACTACAGATTTCCTTTCTTGAAATAACTTTTATTGTTGAATATTTTTGCCACTCCTGGGATGAAACATTTTTATGAAATACGATCTATTTCAAGGACAGTTTTATTTGTAACATAATGATTTGACCATAATTTTTATTACAAAAGAATATGTGACAGTAGCAGGGCTTCTTTTTCTTTTGGACAAATGCATGTTTCTTCCTCTGACACCCCTGAGGATTCTTCATTGCCATGACTCAGTAATATAAGAGTAATATCAGTGGGTGTGTCTCTCAAAGTTACCCACAAGACAGGAAGCTAAGTATAAATTTTAGAACACCACACTTGTAAAACTCTGTTCCTTTTATGGAAAGTGCTCTTTTTTTTTCTTTTTTTTTTTTACTTAAAATTTTCGGCAAAGGAGCTCAAAGCGACCAAAAGAATTAGTTGCCCTGTATTTTGCTGCTGGAGAGAAGAGGCTTACATCAAAGAAAACATCTTCTATGGTCACCAGCATAAAGCTTGGATTCAGGGACTCTTACTTCTTCCCATTACCCACTTCATATTAAGACATTCCCATCCCCCACTTAAATTTTATTAGTTCATCTCCTTCTAGTCACCCCATTATAGCCGCACTAGCTTTGCAGAAGCTCTGATCTCACTTCCCAGATGGCAGGGAGCACCGCCTCCTCCCAAACAGCAATATCAACTCTCTTGTAGGGAGTGGCGAGGCAAATCTGTACTTCATCCTCCCCCCGGACACTACACATCATATTCATGATACTCCCAGGCCCTTCCTTTTCACTGAACTTCTCAGCTGGGATAAGTAGAGCCAGGATAACTATGGCATCTGGCTATGCAGAAGGATGACTACAAGAGAGAGTAATAATAAAAGCAGCAGAGCATGGGGTTTCTTCTTAGTAGAATATATTTAGTAATACAGCACCTGAGAGTTATAACAGCAGTCCATTCATAAGTCTTATGCTTATCTTCAATACATGAGGAAACACCGTTATCTGCCATTCCTGATTATAGTATCATTTCCTTTAGATGGAGAAACAGAAAAAGATAATCAGAAACTCCAAACTCCACAATTACCATGCGTGTGTATAGGAAGATAAGTCAGTATCTCATATAAATAAATTCTTTATGATTGTTAATCTGCCTAATTCATACTAGAGTTGCAGTCTCTGTTGTCAAAAATACAAGATATTCTTACTTAGCCATTTTGATCATAGAATCATAGAATCTTCATGGTTGGAAAGGACCTTTGATATCATCGAGTCCAACCAAACAACCTACAATCTCTGCCACTAGAGCATGCCCTGAAATGCCACATCTAGACGTTTCTTAAACACCTCTAGGGATGGTGACTCAACCACCTCCCTGGGCAGGCTGTTCCAGTGCCTGACCACTCTTTCAGTAAAGTAATTCTTCCTAAAATCTAATCTAAACCTCCCCTGCCACAACATCAGACCATTTCCTCTCGTCCTGTCATTATTCACCTGGGAGAAGAGGCCACCACCCACCTCTCTCCAACCTCCTTTCAGGTAGTTGTAGAGGGCAATGAGGTCTCCCCTCAGCCTCCTCTCCTCCAAGCTAAACATGCCCAGCTCCCTCAGCCTCTCCTCATATGACCTGGTCTCCAGACCCCTCACCAGCCTGGTAGCTCTCCTCTGGACACGCTCCAGCACTTCAATGTCCCTCTTGTACAGAGGGGCCCAGAACTGAACACAGTACTCGCGGTGCGGCCTCACCAGTGCCGGGTACAGAGGCACGATCACTTCCCTGCTCCTGCTGGCCACGCTATTCCTGAGACAAGCCAGAATGCTGTTGGCCTTCTTGGCCACCTGGGCACACTGCTGGCTCATGTTAAGCTGGCCGTCCACCAGCACCCCCAGGTCCTTTTCTGCTGGGCAGCTTTCCAGCCACTCTTCCCCAAGCCTGTAGCGTTGCTTGGGGTTGTTGTGACCGAAATGCAGGACCCGGCACTTGGCCTTATTAAACCTCATACAGTTGGCCTTGGCCCATCGATCCAGCCTGTCCAGGTCCCTGTGTAGAGCCTTCCTACCCTCAAGCAGATCAACACTGCCACCTAGTTTGGTGTCATCTGCAAACTTACTGAGGGTGCACTCAATCCCCTCATCCAGATCATTGATAAAGATATTAAAAAAAACTGGCCGCAAAACTGAGCCCTGAGGGACACCACTGGTGACTGACCGCCAAGAGGATTTCACCCCACTAATCACAACTCTCTGGGCACGGCCATCCAGACAGTTTTTAACCTAGCAAAGAGTACACTTGTCTATGCCATGATTCACCAGCTTGTCCAGGAGAATGCTGTGGGGGACGGTGTCAAAGGCCTTACCAAAGTCCAGATAGACAACGTCCACAGCCTTCCCCACATGCAGAAGGCGGGTCACATGGTCATAGAAAGAGATCAGGTTGGTTAAGCAGGACCTTCCTTTCCTAAACCCATGCTGGCTGGCCCTGATCCCTTGGCTGCCCTGCACTTGCCGTGAGAGCTCACTCAAGTTGATCCTCTCCACAATCTTTCCTGGTACCGAGGTCAGGCTGACAGGCCTGTAGTTCCCTGGATCCTCCTTCCGACCCTACGATAAAACATATTATTCTCTCAAGCTGAGTCACCTTCAAAATATGTTGTGAAGTGCTAAAAACATAAAAATCTACTAGATTTCCAGTTGATAATATACCCCCTATTTCTTACTGCTAACAACCATTATGGATATTTCACCTGTAGCAGAATTCTTTGTAATCAATCTAATGAAAAGCAAGATATTCCATTAATATGTAAAAAATCCTCCCCCGTATTTCACCAGTTTCCAACATTTAAAGTGTACTTTACACCTAAAAAAAAAAAAAATAAATCATTCTTAGGCTTGAATAACCAAAGAATAAAAGGACGTGGGACCATGAAGAATGATGTGGATTTGTTTTGATTATTTATTTCCAAACACTATAACAATGCCATAATAGTACCTAGGACGTTTTGACAAGCATTGGTTAGAACTAGCTGAAGAAACAACCTCTTTCTCAAGTAGCTTATATATCTTCCTAAACTTGAAAAAAAAAGTGTAAAGTTAGTTTAAATGATTTTGAATGCTTGTGCATGTTTAAGTTTGCTAGCCACAGTTATATATATACATTTTTTTTCTGTCCCTTAGAAGTTTTGCACCCTAACTTGTTATGATAGAGCAGTCAAAATGCTGGACAAACTTGATCTGTTCCAAACAGTAAAATACACTTTAAATATTAATTCATTTCACAAAAGAGGTTTTAACTGTTAACTGCCTTATAGCTGTAAGTAACAGCATAGAAACTTATTTTACAACAGAATCTCATGTAAATGGCAGTTATTCATTAACTTATTGACTTTCTTTAAATGCATGTCTTTGTTTTCACTAATAGCAATGCTGACCAGTTAGAATGAGTTTAGCAATGGAAGGCAAGGGACCATTAATGGACATTTTAATATTCCAGTCTGATTTATCTGGATATTGTGATTGTCACTGTGACAGAATTACAACTTTACTTTTCCTAATATCATGTTTTCCTTCTAGGTTTGTGGAGACCAAAATCAAGGAGCAGTTTTCCTACGTGAATTTACATTGATTCGGAGAGAAAGTCTTCATGATGATTTCCTATCTGATTTGCTGAATAACCACAAAACAGAAGACCCGGTAGGAATCTTCTATTATTCTAAAATATTTGATCAGAAATGTTTGCAGAAATATAGATTTTTGTAATCGGTCTTTCATTCTGCTTCACTAATTTGTGGAAAGTTACAAAATTAGATATGCTACATAAAAATGGCACCCTAAAAATATTGGAAACTCCATGTAAATAAAGACTTATTCGTAGGATGGGTGTCAAATGCATATGAGGTTTCATTATCTTCAGGGCAAACTTTTTCAAAAGAAGCATAGATTAATCATTTGCTACCTAATGAGAATTTTTCTCATTCAGAATTTTGACAATCTAAGTTACCACCATTGTTTGATTTTCACATGCAAAAATAGTTTACTCATTCAGAATTTTGACAATCTAAGTTACCACCATTGTTTGATTTTCACATGCAAAAATAGTTTATTTTTTATTAAATACAAATGAGTAAAGTTAAATTCACAGGTTGTGCAAAAAATAAATAATGATTTGAAAAGAATAATTTTATAAAATGCACCAAGGAATGTAACAAACATGGAAAACAGTTTTATGAAAAATATATGTTCACTGTCTTCCATATCTGGCTGGCAAGACATTTACTTCAGGCCTGAAGGATTTCACATCTGTCTAGCAGCTAGTTCTCTGACATTTTTGAAGAAAAGAATGTGGAAGTAAAGAACTCAGGAGTCATGCTTAATCATGCTTTGACATGAAATAAAGCAAGCCAGCTGATTTTAAACTGCATTACATTTATGGTCTGATATTTTCAAGGGCTAATGTATTATGATGTCCAACACATTGTGGTTTAACAGAAGTGGTGGTGCATTAGCATCTGATATTACCATGACTTGGTAATGTATTTTAGGGATTAAAGTTCAAAATAAAGACTCTGTAGGGTAGGAAAAGAAAAAGAAAGTAATTCTAGAATAATTAAGTGTTGGCACAGCCGTCCTTATTGACTTTTTAATCAACATTTTCTCATAGCCTCAGAGGGCAATGCATGAAGCTACCTTTCTTAGTGCATGAGTGAATGTTAGCCAATTATCGTTGGTGGGAGCATGTAAAGCTAGGACTTTGGAAGGATGGGGTGGAAGTCTTTTGATAAGTCTTGTTGCTCAGGTCAAAAAATCCAGTTAACAAAAGCAGTGAAGGTATTTAATAATCCACCATGTTTGTGCTAATCCATCTGCTCTCAGACAAGTTATCCTTACTGCTTTACAACTGCTAAAAGATATTTCAGATCAGGCAAAATCAACGCTTTGTTCTACTACTATGAGTAATTTTATGGCAGTTCAGAATTGTTTCAAGCAACAGCTTTACTGCCAGGACAATAAAGATTAATTGAACAGAAAGTTCCAGTCTTCTGCTCATTCCACTCATCCACTCATCAAGGAGGTATGGCTGAAAATTCTCAGTGGTCCAGAGAAGCAAGCAACATTTAATTACCATTTTGTCAGTACAAGTGAACTGATTTGTTGTTTTCTGAGTTGTGCTGGTCTTATACCTGTTTATAAGCGCATCGTTACTGTGTTCACACAAGCAGAAAGTAGTATGCAAATTATTCATAGAGTTGACTTCAAGGTAGCGTTCTTATTTTATTATTTATTTATTTATTTATTATTTTAGTTGTTGTTATTATTATTACTACTACTACTATTATGCTGTGTCATTCCTGTGATCTGTCTGTGCAGCTATGTAGGTATGAAAACACAGCTACACTGAAAGAATATTGCGCAGAAAATATGACTTTGCACTCTTCATTTAGGTATGACTTAAGGAACTTTTATTCCAACCTAATCTCTTTATGATACCATCTTCAACTACAGAAGTACATACTGTTTTCTATACATGACTGATTCAGTAGGGAACAGGTGGTACGGAAGAGCTTGAAGTAACTTTTCTGCATTTTGCCTGAAATATTTTAAATGTATGTGTGGTCTCATGACTTGTTTGCTGTGCGCTGTGCAGACTTTATTTCGAAGACAAGCATTAATTTCAACAAGGGTTTTTCTGTGGCACTTATTCTAAATTTCTGTTTCTTAAATATTAGTGAATTTATTTTCCTAAATTTCTGTGGCATATACAGGATATTGTTGCTATTTTACGGATGTAGATTCAAAGGCTGACAGACATTAACGTCAAAAGCACACACTTTTCTGAAGTGCTCTGTCTGAGACACAAGGATCCATTTTTTTCAATTCACCTCACATGACATAGCAATAAGTTCAGAGGGGAACTATTGACCTCAGATGCAATCATGAGTGCTCAGCATCTTTGTCTAACAAGTTGAAGATAACAGGTAAGGCATCTACTAGAACAAAGACTACGTGATTACTAATTTGTCAGAAAAAATGCTGCAAGTAGCTTGGCTGGAATTGTACAAAAAGTGTTGCAGAGGCAGGGATATAGTTTTTCAGAACAGAAAGCACAAGCTATATTTCAGGACCAATCTTTCCCAATTCATAGGACCAATCTTTTTTTTTTCCCTGTGACTTCCACTGTGATCATGGTGTTTCTAATGAGAAAATCTACTGCAAAGGTATTTTTCTAACAAATGAGACACAGAGAAAACAGCCTCTTTTATCATACTTCCCCAACAGATCTCCCACTTTCGTCCTTTTTAGGAGTCCTGTAACTAACATAGAGTAGGCTTATCTTTGAAACAAGTGTGTGCACAGAGCCTCAATAAAAGCTCTGCAGCTAGTGTCTTAAATATCATTTATAAAAATCTTTAAACTTTATATTTTCCCTTGATGATGACATGAGCTGATTTGATGCTTTCTGTGTAAGTTCAGGCTGGTGATCCAGATTTAGAAGTTACTGTCTGAAAAATGTGTCGTCACTCTTCCAAAAAAAGATGATGTATGACTATTTCTGCAGGTAGCTGAGAGCATCTGAAAAGGTTGACTCAGTTCTGATGTGAAAAGTAATATCCCCATAACTCCATAACCATGTGGGAGAAGAGATGAATTTCCAGAGGTGCCAGATATGTCTCTTATAGCATAAATGAGAGAATGGCCACAGTCAGCAAGCGGACATGTATAGCTTTCTGGGTCTATGCCTTAAAGGTCTTAGCACCTTTAAAGTGCTATAATACCCTGCAATTCCCAGCAAAAGTTGGAGAGAGCAAAAGAGCTTTTACTTTTTATAACTAGTTACTACAGCAATTATGCTTAATGAGGAAATACTCACACTACCCGTTTGAGAGGCAGTTCTAAGCAATTGTTTGCAAGCTTGTGCGTTAAGAAGTATAAGTTAGCCCAAATATCTTAGCTTGTGATAGTCAATGTCCAATGAAAAATAAAAAATAATATGTCACCTTTTTTGCTGTGCCACAGTGGATGCCTTTTTTCTACAATCTGTAGGCTTTATCTCGGTCATTGAAATGGCTCACAGAGATGCTTTTCTTATCTTTCAATTATATTTCCATCCTTGAAAAGAATGTAATTTAGCCTTTTAATACCGTAGCCATTAGGTCTTAGAGTTTCCATTTCAATATAAGCGCTAAACCCCAAGTCAATTGTTGTACCTCTACCTTCATTAACTTCAGAGGCAGGCAGGGAGCGGGAATTACCAGAAGCCAGAGGAAGATTTGTATTTTTATCATTTTCTGTCTTGTGCAAAGCCAATAGCTGAGACTACAGCAACAAAATTATTCAAAGAAAGCCACTGAGGTATGAAATTCTCAATTCCTAAATTATGTTTTTCTCTACATCATTATGAAGTAAGAATGAAAGCAAGCCCTTGTATACAGTGAAGAAAATCTAAGACAGGTGTCTAAACTTTGTTTTTTTCCTGTTTAAAAGTTGATTATGGTATTTATAGGGTGTTGCTTAAGCATTTCAGATGGAGGGGATAATTTTCAGAATTTAAATATCATGAACATTTTATTTATGCTATTTTTTAGGGTATACTTTTTTTTCCTTTGTACTCTGAATTATTTGAAATGTAACAGTAGAGGATGCTCAGCCCATTGACTAAGGAATTTCCAAGCTTCTCAGCTAAAGATCACGTATTTCTAAACGGTTATAAAATGGTGCTGCAGAATCCAGCTTTGAGCTCCTTGGGGATGGGAAATTACCAGAGCAGGAATTACAGGGCCTGCCCCATGTAACTGCTGACATGACAGATAAAGAAAAAAGCTTTGATGATATGAGGGACTCTTCTCTGACTAGCCTTACCTTGTAGTTGCTCTTTGTAGACAACATATCCCCCTAATGCAAGCTAAACCAGTCATGTATGTGGCTGCCAACCCAATTATTTGAAAATAATGAGTCTGTCCTGGCAAAAACATGACATGGACCTTAATCTTTTGGGGTATAAAGCAGAGCTGCCTGAAGTTCTACTTGCACCCAGAGTCCAGGAATTATTTAAGAGTTCTCTGGAAGATAATGCCCTGAGAGAGATCCAAATCAAACTGGAGCTCTATCTGGGGTCGTAAGGAAAGCAGTGGGAAATAATCAGGGCACAGGCACTTCTCACAGGCCACCTGTGGCAGCTGGATGGCATGGCAGAACGTGGTTTGTGAAGTTCACTTTCATACCATAACCACTTGTTTTCGTCAGAACAAGAGGTGCCCCTACTCCACAAATTAAACATCATTCCTGTGGGAGAGCGCCATACCTTTAAAGTATACCTTTCAGTTTTTCCAGTGAAATGGAAACTTGACTGCAGATAGTGGGCTTGTCTTCTTCCATGTTACCTGCCTCAGCTGTTTCATCAGTTCAGAAAAATCACTTGTCCACCTGCTGATGCATCGTATTCTGATTTTAATGGGCAACATCATCCTTTGTGTTACTCTTCACACAATTGATAATTGTCAAGTTCTTTACTATATCATAAGAATCTTTAAAAAAATTTTTCTGTTAAACTTCTTTCTCATAATTCATCCCACATTCAACATTCTTCCCACCCACTTGCAGTTTGGAGCATGGACTATTTTCAGTGAAAATCAGTTCCTGCCACAAATGTTTTGAAATGTTTTTCAGTCTATACTCCAAAAAATTGTTACTGTTTCCTCCAGACTAAATTGCTCTAAGTAGGTCAAGGTTTTTATCTTAAAGGTTCACCTGCTTTAAAAAGGGAAAGTATCAAATATGTTTAGAGATCTGTGGATCATCAAAAACAAATAGCAGGATGGACCATTGGTGTTTTCCACTTGCTTTAATTCTAAATGTCTACAAGTATTCAGATACCAAAAGGTTCTAATGCTTTATTGTCCATTTTTCTGATTGCGTTGTAATGATATTATTTACATCCCTTTAAAAAAAAAGAAGCATGACCGTTGAATGTTTTGGATCCCTAACTGTTCCTATATTTTTCTTTTTCTGTTAGAAAGCCAATCAAGACACCACTGCTCAGAACAAAAAAAAAGATTACATTCCAAAGCTTTGAATCCAGGTCCCACAGCTGCCAAAACTGTCCTGTGACTCTATCTAGTGCTGGAGTTGACGCAGAAGGAAAGGAGGCTGTTTTTAGAAAGATTGAGTTATTAGTCTTGCCCACATTAGGAAAATGAAAAATTGAAACACAACTAAGCCATTGTTTGTGTAATGATATAGGACACTGTTTGGTCTACCACAGTACTTAAACAGAGTTAAATTTATTCATATCTATTCCAGATACCCCTTCCCTACAACTGAAGATTTCCTTAGTTTCCATCAGATTAAGTAGCTTTTCTGTTTGCTTCACTGAAGTACTGGAAACTCTTTTTGCATTACACTGTTTTCGCTCTACATGAGCGTAATTCAGGTAACTAGTAGCTTATTTTGCACTAATACAATATGGGGATGCTCTTTATGTGTGCAAGTCTTGCTTCTGTGCATTTTAATAAAGGTCTTTTGAAACTGTAAATTGCAACTGTAGTGCAAATAGTTCATGAAGGAAATCAGTTAAGAAGAGTTGTTACATTCAAAATATGTATAGTTCTAGCTTTTCAAAGCAAGAACTCAACATCACTTTTTTATAAGGTCTCATGATTAAAATGAGCATTTCCCCTTTTTTATATCATTGGCAAAATTTATATAATAATTTTAATGAAATTTGTTAATTAAAGTACAATGGGTGAATGGTAAGCATCAATAGATGCTTAATAGATGCCAATCAATAGACGAAAGAATAATATTAAAGTTCTCTATCAAGGAAGACCTGAGGTATTCCAAACTTCGTTCTCTACCTGAGGTCATGAATTTCACTTTGAGTTGTTCTATAGAAGGCAAAGCATGAGTGAAGAGAGCTATAATCATAAAACTAGTGATGATGAAACTAGCAGCTCATTTAAACATTTTGGAGGAAAGTCCTCCTTTTTGTTGGACTTAAATTACATCCTTGACTAAGAATACCTTTTTTATACTGCTAGGCCAATGTTTGCTGATTTTCTATCTTGCAAATATTAACTGATCACTCTAGCAAAAAATGTGGTTGCATAGCTTCAGCTGCTTGCATGTTTACCATTCCTCATACCTTCATATTTCTGTGTTAGGCTGGTATATCTTTGAAGTTCTGTTAATTTTCCTTCTTTGTTTCTATGTATATATAGGATACATATATGACATATATAGCTAATTGCAGATATGGGTAGACATACATACCTCTTTATAACATCTATTTAGGCATATGCCTATTTAGATGCCGTTTTTGCAACATGAGTCTCAGAAGTCTGAAGTGACGTAGACATTTTAGCAAATGCTCACTACTAATCTGTCTGAAACATAGAGGAACAAGTCACATCTTATTCTTTCAGTTTTGCTTTTCCAGTAGTTATAAAGAGACTTCTGAATAGGGCCAGTGATGCTTTTGAAGAACACTGCTCTTGCTTCCCAGTTGTACAGAGCTTTCTTAGCATCACTAAATACAGCCATAGAGATTTTGGGATCAACGCTGCCTCTTACAGTTAATAGGGACTCTGCCTGCAGTCCTCCACCCTTTGTCAATGCCTCTCAGCATCACTGCAAATGAAAGGGGGATTATTTTTTTTTCATTCCCTGTTCACATGGGCCCAGGCTGCCTCCAGAGGATGAGGGCTAGAGCATCCAGCCAAGGGAGCTTTGACTATCTAAGGGAGAGGTGGCACATCGGAGGGATTAGAGAATGTTAGAAATGCTTCAACTTTTTCCTTTTTGGGTCACACTAAGCTGTGCCAGGGCATTATTCCTAGAAAAATTGTACTACTGAAAAGTCACTGGCAGGGTTCAGAGTCTAAATTTAGTTTTCTGACCTAAAAGTAAGTCTGTATGCCTGCATATTTCCTAGCTGTCATGTGTGCCATCATATACTGGCCTGGTTTATTGAGTTGCCTCCAGTCTAGGACACTGATGAAGGGGTTTGGAAACTCCTGCTCCTGAACTGTGTTAAGTAGGACACTGGCAATTTCAGTATCAGCAAAAAGCACTTGCGGATGGTTTACACCAACGATCAGAAGGCATGGATTCTAACGTCTTGACTGTCAGTGCCAGAAAGTCTGTTTCCCTTTCCCTAGGTCTCTTGCCTTTCCTTCTTTTTTCTTTTTTTCTGGTTTTTTTTTTTTTGCATTTTTTAAGAGTGTTAATGTGGTCCTTATCTCATAGTTGCCGTGAAGCTTACAGTGATGGTGTTCAAGAGCTTAAACTTTTAGAATTGACTTTGAACAAGCATGCCTATAGACAAAACTCATGTTTCCATGCTTGGATAAAGACATTAACAAGTTGATTTGTAGACCTAGCTAAAGCCCATATGAGATCAGAATCAAGTGGCTGCTTGCAGAACAGTTTTGTAGCATTTTCTCTGCTTCTAATATCTAGATTTAGAACAGTAATTACTCGAAAATGGATGACCACAGAATCAGAATAAGTCCTAAATTGCTTATCCTCAATCGCAGTGCCATTAAGTACAATGTGGTTTCAATAACCAGTTGCCACATACTGAATTGTTAAATCATGATGAATGTGTTTAATCTGTTGGCATTTTCAATTAACGTTCCATAATTGTCTTATTAAATCCTTATTTGAAGAATACATTCAAGTCAGCTTTAGTTTTGTTCTTTTATGTTTTCCATGGCTTCTCTTACTTGTAGCTTTCAGATTAGTAGTGCAGGCCTGTATCCAAGTATGTTGGCTGTACTCCATTATGCCTTATAACAAGATGTTTGTCAGTCTGATCATACCAGATTTTTTGCAGACTTTTGGGAAAGCAAGCAGTGAAAGATTACTGGTAGAGTCTTAACACTGGGTTTACCATAAAAATTTTGCTGCAAGATATAGGACATATAATATCTAGCCTTGAAATGACAATCCACTGTAATGCTTTTTCGGATACACAAAGGCTGTTGCTGGAGTGTGCTTTCAAAATAAATGTATTGAATTTTTGCATCATCTTGTACAACCTCTTATGCCTACAATTTCTTATCCAAAGAGTATTAGTTATTTATCTTTCTACAGAGAGATTACTATTTGAATGGGAAGCTTATTTCTATTCCATGTAGGTTTTTGCCCTACGTCAGTCTTACCTCGTCTTTTTCAGTAGCAATGATATTTGCTCTTCCCTCTTCCTTAGGTGGAATGGTGTGGGCACTGGAACAATCTTCTTTTTTAATATGAATATACTATGATAGGTATTTATTATCATTACTAAATTATTGTATATGATAAATAATGATAAATATTTATTATCATTACTAAATTCCTACTAAAGATAGGAATGAATATGCATTAGGACCAGAAGACAGTGAGGTCTAGATAAGAAGGAGGGTGGGATGTCATCCCTCCAGGAATTCGTTTAGTACTCACTCCTAAGAAAGTTCTTTTTATGCAGAGGTAAATTTTCCCTATGCTGTAAAGGATCACAGAAATAAACCTGTTGACCACACCCTGTGTACTGAATTCAGTTTTCAGTTGGGCCAGACTCTTTTCAGTGGTGACCAGCTACAGGACAAAGGGCAACGGGCACAAACGGTAACATAGGAAATTCCATCTGGAACATGAGGAAAAACTTCTTTACTTTGAGGGTGACAGAGCACTGGAACAGGCTGCCCAGAGAGGTGGTGGAGTCTCCGTCTCTGGAGATATTCAAAACCTGCCTGGATGCATTCCTGTTGCTCACCTGTTGCTCAAGGTGAACCTGCTTTGGCAGGGGGATTGGACTAGGTGATCTCTGAAGGTCCCTTCCAACCCCTACCATTCTGTGATTATGTGATTCTGTGTGAACCTCATAGAATCATAGCATTGTCTAGGTTGGAAGGGACCTTTCAGATCATCTAGTCTGACCATCAACCTAACTCTGATAAAAACCATCACTAAACCATATCACTAAGTACTATATTTACCCATCTTTTAAATACCTACAGGGATGATGATACCACCGCTTCCCTGGGCAGCCTGTTCCAATGCTTAATAACCCTTTCAGTGTAAAAATTTTTCCTAATACCCAATCTAAACCTCCCCTGGTGCAACTTGAGACCATTTCCTCTTGTCCTATCACCTGTTACTTGTGAGAAGAGACCCACTCCCACCTTGCTACAACCTCCTTTCAGGTAGTTGTAAAGGGTGATAAGGACTCCCCTCAGCCGCCTTTTCTCTAGGCTAAAGAACCCCAGCTCCCTCAGCCGCTCATCGTAAGACTTGTTCTCCAGACTCCTCACCAGTTTCATTGCCCTTCTCTGGACACACTCCAGCACGTCCATGTCTTGGAGTGAGGGGCCCAAAACGGGACACATTACTTGAGGTGGGGCCTCACCAGCACCAAGTACATGAGGACGGTCACTTCCATAATCCTGCTGGACACACTATTCCTGATACAAGTTAGGATGCTGTTGGCCTTGGCCACCTGGGCACGCTGCTGGCTCATATTCAACAGCAGTCGACAAACACCCCCAGGTCCTTTTCTGCTGGGCAGCTCTCCAGCCACTCTTCCCGAAGCTTGTAATGCTGCATGGGGTTGTTGTGACCCAAGTGCAGGACTCGGCACTTGGCCCTGTTGAACCTCATACCATTGGCCTTGGCCCATCGAACCAGCCTGTCCAGATCCCTCTGTAAAGCCTTCCTACCCTCAAGCAGATTGACACTCCTGCCCAACTTGGTGACATCTGCAAATTTACTGAGGGTGCACCCGATCCCCTCATCCAGATCGTTGATAAAGATATTAAACAAAACTGGCCCCAGTACTGAGCCGTGGGGAACACCACTCATGACTGGCTGTCAACTGGATTTAACTCCATTTACCACCACCCTCTGGGCCCAGCCATCCAGCCAATTTTTTGCCCAGTGAAGAGTACACCTGTCCAAGCTATGGGCAATCATTTTCTCCAGGACAATGCTGTGGGAAACCATATCAAAGGCTCTACTAAAGTCCAGGTAAACAACATCCACAGCCATTCCATCATCCACCAAGTGGATCACTCTGTCATAAAGGGAGATCAGGTTTGTCAAGGAGGACCTGCCTTTCATGAACCCATGCTGATTGGGCCAGATCACCTCGTTGTCCTTCATGTGCCACATAATGGCACTCAGGATGGTCTGTTCCATAATCTTCCCAGGCACCAAGGTCAGACTGACAGGCCTGTAGTTCCCCGGATCCTCCTTGTGGCCCTTCTTGTGGATGGGTGTCACATTTGCTAGCCACCAGTCAACTGAGACCTCCCTGGTTTCCCAGGGCTGCTGGTAAATGATGGTTGAACTCATGAGGTTCAACAAGGCCAAGTGCAGGGTTCTGCATCTGGGTCAGGGCAACCCCCAGTATCAATACCAGCTGGGGGATGAAGGGATTGAGAGCAGCACTGCCAAGAAGGACTTGAGGGTACTGGCAGGTAAAAAGCTGGACATGAGCTGTCAATGTGCGCTCACAGCCCAGAAAGCCAACTGCATCCTGAGCTGCATCGAAAGAAGCATGTCCAGCAGGTCATAGGAGGGGATTCTGCTCCTCTACTCTGCTTTCGTGAGACCCCAGCTGGAGTACTGCATCCAGCTCTGTAGCCCTCAGCTCAGGAAAGGCCTGTTGTAGTGTGTCCAGAGGAGCACCACAGAAGTGGTCAGAGGGCTGGAACACCTATCGTATGAAGACAGGCTGAGAGAGTTGGGTTTGTTGCAGAGAAAAGGCTCCGGGGAGATCTTATTGCGGCTTTTCAGTATTTAAAAGGGGCTTAAAAGAAAGATGGGACTAAGTTTTTAGTAGGACCTGTTGTGATAGAGCGGGGTAATGGCTTTAAACTGAAAGAGGGAAGATTTAAACTAGATATAAGGAAAAAAATTTTTACATTATGAGTGATGAAGCACTGGAACAGGTTACCCAGAGAGGTGATAGATGCCCCATCCCTGGAAACATTCAAGGACAGATTGGACGGAGCTCTAGTTGAAGATGTCCCTGCTCATTGCAGGGGGGTTGGACTAGATGACCTTTAAAGGTCCCTTCCACCCAAAAGTATTCTATGATTCTATGATTCAGATGCTGTATACCTTGCCCATCATGCAGCTTCTGGACTAAGACCTGGACCAAGAATTTTACTGAGAATTTATGGGGAGCAAAAGATGGGTTTAATGTAGGTCTAAGTACTCAGAGCCAGTTCCTTCACTTGCCACTGAAAATTCTAGATGCAATTCTACATTATGAGAATTTTTACTTCTTTCCCATCTTGCAGGAAAAAGTCTGTTGCATTTTTGTGTTGTAAGAAAGTTATGATGTGATTTTTATTCCTGCAGGCATTGCTGACCAGTTGTGTTATTTTCATCAGAGATGAAGGCTTCTTTTGCCTTTACCTCTCTATGATTTAATCCAGAATTGTGATAAAATAGGTTATAGAAGGATTTTTCATCTTTTTACATTACTCTTGATGAAGCATTCTGGCTTCCATATATGAATCTAAAACAATCAAATAGTTTATTTTTTAAATATATTAAGAAATGTGCCTAAGGACCTGCAAGGTATATTGGATACTCTGTGTCTTTTTAGAAAGTACAGTGGTTGGTGTATCGTGAATTTAGATCCACAGAGTTTGGAATATGTGTGTATGAATTTTCATCTCTTTGGTTTTAACCTATAGAGAAGAAAATATAGGAGTGATTTATTCCAGAAGCAGCTCTATGAGCTTTTTATTTCTCTGTTCCCCACTTCCTTCCAGGCCTCCTCCAAAAAAAAAAATAAATTGACCTAGTCTACCTCTTTGTCTTAAGCTGGTGGATTTGTTGGAAGCCTGATATCTAAAATAGGTATAGTATTGTCAGTAATAGTGAGTGATTTTTAAGGATTAATTACAAATTACTTGCTTTTTGTGGTTTCAAAATCCAACAAGATGAATTAGTGGTCTGCTTTGATCAAATTGCTTGAAAAGGAGCAATGAAGGGGAGAGAAAGAAAAATACTGTATATTGGGCAGGTATTTTTTCTATCCCCTTGTTTCTGAACCTTTAGTCTGCTAAGTTTAGTGCATAGCATAGGCTTTTTTGAACTTCAGAAAACAGAACTGCATTTTAATTTAAATTGCTACTGTAAAAAAAAAAAGTTTATAGTATAGAAATATGTCTTTGCTGACTTATGTAGGCATTTATTTTTTTTCTTCCAAAAAACTGTTTTAATTGTGTTAACAAACGTGCTTGCTTGGTGTTGTATTTAACCAAATCCACATTTCAACGTATGGCTGGAAATTTCCACTCATATCATATGCAGATATAGCTCAGTCATTTAGTTTCCTTCAGGATCTCTGTGTGCTTAAACATCCATGAGAAACTATGCAAAATAATGTTAGCAAAATTATTTTGTGCTATATCCTTTGTATCAGCCTTGGCATACAGAATGGAAGAAAAATCACTTTAGCAAGCTCCTCTGATTTTGCACAATTTATAGTAGAGGGGAAATTGTGTGGTTAAATCCTTATAGACTGTTTCATGAGTGTAAAATTAACTTTATGGGAGTTAGTAGGTACTCAATTTGCATTCACTTCGTGGTGTAGATACGAACAATGATATAATAGCAATTGACTTAATGTACAGGTCTCTTCGGCAGCATCTGCTGGGTCTTCATTTTCTATGTTTTTCTCAGCCTTTGTGGTGATATATGGGCATTAGGAAATTGGGTAGTCATGGGAAATAATAAAAAGATAGGAGATTGGAAAGGTGTAAGGAACAGGGAAATGTTCTTTGTAACAGGAAATCATAAACAAGGCATAAATTGATTGGACTGATGAACTGACGAATGGAAAGTCATTAAGGATTGAGCGGAAAGAGGAAGTGAGTCTGTTACTACCATAAAAAAACAGGTGAGCAGCTGATTTGGGGCAGACACTCACACCAAGACAAATTCTGTCAGTGCCAGGGATGCTGTTGGGTGACCTTGAAGCCGTCCCTCCTCCCAGCTGAACCATCCCTGGTACTGCAGCCTCTTGCAAGGCAAGGGCTCCAGGCCCGCAGCCTTAGTGGCTTCCTTTGACCTCCAGCCAGTTTGTTGGTGTCTTTCCTGCATGCAGGGTGATATTCCTGGTGTGGTCTGATGAACACAGTGTAGAGGGGATAATCCCTTACTGCCCACCAGGGCCATCCCCCAGAGCTGCTCCCTGGTGCTGCTGACCCCGGCCTGCACCCCGCAAGGTTCTGCCTTCCCAAGGAAGATGTTCCTGTTGGCGATTTTCTGTCAAGGTCCTTCTGGATGGCAGCCATGCCCTCAAGAATATATGCTATTCAAACAAAATATTTTTGGAATGTAAATAACAGTGTCCAAGATAGTCACGTGAACATAACTTTGCTGTCCACAGAAAGTTCAGTAGGAACAAGTATGAAAGTATAGGCAGGAATAACAGGTAATTAATTGTCTAGTTATAAATTGCTTAAAATCGTAAGATGGCATCATGAATTTAGCCACCCTCACAGGCTGCTGTTCTGTATTCATCAGCAGCTACGAACTGAAGACTTCAGTATATTAGTATTTTAGGAGACTGGCAACATAAATACAAGGAGTCACTGGTGGTGGTTCCATACTAACTTCCTGCTAGAAGTGCTAACACCTATTGCATGCAGAAATGACAAATACATATAAAGTAAGGACTCCAGAATCAGGGAGCAAATGGTTTAGATAAAGACATATTTTAATCATGAATATGCATAAGCCCAGGGAACATTACAGTATCATTAACACCAAAGAAGTATCTTGTTATATTAGTGGATCATTAAAAGAGCAGCTAATTAACAAGTGTTACCCTCTCCTGCATTGCTGTTTTCTGTACAGAAACTGGACTATCTTTTTCACTTTTATTTCTTTGTTTAGGCCCCAATGGTGGTGTTATTTGTGGAGGTTTTTTTTATTATTTTTTTCTAATTTGGTTTTGTTTTGAAATTTGTTGTGAAAAATATGGCTAAGATTTATGGTTTTACTTCTGGTATTAAGGACTTTGTCTGATGGTAATTTTTATGCTGCAGAATGTAATCTGTAGGCTAAATCAGAGCATACTAAATTCCAACAAAATTGCCTTATAGGATTAATACAAAATACACATTGAGCTGCAGAGGATCGCAGAAGTACAGGTACATGCTGAAGCTTTCCACTGCCTTTAGCTTTGAGGATAAGAGATGTTGTTTCTTCGTGAAGAACTACATACCACTAGGGAAGAAGTGCCATTGCTCTTAATTAGAAGATATACTGCTGACATCTAAAGCCACAGTCCCAATATCAAATTTAAATGTTCAGGTCATATCTTTCTGTCTTCTGTTCCACACAGATAATCTCCTACGTAGTGTAGTCATAGCCTTCCATTTAAACAGACAGAGGTATGGGTTTGGTTTTTTTAATAGAAAAAGACAAACGTTAGAAGAGGTATATTTCTATCTACTTAGCTATGCATGTTTTTTGAAATATGTAATACAAATACATGGTCTTAATTGTTCTTAGATCTGTCATTGATTTTATCATTCTTCATGAAGTTAATCTTGGTTATATTAAATTTACAAAGAACAGAGTAATTTTAAATTTCCTAGATGGTTAAACTAATAGTTTAAAAGCATAGATATAAATAATCATATTTATATTTGTTGATTTTACGTATCTCTATATAGACATAAGATTTATATAGCAGTAAATACGTGTTTATATTGCTACACACAAACGTAATATAAATATTATAATTATCTACTCCTAATCTGTGTCTTCAGATAAATTTTAAGTGTACTTATCTTTCAGCTACAGAAGCAATAATAATATGGAGTTAAAACATATTGGTAGCTTAGTAAAGTAAATTTCAAATAAAAAAAAGATACAAAACCACATGTCTATTACATTAAGCAATAAATAGATGTCCTGGCACTTGCCATTACGGATTCTACAGTACCCCAATTATTTAAGAAAAAATAAATATGAAAGAGATTTTTTTAAAGCATGGATTAAGTTTTGCAGTGGAAAAAGACCTCACATATCAGATTAGCCACCTGCAATATTTTTTGCCCTCATTAACGAACAGAAAATCAGAAGATTACCATTAACTATAGTATTTGTGGGCAATCTGTTGCTTTCTTTTTGTTGTAATTTTTATAGATGTAGCTAAGCAGCTTGTTGATTTTCGGTATTATTTTAGCTGAAAGATATTGCTTATGATAACAAGAAGTGCTTCCCATACTGTCCTCATTGAGGCCTATAGTAAAATACATTGCCCATTGGCTAGTAAAGGCTACAGGGCACCATCAGATTGACATCATTCCACTTAAGAGATATGTTTAAGGAAGAGGAATTTGACCTTGACTTTTACCTGAGTTCTGCAGAAAATAAAATCTATTTTATTCTGTTGTGAAATTCTGTATAAATGTATGGTTATGAACATACTGTTCTTAATCATCACGTGAATAATAATACTAAAGTATTGTGAATACAGATAGAAATTATCCCCTTTGGATTGTTTATATTGATGTTAGTTAGAAACTGGTTGAAATGAATAAACAGTAAAGAAAAACAAGCATTTTATTGTTATTCACCTCTCTGCTAATCATTTCTTCTTCCTTAGTTTGCCTCAATTATTCAGTCCTTCTTAAAATTTTAGATTATTTTATCTTTTTCTTTCCCTCTGGATATGCCTGGACATTCTGCTATTTCTTCTCTTTCCCTTCTTAAGAGTTCTGTGGGCTATAAATAAAGTGGGATCTGTGTTAACCAAGTCTTGCCAGTTTCCACATCTGTTTTTTTCAATCATTTCTGTGTTAAATTTTATTTCGTAAATGCCAATCCTATAGTTCATCTCTGAAAATTCTGTATAGGACCCAAGTGAAGTTAAGGATATTTGAGTATAATCTTATGTGAGGCTTTTGCATGCCAAAAGTACCTTTCAGTTCCCTTTGAGAAAACTATCTTCAAATGTAGTGCATGAAGATAACAAGGGGGAAGGACAAAAAGAAATGTATGAATGGAATATACACCGCGTGGCAGGAGACATTGTCCTGTAATTCATTTTATAAATCTCTCAGGACTCATCAAAATTTTATTTAAGTTGTTTTCTTTGCTGCTTTTAGTGCAAGTTTATTCCGAAGCCTCATTGCTTTGATAGTTAGACATATTATTTCTAACTTTGCTTGCAAAAGAAATCTGATAAGACTACCCTGCCAGATTTTTTTTGTGTATTGTTTAAACTTATTGTTGTGGGATGGATGGCTAACTTTCTGCCTTCTGACTTGAGTACCTTAAGCTGCAGACTTCTTCCTTAAATGGTTGCTTTCCTTTCCATGTCATGAATCCTGTTTCCAGTTTTAAATTTGTCCTCATATTCTATATCACCTTTCTTCATGGGAGAAAAAACCTTTACGTGATTTCCCAGCTGTATATAAACATTCAGTTCCCTTCTCACTGCAAAATTGTCCTTCCTTTCTTTTTTTTTTCCCCCTCTTCAAGTTTTCCTCACAAAGCCTAACGTGAAGGGCACAATTGTCTATTTTTTCATGAGACTATTTTCTATGACAAGTTCTATAATTTCTTTATCTAAATTACCAGATTTAAAATAGCACTTACCCTTACAGGTTTAGTGACTCACTGGTGAAAAACTCTCAGAGCTGTTGCATGGGGAAATCTATGCATCCCGTTGTTAGTAACTATCCATGTTTGGAAAGATAGTCTCCTGTAGTGACATAATTCCTATTAATAACGGTTCCTCCAGTAACATCGCAGTACTCCATATCCAAAACCAATCCCTGTTTGTCCCTACCTGAGAACATTTTGATCTGAGCTAACATCTTTTTTAAGACACCATGTCCCTTCTTATTCTTTTACAGGCTATCATGACCAAGTGGTGTTATGCATGAACAATTTTAACCAATTCGAACAAATTTTAGCAAAAGGAAGTGTTCCGGAATAAGTTTTGTAGACGACAGTAACCTGAAAATGGGAGAAGGCAGTTGGATATCATTGATATATTATGTATACACCTTTTGTTGTTTTCTTGTCTTTGCAGCATGTATGGTACTTTTCAGCAGCTGTATTCTAGTCATAATTGCAAAACCCCAGGGTGGGAACCTCCATTTTTAGGGATTCCTCCACCCTTATAATTCTGGGGTTTTGTGCATCAGAAATTGTATCCCGTCTATCGTGCTCCCTGCAGTCCTTGCTCAAGTGCATGTTTCCTCCATCCACATCCAGGCTACAGTCTTACGTGATTGTGTGACTTCTGCTCCCACCTATATTGGTAGACTTTTGTTCCTTGTTTTTCTTTGTCCATTGCCATTTTTTTGTTGCCATTTGCCTATTTCCTTTATCCTCCTCTGTACCATAGTCAAGTGAGGAATATGTGTGTCAAATATCCCATGTCACCATAGAGTTTATCTCTAGATCTAATGGCCGCTTTGCCTTGTGATGAGGACCAAAATATCATGACCAACTATATATCAGTCCAGGACACGGATTCTATCTTTACAGTTGAAATGCTTGGCTTAATGGAAGGAGCTGAAACCAGAAAGCAGGGAAAAGATCCTGAAGACTTATTTCAACCTCTAAAGTCATATTGCAACCACAAGATTATGTGATCCAGTTCCGAGTAACTATGGTTGGTTTTCCATATGCGTCATCTTTAGGATAAACAATGCAATAAAATCAACCTGGTTCAGGTTCTTCACAGTGTTTATTACAATAATTTGTCAGGTTCACAGTGTTCATTACAATAATTTGTCAGGAGATTTTATAAAGAAGAAAGTGAATAGCACAACGTTCATGATTGAAGTATCAATTCAAGTGCATACTTTCTTAATAACACCAATCAATTGCCATTTGCAATGTTCAACAGGCTTTTTCAGAAAATACAAAACATGTCACAAGATCAAAAAGAACGGTTTCCGTTGTCTAAAACACATTGTCTTTAACAACCTTATCAGTAGTATATGCATTTTTCCTAATGAGTAGTGTCACACATAAAATGTCAAAAAATATTTAACATTAAAGATTCAATGGAAAAGTAAGTTTGGGGGTTGCAGAACTGTGACTGAAAAATGTTTTAGAGTAATCTTTAAAAGAAATTAAAATTATAACTTAAAAATTTAGAAATTTATAAATTTTAAACTTTTTCAAAGATTCAAAACTGTAAAATGACAAGTCTGTTTAACATCAGGTATCTTTTAAAAAGATTTTGTGTCACTGCTTTTGTTTTCAAATGTAATTTTATTCACTTCATTGTTTGGGGGGTTTTTTTGCTTTATATAAAAAATTATGCATTTGTGAATACAGTCTATGCAAAGAAGTCTGACTCACAGATACTGGATTTACTGTCTGCTGGTTTATGTTGAGTATTCAGGAAAGGCTAGAAGTGAAAATCTCACTGCAGGAATCTTTCCGTTTCCTTCCCTCTTGAGAAATGCAGTGTCATAACTGACTGTGAAATGATATATGGTGTGAATTGCCCTCTGAGCTGCAGAGGAGCTGAGTGCTTTAGAGACATATAACTGGGTAATAATGGAGATTAATGAAGATAGATGCAGTAAAAAAGACTGCTGTTAATAGAAGTATTTTAAAAATGTGCCATCAAACTGAGAAATTAATAGTCTTAATGTTAAAAAGAAAAAAAAAAAAGAAAAGAAAAAATCGAGCAATGCTGAGAAGTAGCTGCCCTAAGGAATGATTTTTTCAAAGCACTATCCAAGAAACTATGGATATTTGACAGGGAGATGCTACGTTAGATTATCTTATCACTCCTATTTCCACAGCAGGAAATTAAATTCTTTAGCGCTTTATTCAGCATACTGTCAAATGTTTTACCCAGCCTAGTTTTAAATGGCTTAAGCAATGGATATGGGAAATTCCTTGATATTTTTCTGGCTGATTTATGTGGAACTTAAGCACAAATGATGAAATTTCAAAAGGTGGTCAATGCCTTGAAGGAATACCTGGATAAGAAGCAATGAATACTGTGTAAACATGCCTAATGATGAGCCTGGTGATAAAGGAGTGTGAACATGCTAATGCATGAAATCAGACCCATCAGTAATGAATTTAAAAGCCAGTAGAGAATGCTATTACATTTGTAACCTGCAGTTTAGAAGGCAGCCCAGATAAAGGAGTCTTGATGGAACTTGAATCCTCAGTCTTGGGGAATACACACATGCTTGTGCAATTGTGTCCCCGGCCTGCTGAAATACGAATCACACCCTGAATCACTTGCTTTTATGAAGAAACAGCAGAATGAGAACTTCGTGGATCCACCTGCTTTTATGGACTAGAATAATTGCACAATAACTGAAGAAAAAATGTGGCATTGGATTCTACTTATCCAATGGTATTAGGTTTGCGTGGCAAAGTTTTGATTGTGCATAGGCTACAGGGCTGCCTTCTGTGAGAAGTTGCCAGAAGCTTCCCCCATGTCCAACAGAGCCAATGCCAGCCAGCTCCAGGACAGACCTGCCACTGGCCAAAGCTGAGCCCATCAGTGACAGTGGTAGCACCTCTGTGAGAATGTATTTAAGAAGGTGGGGAAAAACCCTGTGCAAAAGCAATTGCAGCCAGAGAGATGAATGAGAATATGTAAAAGAAACAGCCCTGCAGACACCAAGATAAGTGAAGAAGGAGAGGTAGGAGGTGCTCCAGGCGCTGGGGCAGAGATTCCCCTGCAGCCTGTGGTGAAGACCATGGTGAGGCAGGCTGTCCCCCTGCAGCCCATGGAAGTCCAACAGTGGAGTAGATGTCCACCTGCAGCCTGTGGAGGACCCCATGCTGGAGCAGATAGGTTCCCAAAGTAGGCTGTGATCCCATGGGAAGCCTGCACTGCAGTAGGCTTCTTGCAGGACCTGCAGACCCATGGCGAGAGGAGCGCACGCTGGAGCAGGTTTGCTGGCAGGATTTTTGACCCCGTGAGGGACTCAGCTGGAGCAGTCTGTTCCTGCAGAACTACACCCTGTAGAAAGAACTCATGCTGGAGCAGCTCATGAAGAACTGCAGCCTGTGAGAAGGAGTCACGCTGGAGAATTTTGTGGAGGACTGTCTCCCTTGAGAGGGACCCCACGCTGGAGCAGGGAAAGAGAGTGAGGAGTCCCATCCATGAGGAGGAAGGAGAAGCAGTCAACATGTTACAAACTGACCACAACCACCATTGCCTGTCCCCCTGTACCACTGGGAGGGAGGAATTAGAGAATTCAGGAGTAAAATTAAGCCCGTGAAGAGGGGAGAGGTGGGGGGAAGGTATTTTAGGATTTAGTTTTTATTTCTTATTATCCTACTCTGATTTAATTAGCAATAAATTAAACTCATTTCCCCCAGTCTAGTCTGTTTCGCCCATGACAGCAATTGCTGAGTGATCTCACTGCCCTTACCTCAACCTGTGACCCTTTCGTTCTGTTTTCTCTCCCCTGTCCAGCTGAGGAGGGGAGTGATAGAGCAGCTTTGGTGGGCACCTGGTGTCCACCACACCAATATATGACGTTGTATGGAAAGATGATACCAAAAACATTAGCAGCACTTTTCTTTGTGCCCTATCTCGTTCTCTGTGAAGAGGATAAGAGGAATGTTTCTCATGATAGTTCCTCAATAGTACTGAATTTTCCATTTTCAGAGCCTCACAAAACAGTGATTCCAGTGGAGCCAGCCGGCACAAATACCTTAGCCACCTATCTATACTGTGGCCCTTCATTTAGGAACAGATTTTCCAGAAGAATTGTTTGAAGATAACAGGCCAACTGGCATGAGATCTAGAGGTTCCTTTAACTTACCAGGCCAAAGTAATGTGTCTATAAAGTTGTAATTATTGAAAAAGACCATTTACATATGCAGAGAAATGATCTGCTTAACTCTTGTAAAATAACACAGTGTCATAAAAGTGTCATAACACTTTTTTTGGTGGAATGGGACCTTGACATTATCTGCAGCAAAGGTATTTACGTATTTATTTATTCAGATTTAGACTTTTTTTTTCTCTACAATAAAGATAACCAGATACCTTTTTTTTTTTTCTCATGCATTTGCCTTTGCAGTTGTTTTTTTTTTGCATCAGTACTCTTAGACAGGCTGATTTATGTTTTATTTGTACAAGACATTCAAGACTAGCTGGTATGAAATGTCTTACACATTTTCTTTTGCCCCCAAACGCATAAGTGGAGGAGAAAGTAATTAAAAGTATATATACTTCGTTCTTACCCAGAAGTATTATCATATAACATGACTGAGCCGAGCTACCAGGTTTCATCCCAAATAGCTCACTGCTGTTTCACTGTATGCTCATTGAACCTTTTTCTTCTACCGTCTCAGTTCTTCTCTCAAGAAATACCTTTTTTGTTTTCTTTGGATCATGGCATTGGAAAATCCCTTTTGCAACCTCTGGATGACATCTTCCCCATAAGCATCATAGTCACCATTCTTCAACTTTTAATTGTTTCTCCATAGTTGTTTTGACATTTTTTTTGACATTTTATTTTTACATCTGTTCTTCCAAAAAAGTCCATTTGATTTAGCTTGATGTAATTAACTGGAATCTACACAGTAAACAGAGGTAGTTTGAATATTATCCTTGTTCTTTAATGACACAATATACGAAATTTCTCATTAGCAAAATTACATTGGATTGCGGCATCTATTGGTGTAATTGCAGAAGTTAGTTTTGATTACTTAGGTTTTGTGCTTAGGAATAAAAATACACAGATGAAATCGTAGGTTTACTTATACATAGGAAAACATGATGTTATGAACCATTCAAGGATTTCTGCTTTGCAACATTTGCAAAATATCTGATTTTAAATGGATGTCATAAACCAATGACATGAACTGTTCTCGCAAGTGTCTCTTACAGTGGAGTTTAACAATGATGTAGGAAAAAAAGGAGTCTTGCATCTGGCTGAAATGAACACTCAGGTTGAGCGTAGAATGTATTCCATATTTTTTTGACAGATAAAATGATGTTTCCTCCAGGAATATTGCTCTCATTTTGATTTATTCTGTTTGTATCCTTTACAGATTAAACATGATAGGCCAAATTTGTTCCTAATACAGCTCTGCTAACACCAGCTGAATTTACAGTGGTAGCTTAATATGTTATTTCTTACAACTTTACTGAATTTATTCAGTCTAAATTTTATGTGGTTATTTTGCTGTGAACATACATGTAACAACTATCTCCCTTCTCCAGCATTACCCTTCTTTCACTTCAGAAAAGGATCCTTAACAAAGGTAAATTTCATATGAATCCGTCCCAAAAAGTGTATTTTTTTTCAGGAACATCCCATTTCTCCCTGTTTTATCAGATCAGTTATCAGCTGACTCACCAAGCCAAAGAACAACAAACATGACTCTAAAAATCCAAAAGGTTGGTTTTTGTGTGCAGGGAGAGTGTTTATGTAAAGGCCTTAGGAGGTGAAGATTAATCGATGCTTCTTAAAAGCACACTCCTTTTTTGTTTGAGTTCATCTGAGTTCCTTCTTCTGTCTGGGTGCATTAGCTCAGACTTTTAATGTTGTATCCCCATGTCTTCCAGGCATTAACATTCTGGGCATCTTAAGCAGTGATTGCTGTTCAGTTTCATAAGTAACCCCTCAATTCCTACTTTTGTCCTTCAGATTAATTTCTTCAAATTTTCCCAGATGTAATTTATCCAAAAAAAACAACGAACCAACCCTATTACTGTATAACTTCAGAATTTAATTGTAATTTCTAATAGTTCGTTAATTTTTTGTTCTTTTGGACATATTTCTTTCCTCTTTTTACAGAATAATGTGTTCTGCAAACTTTGGAGAATATTGTTTTCTTTTCCTTTCTCTTCTCTTTCTTTGATAACGTTTTGCTAGCATTCATTTTATTTGGATAGGTTATCTTGTCCTTCTGGCTTTGTTTCAGCTTTGTTTTCTTTGTCGCCATTTACATAGTACAGAATATTTGCTTATATTTATGCAAGTGTTGTTGTAGTCTTTATCTGGAACCCACCCGTAACTATGTGCATATACTATTCACAAATACACAGTTTATAAACTACCAGTTGACCTGTTCAATTTTCCAATGAGTTGGCAAGAGTCTTGATTACTACATTAACTTGTACGGTGAAGAAATAAAATGTCATGCAAGTAATACTCTCAAAAAATTTGCAATCTTGATGTATTTTGTATTTTTAATTTTATACAGCTGTAAAAAATTTGCAGGTTGTTTGCAGAAAGTTCATATCCAACTGATGGCAGTGCTTGAAATGCAACTGTTGAAACAGTGTATTGCAGGACTTAGTTTGAAATCCAGCTCCAAGTGAGAAGAAAGAGTATTGTCATAGTTTGAACACCACATGCTATGTTTAATATTTTACTGCGTTTATATTCAAAGTCCTGCTTAAAAATATGTCAGTTTCCATGAAAACTAGTTATTTCATTTGACTTTTTTGAAAGCTTACCTAGCATACGCTGATGACAGGGGTACTCTGAACAAATAATGAATCAGCAGCCTGTGATACAAGGCAGCAGTTGAGACACTCTGTCTGCTACTGAAACCCCAAGGATGTGATGGCTCCTTTTTGTGGAGTACCATTGCTTTTGGCCTTGGTCACGCATGAGTTCACTGGTTTTCCTACCACCCACACATACTTCAGCCACCAGTCCAGTTGCTGAAAGCAGTTCTGTGGCACACAGAAATTGCAAATGATATTTTCTTTATTTTCCAGCTTAACAGAGTCAGAACTATTTTTCTATGACAGCAAAAGCTACCTGTGGCTGTCACTGAAAGGCAAAACTTTCTCTTTTTAGACTTTTAGGCAGTGATACAGAGGTGGTATAGGTTTTTTTGACTTATTTCACAAGTTGCTTCCCAAATGGTATAAATGTGTGCTTTGGAATAGGTTTAAATTGTTTTCTACATGCTGTCTTTGACTTCTAAGCATGTGTCATGGTTTAACCCTAACCAGCAACTAGGACCACACAGCTGCTCACTCAACCCCCCAGATAGGATGGGGGAGAGAATTGGAAGAGTAAAAGTGAGAAAATTCATGGGTTGAGATAAAGACAATTTAATAAGTGAAGGAAAAGCAGCGCACGCAAGCAAGGCAAAACAAAGAATTCATTCATTGCTTCCCGTAGGCAGGCAGGTGTTCAGCCATCTCCAGGAAAGCAGGGTTCCATCATGCATAACAGCTACTTGAGAAGACAAACACCGTAATTCTGAACATCCCCGCTTCCTTCTTCACCCAGCTTTATATACTGAGCATGATGGTATATGGCATGGAATATTTCTTTGGTCAGTTGAGGTCAGCTGTCCCAGCTGTGTCTCCTCCCAACTTCTTGTGTCCCCCGAGCCTACTTGCTGGTGGGGTTGTATGATAAGCAACAAAGGCCTTGATTGCTTACCAACAATCAAAAACACCAGTGCACTATCACACTATCCCCGTCCCAAATTCAAAACACAACACTATACCAGCTGCTAGTAAGAAAGTTAACTCTATCCTAACTGAAACCACGACAGCATGGTAATACAAGTGTAAATTTTTCAGATTACATGTATCTCCTAATGGATATGTTCATTCTCAAAGTTGCATGTCAAAAAATTTCTCCAAGACGGACAACTTGACAACATGTTCCAAACTATTAAAAAATCATGGTACAGATTTGTAAAGATAGCTTTCTGTTTTCTTGGGTTACCTAATTACAGATGTACTGCTAAGAAACAACTGAACAGTTTAGAGCGGCTGTTCCTACTTATCTCTTAGCTTGTCTAATTCTCTAGGGAGTTTCAGTGTGTCATATTGCTGTTAAGTCACACCTCAGACCAAACGTCTTTAAATCCTTAAATTCTTTACATTTCTTTAAATAAGTGGCTTTGCCTCAGGTGTATTTGATACTGTCTATAGAGGCCACCCATAAGTCTGTACTGATTTTTTTGTGGTGGGCAGGAAGTAAACAGGAAAAAGAAGCTTTTGAACGTTCTTTTATAAAGATTTATGAATAAACAAATAAATAAGCCAATAACCCAAAACAATGAGTGGCTGGTGTAAAAAAGATGGTATGGCGAAATTAGCAGTTGAATGCCAAGTTGAATTCCTTAACTGAGATGTGTGCTAAACACTTATTGTGTGAGCTAAATGCTTTTTGTAACACTTGGTTACCTGTATGCTTTACTGCCAAGCACTTCAAAGCTATTGTAGATTAATGTGGGCCTATTCAATTTTTTTTGTGTGAGACTGAACTTTATTATAAGGTCTAGTGTACCTGTCCATACAAATGAAATCAAATTTTGTGTGGTTAATTGATTAGTTGTGGGGAGTGAACCTAGCCTTTATACATATAGCAGGAGTGCAGAGAAATTTTTTTTTGGTAAATTATTAATCCTTTTATTGAAAATAAATACTGTTCTTGGTGAAAAAATTGAAATAGCTTAATATGACCTGGGTTTGGGAAGTGTCAGAAAGCCTTGATGCATTGAAGCCCTGATGTTTCTTTGCGTTCAACCCTCAGTTATTAAATTCACAGAATTCAAGGAAGGGTATAGAAACCGATCCTAGTATCTAAATTATTTTCCCCTGAATTGGATACCTGGGCTGAGGTCAACTCTAATATATACTAGCTCAAGAAGCTTCATACTTCTTTGAGGACTCTGTACCTGTTATGTGGAACAAAACTAACTTTTTCAATTTTTTCTTCCCTAAACTGATATAAGCTGAAGTGGCTTGTGTATATTAGTACAGGTATTAATGGTGAAATACTGGTTAAATGCATACCTCTGGCTACTCTGAGAAAAGCTGTCTGTCCTCTGCATGTCAAGTGATTCTGAGATAAACAATAATTTTTAATGGTGTTTGTCTAAAAAGCTCAGAGGCCACATAACAGTGGGTGATTATGCTTGTGGTGAATTTATAAGATTCGGGAACACTATATACAAGCAATATCATTTGCCACACATCTCGTTTGTAACTAGTATAGCTGTTGGTTATTTATGAAAAACTTTCAAGCTAGTTTGATTTTCCTCTGTTTGTGAATTTTCTCTCATGAATCTCAAACCATGTCCAACTTTTGGGCTTTTTAGAAGGTTGTGCTTAGTTTCATAAGCTAAGCGTACCTCTGCAGTGAGCCCTCTGTACCAAGATCCTCCAAGACTAAGTGAGAGCTTTGCGAGTATTTGGATGGCATTTTTTCTTCTCTCTTTCAACCACAGATAACTACTTCTATGAATTCTCATAATATTCTCTCAGTTTGGCTTCTTCAGTAGTTGCAGCAGCAGTGGCAGGATTAATAAAAAGTCTTTTAACTGACTTGCAGGCCCCTAATTCTTTGGTCCTGAGATTTGGCAGTAGACTTGTGTGTGGTACAACAAAGTTTGGGTACAGGTCACCTATACCAAGTGGCTGAAAAATGCACCTTTCTCTACTCTCCCTTTTAGCTCATTTATCAGCATGAGACATGTCTGGAAAGAGAGTTCATGGAATAAGATTCCCCTGACTTTTTTTTATAGAAGCCTTGTTACACTGATGTGTGTTCCTGTGTGTTGTGGTGGGATGTATTACCAAATTCCTTCATCTCACTTCCCTAGAAATTTCCCTGGATAGCTGCCTTTTTTTTTTTTTTCTTTTTTTTTTTTCCCCCCCGGAGTTTCAGGGAAAAGTGAATTTACCTCCTTTTGCCAGCACTTGTTCTGCACAATGATCTATAGCTGGACCATTTCTTCCAGGTCATTGTATACTACTCAGTACACTACACATCCAAACCTGAATAAAGCCAGAGAGGAAGTGGGAAAAAGTGAAAAAGCAATAACATGATACTGGTTTCACAGCACTGCCAATTCTCATGAGATTTTTTTTAAAAGCCCTAATCTTTTAAGGCTTGCCTTTATACTGCCCATGAAATATAGCTGTCCCATTGCAAGTTAAACTAATGTTTTGTTTGTGGTTTATTTTTTCCCCAAAGCCACAGGTGTAGTAACATTGGATCACAGAGTAGCAATGCTCACTCTCCATGTTATAAGGCCCTGGCTTCTAAAGTTTCACTGGCAGCTTGAGTGATGCGTTAACAGCAAAAAAAGCTGTGATAATTATAAGGCCTTCTGTTGTCCTTTCTATAGGAGCTTTTGCTCTGCTTATGATTAAAAAATACTTAGTGTGGCGCCTACTTCACATTTTTCATCAAGGATGGCTTGAACACAGGTATTACCTGAAACAATTCCCAGACATTTTAACATGGTCTACATGATTTTGTATTTACCTGAAGTACCCATCAAATACATCTCTATAAATCTTTCATACCTGGTAATGCTTACCCAAAATTCTGTAACATTTACCTGAGACTGGACTTTTGCCTTGCCATCTTTTTCTCCAGACAGCATAGAATATTTGAGATTTATATCCAGCTGCAGATAGCATTTGAATTTCTGGAGAAAGAGGAAAGGTTGTTATACTGCTTATGTTTTCAGACTGAATGTGAAAAGGGAGCTGCTGGTTTGCCTCTTTGAAATTCCTGACCAAGATTTGCGAGGGCAATCAACAAAATGCCCAGTAACTAGTGGAAAATAGGAGGACTTGCAGGTTTGTAAAACTGATGAGACTCATTAGAAATCGAATGACATTTTTGGCTACAGACACACCTGTAAATACATAACATAACCCTAAACACTTCAGCTGAGCCTGAAACTGCTCTGTGCCAGCAACTGTTTACATGCACAGAAATCAAAGACAGTCCTTGCCTCAGGGATCTGACGATCCAAAGTAAATTAGGAAGAGGCATATTTATGCAGTGAGTTGAAAGACACCTCTGGGTCAGACAGAGCTGAAAACAGAACTACTGTTTTCCAACTGCTCATCTGAGCCCATAAAGGAGACGGAAGCATTAACGTGATCTAAATAAGTTTCTATACATAATACATAAATGAAAATATAAATAATATAAATGCTCAAAGAAGTTTTTCTATGCTTTTTGTTTTTCATTCTTCATGGTGCTAGCATCCATCTACTGTTACCACTAGAGACTGTTTCAGGCTTGTGAAGAGGAAACAAATATACTTGTTAATTGCAGTGGTCATGAACTCCTTCAAGTGCTCTCCCCATTACTTGGCAAATGATTGCACTATCATCTCTCAGAAAGTACGCTGACTTAAGCATTATTAGGATTAGTTTGCTCAGATGCTTTTTTATTTGTATCCTCTGGCCTGTCTTCTGCCAACAATCTTAAGGAAGTCTTGTCTCTCCAAACAAGCCCCAAGGTCAAATAGAATATTTCAAAATAATATGAGATGAAAAAAGTGTTGGTATTCTCACCAGCAGAAATAAATACTGGGCTTTTTTTTCCTTTTTGTGGTTCTTTTTAGCATTGTTTTGAAAAGCATACTTGTGTTAACAACTACATTAAAAGTTTTTTATTCTAATACAAAACTCAGTTTTTCACTTTTTATTCTAAGCATGGACACACATTTGTTTGACATCGAATAAAAATTTTTGTGAATTGCAGTACACCGGACCAGTCTGATTTTAATTTGTTATTTCTAAACTTTGTTTCCTATAAATGAATAATGGCTGTAATATGAAAACAAATCTTGGTTTCTTCAGTCCAGTTTAGAATCTCATTTTGGATTGAACTGAATCTGAGCAACCTGCTGAAAGCAAAATAAAATGGTCTTCCTCCTCAAATCCCTTCTGAATTTTATGCACAGGAGAAATAATTTTTTAATGCGTCTGTGCCATGTCCTTGTTTCACTCCATAATTATATTCTCCCTTGGACTTCCACAAAACACAGCTGAAATTTAACTGTAAAGCAAAGGATGTTGGATTAGAGGGATAATTAACCAGAAGGATTTCCAACAAAGCAGCACTATCCTAGTAGCTAACAAAAGCTAATGGAAGTTGTGAAGCGCTTATATGAAAGAACACACTACAACTCCAAAAGTTAGTGAGAAGAGTTCTAACCAGACTGTAAAGAGTGCAAGTCTATTTAGTAAATCATAGAGTTCTTGGCTCTGGTAACCTCCTCTAGGGCTAAAATCTCTACATACATCTTGCTCTGAAAACCTTATCCACGTTTAATCCCATCATTTAGGAATACTGTGGATTATATTATGAGTCATCCTAGCTTCTTAATTAGAACATACTTTGAATTTTATTAGCCGTAGGGCAATGGGTTTGTCTGCCTGCTGTTTGGTATGCTTTACCTGCAGGGAACAAAAGTAAGCTTTTAAAAAACACGGGACATGCAAACTAAACAATAAGTAAAAGTGCTTACAAGTTGCAGGATGTGAAACAGTTTTAAATTGATTGTTCTGATAAAATAACTTATTTATTCATGGCTGTCCTACAAAATGTTGTACTTTGATTCAGAGCCTGAAACAAGTTGAGACATAGTTAAAAGACTTGTGCACTGAAGACTCTCCTTTTCCTATGGTATTTTTCTATTCCTTTTCCCTTTAATTCTTGTGTAGGTGCTTTGCAATGTGTTTTAGAAACAGAGAGGTGTAGGGCTAGGATAATGAGATGCTGGATGCTGAAGAATACAGGCTTATCTTATTACTTAAAGCTACACATAACTACCTACAAGTTGTAGTCTGGTATAGAACAGTGTCAGATCATGTTATTTCTCCTTCATTTACGTGTTTCTGTATCTTGGTCAAACTTTTCATTCCCATAAGAGTAGTGTGCTATTGGGAAATATTTTTGGTTTTGATCCCAGAAAAGTCAGCAGCGATACTTATTGGATTATACTCAAAATATCCTCCTCTCTCTCAAAAAGTACAATTTAGAGAAGTTGTTCTGTATCTGAGAGAATAAATTTCTTTTGGTATCAGAGAACGAGTACAAAAAGGAAAATATCACATCTACTTTGCATAAGCAGATGTCTAGGTCTAGTCATATTTGCATCGAAAATTGCTACCTGCAGAAAGCTAACTCAGGTTAAAGATTTAATTTACAGCTAAAAGTGATGTTAAAATAAAAAACAGGACAGTCTTTAAGACATATCTTTCCTTTGCCTGCAAATACATCTATAGCTGATATTTTCACTGAAGTTTTCCATGTATTAGTTGTTGAAGGACGTCTGAGCCATTGAATATCTGCTTTTCTCTATTCCTTATGTTTTAAATGTGAACACAAAATTTAATGTAAAATATGACTTTTTCTGATAAAAGGATTCTTTAAATCTAAAATTAGTTTGATGACTGCCTTTGTAAAGAGTATAGAAATACCAAGGAGTTATTCCTGATTTGTAGCTGAAAAGACTTCTAAAAGTTTAGATAGATGTCTACTGTCTACAGGTTTTTTTTCAGCTTCTGCTTTTCTAACTTAATTCCATTGCATCTTTGCTTTTTTAATTTCTCTCCACATTCTTATCTCTTTTACCAATATAACACAATTCAGGCAATCGCAGTTTCTTCATTCTCAGCTTTGGGGCAGAAAAATCATTAAGAAAGCCAACTAATCTCCTTCTTTCAGAGGGATATCCCCCATACCTCTGCATTCAGAAAGCAGTGGCAAAGACTGACTCTTCCATCAGCCTGAGCCTTTAAAACATTTGAGGGATTGTCTGGAGAAAAAGACTTCATTTAGAAATATCCAAGTTGTTTTTTTAAAACCATATATTTTTCCTTCCCAAAGGCAGAAAACATACTCAGAATACCCCTTTGGTCAGTTTGGATCAGCTGTCCCAGTCATGTCCCCTCCCAACCTTTGACCCACTCCTGGTCTATGGGCCTTTTGGGATGCAGGTGTTTGGAGAGGAATCATTGAGGCTGTGGGAGCATTGCTCAGCTATAGCAAAAACATTGGTGTGTTTTCAACACTGTTTTATCCACAAATGCAAAGCACAACACCATGCCAGCTGCTGTGAAGAACATTAGCTCCATCCCAACCAGACTCAGTACAAGCGGAAATTGCTCAACCTACTGGTGTATTGACTGTTTTATTAAAATTCTCATAGACAGGCTATAGGTGCACCTGCAGGCTGGAAAGCACAAAGGCACAAGTCAACATCTTTCTTACGGAGAAAGAGAAAGAGATCATGTGTTCGCAATTGGACTTTAAAGAAATTTGAACCGATTTCTCTCGTTCGGTCAGAGTTAGCCATGTAAGGGTGATTATGTTCTACTTACCCAAATTAATTTTCAGCTATATGAAGCATTTACTTCTGCTTCCTGCCCTAAGCTCTTTCATTAAATTTCCAAGTGGCATTAAGCATGACCACGTATCAGTGGAAATGTTCGGTGTTACAGGAAGTAGCTGTGTGGGGAAAATTAAATTACAGTATTCTGCTTAATTAACAGTGGTGTATCTGAAGGGAATTCTACAGTGCTTTATCTGGTTAGACAGTTGCATTAATCCATTTAACCACAAATGTTGATGCCAAGCATTAGACTGATTACAGATCATCAGTCAGGATTCCCAGCATGTTATAAATAAATAAACTTTTCCTTTTGCACTGTATGAACATGCTCCCGCAGCTCTTTTGTAATGCATTATACATCTTGGATTATAACCTTAGACTATACCATGTTGAACTGAACTGACTGGGTTCTTTCATATGGCAGTCCTCCTTCCCTGATGAGAGGCATGTCAGAGTAAAGAAGCCATCCTTTGGCTTTTTCCCTTCTGTACCAGATTTTTCCAGGCTTGGATGATAATAACTGAGACCACGCTGAATAACTTCTATGCCTATGACAAAAGCCTTTTTGATGAGGAATGAGAAAAACACTTCTGGCCTTAAGAGCAAACACTTTTCCAGTGCTTCAGCAAGCTTTGTAAGAATCACCCAGGTTCAGCTACCTCACTAAAACAAAAAATAATCTGAAACAGTTCTTACTGCTTTTCTTCATAGCAACCAAAGTGGGCAAAACTCACAGAGCAGGTCCCAGCAGTATCTGGGTGCCCCACAGCTCAGCAAAACCCACAGGCAGTAAAAAGCAGAGAAGCCAGAACATACCTTCATGTTTTTACACAGCTAGACAGACTCTGTGCCTGAATGGCGCAGCCGAGAGCTGTTGTGAGTACCTCTTTGCCCGTCTGCAGGGCCCTGAGAGGTCACAAAAACATTGGATACAAAGGGAGAGCTCCATTCATCCCCCTGGACCCACCTACCTGAAACATCTACTTGCTCACATATTTCAAAAGACTGACTAATCAGCAAGTTTTGCCGTATCCAAGACTAAGTTTTTCATCTCTCTTCCTGAAATAGTTTCACCTTGTACAGAGAAATACTGCCTGACCTTCCCACATTTTACAGAGCTCTCTTAATGCAGAATCAGTTTCCCGTTTCCTGGACAAAGAAATATTTATTTGCTTAATGAAGGAGGAGAAACTTCAAATAGGAAGACAGAGAGATAGAAAGAATTTTCTCTTCTCCAGTGACCTAATGGACTACTTTGCCTTGTTGGGGTGTGACAATCAGGGTTTAAGTTCTTGCTGTTGATCACGCAGAACAGAGTTTCAACAGGCATCCAAAGTGGCCTTCCTCAAAACACCGTGTTCCCATGCTTGTTCTGCTCTTCCAAAAAAAGAGTTTCTAGGAAAATGTCTAGCTTTAAGAATGCCACTAGTGTTTAGTAGGACGACCTTGGGATTATACATTTATTAGATTTACTTAAATTAGTATATTTTGATGAAATATTGTGTCAAAACAATGCTGTATATTCTGGTAGTGTAAAAAGACTGAGAAATATGAGTGGAATCATGAGCCAGAGATATTAATAAATCTGAATATAGTTTTTAAATACATTGAGGATCTGTGTATAACAATACGAGAAAGCAGTGACTCACCTTGAGCTCAGCAGCGGGGCACAAGGCCAGCTTTGCTCAGCACCTGAGGCAAGCAGTTATCTTTTAATAACCTTTCATGCTGTTTCACAGATAGAACAGAGATTATTAAATTAAACTGAAACACAATTAAACAATTGTTGGTTGTCAAATGTCTTACCTCCTCTAGAATACATTTTATCAGTAGATTGCAAAGCGATATAAAAGAAGTTGGAGTATATATTTAATTATATGACTTCATTTTAATCCTTTTACAATTTAATTTTATGAAAATGTTATAGAGCCCTGGATCCTAAAATCTCCAAAGTCAACTTCAGTCCCAGCCACTGTGTCTGCACTTTGAAGCCTTTTGAAGTAGCTTTGGATTGGACCAAAGCTGGCGGATAAGTCAAAACTTGGCTGTGAGCAGAGGATTTTTTTCTCCTTCAAACCACTGGTTCCTCCCTTGAGTTGCTGAGGGCAGTGTCAGCCTGATCTGTAGATACTTCAAAGGCTTCAAACAGCAGACACCGTGGCTAGGGCTGAAGCTGAAACAGACGGTTTGAGGGAACCAAAGTATCGCGGTGCCTCCCAGTGCTTTTCAGTGCATTTTAAGGTAGATTAAAATTGCTATAAAATGTAAAGAAAAGTGTATAAGGCTTTCTCCCTTTTTCTTTGTGCGTGATCTGGATTTTACAAGGAAGAACATCTGTCTACCTTCAGATCTAAGTGAAGCTCTTCCCCAGTAAAAAGTTAGCCAATCAGCTCTACAAATCCAAATATCCAGTCCCATTGCTCACTTTGTTTTGACAGTGTTATTGGTCTACTGTTAAAGTTTCTGGTGATGGTGGAGACCTGTTCACTTGAAGGCTGAAAGACTTAAATATATGCAAAAGCAACTGAAAAAAACCTCTGTACATGAAAGAAAAAAATATACAACAAAATAATTATTATGTTTATATTTTACATTTCATAACTTCCACCCACAATCAATTAAAATATTTTCAGTGTCCATTTCTGTTTCCCACTCAGGTATGGGATGAGGTTGATGACAGATGGAAATTAAAGCAGGCATTGAAAATATTGTGAATTTTAGTTTTGGGGATTTCTCTTCTAATACCTATGAACTGTAATACCTATCCACTTTAGGCTTTATTTCCAAGTATCACTCCTCGCTTACATCTTATATAGAAGATATGCGGTTTATTCCTAGCTGTGTGGATTTACTTACACTTTACTTTTGTATAGCAAAAAGCTGATTTACATGTTAGTGGAGGAGTTGTAGGATTATCGTAATATAATGACTGAAAAATAACTAGGTGAATATAAAAGATTAAGAAGAAAAATATGAGATTAATCTACTCAGTAGAAAGAGTCTTCTGTTTCATCTAATTTTCTTAGACACCACAGCACTTATCAAAGAGAATAACTTTTCACCTTCATTAAACTAGTCTATAATCATATTGTTAAGCTATAGGTGAAAATCTCAGCAAGTCATTAGCAATATCATGAATTATCTGGTTCTGTGGTAAGTATTAGTGCAGTTAATTTGAAAATGAGGTTTACTTTTTGGATAGATATCTGTATTAAACCTGGTTTTGGCCTTTCTTAAGCTTACCCTTGCAGGCCAGGAAAGACATTCACACAGTGGAAACAGGAGCGTGCTTTATTCAATTGCTCTGTCCAAAGTAGTCCCACTAACACAGGACTTCAAGTAGCAGACTTTTGCCAGTAAGAACTGCCTTTATTTAAAAAAAAAAAAGTGTCCAGGATCAAAGTAGGGTGGCATGAGTTTCTCACCTCAGTCCCTGGGATTTTAATTTCCACATTTTTGAGCAATGACTTTCAGTCCCAGGGAGTCTGGAGAGCCAGTCTCATGGCATCCCTGCAGAGAGTCTGGAAGTGCACTAGACCCTGGGCTTAGTGGTGTGAGAACCCAGATCTGCCCTCCGTGGCAGGATAGCTCCAGGAGGAAAACCTTCCCTCCAGGGAACAGGCGTTAAACAACAGTGCCCAGCCCAGAAGGAACAATAGGCTGGGCTCTGGCCGGTGCTTGACAGGTGCTGCACTGATGTGAACTGAACACCAGTGACGGAAGGTAAGGCACTGGAACTCGCTGAGGAAACCATAACAGCATCACTGGTACCCAGATCCTTCCACGTCTCGCAGCAGGGATGCAGTTGAGGGAGCACTCAGTCACCCCTGAGCTGCTTTACCTGTCCTATGTTGCTCCAGTGGTGGTTCCTGTGAGCAGCACCAGCTTATTTCATTAGGCATGACAAAGTGTCATCAAAAGGGTTGTATTTGTCTACCTGGAAATTGTACTGTTATTGCCTTCTGAAGGCCTGATGCAAGGCACTTGGTATTCCATTGATGTCGCTCACCTCTTCATTAAACCCTTGTTGCCAAGCACAGGGATTTCTTGCTTACTGATTGAACAGTTTGTGTCACCGTGAGTGGATTACCTCGGGTCTGAAAACGATACAGTAGACATTATAAAATACACCAGGTTCGTTGTACAGGAGTTGTACAGGGAGTGTATCCAAAGGTGGCTTTTCTTGGTTTTACGTGTAGACAGATTAACAGCTTGTCCTGTGTTCACAGTGCCTGAAACTTGTGTGGATGTTGCTCCTGTTCTGAACAAACAGGAGCAGAGAGACCTTGGTTCTTTAGAAGCTCACAAAGCTATAAGAAAAGATTGCCTTAAAGTAGGGGTCTTACTAAATAAAACATGACATATATTCTTAAACCTATGTTTTTGCTCACTCCTCTCTTTTATTGCCAAGGAGTAAGACACATCATAGTGCAAAATCATTCTCTTGCTGCATAATCCTAGCAGTGCAAGTAGTAAAACCCACATTTTGGCTATTTGACTAGCAAATATCGAAGTTGCTTATTTTCAAAATACTGTTCTTAAGAACAAGTGACTCTTCATTATCCAGAGTGCATGAATCAATACACAACAAACATCTTGATAGATGAAAAGATAAACTAATTTACTTAAATGATTCTGTGCAGATACTCTGGAGTGCTGGAAGTAGCTCAAGTTTGTGGGAAAAAATGTGCTATGAGCTAGATCTTCACTGCATAGAATTACAGTATTGTGATACTTTGATAGCAAAGAAATTATAAATGTTGTTAATTGTATGTATCAGATCTTTGGGCAGGCATGATAATAAGCCAAATAGAGTTGGAAGAACAAAAAGAAAGTACGTTCAGCATGTAAGCTTAAATAAGGAACAGGCAGATTCAGACATCTGCAAATGATGATTTAGGTCTTTTAGTGTTTGGTTTTTTATACCTTTTGTAGCAAAGTATCTGCTCTGCATAGCAACCTGAATGTTGAGATTTTGTTATTGTGAAATCTTTTTGATTCTTGATATTGAACAGCCTTTTGAAATATCAACTAAATATGGATTAGACAATAATGTAAAACTTGACCACTGAAAAGGTTTCCAGATGTAACTGGATGTCAGATGTACTGGCAAAGACTTTGCACTGGGGAGAAATGCATTGAAAGGTATGACCAGAGGCAAAAATTCCACACTAAAGAGGCTTCTTTCTACATGCTGTATTGTCTCATTTTTCTCAGCTTCTGGGTTGGATCAGCATTGAAGAAAGAAGTATATTTTTGGGCAAGGAGAGGTCTTTTCCTTTTAATCTCAGTTAAAACAGCATCAGGAAATAATTTCTTAATAGGCTGTCATGGCATAGATACTGGATATGCTTCACTGTTTGCTAAGACAGTTGTATTGCTGACCAGCAGGCTTAAATCATAGTAAGTGGTTGGTGTCACAGACAAGGCTGGTCAGAGCTGCTTGATACAAAGTTTGTGGCAAGATTATGCTTATAGGCTTGTGTGGATTCTAAACTGCATGGACAAACAAAAATAGAGAGCAGGAGAGTCATTTTACAGTTGAAAAAGGCAGATTACCTTCTTTCAGGTGTGTCTCTGGTTGTTTATTCAACAAAACAAAACACTCTTGAGATAGCAGAACTGCCTGTACACATGTGCATGTAACACAAAAGAGGTTTACCCTAAATTTCCCTCTTATCTGTTACCTAATTCCACTTATTTTCCCTGATGTAGGTTAGCTGTGTTGAGAGTCATGTGGGTGCAGTTACAGTAAGTGACTTGCCCAAGACTACCAGGTCTGTCTAAAGCATGAGGAGTAACTGAATTCCAGGCTTAGTTTTTGTCTGGGACTGAGCTAAAATGTCACATTTCTCAGGTCCAAGTCACTCTTCTGTACTTCTGAGATCACAGTTAAACCCAGATGTGAGTTCTTCTGAGCTACAATGGAGGAAAAAGACGGTTGGTGCAGGTCTCTTGGGAAGAACAGTGGGCCGAGGTGGCCTGTAGCTGGAGGTAGCAGGGCTGTGTGTCCATCCTCCTGGTGTGGTTGCTCCACCCTTGAGGAGCTGCAAGTAAGAAGAGTCATGGCTATTTTCCCTGGGGTGACAGTAACCACACCTCTGCTCCGTCTAACTGTGCTAGCACTGAGCAACAGCACCCAGTGACCCAACTGCTGTGAAGTGGCAGCGCTAGAGGAAATTATTGTGGCTTCAGTGAAGCTCAGGGCTAGTTTGCTTTGCTCTGGTTTGACTGGATTCAGCACCAGTGAGTGGTGTTCACAGTCGGTTTTGGGGACAGGCTTGGTTCCAGTTACCAGCTCACCTCAGGACAACATCCTCTGTCTGGAACTAGTATAGGAAATAATGGGTGGTGGAAATTTTGATTGTGCTGACGCTGCCAGTTTAACCCTTTTCATTAGTCCAAGTTACCACCTTTTTCCTTTTCCTGAAACAAGAAATAGCTGAATTAGCAGGTGTGGTTTCTGTGTACTAATGTTTCCTGAGGACAAGATAAATATCTTTTTCTCTTCTCACTAGTTCTTACTAAGAATTTCCACAGATAAAGCTATTAAGTGGAAAGCAATGATTATGAAAATTACATGGCTGCACTGGGTGGTGTGGAGAAAGGGTTTCAATAAGGTGAGATGATGGTGCAGAATTATACAGTGAGAAGGTACAGAAATAACAAGGAGAAGGTAGCTATACTGCCACTGTGTGGGTGATGAGAGGTGAACTTTTCCTCACCTGCCTATAGCAAAAAGTATAAATCGGAAAAGAAAAAGAAAAAAAAAGAGAACTTGCACTTCTACTACTTATTAGACTCCAGAGAAACAGCCATTTTTTGCTGTCTCTCCTTTGTACTGCATTACAAGCTTGTTCCACAGCAAACCCTGTAGTGAGCAGTGAGATTAAATTTTAGAGATCAGGAACAGGCAGGATAACGAATGTTTAACCCAAGTGTTCTGAGTTTTCCTGATCCTAGGTTCATTTTCTAAGAAAGCACATGTGTAGCAGAAAAAGGCCCAATTACTGTCCTTACTCAAGGAAAGTCTACAGGTTGGGCTGCAGTGTTATTAGTCACCAGAGAAACCACATAGAAAAGTGCTAGTACGAACTATCACTACCATGGTAAGAGTATGGGTCAATATTCAGCCCTCACTCAATTCCACAGGACTCACCAAGACATGAAAAGATACTAGAAACAAAGCTGCAGTCAACAACACAGAAAATTCAGAGGGTGCTCCTTGCTCTGGGACTGAGATATCTGAAGACCTGTATGTCTTCATGTCGTCTACATTCCTTTAAAAAAGTGAAGAAGCAGATAGTGTTAAGAGAGTTAGAATATAAAGTATATTTTTATGTATGTTGTTTTCTGCACAATATGGGCCTATCTGTTTTCACTGGGCATTATTTCTGGTGTGGATGTGCACCATGCAGGTATTCATAGGATTGCAACTTTAATAAACACTAAACAAATTAGACAGTGTTTAACAGTTCAGCCTGGGTGATGTGTTCATACACGAAAGAGAGCTGACCACCCTTCTGCTAATCTGTGTGCAGCCAGATAAAGGGCAAACCTCTTACCCTCTTTTTCCCTATCTTTAGATAGTGCGGCAGGCTGGACGGGAAGCATCAGTGCTCTGTTGAGGTGGGAGACTGATTTTATCTTCTTCCTCATCGAGCCCTTGGCCTTGTTGAGACAAAAGCTGTAAAGAAAGCAAAACATAATGTGGGGTTTTGTTGAAGCTGCAATTCCCAGAAGAATTAAGGTAAAAGTATAGTTAAACTCTCCTCTCAGGGACCTTAATATTTACATCTATCAGATTAGAAGAATATTTTACCAAGTGCTACAAATATTATGGGAGAGCTCCATCAATGGCAGATGACTGCCAGGGTTACTGAATAATGACTTTATTTGAATGTGAATCTTAAAGAACAGCATTAAAATATTCGAGTCTGTTTTAGTTCCCTTATTTGGTCCTGTGGTTCTTTGCCTTCCTGACCAAACTGTCTGCTAGGCCTAATGCATGAGGTGTCTGGCTTTGCAGCAGACAGTCATGGTATGAGCTGCGTTTTGTGGCTGATGTTTTATTTCTAGGCAGATATTCGAATGACTGGCACGTTCTGAATACCAGAGAGAGGAATTCTTCCCTTTCTACCACACCGAACTGCTTGTGCTACTCATCCCTCCTGCCTTTGAAGGTCTGTCATCATTACTGCTAATAGTGGTTGCAGGGGGTAATTTTCAAAGCCTGTCCATATTAGTACGGCTATTGGCAGAGACGGTCAGAGTGGATACAATACTGCTTATCCCACTGACTCAAAAACATCTGGTGGTGGGAGGAGGGTCAAGATCTATAAAAGAAATCCACTGAACTACTGATTACCATCAAGTGTCTTAGATATTGTCAGGCAACACAATTATCTTGCTAAATCTTGTACTGCATTTTTGCAGTGTGATACTATAGGGCTTCTGAATACTCTCGTCACATCCTGACAACTAAATTACCTGAAGTACAGTATTAATAGCAGTCATGATATTCTGTAAAAGCCACAGACTGACAGTTCTTTCAGTTATGCCTCAGTAATTTGCTAGAAGTTAGAAATGAATGCTCTGAGTATGCCTGGCTCCAGCCAGTAGTGCATTGCTTAACCCCATTTGTTTGACCTTGTTTTAGCTTCATTGCCTGCCGATATTGCTGTGGATTCTTGGATGGGGGAACAAAATGCAGTTAACCCCTTTCTGATTTGAAGCGATCCAGGATTTTCTCTTTCACCTTTATACTACTGTTATTCACAGGGAATGAAGTTATGAAGTATGTATCGTGGTAGCCTTGCCTTCCTCTCTCCCATTCACTGAGTTATTCCTGACAGCATTTGGTTTTGAGCAGAAATTACCTCTTTTCTGAATCAACTTATTTTCCTCAGGTGAAATTTATTCTGCCCTGCCTGACAGCTGAAGGAACACCACCTGCCTGCTTGGGCATGAACTCTCCCGTGGAAGCACTGACCTAAGCGTAGGTTGCTGGGATTCCACTGTCTGTGCTGTGCTGGCAGCCCACATCCCGTGCTCTCCCTGGCCAGCACAGGGCTCTCCTGAGCCCAGGGAAAGCTGATTCAGGCAGCTGTGCTGGGCAGACACTTGACTTGCCTGGAGTGTTATCGCAGGGTCAGAAAGGTGCCAGCACCAGCACAAGGAAAGGGGCACACTTTCCTAAAATACGGTGCTTAGGAGTTTTTCATGCTTCTCTGATAAAAGTCCATTGGCCATTTGTTTGACAAGTTTGATAAGTTGATAAGATTTGACAAGTGGTTTTACTATGAAGGCAACTGAGAATCACATTTAAAGGAAAACAAATGGATTACAGATACTTCTGCCTTAAGAAGAAAAGTCACCTGTCTGCTAAATGAAGTTTTTCTTTCATGTATACTAAATGCTTTCCCAGTAAGTGATTTTTTTGCTGCCTTTCATCAGATAGTGCTAGATAAATTTGCATAAACTGGTGGCAAAGATCGACTCAATAAATACTCATGCTCTTAAATATTTGTGCTGATAGCTATTGTTAGACTTAAGAGTTTTTTGTTTTCTTTTTAAATTTAATCTAATGTCTCAAGTATTAGTTTTGTATAAATATATGATATGAGTTCTGAAGGGAATTTAATGTCTGTGCTATGTGTTTCAAGACTGAAAATACAGTTTGCCAATTATATGTAGTACTTAAGGAGTTTTGTCAAACAGGAGTATATTCAACTCCCAAGGATTGCCTGGCCAACTACTGATACATCCTGATGGATAAATTAAATCTGTGCTAATTAGTGTTTAAAAAACCTGTAATTACAGAACACCAACTTAATGTGATTTTTGCAGAAGATACCTTAACTGTACTTGCAAAGTGGGAGAAATGTACGTGGTATGCACATTGTATGTCATTCATTTTATACTCTGTCCCTACAGCAAGACCATAAGAAACAGTCATGTGTCTACCTTAATTGTGATGGGGGGTGATGGGGGGGGAGCATACCTGACTAGCTGTTCATCGTGAGAATGCCATGAACCATTTCTACCTGTTTGTGTTTGCTTCTGAACTCAGCTGACCAGATGACATTTGCAACTCAGTCAAACCCAACAAACAGTACTTTCATGCTTCAAACAAACAAACAAACAAACAAACATTAAAATGTGCAGTCAGAGGCCACCTTGTTCACGGCATTAGTAGCAGCCTTGATGAAGGAGGAGAGTGGGGCTGAGATACGCTTCTGAGTCATGGAGCTGACTTTAACTGTTCTCTCACACAATAAAATACAACCTTTAATGCAGATTGCCAACCTATCACAAAAATCAAATGTTTGATACAATTAAAAAAAAAAACAAAAACAAAAACACAAAACAAGTAAAACAAACAGCACTTTTTAAACTCCATTCTTATGGGTACACTTTTGTAAGTGCTGATATCACGTTGTACTTTTTCCAAAGCCTAAGTTAAATGGATTTCATTGTAGAATTTGAGGGTATTTGTTCTGATTATTGGTTAGGTTAATTTCACTTTAGAGATGAGGAGATCTTTGGAGAAACTAGTGTATAATTTACCAGAGGGATTCAACCTGTAGGTGCCGCCTTTCTTTCCTTGTTATTTGGATGGGGTTGGAAAGTTCCCGCTGTCACTGGAGGGTGTGAAGGAACCTCTTCAGATACGTCTGCTGGATGGATGTGATGAATAATAATTAGCATAGAGCCTTTCATCTGTACACCTCAGAGCACTTTGCAGTGGTTCAGTAACATCATGAGGTGATTTACCCTTTTTCACATGGTGAGCTGGTGGCAAATTTGGGAGTAAAAACCAGTCAGCATTACTTTCAGCTTGTTAGTCTGTACTGTTTCTGTCACTACCTGGTGTGTCTTAGAATTGTAGAATCACAGGATCACAGAACTGTCTAGATTGGAAGGGACCTTTCAGATCATCTAGTCCAACCATCAACTTGAATCCTCCCTCAAAACAATGCTGGACATTTTTGTAGTCTGTGCTAGCCTGTAGGCCGTTTTTCTGTCCTGGAGCCTATATCAATAGAAATTGGGATGATGTCAGTGGTTAGTAGCGAGAAAATTTCTTGTGTGTTCTTTGAGCACTGAAGAACAGAAGCTTCACCTACTTACTGCAATTTATTTACCAGATTTTTTCAGGTGTAATTGTCTTACATTTGTTGTGATTTCCTCATGACAAAGAAAAAAGAGCATGAAATGTAAAGGGATTTGACACAAATATGTCTGCAGCTAATATACATCAGTATTTGAGCATTAGCAATATCAACATATGCCTCTGACAAGTGAGGCCCTAGAGCTACTGGAAAGAAATTCTTCCATTTCTGCAGTTGCAGGTTACAGCAGCAACATGTTGGCTTCATCTTGATTTGACTATATAGCATGCCATTAGGTATTTCTTTCTCTAAAAGGAAACGATTTTCCTCTTCTCCTTCTCCATGTTTTCTCCCCTCCTTTTCTGTCTTCAGACACTGAGCAAATGTTGAACAACTTCCAAAACTTTTTTCCCTCCCTCTTCTCCCATTAGATCTGTCCCTTGTCATAGCCAGGAGTGAGATTTTGATTTTCTAATAGACAGATTTTTCTCATGACTGAGATTGTACATGTGCGCGTGAGAAATGCCTCAACTGCATTCCCCATCTATCAACAGTTCTCTTGATTTGTGGCTGCGTCACCATTTTAAGCAGAGCTGAAAGCACTGGAAGTTTAGACATCATGTGTCACAGTGATGATATGCTGCAATGGGGAATATAATTCATATGGTGTTGCATCCTGCTTTATTATTAGGTTTCACCCCTAATGCTACAGGCGTTCATTCGAATATTCCCTCATTGTTAATCAAGACTCCCAGCTAGAGGTTGCCATTGGGGTTTGTATTTTTCTGCTAGATTTTTCCCTTTCTGCTGAGAGCAGCATGGATTAATGTTACCCAAGAAGTAAGATTTGCACAGCGCATGATGATTTTATTTCAATGCTACAACATACACTATGACTGTTGAATGCTAAAGAGAATTTTATTTCCTGTCACAAGTGATGGGAACTGAAGTGTACTCAGCATGAGATCTGACCCCACTCTTCAGTATGTGCAGTTCTGTTAAATCAATGGAGATCTAGGGGCATCCACCAATTTTTAGTGCCAGTTGTCTCTAGGTAGCCCTATTAACTCTTGCCTGCCTTGAGTTTTCCACTTCTTCCATAACATTTGCACCATATGCTGCTATCTCTCTATTTGCAGAGGATGAAAAAGGAGAGGAGAAGATTTGTCGGCTACATTTATTTGCTGTTCTCATTCTGCACAGTGTTTCAGTGAAAAATGTGTATTAAAATACACATATTATACAGTTGTCTTCTCTTCTGGACAGCAGGTCAATAGGCTTTTGAAACCCAGCTAGGAGCAGGACTGGTCTCACAATGCACCATTGAACTTGTGTGAGTTTTCATTAATCATCTTCATAATGTGAAAGGGATTTAGAATAGAATCCTCTCTTGCTGCTGTTAGGCAATTGGCAGAATATGGTGGTGTTATGGCATGACTCTCCTCCTGTCTTCGCACCTTCCACACATGATTAGCAGAGTGCCCGCATGATCTTTCAGATATTTCCACTAAGCAGTCTTAGAAACGAGAACGAATTAACACCTCTTTGCCTTTTTTTCCATTCTGCTAGCACACAGCTTTTACAATTCTCCATCTAAACAGCTGCTTGGGAATTTGGTTTTTGTTCGCTTTGATTGCCCTTTACTGGGTTATTACCATTCTTGTTGGGATGCTCAATAACAGCTGGTCATTTAGAAAACTCTACAGCTTGTCGTCGCTGGGACAGAGTTAAGACAAGACCTTTGTTTCCTACCTACCTGGTATTTTTAGAAGGTCTTGAACATTAAGGAGGGAATTCAGCACTTGAAAAATACTGCAGGAACCTTCCCAAAATCCCTTCTGTTTTCCCTGGTGGAGGAAATGGGATCATCTGCATTGCCTTTCTGGTATAGGAGCAGGGTCTCGCTATCACATTTGTAGATCATATTTGCAATTGGTCTAGATAGGATTGGGTAGTCCAGGCCTCCCCAAGACCTGTGTAGGTCTCCCGCCAAGCAGTCCCTTAGTATGAGGTAGGTCTCCATGGTCCAGCTGTCTACAACTCTGTCCGAAGAGTGATTAGTTCCCACGATTTTGCTCAGTTGATGCCTATCTCTCCACTTGGGACTCACTCACAGTTTTTTTGTGTTACCTGAGTGCCACAGACACCATGGAGCCATTTCATATTTTTGTGTGTGACCAAGTGCAGAACTGTAGTATTTTCTTCCCAAGTAGCAGTGAAACAAAGAGTCAGGAAAAGTCTTTAAAGGAACTTCTTAAACAGCTGCTCTTTACTGGCAGACAAAAAAATGAAAGAAAGATCTGTGGAAAAGTTGCAAAATACTGCACAGAAAACTCGCCAGGAGTCCTTGTTCTGCTCCCCAGATACTTCTTTTTTTATCTTCTTACCTAGTCTTGGCTTCTTCTCTATTTAATTCTGTCAAAAAGATGGGAACAGAGTTTTCTTGACATAAATTCCAGCTTGCCTCTGTCACTTGACTGCCCTTGATGACTTCATAGAGTAGTTTGCGCTCAATGTAATTATGAAACAAAATGATATTGTGGTTGGATTCAGACATGCACCAGCATTTGTCTGACTCAGTAGGCCATTAGTAACATCATTTTTTCCTTGTGAGAAAGACAGTAGAATAGTTGGACAGCTCTACATAGTATAACTGAAATGGTAAAATCTTGTCAGTGTAAGGAGTCCTGTTAGTTGTAATGGTGGCAGGAGCTGAACGTGATGTTTTCTAGGACTGTGGGAAAATAACAACACTTCCACAGAGATCCCTTTCCCATTCAGAGCCTGCTGTTTGTCATCTCTCTTGTGTAATACTGGCATTTTAATGATATCCATCCTCCTCCAAGAGAGTGAAATTAATGGGACACGTATATTACCCTGTGTATCTTGTAACAGTATTAAGCAAGATGACTCAATCATAAGTTTCAAAAATCAAATATAGTAGCTGAATTAGCAAATAAGCTGAACTTTTTTCTTATACTTAATTTCAAAATAAAAGCTTAATTGCAGCAAGCACGTGGGAGATCTGTTTTCTCTGTTAAGACTTTCAAAGTGTATCTGAGAAGACTTAAAATTAATGAAAGAGGGAAACAAAAGAAATAATCTCATTATATTCCCTTGCTCTTCCTCTCTATTTCTCAAGTGCTACACTGAATAAAGGGAAGCATGCAAATTTAAATGTACTCTTATTGACTCAGAGAAGCATTGTCCAACTATTTGACAGTGAGATAAACAGCCCTTTTTCTGTGTCGTTCCTTCAGTTCCATCTTAGACAAATCCTTCAGTGAGTTTAATGAAAGGTTTGCTTTCAGTAGAGGTACATTATACTGGCTTCCTTTTTCTCCTTCTCTCACCACCACCTCCCCTCACATTTTTATTGTCAAAAAGAAGAAGAAAAAGTACTCCTGATGGGACACAGATTTGTTAGAATAGAACATGTTGCAATTAGAGACGGACAGCACAGTTAGAATTAATAAACAGATATTATATAGAAAATTTCTGTGCTCGCTGTGACTGGCAGAGAGCACCATGCTGAAAACAGTGGCTCTCAGGCTGCAGGGTAAAGGGCAGGCAAAGAAATGTGTTACTGCCCACCATTGGAAATTATATCTGACTGATGCTTACAGTGTCTGTAAGCAAGTCTCAGACTGTGTGTTCGGAAGAAGACAGAGGGAAGGGTACATGGTCTTTAAATTGGTAAACTGCTGTGGAAACAGGGAGAATAGTTTGTATTCTGTGTCCATAAGACAAGAAGCAGTGGTTTTATGTTATAGCAAGGAAGATCCAGACTACATATTAAGGAAAAAAATCATTCCAATAAGGACAGAGAAGTAGTTGATATGTCGGGCAACTCTTTGAAATCTGTATCACAGAATGAATATGTTAGATGAGGGTCTGTCAAAAATTTTAAAATTATAATTGTTCCATGTGAGAAAGTGAAAAGACTGAAAGACCTCTTTTAATCTTTTCCAATTTTATGATTCTACTGTTTTGGCTACAGTCAATAGAGTTCAGTTTTACAGGACTTAATCAGCTACTGATGGTCTGAAACCTAGCAAGACAGAGAGAGCCACCAGGCTTCATTTGGGTGGCAGTATCTAAACGTTGACTGAAAAATAGCTGAGAAAGCCAAGTGACAGCATATATTTTGGTCACATTATACCTGGAGAATTTTTCTGAATAGAACTATAAATTTTTATGTATAAATACTAACGAATCAGATTTTTACTATTATATTTATTTATGTTGTAATACAAGGAAATTATGTGCAGGTACTGATGCTTTTCATTTATTTTTAAAGTACTTTAATTTTTGAAATATTTCATATGCTTTCTCTAGTGGTTTTACATATTATGACATATTTTTTGTAGTAATCTAGCTTTTTTTTTACTTTGCGTAATGCTTTTACAAAGAGGACTTAAAAGGAAAAATCTCTCTGCTCTTTCAATGATGATTTAAAGAACTGGTGTTTAAAAAACTGGGGAGTAAATGATACTTGTTCATCACTTGCTGTTACAAAAATGTCAGTACAGTCAGATTCTGGGTGACATATATGTTGCTGTTAAACCTCTCAATTATGAACAGTCTTTCTGATTTCTTTGTTGTACTTTCAGTAGTTGAATACTGATTAAGTGAAAAATACTGAAATTTATGTGTTGCTATTTGCACTTTTTTGCCCTTATGACCAATATGTATCTAGGTTTCTCTGTAAAACTTGAAAAACATAATGAACAGATTAGATAATGTTCTTTGAAGCTCAGAAAGCTAAACAGCTTTTTGAATACTGTTTTGATCCTCTCAAAAACACTGAAGATTTCATAGAACTATTTTTCCCTCAAATTAATCTTTTCATTTGGTTGAAACTTTCAGTGCATGTAAGTTTATAAGTTACGGTCTGGCTAAGAAAGATGGAGAGGACTCTTTCCGCTCCATTTGCCCCATTATACAATCACTTGCTGTGCCACCAGCAGCTCCTCACTCTTGACTGCAGCTCAGAGCTACACCACTCCCAGTTCCTCCAAAACCAGCTAATGACCAGTCTCATTGCCATTCTGCAGCCGCTCTGCAAAGCATGGAATGTATTCCTAGCCCTGACTTCCATATCCTCTGCATGTCAGGCTGCATTTGCTCCTCTTGCATTGCAAAATGTGCTAAGGCCATAAAAAACACAGCTCCAAAATTATCTCATTCCTCACTTCCAAGTGAAAAGCTGAATTCATTCAAACCCCCTGTTAAACCCAAAAGCTTTTAAGACTTGAGGACTTCCTGCCTTAAGTGGCTAAACTTTGTATGAAAGGCTGAGAATGAGACATGAAAATTCAAAAAAATGTCTGTAATAGTACGGAAAATTTCTGTTTCAGTTTCCATTTTTAGTTGTCCACAGATGAGTAGTCATTCTCATACAGTACAGTACACAATTCAGGTTGAATTCCCTCACAGGTTTGCAGCACCCAAGGCATAAGTCAAGAACCACATCTTAAAATCTGATTACAACCTGTCCTGGGTATCCATTCTGGCCTATCTTGAGTCAGGTTTATTTTGATTTTGCTTCATAATCAAAGTTCTAAATTTAAATATTGTTATCTGCATTTTTTTCAGCCATTCACTCTGTCCTGCTCATGGTATCAAATCTAAAGTAATAAAAGGTAAAGTTATATATCCAGAGTTTTAAAATAAATATCCCAGTTACGTTTGCATGGAATGAAGGTATTACATATAGTCTGAACACTTGATCCGCTCTCTATCCCAGACAAATGTCACCATAGAGCCATCTGGTGCATTTTTCTTGCAACTCCACTGAAAAAGTACTGATGCTGCACAAAATCAAGAATCCATTACAAAAAAAAAGATTAATTCTTCGCAGCAGTGAATAGCATAGAAAACAGCTACTTCATGCTGTTGCGGTTAGACTATGAAAGACAAAAAGTCTAAATTATTTACCGGCTTTTAGATTTTAAGAAAAAAAGCAAGCAAGAATCCTTGCTCCAAAACCTCTGACCTACGGTTCTTCCCATGCATTTCTCAGCTTTTGCAGTGATTGCTATTCTTAGGGGTTTGGGAGCTAATACCACACATTTGTGAGAATTCATGACAAGGGAAGTGTATAATTCAGGTGGTGGTTGGTTTGGTTTGGGGTTTTTTGTTGGTTTTTGTTTGTTTGTTCGTTTTTTTAAATAGTGTACCTTGTGATGAGTGGGAGTGCTTGTGTGTTAGGAAGGTAGAAGGAGCCAATATAAGAAAAGAGATTAAATCAAAGTACTGGCGTCAATGTCAGCAATTCCTACTGCTTATTTGTTGTTTTGTTCTTTGTTGTTTTTTTTCTGAATTGTAAAGTACTGTAAATTAGGTCACTGTCTTGAGGAAAAGAATGTGCACAGAAACAAACCTGCAAGGGTCAGAGATTCAGAAAACATGTAAGTCATACAAGCAGTTGTGCAGGTGATCCACACAGAGCCAATGTCACTTATATTATTTCCCTAAATATACAGAGAGAATGAAATCAGAAAAGACTGCCAAAAAACACACTGTAGAGAAGAGGGGCTGTGAGGAAAAGCAGAAAGAAAGATTTTTGAGTCATTAAAGATGTTTTTTGTTTAAGGCTTTGATTTCAGTGTAAAATTATGGAAAGAGTATGTTTCTGCTAATATTGTCAGATACCAGCTCTGGCCAAATTTGTTACTGTATCAAAAGAAGGGATGTTTCCCTTTAGTCTAACTACAGCGGCTGCTGCTGTGCTTTAGGAAGTTCATGCCATTCAGTATGAACCTCTTTTGCCATCTGCTGAAAATACTAGAGAAGATCAGTTGCCTGCAGTTTATTTTTGGATAGGTCATGTTAGGCAAATGGGCTGATGCTCCTTGTCTGCCAAGGAATGAGTATCATGCAAAAAATAGGATGGGGGAATGGGAAGAGTATACCAAAATAACGCAGCCCTCATTGTTTGAGGGCTGTGCAATGAAACAGCCATTTGGGCAATGCCTTGTGCTAAGCTGCTTTACTGGCAGGGCTCCAGCAGCTAGCATGCCATTTATGGATTTCAGGCTTTTGTGCATTTATTCTGATGTAGGCTGAAGGACACATGTGACATGTCTGTGACAAAAGTGATGCTACCACTACAACATGGAATGGCAAGTCGTGTCACTGCAGACACATTTTCTTTATTTTTTTGACAAAGGCTGGAAAGCAAATAGTATGTTCTTTTTCCTCTTACATTGTACATTCCTCACCTTTCAAATGTGAATATAAACTCAATTCAGCTTAACCTTACATTTCATAACCATCTCAGGGACAGGAGAAGAATGTGTAATTTGGCATCTGAAACAGCGCCCAGTACATTTACCTCTTTAAAATTTCCTGGATTTTCCACTGATGCAAGCTATTTGCCTGACAGTTCCTCCAACACTGTCCATCTTAGAGCTTTCAGAATCTAAAATCATGATTTAAGAAAGTGAGTAGGGATGTTTACATGCTTACAATAACAATTTTCAAATTCAAATAGTTTTCAGAGGAAGACCAAAGATCTTTATCAGTCAGGTCTTTTCTCATTGAATTTAAGGTTGGACACTCAAAGTCAATCATCACTTTTTGAAAATTCAGCTAGTTGTGTAGAAAACTAGCTTGAAGCATAGAAGCTAGAAATAATCAAAAGGCTCTAAGTGACCTGGGAATCTAACTCTCATTTAAATATTACTCAGGGTACTTTAGAGAGAATTTACTACTGGAGCTAAATGCCCAAGTATGACTGGGGCCTATAGCTCCTAAATCACTTTTCACATGTGGGACTTGCATCCCTAAGTCACTTACTTGGCAGGTTTACGTAACTAGAAAAGTGGACTTTTTGTCACTTCCAGCTTCAATTATTTGTCTACTAAGCACCATAAACATTATTGTTGTTGTTATTATTGTTACTGTTGTTGTTACTTTTTTAAAAATATTTTTCCCTTTCAAAAATTTCCATATAACTTAAAAGCTTATGAATTAAAAGACATTGAAGAGTTCATAATAGACTGCAGATGTGATCGTAACAATATATTGGTAAGGATCAGCATGATCTATGTTGGCATATATTTTTTAAATAAGTTTAATATTTGTGCCAGATTAACAAATATAAAATGTGAAGTTGTCTCATTGTACATGAAACTAATGCAGTATGAACAGCAGCAGTGAAAGCTTCTCCACAGTTGCCTGCCCATGCTTCTCAGTCCTGAACTGGGCCCCCCTCCATTGGGCAGGACAGGTGGCCAATTGATTTATGGTAATTTATGATAAGGGCCATGCATGTGGATGTAATATTCCCTGTTGTACTGCCTTCTTACTGGCTAAGTAACATGTGTGACAGCTGTGGAACTCTTTTCCTCATATCTGATTGCCTTCTGAAAAGAAGCAAGCAGCTGAGTAAAGGAAACTCACAGGTGAAGCACAGTTAGGAGACCTGCCCAGCCTCACACAGGCATAAATTCTGCAAAGGTCCTATCTGCTCTTCACAAAGGACAGGAAGACCAGAGCAATATCAATAAATCCTTTTGGTATTGAGTAATGGAAATTCTGATGAAGAAATCATTTTGATCAATGTCATGCTGGACTAGATTTTATTTGTCAGCCCCCATATGAAAGGCTATCTAATCTTAAGAAGTATTCAAGTATAGGGAGTATTCATGTACACTGCAGAATGGACTTTCTTTTTTTCCCCTCTTCTAAAGGAGCTACCTGAAAATTAACAGAATGATTGAATTTCTTGTTCTCATTGTCTTTGTGCAAGCAGAAAAGCAAGGTAGAGGTGTGCTGTAGTTTTCTGTAGGATTAATCGCTCTGAGAGAGGAAGCACGAGTGCAGAAGTAAAGTTTAAGAAATTAAATCTTGATGCTCAGCGACCAAGAATTAGAAAAATTATCCCACACGTTTAAACAGAGATCTCAGGTATTGAATTTGGCTCTTGTACTTGTCCACCCTTATCCAAATTGATTTTAGGATAGCTCTTTTTTTCTTTTTCTTTTTCTTTTTCTTTTTCTTTTTCTTTTTCTTTTTCTTTTTCTTTTTCTTTTTCTTTTTCTTTTTCTTTTTCTTTTTCTTTTTCTTTTTTCTTTTTTCTTTTTTCTTTTTTCTTTTTCTTTTTTCTTTTTCTTTTTTCTTTTTCTTTTTCTTTCTTTTTCTTCTTCTTTTTCTTCTTCTTCTTTTTCCCTTCTGTATTCCTTTTCTTTTTCTTTTTCCTTTTTGTTTTCCTTTTCTTTTTCCTTTTCAGATGTATTCTGCATTCTATCTCTTATTTCTCCACTTCACACTTCCCATACTTCACTCCTCTTTGAAAATGGATTTTAATCAACTAAATAAGACCTCTCTGGATGGTAATTCAGCAGATGAACTATCAAACTACATGCTTTTGGCTGGGAAATGAAAAACCATACTCTGTGCCATGTTATTACTAAAGGACAAAATGCCGTCTTCTTTCAGTAAAAAAACCCCAAATGTGGTAGGTAGTGAGAAGCACCGGCTAAATGGGCATAAAAATTTATTCATCATGACCTCTCCTTGGCAATCTCAGAGAAATGACAAATTCTTCACATTTTCATTCTTCGTCTGTCTTAGTGAAGATTCACGTTGCTAGAGAATATTACTCAAATAATTAATTTCAGCGATTCGAACAGGTTTTTTTGAAAAAGCACCTGAAATAGTAAAGACCTGATGGAAAAAGAGGCAAGGAGAAGGAGAACTTGTAGAAGATAAGTGCTGCTGGATCTTTTTTAAATTATTGAGGCTGCTGAAAGGGTAGAATTAGAATGAAGCTTCATTTTTGTTAAAGGTTTATCATCCAAATATATATATTCTGCAAATTGGAGAAGGACCTGTATTGTTCTCCAACTATAAAACGGAACATCTTTTGAAGTAAAAATTTCCAGTAGATATGGGGAAAGAACTGCTGCAGATAATGAGTACTCTCTTACAGCAGTGATTATGTGAGACTGTAAAAACATTCAGACACAAAAAGGCAATATTTTATGTCTACACTATCCATCAGATGCCACAGGCAGCTTTTCAACAACTCCAGTATCTTTCAGTCTATTGTGATTTCCTTAATGGGACCTACTAGCAAACAATATCTTTTGATAGGATCTGGAAAAGACTCAATGAAGAATACGTTTTAAGAAAAATTTCTACACATATGGCAAAAAGGACTCATATGTTTTTGCAAGAATTGTGAAAAGAACACATCAGTCACTTCTCAGCATCTCAAGGCATGCTCATGCCAGCCCTCTTCACCCCATTTACACCACTACTCCAAAATGCTGAGAGATCCAATAAGCTGAGGCACACAATACATAGTATTGGTCTCTCAGGCTTAAAGGAAGCTTGACTCCAGATACAAATTTGGCACCATCATCCTGTCCCTAAACAGATGTCATTATGGCAAGACTTATGAAGTAGATTTTGTGTCATCTGTTTATTGAGCACTTGTATTCAACTGGAGGTGTTTATTCCTGCTAAACGTTATGTGAAATTGCTAACAAGATGATGAGTGTCAGATGGCGGCTTGCTGCAGGTGCTTAGGCTGCTTCCTCAAGGAGTTTCCAGATTTCACTTGTATAGCAGATTTCACCCACAGTACTAAATTTGTAGCTGTTTTGAAAACATAATGAAATATTTTGCTAAAATTCAGCAATTCATGGTCTTTTTTCCATGAACTTGTGTGCTGAGAGATTCTGCCAGAAGAATTTGTATTCTCGCAAATTCTGAGCTATACTGCTGCAGATGACAAGGTCCTCCATTAGAGGGTCTCATAACACCAGTTTAAGCAGGATATGGTACCACTGTTAAAATTGTGAAAAAGACAATTAAAGTGCAGGTTAAGTATCTGGGATGAACATTGGTATTTTGGTGGTAATGTGTAAGACCACATGTGAAGAAAACCACACACATTAGGAAGCAATGTAGTGAAGTGACACAACACAGTTCTAAATTTAAAGTAGTCATAGGTAATCATAAATTATTATTTTTTTCCTTTGTTTTAGTATAGTTTACTTCTAGCACAAGTTATTGTTCAGCATGTCTTAGAGACTGTAAACTCTGTGTAACATCTCCATATTATTGCCATATCTTCATGGACCTTTCTTTGACTCTTAAAATCTGTATTTCAACATTTATTTCAGGCCCTGGAATGCCCTCCTACTTATTATGTAATATACTCTTGACTTTTTGAAAAACAGTTTACATTCCTAGCGATCTCTTTTTCTTTATAACATATTTGTTTCCTTTGGGAATGATAATATGGTATTATAAAATGTTTCTGTAGTGACTTAAAAATTGATTCCATTTTTGCAATCAAAGGACAGCAGAATTTGCATAATGCAAGGTAAATGTATACAATATAGATACATTTTGAGTTTGTGCCATGGTTCCACTGAAAAGTAGACCAATGTCAAACAATTCCTAGTATTCAAATTAGTTCTTATCTTCTCTGTGTTTAGAAGAATTATGGTACTTAAGAAAAGTTAAATGAGAAATAATTGTCCTTATAACTTGTATTGTAACTAAATAGTGATTTTACATATTATTAGTAAAACAAAACCCTTTTCTAACCGTTGCGCTCTAATGACTGTAATGTCTATGTTTTAGCAGGGAGAATTTACGTCAGGATAAATATTTTATCCATAAAACTACTTCAATGAAAACTTTCAGCTGGAAGGTGCCTTGGAAATAATCTGAGGATTAGAAGATTGTATATTCTTTTAGCTAGATGCAAAAGCTGCTATGAGTAGGATTCTGCTAGCTAACTGCAATAAGCTTTTGTTTAAGGCCTTTAATTCTTAAGGTAGTTAGAGCATTACATCACTTTTCCTGTGGACATGCAAATTTCCACTTTTATTACTTTTTATGGTCTATAATGCTGTTCTAGGATTTACCTCAGTTGTCCATATCTTTTACAAATGCCATTGTAATTCAATATTCATTGTATGAATAAATTTTTTTTTGTTTGATTGAGAATTTAGTTCCCACAAAATAAGCATTTATTATTTAGCTGCCAAAACTTTCAGGCACTGGAATGGGAGAGAGGATACTGTAAAGTCTGCAAGATTTAGAAATTGAATTTCCTGAAAGAAAGAAAATGGGAAATTATTATCTATAAATTGAAATTTCCATTGGTCAGGATATAATATTCCTACTGGAAGACTTAGTAAGGACTTTTCACTGAAGGTTTTTCAGTAGAACTGGCTGAAAAATGAGAAAGGTGTTTCAAAATACTTGAGAACCCTCATGTTTTACCCTAAATCTAAGTTTTACATGGCAAAACCTTAGCAGCAGAACCTCAAAGCCTCAGACCACCCAATTCAAGGGTGTAAGTTCTCTCTGTTAAGATAAATGGTGTACATTTATTTTCTGCCCAGGATTATAAGCAATCTAATAGACAGTCTGCAGTCTGCATGTGATAAGGACAGACTTGCATTACCTAGTTCAATTTTCAGCATTCTTTCATAACCATTCTTTGTCTTCAGCTGTACTTCCAATTTCAGGCTATGTATAAAATACTGTTTTCCTGTTATTCCCTAAATTTGAGAAATAAACATTTGAAATGAACATTTGAAATAAACAGTTTTGCTTCCTTGAAAATTCTGTATCATCTGTTGTTCATTATCACAGTACTGGCCAGACATTAATCTCTGGAAATACTTGTAGCTTTTAAAATTACTATTACACTATATTTCATAGATACTTTTAAAAGGATTAATTGAATGGGATTATAGAGGACTCTAAGGGTTCCAGCTTGCCAAATTTCCTGCCCTGTATATTTTCAGGTGCAAAAAAGATGCAGCGATGACAGTATACTGCATCTATAAACCTTTAGCATATAAGTCATTTAGCTACTGAAGTTTAATGAATAGGATATGTTGAGCTGCCTCATTTTAGCAACGCTACCTGACTGAATTGCAAGACAGGAAAGCACATCCAGAATTATCTAAATTTTCAAATTGCAAATGGAAATGTAGCAAATAGCCTGAAAGCTTGGTCCATTAAAGATTAATAAAACCTACAAGAGCAAAGTGAAGACAGTGGAGGATAATGGATATACAGCACTTCTGAAAATTCGGTCACAATAGTAGATGGTCCGTGATACAAGTTTACAGGTATAACCTCATATATCCATCTTTGAAAGCCTTAGTGTACAGGTACAAGTTATGAGCGTTGCTTGAGTACCTTTAGCTATCAGCTGTAACCTGGGCTCCTTCCCCATTTGTGTTCGTGGAAAAAGTGGGCATGTGCTTTCAGTAATTTGGTATCATCGCTTTCATCATATTTTCTCTAGTTTTTTTACATCAATTCAAAATGAATTAATTTTTAAGGAACTAAATAAGACAAATTGAAAAGGTTTAACATGAAGGCTTAGGACATTTTCTGTTTATCTAATAGTTTGTCAAGTAAGCGGGGAAGATCAACATGTCAAAACACATTTGGCAAAGTCTAGCATTAGTAAAGTTTGTGAACTTTGCTGCCATCAAATGCTGTCTTTGATTCTCATTAAATGTATTTTTAAATCTTGGAGAAGGATCTTCTGCTGCCTTGAAGCAGGAAAAATAATTCTGCATGTTTTCAGATTGTAATCTTTTTCTCTGAGCTTCAACTCCGAACTGAGAGCTCAGAAATAAAAAGATCTTCTGCAGGAACCACTTTGTTCTCTGTAATAACTGGAGGCATAACACAACATTTCTACGTAGGAGGTACAACCATATCACTGAGTTGTAGATTGTGGGGTGACAAAGCATGGTTGCATGTCTGTCAGCCCCAAATAACCAGAATTCAGGAAAAGTCCTTGAGAATGTTCTTCATATTTGTAAACTTATTTTTAACACTTTGTTGCCTCTTATTCTCATTAACTACTAAATTAAATTGTTTTTCTGAACATAAAATAGCCTGAAAAGATCTAAATCTTGATCTTCAAAAGCATAGGTATCATATACTATTCTGATATTCTTGCTGAGGGCAGAGGACATTGATTTTATTCACCACTTTGAGAATGCATTTCATATAAAATAAAGTCATCTGATAACTGAGCATTGCAGTTAGGAACATAACTTAAAACTGATATTCATGATGCTAAGATTTGTTTTTCTACCATCCCTCTTGGGGAAGTAGACCATAAATAGATGGAGCTTCTGTGAGAGAACTTTTCTTTGATGCTATCCTAAATTGTAAGAAAAGAACATTCACCATCACATGTCTTCTTTAAGAATCATTTACATTTTCCTTTGATACTACCAGCCTTTATAGAGTCCCATTATATTTTCTTAACATTTTATGGACAACAGCGGTATTCTTTGTGTGTTATGTAAGTCTAGTAGGTATAGTTGAAAAGTTTGTGCTTTCCTACTATTTTTTCTATGATATCATTGATTTTAAAGGAAGTCTGTTTTCAGAGGCTTTGATAAATTCATATCTGATCATACTTTAATAGGGGGTTTTTTTATGATATTGGTGCAACTGATCTAAGTGGACACTAAGGGGTGCTGTTTCATATTCTTTGCATGCAACCTGTCTCTCCTGCACACATGCATACACGCACTGCGCTTAAGCTAGTTTAATGTCTCTACATTTAACTCTGAATTTATCTACAAGTTTTCTTCTATCTAAGTTTTATCTACAAGCTAATCTCTAAGTTAAAAAAGATAACGTGAAATACAATCAGGTACACTTTTTGGATCTGATATTTAAAACCTGATTAGCAAAGAGTGAGGAAAATCATCATTGCTTTCAGCTGTGCAACAGAGCGATGAAGATATTCAGCAAACAAAAAAGGTGAAGTAGAGCTCCAGTATAAGATGATGAAGAGGACGTGCTCACACTAGAAATCAAAAACTGCCTGTATATAATGACAGGGCAAAAGTAATTGAAATGGGGATTGCTAATGTAAATTCACTCTAAAAACAACCAACTAAACAGCCCATGGAGGAAAGCTTTGATCATCAATACCTAAAACCTACGTAGAAACAGGTCTGTGAAAATATGTGTCAGCTTCTGGTGGAGCATGTGATTGGAGTGGTTGTAGCTAACTTAAATGGACTTTAAAAACTTCAGCTAATGAAAAAAATATTATCCCTCATGTATATTAAGTACTTCTGTTAAGACATGGGAGAAAAGTATATTGACAAATTTTGTCAGAAATAGTATCACATTTTTCCTGGAAAATCGCACAGCTAAATTGTTTTTGTGTTTTGCACAGCTCCAACACTCGTTAAGGTAAATGCACAAACCTATGACTAACAGGATTAGTCAGATGAGATAAACTACAGTACAGGAATTCAGTATGAAAATTAGGTATTGAATACGCACTAGTAGAAGCAGCGCATATTTTGTGTTTCCTATTTATGTGCTAAAGCTCAAAAAGGCACATGTTTTCCCTATTTTGATGTTCTTTACATTAATCACCTTCCCTAGCTTACAATACATCATGGGGTTTTGGCTTCATCCAAAGTGAGTCAGGTTTTGTACTGCAAAACCATTCTTGGTTTTGAATTTACCCCTCTCTGAAAAGAGAACGCTGTTGTACACGTACGTTGTAATTGATCATCAGAGCATTCTTACGGCCTCCTTACCCCACCAGGAAATCCTGGCCTGATTCTAAAACTGACGTTGAATCACAAATTACATATAGCTTTTCCAGCTTGCATCTGACTTGGAATTCTCTAACTAAAATAAATATGTCTTGCCACTCCTTTGAACTTAAATAGCGATTCATATGATTAACTCAAAATTTCAAACTGACATCCACTTTTTATGCCAGTTTTAAAGAGAAGAAATTGTGCATTTATACCAAGGAATGATTTAATAAGATACTGAGGCCCAGTCTGATGAAGTCACAGCTCCAGTCTGCTTCTGGTCTTGTATTTTATCTCTCCCACAAAGTTTTTCAGTGATGAGCATGGGGCTTCCAGCCAAAGGAAACAAAGCTTCTGAAGGCATTCTGTACTGCAGGTATGCTTGTCAAATTGACGTATATGACAAGCTGGACAGCAAAGTAGGTCTTTTCTTCCAAGTAGCCAATAATTGTTGCCAGAGGGAAAAGTGATTTTTTTGTCAGCTTCAGAGGTGACTAGTGCCTGACCAGATCCAGGTTTTGGTTGCTCAACTTTAAGACAATGGTTTTGGTGTTTGGGCTTATGCTTATTTTTCTCCTCAAGGACTCTGGATTAACTATCTGAAAATCAAGTTTCTTCAAGGCATCTTAAGTAGTGCCCTCAAAAACATCAGTGAAGTTGGAAAAACTTCAGCAGAAAAAAGTCTATTCTAGTTGCTGTTCATCTTCCAAAGCCAACTGAAGATCCATCTTTGAAAAGACTGGGATATTGTGATGAAAAAGGTGGTACAGTGAGTAATGAGGTGGAAAAAAATGTTAGTGAACATATAATTTAGGATCAGGGCTTATTCATGTAGATGTCACATGAATAAAAATTTGCCCAGTAAAGTACAGATTGGAAACATGCATATAAATGCTACCTTTGTAGGGCAGAAACAGACTGTACAGCTTGCAGTCTTCCTAGAGTTTATTTGCCTGCCTATGGTATATACCCCTTGCAGTGTATTTCTCTTGCAGCCATGTTCACACTGATATTTCAGCTTTCTTTTAGAAAAGATTATCTTATTCTGCAGTAGTCATCATGGGACAAGATATCTTATACTCACCAGAATTCCATGCTCATTTAATGAGAGATGAAAACTGTATTGAACCTGTCTTAACAGCTCTGTGCCTGAATGCACCTGAAGGATGCGTGCCCTAGTGGTAAACAGTGGCATCCAGAAAAGTTGGATGTAGTAGCAAATAAGCACTGCACAATTCTTTCATTCAGCATCAGTCAGAAAGAATGACAGCAGTATGTTTATTGGTGGGCCTCCACCATATCCACACAGTCACAGAACCACACAGTGGCTGAAGCTGGCAGGCACCTCTGGACATCTCCTAGTCCCACCTCTGCTCAAGCAAGGTCAGCAGCAGTAGGTTGCTGAGGGCCATGACGAGGCTGGTTTCAGTATCTCCGAGGAGGGAGACTCCACAGCTTCTCTATGCAAACTGTGCCAGAATTTGATCACACTCACAGCAGAAATACTGTGTTTTTTTTCTTTATGTTTAAATGTAATTTCCAGTATTTGAACCTGTGCCCGTTGCCCGCTGTCCTGCATCTGGGCAACACTGAGAATAGTCTGCCTCTGTCTTCTTTCCACCACTGCCCCTGCCCCATATGATATTAATATACACTAGCCAAGTCCCTCTGAGCCTTCTCTTCTTGACGCCAAACAGCCCCAGCACTTTCATCCCCTCATTTTATGACAGTTGCTCCAAGCCCTTCATCATCTTCATGGCCTTTTGCCCTTTGTCCAGTGGTGCTGTCACGTATGTCCATGCCTCTTCTGTACTGAGGATCCCAATATTAGACCCAGCAGCCAGGTGGGTCTCAACGGTGCTGAGTGGAGGGGAAAGATGACCTCTCTCAGCCTGTTGGCTACATAATGCAGCCCAGGAGGCTGTTGGTATTTTTTGCCACAGGGCCTCTTTGCTGGTTGATGATCAGCTTGGATCCCCAGAACATTTTTCCGTCAAGGTGCTCTCCAGCCAGTCAGCCTCCAGCCTGTGATGGTCCACGGGCTTAGCCCTCCCCAGGAGAACAGCTTGCCACTTCTCTTTTGTTGAACTTCTTGAAGTTCCTGTTGGCTGATCACTCCAGCCTGTCCAGGTCCCTCTAGATGGCAGCAAATCTGTCGGATGTATCAACCACCTCTCCAAATTTTGTATCACCTGCAAACTTGCTGAGAGTGCACTCTGGCCCACCATCTAGGTCATTCAGGAAGACATTAAATACTTTTGGCCCCGGTATCCGCCTCTGGAGTACTGCATTGCACACTGACCTGCAGCTGGACTTTGTGGTGCTGATCATAACCCTTTGAGTCCAGCAATTTAGTAGTTTTCAGTTCACCTCACTGTCCACTTATCTAGCCAAAAATTCATAATTTTTTTCTATGAGGATGTTCCAGAAGAACGTGACTGAATTAAAGAGGGGCATCATGTTGCTGGTAGTGATTTGTTTTGCTTTAGGCTTGGTAAGAACATGCTATATATCACTTATTTTTGCACCACCTTCTGAAACATGGAGGCTAGAAACAATTGCTTTGTCATTTAAACTCTAATCTGTTAATACAGCAATCCAATTTCTGTACTATCCAAGCAATTGACATTCCCATGTTCTTTGTTACAGAAAATACATAAAAGATAACCAGTTAAGTTTGGATAAATTTTCTGTTTCCAACAAGGATATAAAAGCTCTTGGTCCTTCTTAACCACTTGTTTTATCAACAGTTGTTCATTTTCTTTTCTTAAATTATTGGACTGAATCAGCAAGATAAAGAGGCATAAGAAAACTCACACTGAAATGGGAAAAGCAGTATTTTAAAACAGATGTTTATGGAAGCCACAGTGCCTGTAGGCTCCAGAGATATCTGCAACAAAGAAATCCGGCCTACAGCGCAGTTTATCACATGGCACAAGGGAAAATGCTTAAAATATGAGTTGTTTGGCAACGACTGAGATGAAAAGAGGATTCCATGTATGGCAAAATAGCTTCCAGGATACAGACTGAATAGACATAAAAATACATACTCTGCCTTACGTTTCACATGCAAAGATGTTTCACACAGCTGTCTTAGGTTTCAATGAGCACTGTAAAAATATTATTTTCAAGATGTATAAGTATGTGTAAACCTCCCATCATGTTTGTTATGTTGGTGCTACGGATGGAGGTCATCCATACTCAGAATGCTTCCCTCTGTTATCTGGTGTCTACTTTGTCCCGTCTCCTGGTCTCTGGATCCATCTCTCCTGTGGACAGATGAGCCATTTCAGATGCCTGCCTCCTCTTTGCCAAGGCCAAGCACTGGCACGGTCTAATTGCCAGTCTGGTTGCTTTCTTGTTGCCTTTGGAAGGCTGTGCTCTCACTGCGGCTTTTGTGGTTGTTTCCATCAGGCAGTGTGGTCCCTCTCAGAGGCACAAGCATGCCAGACCAGCCTTTTTGAGTCAGTGCCAGCCCCCTTACTTGGGAGGTGAAGCCAAATATCATGTATTTAAAACTGTAATGCTTTGCTTGTCCACCTAGCTCCTGTCTCCTAAAGTCATTAGTTGTGGTTTTACTTCACTGTTAAAATACTCTTCATTTTTTTCCCTCTCAGCTCTAGCTATTTTCAACTCTCTGTTTAGCAAGCTGTGCGTAGGTAAAATGGAGAGATTCTGCTGTTCTACTTAAGACCTTTTATTTTTTATTCTTTTTGTGTCCTAAGGAAGTAGAATGTGTTTCTTATTAAATGTGAAATGCTGTTTAAATAATATTTAGGAGCTGTCTTAAATCAACCAAAGCCATACTACTTAAACTTATTTTTGACATTCTATCTCTAGCAAGTGACTATACACCATAGTGGACAAAGAAAGTTATACGGTGTTGGTTAAGATACTTCTTCATATGTTAAATTAATGTTCCTTTCAAGATTTTGATGCTAATTCGCATACAGTGTCTCCCTAATAAGGTACACATCTCAACAATGGATGATCAGGGAAGATGTGGCTTTCCTGACATCAAAACTGGTTGTGTGAGACCAGAATCCTAAGTCTCAGTACCCATGCTCTAAATCCCCCCAAAGTGCTAAATTCTCACTTACTTGGCTTTCCCTATCAAGAGATACTCAGACTCATTGTTAAATACCTAGTCAGTTAAAGGTCTTGCTCTAGCTATTCACAGTCATAAAGTTTAAGTCATCTTCTCACACAACAGGTATAAAATACTCATGGTCAGGTGAGGCTAACTCAGAGTCTGTCTCCATTTTCTCTTCGCTCTTCTCAGCTTGCAATAAATTGTTAGTCGGACTGTAATGAGATACTTCTGTTAACTGATAGCAATCCACAGAAAGATAGTTTACGCTGGTCTTATATGGCACACTAGATATGCAGCACAAATAGACTAGTTTAACTCCAAATATGGTTATTAAAGTAATCTACATTTTCAAGACTGAAGTTTTGGATCAGCTATAGCAGAAGGAATGTCTTCAAATACAATGAATCAACATTGTTTCTTGTAATACTGTGAATTTATTTAATTTCAGCAAGTCTAGTTTTAGAACAAGAACTGAAATTTCTTACAATCTTCTCAAATCTTCTGATTATCTTAAGAAGGAAATCTGAGATGAGCAAGTCATTTATAACGTTTGTGTAATAGGTTAATCAATAATTTATTTCTGTTTGTCTTTTGAATGGATGTTTTGGGGTTTGGGTTTTTTTGGGTTTTGGTTTTTTGGTTTGTTTTGGTTTGGTTTTCATTTTTTTTTTCTCACATATTCATATGTTGAATAAAAGGGAACAGGCTTTTCTGTTGCCATACTAAATGTGACCCAGTTGGCTAATACCAAAGAGTATCATGATTCATTATCTGACTTTGTTGGTCATAAAGAGCTCTGGCAGAGAAAAATCTGGGCACCAGCAGCACTCTTGGATATTTCATAACATTTGGGCCTAGTTTAATTTATTTTTTTTTAATTACCAGTGTCTTTCTTATTCTAACAAAAAATATTCACCTACAGTATATAGATATCCCCATATACACCATGTACTTTTGTAGTAAACTACTATGATAAATGAAAGCTTATTGAGACACTCAATAGACGCAGAAACAAAGACTATTGAAGGGGTCAAGAAAAAGTTATCGTAGTGCTTTGATGAAATCCATTATATGGGATTTATGTTTCACCATTGCAGAATACACAGAGGTCTGGCGTCAAGATAGCAAGGTCACCAATCCTGCACTTTTATCAGCATTGAATAATTTAAAATAAGTGAAAATTAGTCTGTGACTAGGACTGCTGTGAAACTGGTGGTGAACAGGAAAGGAAAAAAGAAAGTACTAAATTCACCTCAAATAATTTTTATTGAAAAAATAATGGTGGACAAATCTGGTGCACAGGCTGTCATGACTGCTATATAATTCAAGACTTAGATGCTGTTTACTCATTTCATCTTATGTTTAACGATTGATAAATTTCTGCTTAAAAGGAAGCTAGATTCTTGAATCCTTCCAGAATAGGGCCTGGAATTACTTTCCTTGTTTTCAAATCTGGACAAAGACAAAAATCATGGACATTTTAAAGATAAATATTTTCCTAACTACTAGAGTTACATGACTTTTGAAAATAGTATTATGTTACTATTATAACTTTGTTACTATATATAAAAATAAGGAGTTTATTTTTACATGGAGGTTTGATTTATACTGGAAATTTATTGTATTTTTCTCTTTCATAGCAAAATAAAAATAGTAAACTATTTGTTATGAAACAAAATATGTTTAGCAAGGGTTTTGTTAGGAAACTGAGACATTACAACCTCAAGCATGTAATTTTTGTTCTTTTTAGTTTCCTTACTAGGCTCTTGGCCCTCACCTGTCTCTAATTCTATTCAGAAACTTGATAGATATAAACATTATATAAGGCTTAAAAGCTATTTTTTATATCATGAAATCTCTCTAATTCAATGAGTTTGTGAGAGAATGGCCCTTCCAATGATTTCAGAATAGATAGCAAGGGAAATAGATAACACACAGATAACAAGGGAAAGCAAGACAGTAATAAGCTGTAAATGAAAAAGATATGTTTTTTTAACCCAGGAGAAGTAATAAACTGTCAGGTTTGTGATAAAATTTGTAATGTTGGAAAATTTTGCGACATTTAGTGTGATAATGACATCCACTGTCAACAGAATACTGGCTAACTGGTCTGCCAAATGCATCAGTGATGGCCACAGTTTTGAAAGACGGCAGCAACAGGTAGGTGATAGGAGCTTTAAGAGCAACACAGGTTAAGAAAAAGTGTCCATCACACAATTAAAGAATTAACATTCTGGAAAAAGGTGCCTCAGGGCATTCACATTTTACAGACTTGTAGACTGTGTATTACAAGAAGAAAAACAAGAGCAAGACAGTTCAAGTAAGCAGTTGTGAGTCTGAACCAATGAAGGAAATCAAGTGAAAACAGCTGATGTATGAAGCATGACTTTCTTATCAGCTCATATTTCCTCAAATTTGTTCTTTCCACAGCTACACATCCAAATCAATGAAGATTTCTTCCTATAACAAGTTACTTTCTACTGCTTTTAGGAGAAAGAGATACTCCCCTGCTGGGAGTATCAAACTGCTGGGATGCAGTTTGCCTACCAACAACTCCTTAAAACATAGCAAAGAAATGTAGTAATGTATATCCCTAGTTCTTAGTAACTTTAGCCCAGTTAATCTCTAGAGAACAACCATTATGAATTGTCTAAGTGAGCTGGAAGTTATCATCAAATTAATTTTACATGTATGTATAAAAAGTCATTATTTATCCTACATTTCCTTTTGAGCAAGGGACTGGCTGGTTTATTCTAAGCTAAATGCTTTTTCTGTTCCTGTGACCTAAGCTATGAAGCTTGTAAATGACTTGGTTTAGGATACATACTGCTGTTAATGCTAACAGCACTTTGAAATCATTAAGATAATAAGAATGTTGAGATTAGAAAAAATTAATGATGCTGTTTCAGCATAGTGTTATTTTATAGTGAACAGTTACAACTATAGGAGAAAGTTTGCTTTGAACATACAGATCTCACTTTGATTAATGGTGTCACATAACATTTGCTTATTCTCAGAGAAGAAAAAAAAAAACCTTGAACTGACAGACAATAAGATAAAGGATTTACCGTTATTTTTACTTTTATTAAGGAAATTCTATTTCAAAGAGCTAAAGGGCTTAGTTTTATCGGTTGCATTCCTTTTGGAGGAAGTGTGTAACACTTCTCTAGCCAGTCTCCTACACTGTCTATTTGATCAATTAAATCGTTTGATTTACTGATTTACTTTTAATTTTTCCTAGTTTTCATGTGTTTGATTTGATATTTTAAAATAAAAAATTATTTTCAACTTTACGACCTGGAAAAAAGCTAACAAGGATTTTCAACTTTATTAATTTTTCTCCTCCTGACAGCTGGTTTGAAGGCCTTACATCTTTTCACTGTCCTCCCATTTTCTCTTCCTTTTCTTTTAGTATCAGAACTGTTTTTTACTGATGTTGTACAGGAAGAAAAAAGAGAAGGTAGATGCAGAGCTGTATTACACAACTTCAAGAGTTTTTTTTTTTCTTATTATGTGTACTCTTGACCCCTGATTATCAAACATCTGCAGTGTTTGCATTAAATTGTTAGTCTCTATTAGTTTGTATTACGCTTTTAATATGTGTATGGGAAATGAGTGAAAGCTAAGGTCACTCTGCTTAGGTGATCTGGTGTACCTCTGAAAAGGCACAGACTTATTTTGAAACTCAATGTAACCTTGTATCCAGTGGTGCATTTGTGCCCATTCTAACTTTAAGGAGTCCTCTTTGATGTCTTACACTCTTACTAAACTATATTCTGAGCACGGAGCACTCAGCTTAAGGACACTGCTTATACATGGAAATTTACACTACTTTATATTCTTGTTATAAGGCAATTGTACATCTGTCAAACCCAGCTGGATGTTAAGAACTTACATTATGATGTTCAATGAAAAAACTTACTGAGGATTAGGAAAGTACTTCAATAATAAAAATAATATATGGTATATTAAGCTCCATGGTAAAATGTCCTAGTTAACTGGTTAGCATCCTTATGGATAAGATTTTTTTCCTGGAACTATTTACCATCCTATTTGAACGTGTTTCTTGCCTTACCCATGTGGTGATGCTCTTGTTTGATACATGACTTACAAGAACATCTATGCCAAATGTGTTCTTTATCACATTCATATCAAAGGGCAACCACAGGCCTGAGAGGTCAGACCATCTGCACAACTCATTTTGGGATCTTATGGAAGAGTCTTGTAGTTTTCATATGCAGTTTGGCTAAGATAGGTAAGATTCTAAGAAATAGGGTCTCTGGCACTAGGGGATGATGTTTCAGTACTCATCAGGTGTATTTAAGACTTTTGGATCCACCAGGGTATGGAAAGCAGATGGAAAATTACCAGAGGATACTGATGCCTCTCAGAGGCTGATGTGTGGATTGTAGTCAAGACTATGTTAAAACCAGAGTGAGAGTTCCAGTCTCTAAAGACGAATGAGATGCATGAACACATATGTGCTTCGTTTATCAAGTAGTCCCTCCATGTTTGCAGTCCACCAGCCTTTAGTGCCTGATAAGAACTTACTCCATGGTTTCCATGGCTTCTGTGGGTCACCAGGTGGCTTATTCCTCAAAGAGCCTGTATTTGCTCATTTATGAAGTCAAACATACCTGTCTGTAATGAAGTCTAGTTTTGTCTGTAAACAGAAAGACTTTTTTATGTCAGTTACCAATGTCTTCCAAACTACTATAATTTTTCATGGTGACCATACTGGATCGCCTTGGTCTCCTCTGTACAATGGATGCAGAGCCCTCCATATTTCCCAATTTTTAGGTCTGTAATTTTAAACACCCTACTTACCCTGTCCTCCTTTGACTTTGAGTTTACTTCTGTAGTTTCCAGCTTCCTTTAAGTGACTGAAAACTCTCTCCTCAGCCTTCCAAGACTCATCTCATGTGTTTTCCTAGCTTTCAGGTTTTCTATGCTTCTATACAGGGTAATTTCAAAGACACAGAATAATGAGACTTCTAATGAGTCTTTGTCCTTCACATACGGTTTGTAATTCAGTTGTGTGTGTTTGGCTACTTAGTCTGTAATGACCAGGTTAATCAGTCCCCCTGAGTGCTCTAATTGTATTAATATTTATTACTTTTTCTTATGAGAATGCTAAGGGTATCAGGTTCCCATTGTCAAAGGCCCTCTAATATTTCAAAATGACCACAGAAATATTTTTTTCCTTTAAATTGCAATCTGATATTTACTCTTGCAATTACAGTAATACGTGGATTGAGTTAACCTAAATTACCTTTAGAATTGCAACATTTGTATATTAAAATGCTATTTAAAGGTCTGTTAAAGAAGGGTTGGAATTCTTACATTTCAAGTCTTTTGAGTAACATATTAAGTTTGATCTTAGAAACAGAGTAATATGCAAGATAATCTCATTCATTCTTAGTTGACAAATTCTAAACTATGCCTGAATTATTTTCCTGTATAACATGTCTTGTAAAGAACAAATGGTAGCAGTGCATAAAGATTTTATTTTTGCTTCTTTGGGATCACCTGCACAGTCAGCTCATGACTTGACTCTTGGGAGTTCTTGCCGGCTTTTCCAATTTATGCTGTGCCATCATGCTCCTCTCTGTAATATTTATTTTTGGTATTTTATACTCTTGCATAATGAACATGCCAAAGAAAATCAGAGCCACTGCTTTATGTGGTTGCCTAACTGCCAGGAATTAGTGTCAATAACTTCTCCAGGGAGAGCTATCCAATTCTGATGAACTTGAAACATTAGCTCAGAACGTGCTTCTGATCTCATCCAGGATGAAGTTTCTGTTATCTGATGTCCCAGCTGCTCCTCAGTCTCTTGCATGCTAACCTGAGCTGAGCTGTAAGAATTCTGAGTGTAGCTCTCATACAAGCATTCCATCAGGTATGTTTTCGTGACCTTGTGGGTAATTCTAGGTCTGAGGCATTCCTGCAGGACTTTGCTTTTCCTCATTTTATGGTGTGCTGTAAACTGGCAAATCACTGAACACAGTTTCAAGCATGTTGTCTGGAAGGTAGCTCTTCATTGTCTTTGATCCTTAGAGGCCTCAAATGCTCAGAAGGCAGGTTTGCAATGTGACTGAATACAATTTGTATTGCTGTACTGCCAGCTTCTTTTTAAAAACGCACATGCCATCAGTGAAAGCAAGGCAAACATCAGTGAATTTTAAAAGCAAGATTTTTCCATGATTAGGTGCATGACTTGCAAAATCTCAGTCCCTTTAAATCCAGAGGGGCTCCTGCTTAGAGCCAAATTTTCTCTCCAATCCCAAAACTAAACATTCAAGGCTGAAAATACTTTTTGCAAGGCATTGAAGGTGTCTATCACATCTGAATGAATGTTTTGCTTTTGCTTAATTAAAAAAAACAATGGTAACTGTAGCAGGGCACTGGGGAAATAGTATTACGTAGACAGCATTGTTTCAACGTAGATGTAGTAATCTACGTTTTTCTTTTCCCAGAAGTCAGAGAAAACATTTTAAAATTTTGGTGAATTTTTCAGTCCTTCTTCTGCCTAAAAGCTGAGGAAGGCTGGGAGAGAGATGGGCAATCTTCTTTGACTAATGATATCTCTCTGTTAACTTATTTGTCTTTCTTCCATCCTGCCTGAGTAGCATAATTCATGTTTGCAGCTTTACCAATATGATCTGCTCGTGCTCCTGGGAAGACCTATCAGTTGCCTGGCATCTTATGTGTGTTTCACGGAACAGCTTGCCTGGGTAGGTAGGAGGGTGTGGGTAGCACAAAGCTGTCTAGCCTGGTGCCTCAAGGCATGCCCTGGTCCCTGGGCGGCAGCCATTTTCTAGGCAGTTCACGTGCAATGTACACAGACAAGCCTCTTGCAACTGCTTTTCGAGAACCAACCAGGCCACAAGGTGACCTGCCTTTCTCTAACATTTTATTCTCTTCCCTTGGTAGAGCCTTTTCTGGCTAGGAAGGTTAATTCTTGCATCTAGGCCAGGGTCCTGTCATCTGTAGAGTCAGACTGCTTGGAACAGGGTCACAGGGGCCTGTCAACAGCAGCTACATGCCAGGCAAGATAGCATAACTAAAATCCTGTCTTGTAGGTGCAGATGACAGGAGCATAATTATGTTTGACATGCTACTAAAAGAGGAGGGAGGCAAGACATAGAACACTACTTTCCCTTCCCTCAGTGCTTTATTCACCCCCTCACTGCTGCTAACGCGCTCTGTTAACTGATCATTTTAGGTTGCCGACATAATGGGAGCCCTGGGGAATTAGTCTGTATGAGATGTAAGAAGCCGCTTCTTGGTAATGTATTAGTCATTTCAAAACACTTTAAGGAGGAAGCAGAAAAAAATGACAAGCTAATTCTCTGATATATTTCAGAGATATTCAGGCCCCTGTGAGAACAATACCTCTATTCATGCCTCAGCACTGTTGGGAATTCGTTTTTCCTTCATTCGAGAGAGTGGCCTGACCAGAAACAAAAAGAGCGAGAGAGGCAACGTGCTCTTCCCTAAGCCATGATTTCTGCAGCTATCAGGGTGAATGACTGGTAATGTTCATTGGCTATATTAGAAGAGAAAGCCCAAGGATGCATTACAGTTACAAAGTATTCTGCATGCCGTCTTTCCTCTGGACACCTTCCTTGCCTTGATGCAGTGCACACAAGAATTGGGCAAATCTGGCAGCTTTCTTTCTTCGGATACCTACATTTTTGTATGTAGGGCAGTAAGTTTATGAGGACTGTATAACATTTGATTTATTGGGAAAGTGTGCATAAAACAGGATCATCTAGCTGCCCATTCTGTGAAGGAAATGGCAGTCAAATGATACAAGCTAAATAATATCATAGCATGCTATGGGGATAAGGGTTGGCTGTTTTCCCAGCACTGTTAGCTTGTTCAGCTCTAATGGGTATAGGTAAAGGCAATCATCGCGTGATAGAATAGGGCATGATAAATAGAGCTGTGAGCAGATTGGCATAAATTAATTAGAATTGTAGCCAGTTTCAAAACTGTGGGTTGTGACTTGTTGATAAAAAAATTCTAGAAGTGTTACAATACTTTGCTTCAGTGTATATGATTATTGAACAATGGGAGTGCAATTTTCATCTTCAGCCAGTTCTATCTATGTACACATCTATTTCAGTTTACAACCAATCAGCTTCAAAGACTAATAAGCTGTATAAACACCATCTTATGAACAAGGGTATAGACAAGGCTCTGAAAATTTGGGTTGGGCTTCTTTCAAAACCCAGGCACTCCAAACCTTTCCCAGAACTTGAAATAAGCTGAATTGTTACCACAAACCAAAGTAGGAAACTCCACTGAGAGATAATTTCCTCTTTTTCTTAGTCTTTTATTATGCAACCCAACTATATATTTACCTCATTCTGTTTTCACATGCTCTGTGTTACATCCCTCCCTTGTGACTTGGGAAACTCTTGTGCAAGTGGCAGAGACATTGCAGGGTCTGCTTTATTGCTTAGAGTTATGTCTCTTCTGGATACTACTTCCCAGCATTGCAAATGAAGGAAGTTAATCAATCTATTAAAAGCTATAGCTATGTCTTCCCCAGAGTTTTGTCAAAGTGGTTCAACAAAGTACTTAAGCAGTTATCACCAAAAATGTCTTCAGATGCTTTGGTAAGAGTGGATAAAAAACCATGCTCCTTCTTTAACTGAATCTTCTCCTGGACGTAGAAAACTTGCTTGAGAAAATAAGTGCTAATAAGAAAGCCTATTAAAATACACATATTCTCTAAACAGTTTTAAATCAGCAGCTACAAATAACTAAAATTATATTTCAGGAGACCGGCAAGTTTTAATGAATTGTATGAAGAATAATAGAATCTTTTTCTAGTGACACAGCATGCATGGCAGGAACAATACATAAAACTTTCTCAGTGTGAACCTGAATGTGTTTCCTTAGAGAAATGAAGCATGAGCGTGACTTTTGTGATACATGCTAGTAGTGATGTGCTTTGTTTGCACAAATATATTCCTAATAAAAAGGAAAGAAAATGGAAGAAGCTGGAACAGATGACCCAGGAGGAATATAGTGACACCTTCTGGGCAAGCAGGGATGGGACTAGGAAAGCCAAATCCCACATGGAGTTGGATCTAGTGAGGCAGGTGAAGGACAGTAAGAAGGGTTTCTACAAGTCCATCAGCTGCAAAAGGATGACTAAGAAAAAATGGACCTGGTGCTGAATAGGGCAGGGGTCCTGGTGGGCCCCTGAGAAGGGCAAGGTACTCAGTGTCTTCTTCACATCAGTCTTAACTTTACACCAGCTTCCAGGAACCCCCCAGCCCCTGATACCACTGTGAAAGTCCAGAGCAAGGAATATTTACAATAAATGGAAGGGGGTCAGGTTAGGAAATATTTGAACAAACTGTAAACACCCAGGTCCATTGGGCCTGATGGGTTACACCTATAAGTGCAGAGGGAGCTGGCTCATATCATTGTGAAGCTACTCTTGGTTATCTTTGAGTGGTCACAGCAATTGAGATAGCAGATGACATTCCTATCTTGAAGAAGTACAAGAAGGAGGATCTGGAAAAATGAAGGCAGGTCAGCCTCAACTCAGTGCCTGAGAAGGTGACACAGCAAATAATCCTGGAAACCACTTCCTAAGACATGAAAGATAAGAAGGTGACTGGGAGTAGGCATGGGTTTACAAAGGGGGAAGTCATGCCTAACTATCTGATAGCCTTCTACAATGAAACAACTGACTCAGTGGGTGAGGGGAGAAAAAATGGATGTTGTTAGGTCAACTTTAGCAAGGCTTTGCACACTGTCTCTCGTTCACAAGCTGATGAAATATGTCCTAGATAATTGTTCAGTGGTGTGGAATGGGAACTGATTGAACTACTGAGCTCAGAGGGTTGTGATCAACACCACAAAATACAGCTGTAATCCAGTGTGTAGTGCAGAACACCAGGGGTAGATACTGGGACCAACAGTATTTAATGTCTTCCTGAATGACCTAGATAGTGGGCCAGAGTACACTCTCAGCAAGTTTGCAGGTGATGCAAAATTGGGAGAAGTGGTTGATACATCCGACAGATTTGCTGCTGTCCAGAGGGACCTGGATAGGCTGGAGTGATTGGCCAACAGGAACTTCAAGAAGTTCAACAAAGAGAGGTGGCAAGCCCTTCTGCTGGGGAAGAATGAGCCCATGCACCAACATAGGCTGGAGGCTGACCAGCTAGAAAGAAATAACTCAGAAAATGCCCTGGGGCTACTGGTGGACACCGTGTTGACCCTAAGCCACTCATGTGGCCTTGTGGCAAAGAAGACCAACAGCCTCCTGGGCTGCATTAGGCAGAGTTTTTAACCTAAAGAAGAGAAGGCTCAGAGGGGCTTTACCATTGCTTATTAATATCATATGGGGTGTGTGGAAAGAAGACAGAGGCAGACTCTTCTTGATGGTGCCCCGATGCAGGACAGTGGGCAGTAGGCACAGCTTTAAATACTGCAAATTCCATTTAAACATAAGGGAAAAAAATACAAAACATTTCTACTGTGAATGTGATCAAACACTTCTGCAGTTTGCCCAGAGAGGCTGTGAAGTCTTCCTCCTTGGAAATACTGAAAACAGCCTGGTCATGGCCCTGAGTAACCTACTGCAGCTAACCCTCCTTGAGCACAGGTGGGACAGGCCAATCTCCAGAGATGCTGACCAGCCTCAGCCACCCTGTGGTTCTGTGATTCCATGATTTGGTAAAAATAATGAGCTATTCCACTCAGCACACCGAAAACCTATGGGATGTAAAATGCCTTTGGTGGCCTTTAAGTTGGACTGCTGTTGTATTGCAACAGGAAATATGAAAGCCTTTAGTCATTTAATTGTGCAGTAATGGATCTTATGCATCTGCATATGCAACATTCACAGAATCACAGAATGGTAGGGGTTGGAAGGGACCCCTGGAGATCATCTAGTCCAATCCCCCTGCCAGAGCAGGGTCACCTAGCGCATGTTGCACAGGAACGCGTCCAGGTGGGTTTTGAATGTCTCCAGAGATGGAGACTCCACCACCTCTCTGGGCAGCCTCTTCCAGTGCTCTGTCACCCTCAAAGTAAAGAAGTTCCTCCTCATGTTTAGGTGGAACTTTCTATGCTCAAGTTTGTGCCTGTTACCTCTTGTCCTGTTGCTGGGCACCACTGAAAAGAGCCTGGCCCCATCCTCCTGACACCCACCCTTTAAATATTTATAACTGTTGATAAGATCCACCCGTCAGTCGTTTTTTCCCAGACTAAAAAGACCCAAATCCCTCAGCCTTTCTTCGTAACAGAGGTGTTCCAGTCCCCTAATCATCTTGGTAGCCCTTTGCTGCACCCTCTCCAGCAGTTCTCTGTCCTTCTTGAACCAGGGAGCCCAAAACTGGACACAGTACTCCAGGTGCAGCCTCACCAAGGCAGAGTAGAGGGGAAGGATGACCTCCCTCCACCTGCTGGCCACACTCTTTTTGATGCGCCCTGGGATGCCATTGGCCTTCTTGGCCACGAGGGCACATTGCTGGCTCATGGTCATCCCGTTGTCCACCAGGACTCACAGGTCTCTTTCAGCTGAGCTGCTCTCCAGCAGGTCAGCCCCCAACCTGTACTGGTGCATGGGGTTATTCCTCCCCAGGTGCAGGATCCTACACTTGCCCTTGTTGAATTTCATAAGGTTTCTTTCCGCCCAACTCTCCAGCCTGTCTAGGTCTCTCTATATGGTGAGACCTAGACATTAGGTATTATTACTGCATAGAAAACATAGTAGAGCAACCATTAAAACTTTATATGATTTTTACAAACCAAAATGCCATACTGTGAGTGTCTACGTGTACTGAATTTAGATTTGCAGAGATGTTTACTCACTCATTACAACATGTGGTACAGAGCAGAGCAGAGCCCTTAGTGGCTTTGTTTCTGCAATTTCAAGGTGTCTAGATGGTGCTGTGGTGGTGGAAGTTAGAGCAGAATAAGACCTGACAGAACCAACTTCCAGTTCTAACCCCAGAGCTGAAAAATAAGAAATGGTAAACAATTTTTTATAACAACAACAGTTCAGAGGAATAGGCCAATTTATATTTTAAATGTAATTTTTGTGATGAAGAATCAGAATTTATATATACTACATCTTGATCACTTTCTGTCACGGGACATTGGAATTTAAAATAGGAAAGCGTGAAAGCTGGTGTATAAGGAAATAGTAAATGTGCATTTAAATTCTCATTCAGAATTATTTCAGAAGTAGAAACCAGTAGATTTGTGTAATGAATGGTGCCCTGGGTTATCCTTTCTTTTTGATAGTCTTATCTCACGTGCAATTTTTTCATTTTTTTTTAAAACTTGTCTTTTATGTTTTGGTGCTTATTTAGGATCTGAAGCAATATTCACTTTGCTGTTATAACTAAAAAAGATTCATATTTGATGGATTCTTGGCTTTTTCCAGCAACCCCATGCAGTGCTACAGGCTTGGGGAAGAGTAGCTGGAAAGTTGCCCGGCAGAAAAGGACCTGGGAGTGTTGGTTGACAGCCAGCTGAATATGAGCCAACAGTGTGCCCAGGTGGCCAAGAAGGCCAACAGCATCCTGGCCTGTATCAGGAATAGTGTGGCCAGCAGGACTACAGAAGTGATCATTCCCCTGTACTCGGTGCTGGTGAGGCCCCACCTCAAGTAATGTGTCCTGTTTTGGGCCCCTCACTACAAGCAGACACTGTAATTCTGAAGTGAGTCCAGAGAAGGGCAATGAGGCTGGTGAGGGATCTGGAGACCAAGCCTTATGAGGAGAGGTAGAGGGAACTGGGATTGTTTAGCCTGGAGAAAAGGAGGCTGAGGGGAGACCTTATCACTCACTACAATTACCTGAAAGGAGGTTGTAGAGAGTTGGGGGTTGGTCTCTTCTCCCAAGTAACAAGGGATAGGGCAAGAGAAAATAGGCTCAAGTTACACCAAGGAGGTTTAGACTGGATGTTAGGAAAAATTTCATCACTGAAAGGACTATCAAAGATTGGAACAGGCTGCCCGGGAAAGTGATGTAATTGCCATCCCTGGGGGTATTTAAAAGATGGGTAGATGTGGTTCTTAGCAACATGGTTTAGCGGTGGTTCTGTTGTGTTAGGTTGATCATTGGACTCGATCTGAATGGTCCGTTCCAACCTAGACAATTCTATGATTCTGTGATTCTATCATTACTTTCTTGCTTTCTTACTCCAAAGTACTGAACATAGTGCTGGTTTCCTCAACTGTGCTTTCTGAGATGTGAAGCATCTTTTCCAGCACTACACATTGACTCACTTCTTTCCTGGAGTATTTCTCTAACTATTTGGGTATTGTATAGTACCCTGAATGTTAACATTTAAATTGCACTATCTGAAATATTTGCCACTATTTTTTTAAAGCATTCTCACCTCAGCCTATGTGAGACATCCCATTCTGCAGATACCCAAAAGACACAGAGAGACTGTAAACCAGATCCAACGAAGGACGTGGGATTCTCTTGCCTTAAACAGAATCTTAAATTACAGAGCTGCACTGAGTACCCTTTACATGAAAGATCCATCTGGGATCCAAAATTATGAGTTTACAAACCAAGGGGATAGGCATCCCCCTAATAAAAAGGCTTAAAATTAACATGATTGGAATATCTGTTACTAAATACATACAGAGACAAAAGGGTAAGCCTTCAATCTTACCTCCATGACAGGCTGCTATGAGAAACTCCCATCCATTCCAGACACACAGTTTGTGTATTCCATTCCTATAGGCAAGTGTCGATGGCCTTCTTTTAAAGATCCGAGGAAAGCTCCCATTTTTTTTTCTATTATTACTGGGAAAATCAAAGGAATTTGAGCTCCTGCTGCCTGCCACCTGAATGACCATTACAAATATTGAAGTGTCACCTTATTCAGCATGGAGACACTTTTAACTTCTGTTGTGCTTCAGTGCAGAAAATGGCGATAGGACTCCTTAGCACTAATTCAGCACAGAGGGAGGCTGGAGTCTTCCTCCAAGGAACACACCAATGTTTTTTCTGTAATGACTTCAGAAGCGAAAAATCTGGATAGTTTAAGAGGAGTCACTGAGCTCCTAGATCACAGGGTTGTGGTGCTGTAGTGGTGCTGTAGTGGTGCTCAGTGCCCATCTTTCCAGCAGCAATTTCTGTCTGGACATTCAGTTGGTTTCAGACCCACTCCTTCTGTCTGATATGGGGATGTCTTGCTGATACCAATATGGTCCTCATACAGCAGAGGTAATCATACTTGACTTCAGACAACCTTCTCTTCTCATGACTCCACTGGCAGTTTTCATTTTAAAGCAGGAGAACACACTGAGAACACACAGGTAATTTTCACCCCTCCCTTTGTAGTGAATTTGATGACATTCATACTGAACCCTTGCTTTTGCCAGTTTCTTTTAAATGAACACACACAGTGTAAGGTATCTTGCCCTTCTTGATGTTTCTTTTTCTCCTGTTCTTTGGGCAATATGATTAGTGATGCGGGCCTGCAGAGATATAGGTGTTGCAAAGGGAGAAATAAAGGAGTAAGTAAGGAATAGGAGAGAAAGATGGGACTGCAGTTCATCGAGGATCACAGAGCAATTTTAATCCAAGTGTAAAAGAAAAACGTAGCACCATTCCCATAAAGCATTTCTTTTTAAAAAGCACCAAGAGGTTGAGTGCCTGTGCTTCAAGAGATGAAATTCAGTTAATTTTGCTGGTTACCTGATCTGAATGTCAAGGTTTCGTTTTCAATCTTGTTTGATGAACTCTTTTCCACAGTGTCCGAGTCGGTGAAGTACATACCATAAAAACTAAAACCTGAGACATTTTCCCTCCCTCTGACAGGGCTATTCTGTTAAATATTTTGTCATGGAATACTTAAGAGCATTTAAATCCTGGAGCAAATAAGTGGTAATAATAAAAACCTTTTATTCAAATTATGCTAGTGAGCTCATCCTTATAATGTGATTCAAATTATGCTAGTGAGTTCATCCTTATAATGAATAAAAAATATTTGTTCTCATCTGTTCTCAAATGCGAATATTGTTCGCATTTTTTGCGAACAAAAATTTGTTCGCATTTCCTACTCAAAATATGTTCTGGAGTAAGCAGCACTTGGGCAGACATAAGGCCCAAGTGTGATTTTGCTCCTGGGGGATGAACTGTGAAGTAAAACGTCAAAAAAGTGATGTAAAGTTAGTGCAAGAGAAACCAGGGCCATGTTTTTTCCAATGCTGAGAGAAGTTAAGTGACTAGTTTGATATAGTAAAGATAGGGATTTTGACTATTTATCTGCATTCCTATTTCTTTCACATTAATCCTGAGAAATTCTGGAAAAGATATTTTAGAAATGGAGACTAGATGTTTAGTAAGTGGAATATTTTTAAAATAATGGAGAAAGATTAAAATGGATTTCTAGTTCTTTGCAGATAACTACTGTCAACCAGGAAAGTTTCTGTAAATGATCTGTGCACACCCTGCAAAATATTGCAGGAATATCTTCAAACAGAGGCATTCTATCATCAAATGGAATTATTGAGACTTAAAATAAATGGATGTTTTCTACCATCCTAAATAATTTTTAAATTTTATGTGAAGTCAGCAATTTTTGTTTGCAACAATGTGACTTCTTATATGACATTTCCTAACAAAGACAATAAATGTTACCCGTTCTAAGACCAGAGTTTGAAGAACTATACTGATGTCTCTCAAATGTTGTGGCTTTTTTTTAGGCCTGGACCATTGTATATGCTATACTAATAGAGCATCACAGTGAAATTATAACATTTTTCCATTTTAGAACATTATAACAAGGAGGAATAATAATTTTTGGATATTATACAGATATATTTTAGAGGCAGGCAAGAAATACTGTGTTTGGACTAGAAAGTTAAATTGCTCTAATTGTAGAGAATATATAAATGTCTCTGTATTGTATCTCTCTGTGGTCCTGAAAACTTGTTAAACATTTTAGAAATACATTAGTGTAAATTCTGTGCTATGTATGAGTAAAATGGTTGGCCAAAGGCTTTGCTGATAGTAGGAAGTTTGCCTTTGCTTGCACTGCATATAAATATGGAACTGTATTTGTTGATTGCAAAGACTGTAATTTCTCCATACATTTATTCTTTAACCTTTTATTTTATACTCAGTCATGTTATATTTACTGAATAATTAACTAACTAACTAAAATTTTATTTCATAATCAGTTGTAATCCCCCATTCTACTGATGTGCATAGGGGCTGGTTTGGTCGTTTCACTGAGAGTAAATCAGACATTATCTGTCACACAGGAAGAAAAATTGAAGTTATATCTTAGTGAAAGTTGTTGTTTGAAGAAATTTAAACAGACTTTCACAAAACTAAAGAAATTAACCCCATGACTACTGCTGTCCTGAGACTATAAATGTCTGAACATTATTCTAGGGAACATGTCCTTTAAAGACAGATAAAACATCTGTTTTTAAATAGTAGAGAGATATTGAAAAGACAAAATTGCTTTAACTAAGCAGATGAGTTCTGGAGTAAATCTTTTAAAATTACTAAAAAAGAGATTAATTCAGTGAACCATTTCTTATGTAATGTGATGTGATGCATGAAAATAGCAATTGCATAATTGTATTTAGAGTCTGTAGGATATTCTGCACGTCAAAAACCCACAAAGCATGTGTATTCTCACACTGGTGATGGGTTTTTTCCAACTGAGTTAAAGGAACGTGAAAGAAAACAGCATTCATTCAAGATTTCATGTTTTCGGGATTCCCATGGATTCACAATTCTTTTAGTGCTCACATGTCATTAACGCTTCACAATAGCTATGTATGCTTGATAAACCTTCCAAATTTAAATTGCTTGCAGTGACTTTCTTGTTGGAACAACAGCAGCTGCAAAAGTCGCTGAGCCTGGTGATACCTATAATGTAGATATTGGGCAGAATCCTTAAAGTCCTACAGCAATGCTGTATGCTCTTCTGTATTTGCCCAAATACTGTTTCAGTGAATTACAAAATTCTTGTTATCAGAAACAGTCAGAAGGAGCATGATTTTGTTACTTTGATAGTTACAAAATTGTGCATTAAAGATAAAGAGATAAGTTAAAAGGCATCTGAAGCTTTTCTTTCTAGTAACTTAGAACATCTAGATCTATACTCTGTGTGCACTTACACTGTGAGGTTCAAACTCAGTTCCTGCTGAACTGTTTGAAATACGGAAAGCAATAGAATCATTTTAAAATCTTAAAACAGAGGATTTTCTGTTTGCTAAGTATAAAAAATTCTAATTAAAATACCTCTGTTAGTTAGGGAAAGTGGTGTTATTTCCAAAGCTGCATGCTGCCAGTTGTTATGCAAGGTTCTTCATGTTTATATAATTTAATTTAAAAATATTTATTTCCCGATAATAACTCAATGGCAACACAGGAAGTAAAGATAGCAACTTCTAAAAATAATCTTAATAAAGTTCTGCAGAGGATTCTGCCTGTAGCACACCATGCTACTGTGTGTATACACACATGCAACATCTGTCACCTTGTGCTTATTCACAAACATACTCTCAGCAATTATGTGCCTTTTTAAGGTGTTTTGCTGAAAACTGTAATAACTCAGAAATTAATCAGTAGCAGTGGGTAGTGATATGACTCAACATTACTGCAAATCTATGATCATAAAGTAAATAAATAAATGCATCTCAGAAAAAAGAACTATTTGAATTTGTTTTTACAGTCCTATTCATTTATAATCATGCATGCAGAGCCATCTGTCTCTGTCAGCTGCTCTCTATGAGGCCTTCTTCTATCAATAAAAACCCCTACATTTGTTAATATCATTCATGCCTGTACTAAATCAGGTCGTATGAGGGATTCGAGTTTTCCATTTGAAGCTCCTGAATGTTGGCTCTAAATTCTTTCAAATGCGAATGGAGTGTTCTCATTTGAAAAATGCAAACCATAAATCAAAATAAGCTTCATTTAGGGACTTTGGGGTTTTTTTTCTGTTTTATCAGGTTTCAGATGTTAATTCCAGCATGAAGTCCGTATATATGTTTTGATTCAAATAATTGTAATGTCCAACCAGATACACTCTTTCTGTTGTTTGGTTGTTTTTTTTAAATTACCTCTGCATATTCCTGGTGTAGGAAGTTTGGCTAAATGCTTCATGAGAGTTTTTTTCACTGTCATTTCTGTGGTATTCACTGACAAAGGATTTGATGCTTTGCAGCGCCCTGTTCAGCAAGAGTACTGCACTACTGTTGACTTTATATAAAGGTGAATAGTGAGACAAAGTGAAATAAGTGATTTACCAAAGGTTGCTTGGACAAGAAGAGGGAACAGAACTCAGGATTCTCAGCCCTGTGCTTTAAGTGTACATCCGTATTACTCCTATAAATGATCTATACCTAACATAACAACAAGGAATCCTTTGTGCTTCAGTTTAGCTGAAGGAGAAAAGAAGAGAGACTGCTGGAATATGGGAGCTGGTGTTGTCAAGAATTTGAAAAATGCAATTCTTTTTGATTAGGGTCATGAGTAATGATCAGCTCTTTTCTGAGTAAGAATAGATCAAGTGTGGAAGGGATACCCATTCTGTGTATGCAATTTTCTTCATAAACCAGGTTTTCAAAACATAATTTTTATATGTTGTTCTACAAAGTTTAATGTGCAATTGGTTACCAATAGTCTTCTAGACCTTAATTTTCATACGCTTTTTACTTTGCTCTTTGTCATCTTAACTACAAAACTAAAAGGCTTAGAATAACTTTTTCAGAAGTTAACAGTCTCAAACATTATCTTATCTTGACAGTTTACCACAGAATACTATAAATAAGTGTCCTCTTGAAGACTGGGGAATCATGTAATAGCTAAGTGAATCATAATAAGATATAATTCTGTAGTACATCCTTCCATGAAGCAGTCAATGTTGAATTTCTTATAAATAAACTCGAAATAGTATCAATATGGCTTTAAATCTCAAGAAGGGTAACAATTAAGAGATGTGACAGTGTGTACAAAGAACTCTACTGTGCATCTTTGTTATTTAGAAATTTGATTTTGGAGTAAACTATTCTAAAGAGCCCTATAAAGTGCCATTCAGCCCAAATTAACATATATCTGGATTACTATGATAATTTGTTTGTGAGACCTAGAAACCTAAACTGAGGCTAGAGTACTAGAGCCTTAAGGCTGAAAACAATGGGTTTGTACTCAGCTAAGTGTTTTGTATAATGGAACTGACACCCATATTAATTTAGAAATCAAGAAGAAATTGTAAGATTTCTGTAGTAAGTTCTGTACTACAAGACATCTGTAGTAAACTAGGAACTAGGAGTTACTGTGAAGTTAATGATTAAAGGGAACAACTACAAATCAATGTAACTTTTTTTTTTACAAATTCTTTTCTTTGTTAGCTCTAGGCCTAAAGCAGTAATCTCTGGCTAGAGAGCTACGTTATGTTTGCAAAGTGAGGGTATTTACTGCATAAGAAGTAATTGCTTGTTCATGCTGTGAGGCACTTTTTGGTAATGTACCCCCTACTATCACAGAAGAGGTGAGATGAATAGAGTACATGTTTAGTTTTGTGCTTATTCACAATGGTGTAGCCTGTGCATTTTATTCATGGGACTCATTTTACCATTAAATTTCATAGCAACTTTAAATTTCCTAACCCCATATTTTAATAGCCAAGTACAGCCCAAGCGTACTGTATAAGGTGCTAGAAATGTTTCACAACATCAGTGGAAGAAGAAATCCAGGCTATCTTAACTCAGTTTTTCCTTTAGTATATTTTTCTCTTATACTGTAGGTTATAGGGTAAGACAAATGGATCGAATGTGGTACCTTTTGTCCGAGCTTTTGATTTTCCTCCCCTTCTTTCCCTTATTTTGTGTTTTATTGGCCCCTGGATAACTGAGAAAAGGGCAATCTGTAATACCGAGAGCAAGAGGAAGAGAGAATGGGAAACTCTTGCTCCTATAGGGATGGAGTAAATATAGAGATGACAGTTATTATGAGAATTTAGAAGGGAAATATGATCCGGCTAGCTCTTTGGAAAATATTGCTGTATCTTTGAAGAAAGTCCCCTTTTCCTAAGGCTTCTCAGTTTTGTTTTCTCTTCTCTTCCGATTGTTCTTAATTTCTAACCCATGAACCCTTCCTGAGAAATCCCAAGAGCAGCCCAATGTGCTCCCCTCACACTTCTGTTCTAAACCACTTATTGCCCATCATAGTGGTATTTGAATGCCTGACAGAGTCACAGGCATCATTAATAATTGCCATCATCAAAATAGTTTCCTTTCCACACTTCGTCTGTTCAGTGTTTCCTCATCTTGTAGAGTGTACACTTGGGGGAAAGACTTGCTTTCCAACAGCTCCTCAGCTGTTCTGGATGGCTGAGCAGGCCCCGAGAACTTTCAATAAATTTTTAAGCAGTCAAGTAGCATTGAATACACAGTAATTTAAAAAGAAAACTTTGCAAAACAGTTTATTTCTGCCATTTTCTTTAATTATTTCCATCTTTTTATCTGAAATCTGAATTATTATCAGTAGCTGTACTCCACTGTACAGAACACCGCAATTTCTATGGTGAAAATATGCCTTTTTCTCTTCCAGTTTTTTTCAAGTCCTTCCCTTCTTCACATTCCAAATCATGAACTTTCACTTAGTACCTACAAAATCTGTGTGACTTGACTGTCACTTTGTGAACAAAATGTGATCTTGTTTTTTTGTCTTTTATTAAATATTGTGATTTTCTTCTCTATTGAGCAAATGCCATTATGCTGAATGTATGGCATGGCACTGCTAGTCTAAAGTGATCCCTGAAGGAAGAACTGTTGACTAGAAGGGAATATGAGATTCCTAACATTTCCTACTGCTGGAGAAATCAATAGAAGAGGTGGAAGAAAATTTACATCCTCGTATGTTTCCTCCTTGCTGCTGCTTCTGCTACCATACAGGAAAGACAGGTAAAAAACACATATCATTCAGAGATCTTTTAAGATTTTAAATCTGAATAGTTTTTGCTTGAATTATCACGGAAAGCACAAAAATAGATTAAGGATGAGAGAATAGATTAGAATGGCATTGTCCAACAGGCTTGGTTTAAAGAATGGTCTTGGTAAACCTCCAGTTGGGTTCTTCTTAGAACATTCATCCTAGGGTTGAGTATGGTTCCAACAGAGACATTCAGAATGGAGCGTTCATTCTCAGCTGACAGCAACAACACAGGGCTGTCAGGGTAGTGGCAATGTTAGGTAAAAAACCTGCTCAATAAAGGCACTTTCTGGTCATGCTCACACTATAAACCATGCTGTACTCCCCGTTGCCAACTTTATTACACAGTTAAATAATTTGGCTTCTGGAACTCAGGAGGGCTTTGTAATTGTGAAACTGAAAAAGTATCTTTTTCACCCATCATATTTGCACTCATATGCGGCTGGAAAGGAAAATACTTGAGAAGCTTTGGGGCATTACTCAAATTTGTCTAGTAATAGGTGAAATGTAAACATACTTTTTATGAATTGAATTGTTTGGAAAAGTTAAATGATTGAAGGAGAGGCAACAGTAAGAGAGATGTAGCTTAAATTGAGCATAATAAATCCTGGATTGTACATGTAATGCTCTGAATAAAATGGAAGTTATTCAGCTGTGAGTCAGCAATTTCATGTCAGAGTCCTGATGCCTGCACAAACTGTTTGAACCTGATTCTTGTGGGTTATGGAGGCATCAGAATCCTGAAATTATATTATAGCTCTGTAATTCATATCTGCCTTTTGTTCATTTTCTGTGTAGATAGATACATAATTTATTGTTTTTACTTAAACTGTCCTGTAAAATGTAAAGCAAGCATAGAAATTATTTGGCAATGTGATTTCTTCTACTGCATTGGACATTGAATGATTGCAAATGAAAACCACTTACAAATCTTCTAATGCAATGTCAGATATCCAGTTCTTGCAGCAAACCAGTGAGACAACTCAGCCATGTTAAAGGAAACAGAGTACTACTGAGGTCTATTCCCTTCTTAATACTTGCTTACAATTCCCATCGCAAGTAATGAGAGATGCATCTGTTGATGGGGTGCCATTACCTACGACAGAGCAATTATTTCTGCAAGTTCTCCAGAAATTTTAATCATTTTAGTATTTCCTTTGCATCTTTGCTTATAGATTTCAGTAACGTACAAACGTGCTTATGGCAACACTGCATATCTTATAATAGAGGTGAAATATTTCCTTTTCATATTTGAATATGAAAGGACAACAGCCTCTCCCTGCCTCTAGAAGTACTGGGATGGAATGTGGGAGCTGTGATATCAAAAGGCTGTAATACTTCTACACTTCTTGGAAAGTCCTTGGTAAATGATAACGCCAGCTTAACAAGCTACAAGCAAGTAGACACAGACACATTAAATTCTGCCATTATTTACAAGAAATGTGCCCAGTTGTCACTTTCGTAGAAATCACGCAGCTCTGGGTGGGCACTTAACATCCAGAACCACTGATTAAAATCTTAAGAAACATAGAGACATGAAACCAGGGAGGGAAACAGGGAAATGTTCTTGCTCTACACAGTATTTCAAGACTAATAATAATGTAATTGTTTTGACCATCTGCTACATACCCCCAAAAGAAAGGCTGTAAAAAATCTTGTAGACTTTTTTGACTGTTTTAATTCTTTATAGTACCTGACAGCTATAAGAAAGTGTTGTGTTTTTTTACCTTAGAACAAGATCAATATCTTTCAACCAGCCTTGAAGTAGCCATGGGACCTACTTTCAGTTATACTTCTCTCCACTACAGTTCACAGTTCGCCCCCCATACACCTTCAGCTGTTAGAATTGGAGCTTTACACGTGGTTGCACCTGAAATAATTTTACCAATGCTATAGCAGCACAAAAAGCCTAGTTAAATCACAGTAGCCGCTGGGTGTTTTCTTACATTAGAGCTATTAATAGGGGTTTTTAATAGGAGTGTTGGGCTGTATCTATGTGTCTTGTAGTAAAAGACAACAGACTCCAGCTACCCAAATGTGTCCAGTGCTAATGTGCCTTTCTATGTGCATAATACGGATAATATATAATATAAAGCACAAGGAGAACAAGTACCTCTCCTATAAGGACAGGCTGAGAGAGCTGAGCCTGTTCAGCCTGGAGAAAAGCAGACTCAAGGGGATCTTATCAATGCACATAAATGCCTGAAGTGATGGTGCAAAGAGGATGGAGCCAGGCTCTTTTCAGTGGTGCCCAGTGACAGGACCAGAGGCAATGGGCACAAACTGAAACACAGGAGATTCCCTCTGAACTTCAGGAAAGACTTTTTCACTGCGAGGGTGACTGAGCACTGACACAGGTTGCCCAGGGAGGTTGTGGAGTCTCCATCCTTGGAGCAACCAGTTCTAGATGACTCTGCTTGAACAGGAGACTTGGAGAAGATGACCTCCAGACATCCCTTGCAACATTAACCATGCTGTGAAATTGTTTATGATCAGTTAAGGATTTCATGGGAAATAGAATCCAAATCTTTTTATAGGCACATTTTGAGTTCATCATTGCAGGGCCTTGCAACACAAATAGGTGGAGGAAAAAGGAAATGCAAAGGCAAAATTAACTACAGACCCATTGCAGCTGTCCTACGTAACAGGTTTGTGACAAAACACAGCTTCCTTTACAGGATATTTTAGTTCATTAGCTGTATAAAATATGCAACTAAATAGTACTAGATCAGATGGCTTTGTGCTAAAGCAGTTGAGCATCAGTAGCCCCAGCATCACCTGGAGCCTTCAGCAATTCACCAGTTGAACTGAAATGAAAATAAGATTAAAGACTTCATATCTCATAACACTTTTATTATATTAGTTGCCTAGACAGAAGGGGAGTGTATAGTAGCTTCAACTTGCAATAGTCTCGCCTGTAATTATATTTTTTATAAGGCATTGGCAAACAGCCCAACAAAATATTGATGTGAAATCTGATCTGCCAGTACTGTGGAATTTCTTCTGTGTTGGAATTGAGAAGGGAGGTTTGAAAGTGTTTGGCAGCTGTTGTAAATTCAGGAGCTGGAGTCAAGGAACAATTTCTCTAGAGCAAACCAGAAGTTAATATATTATATGCCTTTACAAACTGTGCTATCTTCTGCATATGCATGCATGTATAACCATTATCTTTTCCTCACTGATTCAGACACACATTCATTTCATTTTACTACCTTAAGTCAATAAAATTCACCTTTCTTCTGTTAATTTTTAATGAGACTTTCCAGTGATGACATCTAATATCCCAAAATAAAATCATCCAGTAAGAAACAAAATTGTACTGTTTAATCCAATTATTCACCGCTTCTCCCAAACAAGTGCATGAGCACAGAGAGATTTACCATATGTTGTAGTCATTAACACGTTCAGTCTCTGTCAAATCGCAGGAACACATAACTTACAAAGCACGGGATGCATCTCTGCAGTGCTCTGCCAACAGCTTCCTTTTCAGCAAGAGGGACAGTTAGCTGATGTGGTTCATCTGATCTCAACTATTGTGTTGTCATGTAGAAGAATGACTTCTGAAGCAAAGAGTTCTCAAAATGTACAACTTCTGAAGTTATAAGCTTGTGTCCTCACTTGCTGGAGGCAGTGCTTAGCCTTCAGAAGTGTATAGCGTGTTGTCTGCAATAGCCATTCCATAAGACACAAGTTGCAAGAGCATTGAACACTGCATTTATTTAAAAGGTCCCTGAATAAAAGATTGCATACAGAACATCAGTCATCCATCAGCACTTCCCCAAAATTAAAAAGTCACCAGATTGCATTAAGACCAGTCCTTACTGCCTGACAGCCGGTAGCATCTGTACAATCCAATGGCATTAACCATTTTCTACATAGCATACTAGACACCAGAACCTAGTAGACCTGAGTGAAGTTCAGCACAACTGCCCTATAGCTGTTTCTAGTGTAAGGGAGATTTGAGGTGGAGCAACACATGGTAACACTATCCATGCTCAGAGTGAAAGCTAAGCAGTTGCTCCCTTATGGAAAGTGAGACCATTGCTTTCCTGAAAAGGGACATCAGATTTTTATCCAGACACCAACAAGATCCAACTATCGTGTATCCTCCAGTCACCTGAAAAGCCTTGTTTTGTGATGCTACCTGGATGACTATTTACCCCTCTAGAAACTTGTCTAGTGCTAGCTGCTGAAAACTTCATTCACTCTGAGCAGTTTTCAGATCTAGTGTTGAGAAAAAAATCATCTGTTCCTTGAAGGGTTTATCAGCAGGCCCTCTGTGTAGAGGGGTTTGCACTAAAACTCTGCTTTTATTTCTGAAGAAGCATCAATTAAAACGTGAATTTTAGTAATATAGGAGGGAAACTACTAATGTTTAATTACCACCTGCTTAGTGGCATTGTATGCTTACAATCAGTGAAACCATCACTAAACTGTGGAAATCTTTGCAGACAAAAAGCAAAAGGATTCCTCTCTGTCGTGCTTTTTTCTTTTTTTACCCCCTCCTTATTTTCTGGAGTTCATTTACATTAGAAACACTACGACTGATCCAGATGGCAATGAGTGATGTTTATACGTTGAGTAAGGTCTTATAATGTGCTTTGAGTTACCAGCAAGAATTGTAATACCTGGACAATGAATTCCTAAAGATATGCATTTCATTGCCTAGGGTTCTGGATAAAACGTTAAATGAATTGCATTAAGTCACACTGATGAATTCATGTTAACAGAAAGCAGTGTGTATACTGTATCCACTCTATCACCAGATCTGAAAGCATAGATCTTATTTTTTCTTTTGTACAAAACTGGGTTTCCTATCTAGTGCCATCTGCCACAGGTTGGTCCCAAAATTGTTGTAAAAATTGTGTGGACTCCTGAGAGAACTGACTACAAATGAGTGAAGTCTAGAAGGGTATTTTATAGGATGTAACCTGAGTCTACAACACACAGGCAGCTCTGCCAACCCTAAAAGTTCAGTCTGAGATCAGACAATGTCTTACAAATTAAGTTGATCGTTCTGTAATGACAATAACTGTAGATAAGAATTCTTAATTTGTTGCTAAAAGGAAGGTTTTATGGTTCTGTATTTGTCAACAGTTCTGTTAAGTTTTGTTGCACTGTTTGGATGGATTTATAGTTTCTTGGGATTGAAATTTTATCTTTCAGAATACAGTGATATGTTAAACTTCATCAAGATCTTTTTTCAGAAAAAACATCCATAAACTTAGCAATTTAATTAAAAATACCTCTACAGGCTCCAATCTGACAGCTAAGCATATTACAAAAACTGGTAATTTGAGTCTTTTCTCTTTTTGACCGATTTCGAATCAGGGAATAAAAGCTTTTCAGTGGTGTTCTGGTTTTAGCAGGAAGTCTAAGGAATAGATTTAAAGCCTTTTCTTTTAAGAAGTCATTTAATGCTACGTGTAAAAAAGTTGTGCTTTTTTCTAAATTTTTAATCAAGAAATACACTCTTGCAGCAAAAAAGGCCAACAGCCTCCTGAGTGTCGTTAGTGGAGTGTTGCCAGCAGGGCGATGGAGATGATCCTTCCCCTGTACTCAGCCCTGGTGAGACTCATTAGTGTTCTGGATCTGTTTCTGGGCTTCTCAGCGCAGGAGAGACATGGATATACTTGAGCAAGTCCAGAAAGGGCAAGATGATAGCACACGGGCACAAACTGAAACACATGAATTCCGTCTGAACATAGGAAAATTTCTTTTTCCCATGAGGGTCGTTGAACACTGGCACAGGCTGCCCAGAGAGGCTGTGGAGTCTCCATCCATGGATGTTCTTAAACCGAACCAGACACTGTCCTGGTCAATCCACTCTAGCTGACCCTGCTTGCACAGAGGTTGCAAGGTTGCACTAGAAGATCTCAGGAGGTACCTTCCAACCATTCTATTCTTCTATGATTCTGTGATCTTCCTATGCTAATCCTACAGACTAAATCCTTATTACAACACAGTTGTAAATTAGTGCCTGAAGCTATACACCTAAATCTTCATCTAAGTAACATATGAAAGTGTGATGAAAATTATTATTTTTGGCACTTCTGACATTTAGGCTGTCTATTAAAATTTTCTTGATGCAGCTTGTCCTACCTTAACATTCAGGTTCAATCAGAAGTGTGACATAGTTCATGAAGGCATAAATGAAGGCATGCTGGTCTGTATGTGTGGTATTCCCATAGTATATATTCCCATATATACCACATAGTGTAAGACATGCATGTAAGACATGTAAGCCACATGCAGCTCTGAGGAGAAGGACCTGGGGGTCCTGGTAGACAGCAAATTATCCATGATCCAGCAGTGTGCCCTTGTCGCCAAGAAGGCCAATGGCATCCTGGGCTGCATAGGGAAGACTGTGGCCAGTAGGTCGAGGGAGGTCATTCTCCCCCTCTACTCTGCACTGGTGAGGCCACAACTGGAGTACTGTGTCCAGTTTTGGGATCCCCAGTTCAAGAGGGACAGGGAACTACTGGAGCGAGTCCAGCGTAGGGCAACCAAGATGATTATGGGACTGGAGCATCTCCCTTATGAGGAAAGGCTGAAAGAGCTGGGACTCTTTAGCCTGGAGAAGAGAAGGCTGAGGGGGGACCTGATTAATGTTTACAAGTATCTAAAGGGTGGGTTTAAGGAGGACGGAGCCAGGCTCTTTTCAATGGTTCCCAGCGACAGGACAAGGGGCAATGGGCACAAGCTAGAACATAGGAAGTTCCGTTCAAATACACGGAAAAACTTCTTTACAGTGAGGGTGACAGAGCACTGGAACAGGCTGCCCAGGGAGGTTGTGGAGTCCCCTTCTCTGGAGATTTTCAAGACCCGCCTGGATGCAGCCCTGAGGGATGTGCTTTAGGCACTCCTGCTCTAGCAGGGGAGTTGGACTAGATGATCTCTAGAGGTCCCTTCCAACTCTGAAGATTCCGTGATTCCGTGACACGTGGCAACCTGCAGAGCCGTGGCCATGGTGGAGATTGGACTAGTATAACTACTTCAAAAGATCTCATAACTGTAGGTTTAACAGGACTCTTGTTTTAAAATAATTTTAAGAGTCTGAGTATGCACATAGTGCTGAGCAGCTAAATGTGGATTTTGTTTGCCAAAGCAGAGTACTTGAAAAGTTGCTTGCATTTCACTGAGATTGCCTTGTGATGAGCAGACTATAAATGTTTTGCCATTGGCTTAGCTTGGTTAAGCAACCAAATTTCAGATTCTGGTCTCCAAACTGTCATCCAAACAATCAACAGATTTTTGATTAAACAAGTATAGAATGGCAACTACACTTTTCGCCTCAGACTCTTCCCTGGCATGACATGCAGCACCAAAGCATTTGCAGGAGTCTAGTAGATTTTAGACACATTTCTAGTATCTGTCTGTGGGCTGTCTACACAGCAATACTCAGAAGTTCTGTCTCATGCGTATGTCAGCATATTTTGCTGTGGCAGCAGGAATCCACTTATTCCAAAGATGTTCTGTAATAATAAAATTTTTTGCCTCTAACTCTAACCAAAACTAGGAACTGCAGGAGTGTGCCACAGTAACGAAAGATGAATGAAGTGTTTAGGATTTTTGAAGAAGTTTGCTTGTCTTAATCTTTGAAGAAAACTTTTGGGTGTTATTTCCCTTTTAGCCAAGATGGTTTGTGGGTGGTTAAGCACGTTTTATAGGAAAGTGTTAGAGCTTTCTACATGTTTAATATAGCTAGTTGTAGTTGTATAGTTGAATGTGAATTTAACTGATCTGTAGTTTCTCCAGGTTAAGCATCATATAGCACAATTCTACAATTTCACGCACCATGACCCAAACCAACAGGGATGATTGTTTAAATGTTCTGTAGCTCTTATCTTTAATCAGGAGTAGGCTAACAATTTCCATACATCCCTTATTTCAATTGCATCCTTTTCTTATCTACATTCACATCCTGTAGATGAATTTATGGCTTGTAGCACATGAGATAATATATACTATTGCACTGAATGACAGGGTCAATTATTATTTGATACGGATAAGGAATTAGACTATAGAAACTGTCCTTTGTTCACTCTTCCATGGGCAAGCACATGTAGAGGCAGTTCAGTCACTCGCAGAATGTAAATCTGAGTTTTGTTTTCCTTTTCATACCAAACGATGTAAATTAACCTTCATTGTTTCCAATAGTTTATATTAACCCTAGAATTATAAATTTGTTTTATGGAAAACTAATAGCCATGCTTGTTTTCCCCTTACAATAAAGCGGCCTTGCTGCTGATGAAGAAAGGAGAGAAGCGTATCAGCAAGACTGTTTAATTTAATTGGGGAATAAATCATAAGTGGTATAGGACAAAAACAAGCACAGAGACAAGAATAATCTTCAAATTAGAGGATATAGAACCAAGGCTGTAGTTGGAAGTTTCTCAAATAAGGTCTTTCAGTTTGGCATACTGAGCAAGCGACAGGTTGGAACTACAGACTGCTTTAGAGGGCTTAGGTTCAGCTTAATATCCGGCATGAATGCATCTTTTGGAGTCTTATTCCACCCCAATCCCCTTTCCCTAAGTTATTTTGTTAGATTTAAGAACCATTCTTCTCTCACTGTCCTTAATTCATTCTCTCCCCTGCCCCCAATTACATTGCTTGAAATGATATTTCCTTTTCCTAGATCCCTGCCTGAGCAGTGATAAATGAAGTGAGCATTAATTGTAAGTTGTAGCCCAACAGGAGCCAGTTTGGCTTCAAGTCAACCTGCCTTGGCAAACCAGGGAAATATATAATCCTGACTGATTACTCCCAAAGAATATTTTTGTCATTTTCAGTGCATGTGTTTGAATTTCAGCTGTTCATTTTCCCCCAAGGTTTTCTCCCTTAACATTACAAAAGGGAGGGAAAAAGAGGTAGAGATGAAAGCGTGGAATGAGTCATGTGCAGCAGTAGGAAAACAACACCATCCAGGCTGTGGATGGAGCCAAGCCTAGCTTTTATTTTATATGGAGTAATAATCTGTGATGGATGTCACATTGCAACTTGGCTCAAAGCATTTGTGCTTTTTGTGCGCCTGTTGTTTTGCTCTTTGGGAAGAAGATGTTGTTTACTAAATAACCAAAAAGAAAATGCTTCAGGTACTGGCAAAACTAGCGTTCATCAGGGTCACTGTTCTCTCAGCAAGGAAGACTGAATTTCCATTCTGAAAAATGTTCCCTTTTATAAAAATTCTGTTCATTAATATAATCCTATATAGTAATTGTATTAATATTATATTTTATATAATCCTATATAGTAATATAAACCTATGTAGCTAATAACATGACACAACACAATGTACTAATAAATATAATGTAATATAATATACATAACATAATATGACATAATATAACATGACATGACATGACATGACATGACATGACATGACATGACATAACATAACAGCTATTAATTGATATAATTCTACCCAAAAGGCCAGACTGGCTGCTCTGCAACCTTGGGAGCCTGCACAAGTGCATCACAAGCAGCAGTGGGACCAGCAGCAATACCAGACTTCAGCCCTTGTATTTGACACACTACTGCTGATTTCTGGTATTTAGGTAAAAAGTTGTGTTAAAGGACTCCTTTTACAATAATTCAGTTAGAACAAGAGTATACACAAGGACTGGATCCGAATATGATCTTCCTTAAAGCTGAGGACTGTACTGCAAAGTTCAGGTGAAGGTAATCCCTGTGCAATTTTAAAGTGTCGTTCACCAGCATTTGTGCCAATCCCACAATTAAAAATTGGAAAACCAAGAGCATGATGATAAGCAGAATTGGTCTGTGTTTCTTCATGAAATTAAGAAATGCCTGTGCTTATTTCTTCCAAATATGGATGAATATTAGTGAAGTTGGTGAAGTTGTTCAGAGGAGTGTTAATGCATGACTCTGGAAGTGCTGTTACATTTGCATTCTTTTCCACAAAATCTTTCCTAGCTGCTTTCCCACTATAGGACTTGAAGAAATCTGCCCAGATCCAGATATTTTCCTAAGTAGGAAATCGTCCTTTCTTATATTCTTCTCTGTTCTTTTACACAGTTCTATGATAAAATGCTTCAGAAAAAATAAATTAAATACTACAAAATGGAGAATACAGTTAATAAATGACCAAAAGAAAAAAAAGGAGTAAAAAGTTAGAAATATTTGCAAATAATGTTGATTATTGTGAGGAAAAAGGAGAAAAGATACAGGAAAATTACTCCAGAATACCCTTTCTTTAAAATCGAAGTAACTTTTTTACCACTGTCCTGTGCACTGTGTATTTTCTGCTGGAGCCAGGTGACCGTCACCTTCCTACCCTGAAGCTAATGACATGCCTCAGAAAGCCTCCACAGTTCTTCTCAAAATGGAAGCATTTGACCTCATATAGAGTTAGTGATTCAGGTACTTCGTAAGTTCTATCAAAAAGATCCCATAGCTTAGTAACTTAACCATTCTTTATGAATCTCTTATGCTACTATCTGTGTTTAAAAGGGAAAAAAAGGCAAAAAAAAAATTATTTTCTTTATTTTTGCCTTGTATTTAGCCATTGTGACTAAACATAAACAAGACACTTGACATATTGATGATTTCTGACATTTTTAATAATGAATTTTGGCCCTTTGATTTGCTGTAGTCTGTTAAGTTCTGTTATTTGGGGGAAGTAAAATATGCATTAAAATCTCAAAAGCTGTACTTTTTACATCTAACTGTGAATTGCAGTTTAAGTAAGAAAACTTAAAGAACGGTGGGGGGAAGAAGGGGGAAAAAAAGGAGGGGAGAGGGAGAAAAAAAAAAACCCTTGTGGGCTGAGATAAAGGCAATTTAATAGAAACAATAACAGAAAAGGAAAAATAATAGTAACAATAATAATAATGACATGGGTCACACCCACGGGCGGGTGAATTGGCACTGTCCCAAGCAGTGATTGTGGATTCCCACCCCTGCCTAAACCCCATTTATATACTAAGCATGATGTCTATGGTATTGAGAATTTCATTGGCCATTCTATCTTTCTGCCTATGTTTCTATGGGAAGCTGAAAAAAGAAGAAGTGCTTGAATAGTGTAAACATCCCTTAGCAACAACTAAATACAATAGGTATTATTGACTTGAAAAAAAAATCAGCTCTTTCCCAGCTGAAACCAGGACAAAAGGGAAAACTGTTAGCTGTATTAAAAACTCAATTCTTAACTTCTGTTACTGAAGTGACAGTACTGTTCTGTTTCTGACCACTGGCTGGGGCTGAGTACAAGACAGTGCGCCCTTCTCTAAAAATGGGCAGTTGGTAGGTAGCAGTTTATGCACTCTACATTCACATTGCTGCCTAATAAACTCATCTTGCAGACAAAACCCAGAGCTGCTGGTGGCAGAATGACTTATTGTGTGAAAAGTTGTATATTATCATTTGGTGTCATGTGACTGCAACAAGTGAAGGCTTTATCTGTTTTCAGTGGATAATTGCTTACATCAGCTTTTACTTTCCCCATTTCTATTTTGCATAGAGAACTCCTATATCTCGTGATGATTTGGAAAAAGGGTCAAAAGACAAGGTGTGCTTACAGCCTCCAGCTTTGAGCAGCCTGGTCTAGTGGGAGGTGTCCCTGCCCATAGCAGAGGGGTTGGAACTAGATGATCCTTAAGGTCCCTTCCAACTCTAACCATTCTATGATTCTATGTTGTTGGAGACCATTGTCACGCTGTAAAGAGAACAGCGTACATTTCTTAGTGGTAACAGGGCGACTGTTAACAGAAAATACTTCTTTTCAGTATGGATGGACTTCCCTGGATAAACTGGGGAATTCACGATACATCAGTGTTTCACTGGCACTATCTTCTGCCATATGATGTTGCTATGATGCAGACATTTTCATTTTGGTTTTAACATGTTTTGTAAAAATGAGAAAATTCATTTCTCCTTTTTATTTATTTTTCTTCTCTTGTGATGTATAAAAGACCCCAGAATGTGGGGAGTTGCTTTAAGAAGCCATTGTCAAGAAGTCATTCAGGTCTTTAGTTACTAGTCATGTAAGCTGATTATGTGTCATGTAAATACCAAAGCAAGGCTTCAGCTGTGAAATTAATTAAAAGCCCAGGGACAGTGCATGCTTCCTACATTCTCACTGAGCACCAAACATCAGGAGCAAAACTCTGGCCTCTGGAAGCTGCTGTGAAAACTCTTACCGACCTTGGCAGGGCCAGAATTTCATCTTCTGGGGCTGTCTTGCCATCTGTTGCCTTTATCCACTGAAAGCTGTGGTAGCTTTCCATAAGCAGGCTGGTTTTTGCCTTGCCAGTTTAGCAGAAAGCCTAGGCAACATTATCAAATGTTTTTCTTTTCTTTCTTTGCAGTTTTTAATTGACTTGTAATTTACAATTGCTTTTGCTACTGAATCAGCTTGAGGGAGGAAGCCTAGAAGCGTAGAAGTTCATAAAAACAGATGTTTTGAATTGTCTTTATAACAGATACAGGAGAATCTCCCCAGTAGATACCACAAACATAACATATATGATTCAAGGTTTTAGCAGGTCACACTGGAGTTACATATGATTTCTGAAAAGACTTTTTTCTCCTTCTCCGTATTGTATTCTGCTTTGTGTCTCCTTCTATTCTTTAACTCACAAGAACTTAGGAATCTTCAGTTTCTCTAAACCTTCTGGTTTGTTGTTTGGGTTTTTTTTAAACCATAATCCCTCTTCTTTGGGTTTGTGTGGGATTTTTTGTTGTTGGGTTGGTTTTGAGTTTGTATTTTTCTTCCCAGCCAGCTCCTGATTGACTTGCAGACTATTTTCAGTGATCAGTTCACTGCTGTCAGCATCAGTTCTCTGTGTGGCTCAGGGTGTGGGTGCATGTCAGGATCAGACACTTGTGTACTATTCTCTGCAAAGTAAATTTAGCGTTCAGATTTAGTCTTTTCAGCACTGAGAAGTATCAGCCACCTTTTTGTTTTGTTTAAAAATAAGAATTAGAATATGGAGACTTGTAATGTTGGAAGCTCCAGTTTTCATTTTTAGAATTTGTCTGAGAAAAAAATGTGTTAGGAGAAAGCTTAATAGAGTTGCTTCTGATTTAGTACCTCTGCTATTCCTAGCACTGACGTGGTCACAGAGGAAGGTACATGCCTCAGAGTTTATGCAGTTTAAGGATACAGTTTTAGAGTTTGGTTTAAGTATTATACTGGAGAATATATAACTGGAGGCTTTGTGCCCTTGCAGAGTGAAGACAGGCCCAGGACTTGTGCAAGACACAGATAGAGTGCTGACCAGCCACTCTCTCAGTAAGATTTAAAAAGTACTGCTACTTTTCTCGTAGGACTGAGATACAGACGATGAGGGCAGTACAAGGTTTTTTCCTGTATTCCACAGAGCCTCAGACAAGCTGAGGTCACATCTCTCAGTCCTGGGGGATATGAGCTGCTTTTTCCCATGCTTGAGCCCTCTGAAGTGCCATGGCCTGCATTATTTCCTGGGCCAAATGGAGGGAGAATGAAACGGTTGTCACCAGGGCAGAGAGGGAGCCTTTCTACCTGGCTTTGCCACCAGCCCGTGACAAGCGTCAGGCTCTAGCACTGCAACATAGGTCCATGGCAAAGCGGTCTAAAGGTTTTCAGCAGCTATAATAAGTCCCAGGAGTTCTGGGGAAATTCTATGTGTTAATCTAGATGCTTTACCTGTCTGCACCAGTGGTAACCCATCTCCTACCCACTCCTCATCAACCAGTCCCTCACAGAAGTGGATGCGCTAGTCCTTTCTTTAACAGATTAATATTTCCATTAAACATCTGGCTAATACTTCCTCACCTGCTCTCTTACTCGTTGCTGCCCTTTCCACGGCCTCACTGGTTTTGTGATACTCACTCATACCTATTATATGATCTCAGAAAGAGCTGTGCACCCTAGATAATCTGGTTGTTGCTGTATCTAATAACTTCAGATAAACTTAACGAGACTGGTAGTGCTCCAGAATGCAAATGTGACGGAGGTATCAAAGAATCAAAGGCAATAGCTAACTTTGCAGACTTGGGCAGTTACCCTGCAAAACAAGCAGACAAAGAGAAATATACCATAAGGAGGCCAAATGGGTACTGGAAAAAAATATTTTACACTTCAACCACTTTCAACCTGAAGCCTTGCTGTTTAGACTCTTGTTGCGTCTTTTCTGATAAAAACCTGCCTGAGTCATCCTATAGTTCTATTTTCTATGCTTTAGTTTTCAGTATAAATGAAGTAAAAATAAAATGACTACTAAAATGAAGTAATTTTTTTTTCCCCAGGATTCTTTCCTAAATAAAAATTTATGAATTACTTAATAATTGCTACAGTGGCATGAAGATAAAAGGAAAAGAAACACAGTCTGTAATTATTATTGAATTAAGTAATAGGTTATTTTGTTTTCCTTTCTTCTTCAAAACAATTTTAGAGGCGTATAGCAATTCATGTTAGCAGGAAAGGTGATGGTGTGATTTCACAGAGTATCACAAAGCCTTGTCCCACTAAATGCCCCAAATGGGAGGAACAAAGCAAGAAGCATGAAACTGGTTCCATTCATTGTGTGGAAGGTTCTGGTTTGGGATTCAGGTATTTTGAGTGTGAAAAAAAAAAATCTCCAAAGAGTTTGTAGTTTAGTGAGTAAAGTACTGGACACAAGCCAAACCAAACTTAAATAAGTATGGTGGTCTCAGCTGAGTTCCTAGCAAACTCTAGCCTGCACTGCAAATTCATCTTGAACAATTATATGTAATTTGGTACAATTGCCAGCTCCTGCTTAGAGGCCCTTTATACTGAGCTACAGAAAAGACTGAATTACTTCTCATACCTAATGGGAGCATTAGTCCTTGCTTAAGGGTGTATCATGAATACAGGCACTGCTGTCAAATCCTCACTGAGAAAATACCAACGGCCATGCTGGACCATGGGCAGAAAGTCTGTGCTAATATTCAAGAATCAGATTAAGTTCCTCACTGCAGGCACATTTTCTTGGCTTTGATCGCTGGCTGTAATGCCCAGATGTCTAAGACCCTATTTTTAAGATGTATGCATATATATACGTTGTCCTTCAAATCTCTGACATTTCTAGATTGGAGTTCTCAGAGGAATAAAGGGCAAATAAGTGTCTAAATGTCAATGAAAATCTATTAGGCTCTTAGCCTTAATGTTTAAAGCTACCCATGTAGCAGCCACAATAAAGTGACGTTACAGCTGGCATTGGTTGGCATTCCCTGGGAAGACCAAGACTCAGGGAACTTTAAGGCTTTGGAAAGATGTAAGTATATAATTCTTTCTTCAACATAAATGTGGTATTATCTCAGGAAGCTGGGTGTAGTCAGCTGAAACAGAATTTCAGCTTTACTTTTTTTTTTTTTAATATTTTTTTTATGAACAGACGGTGTATTGTGAAGTCTGTCCTCTGAGGTCCTTTAACGCTATATAAATCCAATAAGCTTTAGAGACATAAGACAATAGACTAAGTTCCTGAGTGAAATAAGTCAATTGAATTTTGAATAATCCTTGTAGAGAAGGTAAGACCACAAATTTGAGGCTTATGTGTAGCCTGTTTCTTTCTATGTCTTTTTCTATGCCTTTTTAGCTGGATTGCTATTCCATGCAGATTCATTGTATTTTGGTCAATCTTTACATTGTTACTCCTTGAAATCCGGGTACTCTTCTCTGTTTACCTGCAGAAGTGCAGGTAGCAGCAGGCTTGGAAAATTATAACCTGTTATACCCACAAAGAAGAGAGAGGATAGTAAACCTGCAATTAGATCTTCAAGTTACTGTGTGTTTCAAGAGGTGCCAGTCTGATGTAGCTATGCAAAACATAAATATAAATATCAATAAGATCCTCTTTAGAATTTATAATACATGTAGATATGAGAAAAATATGTTGAAATATATTATTATCCGTGAGTGCGTTTATTAACTTATGAAAGCACTAAAAATTTCTGCATACTTTGGGAGGTAGACTACCTCATTGCTCCTGTTTCCGCTATGTTTTTTATTGCAACACTTCTAAGGATGAGAAGGATTTGTACAGAGAAAGACAAAATGCATCTTTAAGGTGCCCTGAGCTGAGCATGTGGTCAGCCCAATCATGCTATCGCATCCAGGCTGACAAAATGCTTCTGCAGGCTCCTCCTTGTGGTTTAAGCCCAGCCAGCGACTAAGACAGAGCTGCTTGCTCACTCTACCCTGGTGAGATGAGGGAGAGAACTGGAAGAGTCAAAGTGAGAAAACTTGTGAGCTGAGTTAGAAACAGTTTAATAGGTAAAGCAAAAGCCACATGCACAAGCAAGCCTAAACAAGGAATTCATTCACTGCTTCATTCAGCAGGCAGGGGTTCAGCCATCTCCAGGAAAGCAGGGCTCCATCACATGTAACAGTTACGTGGGAAGACATACGCCGTAACTCTGAATGTCCCCCAACTTCCTTCTTCTTCCCCCAGCTTTATATTGCTAAGCATGACATCTTGAGTATGGCATATCCCTCTAGTCAGTTGGGGTCAGCTGTCCCGGCTGTGTCCCCTCCCAACTTCTTGTGCACCCTAGCCTCCTTGCTGGTGAGGTGGTGTGAGGAGCAGAAAAGGGCTTGACTCTGTGTAAGCACTGCTCAGCAATAATGAAAACATCCCTGTATTATCATCATTGTTTTCAGCACAATTCCAAAACATAGCTCCGTATTGACTACTATGAAGAAAATTAACTCTTATCTCAACCAAAACAAGCACCGCAATCCATGTCTTGTCTTTTCACATCATGAAATAACAGCCAGATCACTGTACTAGGATTTCCTTTGTATCCTACCTCTCTCTCTTCTGCAGCTTTAGGTTATTGACTGCCCCTCAGTTACTTAAAGGAATTTGTATTGTTGTAGTGCCCTAGTAGGTGTGGTCATCAGAAGAACAAGGACTTCCTCTGTCACAAAACATCCAGATGTCTCAGAAGTTTATGTTTTTCTGTCCCTGAATAGGCTTTTTGATACAGTATGCTTGTTTAATTTCTTTGTTTCTGCTCTGTGCTGTATCTCACATGACGTGTACTTGTCTGCCTTCTGTGTAGGCAGAGCAATGCATTCTTCCCTCCTCGATGTGTTAGGTCTGCTTGGTATTTAGAAAGTGCACTGCTCTGCCCAACAGGATTAGGGGGTCTGAAAATAGATAAATTTAAGAGCATCAAAAACACATAATGACATATCACAGAGGAATAGCAAGACTTACATAATGAGACCAAAAAAATTTGAACTGTTTAGTGTTGTAGTAGAAAAATTACAGAGGAAGTGGAAAAAGGCTATAAAGTGGCTGCCATAAAAATATGCTGAAGAAAGTAGATTAGGTTAATTTACTATTTCTTATTAGACTTTCAAATAAAACTCTATCAGTTGTAAGTGTGTTTCAAGGCTCTAATAAATACTGCTTTTTCATGGCATGTAATTAACAACAGAAGTGTGCTGTGATAAAGTATAAATATGAATAGACACTGTCAGAAAGCAGCAAACAGTGCTCCCGTGAGGGAATCTGAGCTTGGAGCTGATGGTGACTCCAGCACAGGTCATGCTTACACTGACAGGCACAGCCCTGCATGGTCTGACTACATTGGGCAGCTGAGTGCTGATAACAGGGTCCATCAGCATCCTGGTCATGGCAAGGGGATGAATCAAGGCCAGGGAACAACCAGAGGCTCCTAGCTGTAGCACAGCTCAAGTCTTAAATAGCAGCTTTGGTGTTGCTATACTTCTAAGTTCACCTCCTAACAAGTAGTGGGAGACCTTGCGATAGCTTGTGATAGGCTTACAAGTATCAGTAGATGAGGAATTTATCATATGAATATTTGTGAGTCCTATAAAGATAAATGTAGCATCTGTGCTGTAATCATTTCTGCATTGCCATTTTGTATTTCGAGAAACACAAGCAAACTCATTTCATTGCTCCACTCAAGCTCCCTAAAGCTTGTTTTCAAGTCAGCTGTAAAAGTTGAGCCACCACAAGAATCCATTTGGAGGGAATTTGAGAAAATAGTTGTTGGAATAGGACAGTCTAGTGCCTGATGTAGAAGACAGGCTGCAGAGACTTCAAACATCCAACAAAAGGCAAGAGGCACCGTGCACCAGCTTATGGTGCAACAACATCAAATGAACAATGCGAGGTTACCTCAAGTATAGCTGGAAGAATCAATGGAAGCTATGGCAGAGGGGAAGACTCTGGCGGGTAAGGCTCTGGTCTCCTAGCACTCCAGTGGCTTGCAAAGCAGCTAAAAAATTATTGTTAATGGGTTGAGAACCATCAGGCCAGTGCAAGGATTTGGCATCATCCTGCTTCTGCTAGCTCCGTTGCCATAAGCATTGACACTGCTTTCCAGACTGTGACTGATGCCTGAGCATATATAAAAAGTGATGGTGATATTCTTTGTACATGGTTAATGTTAATTTGCCATTGTCATTACAAATAAAAATTTCCCAACAGGAGAATAAATGTATTCCAACAGCGAATCTGACCAGTTATGTGCAATAAAAGCCAATAACTGCAGAATAAATATGCTTCTACCCTGTTTCTGCTCCGAGCAAAAACTGGATGTTCAAGCCAGAGCTGTTTGGCAATACCAGGCATAAGAGAGAGACAAACTAAGCCCCTGTCATTTGTTTTCATGTAAATAATACTGAAGATCATTGCAAACAATTACCTCTTTTTTGGGGGGGTACTGTTTAGGTTTTATTTTAAATCACCATGGTAATTATTTAATAAAAGATGGTGAAGGAAGGCAGAAAGCTGTACAATGTACATTTAATATTCTGTCAAACAAATGCTTTAGATCTGCCTGTTCAATCACTTAGAGCCTTTCCTTACTATGAGGGTTTAATATTTTTTTATTATATCTAGAGGATGTGCTTGTAGTTCTAAACTTATCAGTTGAGCTTCGTTAAACGTGCACTGCCTGTTAAATCCAACCCTTTATGAAGGAAATTAACACAACTTTGCAAAAGCCAAGTTTAGCTTTGCACAGCAGGTCTCTCTGACATGGCTTCAGCTCTGAGGAATGTGGTCTGCAATGAGATGAAGAATCTATTTTTAAATACAGGAAGAACATTAAAAGGTAGATGAGAATTGACAGGCTATGCATGAGCAGGAAACTTGAGCTGTCCAAAAAAAAAAAAGCTCAAGAAGTACAAAGAGATAGATGAAAATTACCAAATTATCCTTTACTTCAGGTTTGTTAAAGTCAGGAAGTTCTAATAACCACCGAGTAACAGAAAGCTGTGCAATGATCAGCAAGATGAATGCGAACAAACATTTTGTGAGCTGTTTATTTGTTGCTTGTGTTCCATTGGCTGAGCTATAATGACATGGTTTCGCCAAGTGTCCAGTTTTGGGGATACAGCACAAGACACCAGCATACCATTAAAAGAAATTCCATTTTCAGATATTTTTTTTCATGGTTTTTCTTTTCTTCTCCTGTTTTTGAGTGTGTGGTTACTACTATGTCACCCATGATTTTTCTGTTCAGTCTTGCCTTCCACTGAATAACAAGGCAAGACTCAAAATCTTTGACCAGGTTCCCATGCCCAATTAGACTTTTAAAATAATGAGTCAGATCCTTAGGTTCTGTTTTATTTTTGACTTTGGCATTTATATTGTATTCATCTTCATGGCTCAGGCTTATCGCATTGGATAAGAGAGTAAGGAGAGATGCAATATCTGGTGTTGAAGTACTACAGCCATTGTCAGTTCCCCCCTATAATTTTGGTATTGGTTATTTGTGCAGCCATTAGCCCTTGAGCTGGTGTCGTTCTGTGAAAGGAAGGGGAAAGTCTCTCCTGAAATGCTGAAACATGGGACTCATGGCCCAGTGTCAGGGAAAGTAAGGATGAATTTAGTGATTTTGTGCCTTCTGATTCTGGATCATGTGTGGAGTCATTAAATGTTTTTAGCTACATGTGTCCTGCAGTCTCTCTCCCAGGATGATCTCCTCCAATTTATGTAGCACACCCCTTATGTAAAAGTAAATGAAAAAATTTCTATGCTATTCCTGATGTTTAAAGGGGGAGTAATCTTTCCTGGCAGAACCCAGAGCTTTTAAATGCTATTCATCTGGTTTCATACTCCCTGTAAAAAGGGAGAAGTCTTCATGCGTACACATAATATATGTTGAAAAACTGTATTCTAATCAGCATGCTGAACCTCATTATTTCCTCTTTGGGAATTGGAACTAGTGTCCTGTGGTGTCTTCTGTAATAACACTGGTCCTTTGCTTCTTGCATATTTCATGCAGCTGTGGTTTGTTATTACTTCACCTCGCATCTCATGCTTTCATGGTATATACAGCACAGTAAAAAAAGTGGAGTTTCTGCCTTACTATGCTTTTTGTATACTAAAAGCAATATTTTTTTTAAGTCCATGCTAATTTGTGATGAAAATTTTCTTACCACAGGTGAAGAAAACACCCTTTTGTGTTTGAGATATATTTGTTGAAACAGGTTTGCTCAGCATCAAGATTGAATTTGTCAGGACAAAAGTAATGTGTATGCTCGGCTTCAAGTAAATGTTCATTGATTGGTTAGTGTTAGAATACATGGATAAAACCTAAAAACTGAAAACAGCAATCAAATAAGTCTGCACTTGAAAGGGAGCTTACCTGAGTATTTGTAGTGGTTTTATTTCCATGAAGACCTGACAAAACACACTTCACTGTTTAAAGCCAAAATTGCTCCTGACATATTTAAGTGGAGTTAGTTTTTTAGCTACAATCCTGTTTCTGTTTCAAAACAGCTGTGAAGGCACCACTGCTTTTTAAAATAAATTACACATGGAGATAATTTCTAGGCATTTGGATGAAGGCATATTAAGTATACCTGAGTCTGAAAGGTGAAACTCTCTTTGTTTTTGTTGGGCTAATTAAGAAGACTAAATGATCCTTAGCTTTCAGCCTGATCTGCAGACACAGAAGTCACTCCTAAATATGTAGTGATTTCCCTGTAAATATTTGTTGTAATAATAATAATAATAGGGTTTTTATAATAATAGGTATTTTAGATATATATAATAATTATTGTTGTTGTTGTTGTTGTTGTTATTATTCAATGTCTTTAAAACTTCACTTATATTTTGCATCAAATTTGTCTCAGTGAAGAGACAATGTCCTCATTAATCAACAGAAAATTCAGCCTGAACAAACTGAGCTTCAGAAACTGCTCCAACGTCTACTGAAATGCCACAGATCAGTCCAGTCTCTGTTAGAGCCCAAATACCCTTTATGCATTAAAAGAATGAGTATATTACCCTTAAAACTATTACCATTTGTAGGTTAAAACATTCTGTGCCAAAAGTAACTTTGTCCTGAGGGGCTAGCGGAGTAGTCTCAGTTTTACCCTGAGTTTGAAAAAAGCTGTGGTTTATAGGACAGAAAAGAATGGTTTAGCTTTCATAATTTTTGACAGTAGCGGAAAAAGAGGTTTTTAGGGTAAGAAATATGTCAATCTATAGGCTTGCTCAAGATGTCACACAGCTGTGACTTGATCTCAGGAAACTGCCTCATTATCACTGTTTTCTGAAGTGTATTCTTAGAACTGAGCCAGCTGTAGCAAGTGTCATACCTTTTATTTCTTTGAAAGTATACCAGAGTTGTGGTGTGCCTTGGGGATCAAGGAAACAGAGCCTGGGGATTCTGGGGGGATACAAGGGGAAAGGCAACAAAAAAGAGCAGGGGAAGTTTTGGACGGCAAATGAGGGGATATCTCTCCTTACCACACATTTCACTGTTGCTGATGTTTAAGGAGTGTGATACCTATCTCTTGTTTTCTCCTGATACTCTACTATCAGCTTAAGGTGCCCTGCATGTTTTCCTTTTGCTGAATGGTTGCTGATGGCTTCATATACAAAGATTTCTGAGACCCATCACGCCTGAGCTTATACATGGATCATATATTTCAGAATATTATCTTTCCTTTTCTATTGTACAGGAAATTCCACGTGTCTAAAGTGTTCTATTTTTCATGTGAATTTAGGATTAAATAAGTGAAGGGAAAACATCAGATGAGAATTCACTTCTCAACCAATTCCTGGAGCCCAAAGTATGACTTAGGTTTATTTTAGTCAAAACACATGCAACCTCCCATGCATAGAATCACACTCACTACAGTTGTGTTGCACTAGAGGTTGCACAGCAGAAATTACACTTCTTACGGTATTTATTATTCAACTGATGCTTTTCAGTGTAAGTTTGCTTGAGAGACAAGTTCCAGGTCTCTACTTCTTTTGTTCTTTGCTCCATAAAAGAAGGAAAATCCAGTGAAACCAAGGATATAACATCAAATCAATGATAAGAGTTATGTGGCACAGGTGTGTAGTGGGAATTACAAATTGTTTCTTCCCTAAGGTTTGTATGTATGTAGTCAAAATCAATGTTGTGTACACTGTTGGAAGCTGTACAAAGATTTCCTTTCTATTTTAAGCAGTTTTTAATGCATTGACAGTCTTGCTCTGCCATACTTTGGGATCAATAGCAGTTGCCTGATCAGATTTTTATAGGAAAGGGGATTGATCTGTAGAACTTGTATCTTATGGGAATCAGCAATGAAGACAGAATTCAATATGTACAATTTTTCATATTATCATTTGCATTATGACCTACTGCATTTAGTATTTTCTGTCGATTTTAAAGCCTACTATTTGCTGAAGATCCTGTATCATAAACAGATAGACCAAGAACCTGTATGTGGCACATTGTAGACAGCGTTTTATATTTTAAATACCTCTACTTTGGGGATGAGTCAGAACATCCTTCAGGGATGACAGCTCAATCGCTCTCTCCACTTTGACTTTGCTACTTTGCTGTCAAAACACCAATGGTGCTTATGAAGTAATTATTTAGTATCACTGTTCTTTGGTCTTTTGTGGTATACATTGGGCTGGGAGAGCATTGTATGCGTAGCCTTAGCATATGTCAGCTTCCTGTGGCTGTGGCCTGAGTAACTCCAGCTTGGTATGTTAATTTCCCTAGAGAAGACTCTGGAAGATGAATTAATGGGACTTTGTGAGAGGGATAGAAGAGATGAAGTTTTGTAGCAAAAATATGGGGACAGAAGAGAAATTAATTTTCAATTTTCTTCTATAAATTTGGTAGTGACTGAAACAGAGCAGAGGTTTCACCTCACTCTGACAGATGGAAGTGCTCAAATGTCATCCACATTTGTGGAATTGTCGCATTCTTTGAAGCATTTTCACCTTTCAAACCAATACAGAAATAAGATTCCTAGCTGATTTTAACCCATTTTTTTCTCTTTGGAGATGACCTTCTCTCATCTTTCTGAGAACTGTATGATGCCTTTGCAAATTGGAATGATGCTGTCATTGTAGGCTCTCTCCCCTCAGATATTAGTTATACACTATATATGCTGATGATGTGCAGCTTATTTTACTGTTTTTTGGTAGCATGTGCAACTCCTTTCTCTACACCAATCCTAACGTGGGTAGGTGCTGATAGTGAGGTCCCAGCTTTCTTCGCCATTAGCAGGTGTCAAAGAGTTAGTTCTCCACCACAGGAGTGAGTGGGGTTTACTGAAAAGTCAAGCATTCAGCAGCTCTGTTTGCTGCCAAGACTGCTGACCAGTGCTACTTTAAAAAGCCACAGGATCTGTTGCGGCTGTGGGAATTTTTATGGGTTATCATGGATGTAAGGAAGGGCCAGTGATTGGAGGCATGTGAATGCTTAAAGGTTGAATAAAGAAAACAGTCGCCCTGAACTATGAGACATTAACATTTCCATTTGCCAAAACCATTGACACGCACTGATACACACATTCCCTTCATTACCCACCCCACCCCCACCCCAATTATTTTCAAAAGTAATATCAATTTGGAAATCTAAATTCCAGCTTATGAGTGGGGGCAGAATGGGATCTGCACCCAAACTTGACAGCAGATCTGAGTTATTCTCTTTCTTTACCCCTGGGCACTTACAGCTCCACTGTCCCTTGACTAAAACAGATTCAATACATTTCTACTTGTGATTTTTTTTTTTTTTAAGACAACACAAACATATTAGGCAAGTGTTTCTGTGGGGTTTTTTGCAGGAGGAGAAGGCTCATTTGTGAATGCAAGCCTGACTCTGTTTCCACTGACAGAGAAAAAAAATTAATCAGAATATACACAAAAATAAGAGTCAATCTAGAGCACATGTGGAGCCTTTACAGTACTGTAATCAATGACAACTGTTTCACTGATTTGAATGGATGCAAGATGAAGTCTCAGAGCAAATGACCCTTCTTTTATGTCAGAGGACCAGTAATTTTATTTGGTCAACATAGCCTGTGGAACAAAAGGGTCATTTATGGTACTTCTGAATCAATGTTTCAGCGAAAACAGTTTTGCTTCATATTTTTGAAAGTGTTTTGAGTCCAAACATTTTTGTACTGTATGTATCTATTACGGAGTTAAGATCAAGAGGAACAGTTTAAAATCGAAAGCAGAACAAATGAGTGTCCACATATCAAGTTCAAAATTATGATGTATTTTTAACAGATGAACCACATAAACAATTTCAATAAAACAAAACAGAATCAATAAACTTGATTTTTTTTTTTAATCTGTTGTTCTCCTTGTATGAGTTTCTTTTGCTCTTCTGCTTTTTTTTTAACTTACCTTTTTGTTTTGGCATGGATAACATAGGATCTCTTAAAAAATCAGTGTCTGGCATCACCGTGGTAGCAATGATTGTGAAGGAGTATTTGAATCAATACCCAGGAGGAGGGAACTCACAGTGTAAGGTAAACATCAGTAAACATCTTGTACCAACAGTAAAACATCTTGTTCTGTGGTTCTAAATATGCAAGAACAGTATCATGTCATTTTTGGCAAAAAACATAATTTAATTGATTGAATGGGATTATTGAAATTGATTTTTTAATAAGTACCACAGGCAAATCTAAAAATTTGGTTTTATTTCTGTTTGTTTGGATGGCAATATCAAGTGGTGTTTTGAAGTGGTGTTTGAGTAACTTTCATGATGACCTGTATTTGTAAAGCACAGTACATTTCTGCATTTATTCTATGTGTTTGCAATTATCATTATGGTTATGCGCCATGCTTGTCAAGGTCCAAGCTTGTTCGCAACCTTAAGACACAATTTTTTTACCACATAAGTTTTTTTACAACCTTAGTTTCTCATAGTGTATTTCATGCATGCTGTACCAGGTGTTAAATACTGCAGAAAATACCAGGTGCAGTTTTTAGAGGCCTTTAAGCTCGTTTTGAGAGTTTGATCTTGTGTTATGTAAAGAACATGATGTTTCCGCTGTTAAAATTTTAACAGAATTAAGTCGTTCAATCCTCTAAACCCAAGATCAGGCTCCAAGTTATCTTAATGAAATTAATAGGTATTGCATAAGCCATATCCAGAAAATAAGTCTCTTGTGGGTGGGAGGAGCAATTTTGCCCAAGTAAAAGACAGAACATTACTTAGTCCTTATAAACTTCGCTCCATTTTTAGTATAATAAAAGAGAGAAAGACATAATACCATTCTGTATGTATAACAGTTTCTTTACCAAAGCACCTCAGGATACTTCAGAAGCAAAGTTGAATTGGTAACAAATAACTGCAGTGAAAAGGGATCTAGGGTTGTGGGTTCTTTAAAAGAAGCATAACTTCTTTAATCACTGGCTGCAGTTCTTGCAGTAAGCAGAAAGCTATTAATTACATTTAAAACAAACAAACAAACAAACAAAAGATTCCTAGCTTCTAAGAATGCCATTTTGGCTCTTGTTTTGACATTACCACTAAGCAGAACTTGGCTGACATTTCACTTTTTCTGATGCTTGCCACATTCAGAGCTGCTAACTAGCAACACATGGCATAAGAGAGGAGTCCTAAGAAAACAGTGGCAGGGCTTTTGTCTTAATGATTTGGGAATGTCTGTCTCTTCACTTACCTTTGACCTTAAATGTGCTGCTAGTCCTCCCACATCTTCCTCTCTCCCACCAATGCATGTACTTCCATGATGAAATAAAGGCGCTTGTACTGTCTGATGAGTTACAAATCGGTGTACTTGCATAAAATATCAGAGCACTAATATAGTCCCCAATACTTAATGAGGTAATTAATCTACCTGCTTCCCTAGTCCAGGGGAGAACTGATATCTATATGAAGGCCAACCTCATGTGGACACAGTGGCTCTGAACTGATCTGATTTCAGCTCTTGGACTAATGAGAATGAACACAGAATGAAGGACTGCAATATCAGACTGAAAAAATTATGACTAATCCTACAGATTCAGTTATGTTGGATGTGCCTTTGCTTGTAAAAAGTAGCTTTATTGTCATTTCAGTATAGCTGCCACCTCCTTGCTTGTAGTTCCATCCTCTTCTAAGTTTTGACAGGAGACACTGTAATTTATTATTAGCATGGTAAATATACCATACAGTTATTCTTAGACGTAATTTTTCTTAGCTGTGCTGGTGGGACAATGCACAAATTTGGGATGACTAAATGTTAGACAGGAAACAAGTGTGCATTGCTTTGGCTAAAGAAGACATTCACCAAGTTCCTGTTCTTCAGACAGATGATGTCAAGATTGAAAGTGTCTACAAAAAAAACCATTTTTGCAGTAAACCCTCTGAAGGATTCTACTGTATTTGCCTCAGAGACATCTGTTTAACTGCAGTTGTTCCCAGGAACCTTGACTGGGTGATATCTGGTATGGTATCAGTTAAGTCAGAAAAGGTCTCCCTACTTATGGGTCTGGAGTATGAAAATACATTTTCCATTTAAGACACTACATGTTTTCTCAGACATGCACTTAATTACTCTAGGATGGGTTGCTACTACATGTTAGTTCCTTCTGCTACAAGTTGGAGGCAAAGAAAATGCAATCTTGAGGTTATTAAAATATATAATGTACCACTTATTATCCTACTCAACCTGTTTTTTAAAACCAGACACTGAGCCAGGTAGCACCATGAGAATGAAGAGCACCAACTCACTGTTAAAGCTATGTTCTCAACGGCACTAGTAATTCTCAAACTTTGGTTTTTTTCTTGTTTTATTTACACTAATATATTATTGTTGAAATATAAAACAAAAGATTTTATTAAATAATCTTTGAAATATAGCTTTAGTTACAAACAAATCCATGTTTCAAAATGATAATACATCGTACCCTGTTTTGAAGTTGACATGGTAGAAATTAAGGGATGACAGCACCCGTGTACTAATTATATAGCTTTTTGACTTTTTAGGCAAACTGATCTTCACTTCTGCCACTCAGAGTTTACCCATGCTACATCTTTTCTTGGATCCCTAAACCAGAAAACCTCTGTGTAAAAGTTGGTTCAGTGAATATACAGATTATGTGGAAGTCAGAAAATAATGGAGTGTTGCAGGATTTCTGGAGTTTGTTAAATCAAGCAGAGAAGGAGTGGTCAATAAATATTACTTTTTGTAAGGTGCTGTAGTGCACAGCATCATATTGTGCGTTAGAGCAGGATTTATCGTATGAGGTTAAAGAAGAGGCAAGAAAATCGACACGTGTGTGTGTACGTGTGCGTGTGTATGCTTGCTGTGCGGCATATGCGGAAGTTTGAGTGGAACAGGGAAATATTTCTGATTTACTTGTGCATTTACCACCTTCATTTCTGTCAACAATTTACTACACTGTTGTGAATGAATATAGAAAACTGACAAATTCATCCCTCAATGTTAGAGAGCAGATGGAGATCTTTGGTGTCTCCATTTTCTTCACATTTTTACTGCTGAGCGTTCCTGGACAGACAAATAGCAGGCCTCTCTGAGATCATTGACTTAGCGGTTCTCAATTGCTGGGCTGATGCCAAGGTACTGGCTTTTTGTGTGGTTGTTCTGTAAATACAGCTACCTTGCTGTGATAATGCTAAGGCATAAGCCTTTTTTAAATTCTTGGCTCAGAAATGCACACTTGTTTGTTTGAGGTGAATGTCCAAATGGGAATGTTTCTGAGTCAATGTCTCTGTCTTGTCAGTTTGACACCAAGGCACAGGCTCTTCTTTACAAAGTTTTGGCTAAGTAATTCCTAACTGGGCTGATGTCACAACCCCTCTCACTCACTGGATCATCAGAGCCTCTTTTTTAGTAGTTTGATGTTCAAGGGACAGGTCATATAAGCATGGGAACTGGTTTTGCGCTGGTATGCTGGTTTGATGTCAATGGCCAGACTGCTATACAGGTTCCTGTCTGAAAAATGAACTTAATGAAATGCTATCGTAGCACTTCTGTCTTTGTTTTGCTTTCTTTCTTTCTTTTTCTCTGGGGCATGTGTGTGTGTGTGCACGTGTCGGGGGTGGGATTACTGCCTTGTCTGCCTAAGCTGCATGGTTTTGTGTGAGAACCCGGACTTCTGCAGTGTTACTGGCTCAGCATTTCCAGCATGTCACTTTGATTTCTATGCTCAAGCCTCTCTCTGTAGGATTACTGGCTCAGTTAACTTCCTTATATTCAGCTGGTGTCAGGACCTAGTGAACAAGGAAACACAGTTGCCCCTAACATGACAGAGCTGGTGTCAAAGCACAAGTTTCTCAGGAGCTATTTCCTCAGCGTTCCCAGATAGCTTTGGTTGCCTTTTCCAAGTTACATACTCTGTTTGATTTGCTAGGTTAGCACACTTGGACATAGCCATCGTCAGTGGCACAGGACAAGACTTGTTCAACTATCCTATAGTTCACCTGTCACAGAGAGCTTATTAGCTCCTAAGAGCGAAATTTGTCCTTCTGATTAAACCATTGCTTCTTACATCTCCACCACTGCAAAACTGGCTAACTTTGTCACAACCCTCTGACAGACAACTATGTATTTGGAATAAAGCTAACAGTTTTCAGTTTTCATACCAATGGGTGGACCCTGTTCTTAGAGTTAGATCCTTCTTCTGTATTTTCATGATTTCACATTTTTTGTGACTCTGCAACATAAATTTCAGTGTTCAAATGGTTCTACAGGCTTGGACACTACCTGTACCCACACTGCATCATATGAAGATGAAAATGTGCATGGTATCTAGATGTTGATTCAGGCATCTCAGTCTCTTAGTCACCTTGGTCTTTGTTTCCTTGGCTGCCTTCTCTGGAGACAGACATGGGTTTCAAAAGAAATTGAATTTAAAACAGTGTGATTACTGTGATAATGGTTTCTGGGAAATAGGAGATGGTAAAGCTGAATGAAGACAGCGGGTAAGATGTTTGACTCTTAGAATATTAATGTCCAAAAGGCTTACCTCAGTGTAGTGTAATTACATTAGCCAGTTTGATTCAATACAGGTGGTACATGTACAAACAAAAGAGTTGACAGAACTCCAGTTGGTCAGAAAAGGAACAGAGGCCTTGTTTGAAGAAAGGATTCTTTGCATCATGTTATTAAATGGAACACTTAATCAGCTTCTTTGCCAAAAGAAATCTTCCCATTATACTTGTTATAAAAACTATGATAGAAGAAAAGCATAAAGGGAAACAGAAGTGTTGTAATGCTAAATATTCTCTCCATGGTTCTGTATGCTAGTCTAAGGTACAAAGAGCCGACTAAAGGTTAATATTAGAAAATCTAGGTTTAGCTAGAGCTATGTGTTCTGGGAGATTTGAGTTTCAGATTCTGTAAACAGCTCAAGGAATTCCCTGAACGGTTTTGTCAGTCAGCTTTCCCCCTTACTCTTTTTCTGAGCTTTTTCCAGGTTTAGTATTATTTCATCCAAAATAAATTACATCATGGAAAATAAGAGATACTGTCCTGTGAAGCTGGCTTCAAAAGATAGTTCACAATCACTCTACATAGGATTAAAATAAATCTGTTCTAGATCTTACCATATAAGTTTGTTTTGACCTTCCGAAATCTGCTTTGCTCCATGGAGGCTGAATCAGTGGGAAAATTGTATAAAGATTAGCATTTGCCTTCAGAGAGTAACACAGAAAATGAAGTACTGCATGTTATCCCTTGTTTCACCTAAAAGTGCTTCTACTGTAGTGTTATTTTCATATGCTTACGCTGAGCAAAAGGTGTGCCTGATTTTCTATAACAATCAAATGATGATGGGACAGACCTTCAGCAGTATTAATTGGCATAATTTTGGTAAGTTAGTGGAACTTACTACAGATTTATGCCAGCCGAGGATCTGACCTTTGTCACTTTGCTACAGACTTCATGTACTAAAGAGAAAACATTCAGGCCACGAGAGGTCTGGGACAAAATACCATCAAAACCAAACAGCTAAAGCCATGAAGACTAACCTTTTTCTGACTTCTGTGGCATACATGTCTTTGTATAGTCTCTCTCCAATTTGTAAGTCATCTTTTAAGAGGAGAACCATCTCCCTAAAAACACGTCTGTGACGTTTATCATAGCGTTGGAGTAGAAATGCACAAGAATTTGGAGTGAATTTGTTAACATGATCAATGCTTCTACATAAATCAGAGAGAGTGCAATCATCCTAGGATGGCACCCTGTAACAGAGGTGAGAGGAACCATAAACACAAACTTTTAAATAGCTAAAGAAATTGCTTTTGTGAAGCAGTCATATCACATCATTTTAGTGTAGGTAAAAGGAGTATAACTGTAGTATTTATGTGTAACCTTTCAAATAAATGTATGTTTTTAATGTTTATAAATTTTCAGATGTTACCTTTTAGGCATTCTGTAAGCACAATGTATTAGCATCTGGTACCAAAGGAAATTGTACAGCAATAGTCTACACATGCAAAATACAATCTTCCCCTCCCTCTCCCACAGGAATTAAAGAAACCAATGCTACTCCTCACATATGCAAGCTATTAGTGTATTTATGAGTACCCTGTGGGCACACCTTTACCAGCATAAAATCAATCACACTGCTGTCACATTTTGGGGGGGTACAGTTTTTCTGTCATTTCAGAGGTGGTGTGGTAAGCCAGTGAACTTGTACATTCAATATCCTTGGGATATTGAATGAGTGTCTCTGCCTACTGGGAGTTCATGACAGTCTGGTGTTTAGCATATGATAGGACTGGTTTGGTTTGACTGTTGAGAAAGCAACAAAGCAAGCGGAGGAAGTAAGCATCTTGCATTTTAAAAAGAGCAGTTACAATTTATGCCTAGTTAGATAGGTATCTTGATGTAGAAGGAAAAGGACATTTGCCAAAACCCAGAAAATTCCTGTTCAGCAGTGGACTACCCAAAACTTTGCATAGTGTGCATAGATTTACATGTAAAGGTGCTATAAGGTACCTAAAGTCATGTATCCCCCCAATATATATATGCAGAACACATATACAGACAAATCTTTTTGCATTTTGGAAAGCTCTTAAAGGATCACAGTCATAATGGGACTTTGTTCACATGTTTCAAATAAAAGCCATCACACTTCGAATCAAACATTCAAGGACATGTAAAGAACTACTCCTGCATTGGTATTACAACAGGTTTTTCTTTTCTTTACTGATTATTCATTTTCCTAAAACCAGTAACCAGCATTTGTATATTTCAAGTGAGTAAAAAAAAAAGGAAGTCAGTAATAACTGAAAACTCGTAAGCAGGACAATATCTGTGAAGCATTATCTGATTCAACATAAATAATTTTTCCAATTCTTATAGTATGCATGTTATGGCTGAATGCTCTCCTTACAGCCAGGCACTGTGTGTGGATGCCAGCTAAATATTTCCGCCCGCCCCCCCCCCCCCCCCCCCCCCCCAGTCTTCGATATTCAAAACATAGAGTTAGTGCATATTTGGAACCAGGGTCTAGAATAATCACTGGAGTTGTCAGTCTCATCCCCTGTAATTGCAGAAAACTGAACAGAAGATATCTAATGAAAAAAGATCCACAGAACAGCCATGTGATAGAAAACATTAGGCAGAAGCACACTTCCAGCAGACAGTGCCAGCCTCATTGCTTCTGCCCTTATTTCTCCCAATCTTAAATAACTTACCTCTCTGGTTCTTTTACATGTCCACTATTTCATCTTGCCTCACGTTATTCTTCTAATATATTCCTTGTGTTCTGCATGAGGATTCAAGTTCGTCTGTATTTGTTGCTCAGGTCACTTAGATTGATAGGCAAATATTTTAACTTTTCACAAAAGAAGGTGGGTAACTTTATCACTATTCGTAAAAAGAGAAACTGAAGAGAGATTATTTAATGGAGAGATTATGTGGTTTAATGTAATATATCAGCTGAAAAGTCAGAAATGCCACCCTTTTCTTCAGACTAGAGGCTTAGTGCCTTTCACACCACTTATACTACTCTGCATGCTATATTTTATGTAATATTAAATTTGATTTATGTTTCTGGTGATCCTTGAGGAAAATACCTTTTCATATTTGGAGAAAAGTCAATGAACATAACAAGGCAAACAAGAGCACTCATGTGCTCTATTTCTGAGATTTAAGAGCATAATTATGTGTTCAAGATTGTTCAGTCCTTAGTCTTCCTGATGGTTGGAGATATCATTACAGATTAATTACTAGTCACATCACACATCATCAAATTTCAGCCAGCATGAGTCTTCTGACCTTCCAGTGGAGAGGCAACCAAAGCTGATTGTTGGCACATCTCTTTTTCTCATAAATTCGCTGCATTTTATGTAAGAGCTCTTATTCCCTGTTCCTGAAACTGAAGAATGCATTTGTATTCCATTTGACTGGCAAAATTTATGTAATACAGGAAGATTTTTGGACAAGTTGGAATTGTGTTGATTTCTTTCAGTGGTGACCTTTTTTGTCATGTTAACATTTAGAAGCTACTGTCACTTTTACCTAAGGTTCCTTCATTGCCTCCAAATTTAGACAATGGCCACCATTGTTCAGATCTTAAATAAATCAAACCAGAGAATCTTATGTTACTCCCCCTACACACAGAATTCACTTTTAATAAATTCCCAAACTGATGTATTCTTAACTAATACAACAAACTCAGTGTGATGCGTGCTAGAGCCTTTGAAAGGCATCTGACATGTTAAACACTGACTGAAAATGACTGAAAAATACTGACAATGACATTATGATTTGCATCTTTTTGGTCAGTTGGCTATCTGCACTTTACATTTGATCCCTGAAATCCCCGTGTGCTCTTCTAAATATGGAATTAGTAGGGAAATGTGAGGATTATTCCTGTGATAATGAGTGCAGTACTTCACCTCTCAGACATAGGGTGAAAACTGACCATAGAACCTTGGACTCACTAGAGTGTGCATAGTCCAATGATCCTGTTTGATTAAATGCAATATTTTGCAGAAGATGATTAAAGGTTTGCACAACTAATTATTGACTGATAGTGGTTAAAATTAGTTATCATCTGTAGTACTTCAGTGGCTCATGTGAAACAAGTTGATGATGGCCTTCCACTACGAGAAGAAAATGAAAAATATAAAATAAAAGGCATTACAGTAGTGTGCTTCAACAGAATTCATATTAAGTATCTGAATTATTCAATAAGGAGTGAACTCTAGAATAATATTTAGGATTCTTCCTCAAATACAGAACAGACATTTTTTTAAAAAGATAGGGGAAAAAAACCCCAAAACATTTTCCATGACTTATTATGGATTTTTTCCACATCTGCAAATAGTTCTTAGTGAAGTTAAAATGAGATTTGAAATCAATCCGCATCCTTGAAGATAGCCTACACAAAGACCCCAACAACCAACACATTTGACTGCAGCCCAACAGACAAGAAAGTCAGTGCCACTTTTTGGTTGGGATTAAGAAGGTAATACTTGATCCTTCCTCTCTACAGATGAAAGCTATATGGCAGTGAAGAGTATTTTTATAATTGTGGCGCTTTTGTTTTATATTCAGAGAAAATTGGTGCCCTGGGTTGTGACTGTGTTACTATTCAGTGATACTAAATTCTCTTAAAAATGCGGACAGAAACTCTGTAATACACAGATTTTCAGAGACAAGCAATGATACTTCAATGAATAGCAAATCTTCTGATTCTTGAGAAGTATGTTTGTAATTTCTAACAAATTTTTAATTGAAAAAAAACTAACAGAAACCCTCCTACCTTCTACCAGTCTTTGAAACTGCCTGCTACTCATTTTCTAACCAGTGTGCTCCATGCTTGAAATGTGCAGCTTGAACTTGAAAATATGAGAGTTTCTGCAACTGCTGCTTGCCCTCTGATTTTTCAAGGTGACTCTCAGTGCTTGTTCTTGGCATGAACATGGGCATTGGTATTGGCATCTCAACTGACAAAATCATCAAGGATTTGGTAGGTAGATTCATTGGTCACCAAACTATATTGAAGCACGTTGTAGATTCGTATGTTGTACAAAAGCAGAAAAGGAGTTCAGGAAAGGGAGCAGAAACTGCTGCCACTGTAAATTGAAAAATGCTGCTGCATAACCTGGGCTATGCAAAAGCCTCAAGTCACTTTGGTGCTTAACAGCATATCCCACTTAGAGCTGATGGACATCAGCTACCCATGTTTTGAAAGGAAGATTCATGTGTTGGTGTAATGTGGAGTTCATATTAGTATGGTGTGACTTGGCTAAGTGTTAAACATCTTTCTTGCACTCTGTAATGATGTGCTCATGTCAGTGTAAGAAAAGATCAGTTGGTTTGTATACTGTTGTGGTTAATAAAAATGCTGTACTTTGTCTCCTAACAAACCTGCTTCACATGTAACGCTGTCTTTTGGACCAGACAGTAATTAAGGACCACAAACGAGAGCCAATGTTCAGCTGGTGTGACCCTGCATCCGTTTGCAGAGCAACTAAACTGATTTACATCATCTGAGAGTCAGACCTTGAGGTTTTCTTTTACATTTACGTTGTTTGAGCCCCATGATCTACTAGTTTCCCCCTAAAACTTAGCTACAGCTCAGCCCTTAGATAGACAGTCTTGCAGCTGCCATTTAGGAGTTGCTTCCCCTTATGACTAAAGATATATGGTGACTAGAAACTTTCAACTCTTTATGCTGAGAAATAAAATCTGCCTTTCACAAACCACATCCGTAGGAACTATATTAAAATGAGACAACACTGTCAAATGTCTAATTTAAAATGTGCAGGGTTCTTTTTTGTGTTCATTTCTGCTTTTGTTTTTTTAAATGATTACCTGCACTTGCATAGGCACTTTGAGTAGTCTTCTGGGTTGTAACACCTGAAGGAATAAATTAAAAATACAAAGCAGCAGAGAGCAGAATATCAGATGCAAAATGTCAGGATTCAACACTAAACTAAATGAGCTGATCATGTCTATAGTAGATGTGTTCAAAATGGAAAATATTCTAGTTTTTCCTGTCTCTTAAAGTCCCAGATTTGAGTCTTCCACCAAGTTCTGTGTCTGTTCTCTAGATCAGGTCTGGTCTGGAAAAGCGACTTTAAAAACTTTTTTAGTGTGTTTTAATTTTGTGTTGCTGAGAACAACAAGGAAAATTAAATTATTGATGAAAAATTGAAACACTGATGGGTACTGCTTATACTCATATCATCCTTGGGTAAAGAATCCATACGTTTTGTTCCTGTGCTTATCTTCCTTCCTAGACATCAGCTATTGGGCACTTTCTGAGGCAGGATAGTGAAAAAGACCTTTGTTCTGACCCAGAAGATATTTTAATATGTTCCTAGAGGAACAAATCTGTTGAGAAAATACTGTATGTCTGAGCAAACTTTTTTTTTTTTTAAAATTCAGTAATCATATTTTGAAGGTAAGACACACAAATGCACATGTACGTGTGTGTGTGTATTATCGTGTTGCAAATGGACTGATGACTTGCTATTCTGCATGATTAAGCGTACTTTCAGGAAAAATACCCTCAAGAGTTCTGGACTGTTTTAGCAGATAAAGAGTGAATTGCAGCTTATTGTTTGTAACTCTGCCAGGTTCAACTCTAACGTACTGTAAATGATGTTTTGTTATTATAACCTAACTAAAGCACAACCTCTCAAAGCTCCTATGCATTCATGCATTTCTTTTTTTTTATTCAAGGCAATGATCTGCTTTGACTTTTAATTTATAAACTATTTTAGATTAGCTGCAGCTAAAAGTAATTTCTCACAGTTACTAGTGAGTAACTGGAAGAGTACAATAATTTCCTGATCTTAAAAAGGAAACAATGTTTTATCGCAGATCCTGGTTTGTGTAAGCTGAAAGGGAACATCAACTGTGATATTTTTAACATGTACCATGGCTAGTTTTCTGTGTATCACACTTCCCAGAAAGCGAAAATACTACTGGCAGAAAAATAAATATTTTATAACTTTCTGTCCTTCCCTACTGAAAGAAAATACCCCTGTAACATAAATGTTATGATTACACAATTATTTATTAGGTCATCTTATCTCCTTACCCACTGCTACTCTCACATTTCAGTAACTAGAGTAAGACTATTCTTTATGTAAAATGAACATCTACAGAAAATAAGTAATAGAATTATATAATATTGTTGTAGATAAAATGTATGTATAAAAACTCATTTCAAATAAGTACCATTTTTATTTGAGAAATATTTTGAACCTTAAATATTTTGAAATCTTGCCCATACAGAAGGGGAAAGAAGGCCTAGAAGAATTCAGTAGTATTGAATAGTTTCTTATTACAATCTGACTCACAGAAAATACAGTGATGTGCAAAAATGAGTGGCTTCATTTTTTTTATCGTTGGTAAAGTAATTTTACTATTTCCTTTGAGAAAAGACAGGAAGCATTTTAGGGGAAGAAAGCTGTGCTGAAGGATAGGTCGAAGTTATGCTAGCTGTCATCTGGTTACACTACCACTTGCATGGTATAAGGGTTAATGAACTTTCCAGCCTTTGTGCCAGACTCTAGCATGTCATGCTTGTAAGATCCTTATACATGAACTCTCAAATTTGGTGGTGGCTAACTGTATCAGCTACTAAGTTCTTCCTGGAACCCACTTCTACCAATTTTTCCAGGGTCTTTCACTGGCATCCTGAAGGCCCACAGAGATTTCACATTGTGGAACAAATCTGGCCACATGCCCAATTCTCATGGTGTTTTTATTGCTTCATAGAAAGAAATTACCTTCTGCTCAATTTAAACAGTAATTCATATTTCTGCTTTGGTTCTGGAGAAGAAAGATAAATAACAAAAGAAGAAAATATTTTAAATAACAACTGAAGTGGAGTCCGTGACATGCTTCTTTGGTCTTATCTTCCCTTTTAGTCTGATTCTTTTCTTTAGCAGCCCCCAAGCCTGGGGATGATCTTCCTCCTCTATGGAGAAGGATGATCAGGACATCAAGGCAAGATTACAGGGGAGGCAAAAAGACAAAACATTTTCAAATTGGACCCCTTGACCATTTTGGGGTAATTTTGATTCACTTTTCTTCACATGCTGATCTGTCATTTGATGAGTGTTGGTGTGAGGTCAGAAGAATACAGGGCTTTGTTTCCTTCTTCCAGCTCTCTCTCGGTCACTCTTTCTCTGTGCCTCCTTATTAACTGTCCAGCTTTTAGCTGCCTCTCTGAATAGAACAGTAATTTTCACAGTAAAATGTGGATTGCAGTGTCCCTGTATAACCAGTATCATTTTAGCTGGTCCTGTTAATGTCAAGAGCCCTACGTTTCCACTGCCTCCAGCTTAGTGACACTGATAATTCACAACTGAAGAGCTTCCGTAAAATAGCATTTATTAAAAGCAGAAAGCAGTTCCAAAAGAAGTCACAGTCAAAACAAAAACAAAAAAAAAAAAAAGAAAGAAAAAGATAGTAGTACGTGTGCATGCCTGATTTCCAGGAGAAAACTATCCTCTTCACAGGCAGACTGAATATAACCCTGTAGGATCCCCAGGTGCAGTAAAGGTGACCCGGTGGTGGGGATGTGCTATGGTCCTCCTGGTCAGGGTGAGGAAGTCAGCAAAATCTTCTTGAAGTAATGTGAGGAAGTCTGCAGATCACAGACTGTGGGTGACCTGAACCTGTCAGGGTGACCAGAATTTGCTGCCCAAGAGCAGAGCTGAAGATGTGCATGGGTGTGATGTGGCTTTGGTTGCAGCAGACATGAAGGAGTAGATCCCATGATGGGTGAGAAAGGCAAGTAGCAGGATACGGATCCTGCACTTGAGGAGAGCAGATACGTACTTAGTCTGGAAGCAAGGTGGGTTGACATGGAAAGCAGCTCTGAAGGGCATGGGAGCTCAGGAAAGCTGGCAGGGATTTAAAGACAGCCTCCTGCAAGCACAAGAACATTCGGTCGCAGTACACAGATGCATGGGATAACAGCTTGGTTAAGCAGGGAACTTATGACAGAGCTACAATGCCAAAATGCAGTGTACAGGGTGGGGACATGGGGAAAAGCTACAGAAGAGGGCTAGCGAAGCATTGCATAGGCGTGCAAATTACCAGTTGGCTTTGCTGGGGAAAGGCCAGCTCCACAAGAAAAGGCTTCACAAGGTGTGAAGGGACAACATTTGGGATCTCTGAATCAACTCAATGGACTACTGTATTGTTCTGTCTGTGCAACTGTTACGTACCTGTACAGTCATCAGTTGTGACTTTCATCTTTCCATGGTTTCCTGCTACCCAGCCCTAGCAGTTTAATAAAATTGTTGTAACTCAGGGTTAGGATATTCCTATAGCCTCTTCTTTGGGAAGAGTGGCTGCAAAGCTGCCTGGTGCAAAAGGACCTGGGGGTGTTTGTCGATAGCTGGCTGAATATGAGCCTGCAGTATGCCCAGATGGCCAAGAAGGCCAATTGCATCCTGGCTTGTATCAGAAATAGTGTGGTCAGCAGGACTAGGGAAGTGATTGGCCCCCTGTGCTTGGCACTGGTGAGACCCACCTGGAATACTGCATTCAGTTTTACGCCCCTCCAAGAAAGACATTGGTGTTCTGGAGTGCATCCAAATAAGAGCAATGAAGCTAGTGAAGGGTCTAGAGCACAAGTCTTATGAGGAGTGGCTGAGGGAGCTGGGATTATTCAGTCTGGAGAGGAGGAGGCTGCAGGGAGACCTTATCGCATTCTACAACTACCTGAAAGGAGGCTGTAGCAAAGTCGGGGTCGGTCTCTTCTTCCAAGCAATAACAAAGAGGAAATGGCCTCAAGTTGCGCCAGGGGAGGTGTAGATTGGCTATTAGGAAAAATTTCTTCACCAAAAGGGTTATCAAGCATTGGAACAGGCTGCCCAGGGAAATGTTTGATTCATCATCCCTGAAGGGATTTAAAAAACATGTAGATGTGGTGCTTGGGGACACGGTTTAGTGGTGGACTTGCCAATGTTAGGTTAACAGTTGGACTTGATGATCTTAAGGGTCTTTTCCAACCTAAATGATTCTATGATTATCTTCTCTTACAGATAAATGTTTATTTAAAATCTTGTAATTTTACTAAAACCTATGGATCCTGTGGCTGTCAAGGACTAATCCTTGTTGCCCTGTTTTATTAAGTCTCCCTTACACTCTATGCTGCATTTGAGTCTCCTCTGAGTACATCATTGTTTTTTCTAACTTTTCTTCTAGAATTGGTGAGAAATAGAGGGTAACAAGAAATCTACATCAGCCTAGAGGTTTCAGAAATTTTGGGCACGGTTCAGAAGTATTCAGTAGGATCATGTTTAACTGATGACAAGCAAAGTTCAGAATCATACAATACTTCTCTGTGAGCTGCTTTTTAGCATTTGGGTCTGTGGAAATTGTATGCATCTATAATTTGTGAGCACAAACCCACTGTGCTTTTCAAGTACAGTACACTCATTTTAAAATCGTTTTGCCTATGTAGTTGAGTTATTTTTAAATATGCGGTGAATGAACATATCATCAAAAAAATGTTCGCATACATAAGACTGACATTTTAAAGCAAACATTATAACTGTTACAGAATTGGGTAAGCATTTATGACTTTGGGGAACCACAAAAGACAAAAGGAACACTAACATTTGAATGCAAAGAAGATAAATGAATTTAATTTCTTCAAAAAGAAGCAGATAATAGTCTTTTGTCAGGACAATATTTGGTTCTTTTTCTCCCTACTGGTAGATGATTTGATACAAAATATCATGCTGTTATGTGGTTTCCCACTATCCTGCATCTCAATGGTTTTTGATGTTCATATCAGTGGAGCTTTGGGTCAGGATAGACAAGAATTACTAAAATAGATGGGACTAGTATGGAAGAAAGCACATCAAACTCTATTACAGTACTTGCAAGAGATACTTGCTGTCAAATTAGTGGCTGAAGTAATATAAATGTGAAAAAATAACCCGAATTAATCAGCATATGTCTGTATAAGAGACAGTTGTTTTTTCACATTTGTGAGCTGAATCTTTGGACCAAACATAAGACACAGCATGCAGAAGCATTATTTGGATTTGTGACACTTCTTGGAGGACTTTAGGCCTATGAATGTGCACGGATTACCTGGAGACATGAATATAGCATTTTCCTCTGTGACAGTTATAACTTGTTCCTACTTTGTCAACGAAAACCATGCTCATTTTCCTCAAAAGACAAGCACCTCTATACCTCAAGTGATAAAAGGGACTTCAAAGCAGACATAAATAAGAAATATTCGTGACACTTAATCTGTCATAATCTTTTGAAGTTTTCAGGAAGAGCGGAATGGGTGCTGTTTTCTATTTATGATTTTACCATACCATGTGTGGGCACAAAACGTAGGAAGGGATTTAGTTATTGAAAGTAGGAGATAAATTTCCCAAACATTACAGCATGTCTTGCATATAACCTTCATATTAGAGATAATATGTCATAATGAAGTAAGTGGCATCCACAAAATTGTACATCAAGGGAGAATAATTTGCCAAAATTATTATGCAATAATCTTTTCTCTCAGCACCACATGTCTGAGTTCACTTCTGTTCAGAATTACATGATGAGGTAATTAGAACATCCTCAGGAAACTCCAACTTTTTTACCTAACTTTTTTGTTACCCTGGTCTGCCGAGGCTTCTGGCACACAGGCAGAAGACTGCAGGCCACTCTGGGGCAGGAGAGACGTCCCAACCTGGGGGGCAGCATGCATGCAGGTTTTAAGAAGCCCACAACCTTCAGTGGTCAGGTCTGGATGGCAGGACTCTCTCCAATGCAAAATTTTAGGCTCCTGACCGGCCCATGAAAAAAGCTGGCAGAACCGGAGTTTCAGCTGGCTGTTATTGGAATGACTGTGCACAATGTTTCTGATGAAAATACATTTCATTGATATATTCCTATGTTTTCTTACCGATATATTTCCATATATCAGCATATGCACTTCTCCCCAGCACAGCGTTGCAGGGCCCTTTATAACAGCATGTTATTTTACATTATGTTATGCTGAATTATATTTAGATATGTTTTCTTGGACTTAGTAGTTGCATATAATATGTGAAATCTCCCTCTGCCTACTGTTAGTCCTCCAAAAACAACTGAAAACATAGCTACACTAGTTCAAAGAATTCATGGTTCAGCTACTGCTTTTCCCTGTTAGCTCTGCAATATGCATTTCTTTGAGTCTTAAAACTCTGTCATAATAAATCAAAAGCAATGTACTGATTCTAGTGGTTTGCAAATATTTTTTCACTGGTATATGTTACACATTGAGTTCTGATCTTGCAAATTGCATAGAAGTTTACTGAAATAAATTTTCCATATGCGTATAAGTAAATAAATTTTGTGTCCATTCCTGCTAGTGCCGGAACTATTTTGGGCAATATTACACAACTGTGCTTGGAATTCACAAGTTTAGACTTTCTAAATTTGACTTAATGTCTTTTGCAGCTTCCACCACATATTGTATTACTTTTTTGCAAAAACTTCATTTTCCTTGCTTAATAAATGACTGCATTGTGGTATAATGGAAATCTCTACCATCTTCAAAAAAGCACTTTACATTCTTTCTTGGGAGGAATTTTTATGTGGTGGGGGCAGGAAAAATGAATGTTGGATGGGGGGGGTGCTGGATATAAATTAAATGACATTTCTGCTTTCCTAGTTCTCTGGACACTATTTTGATTAAAATTGAATCACACTTACAGAAGCCTTCAGGGTAGCACTCTCTGTTCTGTGAAGTAAGCTAAATGCTTCGGGTTTCACATGCAAAAAAAAATCTTCACTGGTTTTACATATCCTTTTGGATTTGCTTCTGCGAGCCTTTCATATACTGAGCTCCAACTGATGTGGATGGAAATTCCACATATGGAGGGCCTGGAGAGTCAAACCCCTTGCTTTTCACATGTTTTTCCCTCTCTTTCAAATATGCAGGAATGCATGCATTGTACTGGTGTTTTATAAATTTTATGACTATTTCCAGAGCCAGGTCCAGACTTCTCAGCGGTGAAAGCAAAACCCAATCTTCCCTCCCCCCATTCCTCACGGATAAAGGCGGAGTGACTTTATTCTCATTCTTAGGTCAGCAAAATTTCATTATCTCATGGCAGCTGAGTGGTTTCTGGAAGAGGCAAAAGGAGGAGGAGGAGAGCCAGCCTGGGTCAGTCAGGGGGCAAGGGGCTGTGAAGGGTCAGTGGGTCTGGTCATGCCTCCCTCTCTCCCTTTTTCTCTCTCCTCCACACACTCTCCTCCAGCTGCAAAACTCCTCCCTTCTCAAACCCATTGATTCTGCTGTATTTAAAAAAAAAATGATAGGAAATCTCCCTAACTTGAGACACAGTAAAAAGTGTAAGGTAAATACAGTCATAAGAAAAGCCAACTAATGATAAATTTATTAAATGACACTTTTTTTTTTCTTTTCGGAATTTTTTTTTCAGAAGACTAGTGAGGGAATCTGTGAAACTGTGTCAAAGGGAAAAAATTACAGAGAATCTAGCTTTGGACATTTCACTTAAAAATCTGTATTCAAACAAAAATGTTGGAGTTATGATTTCATAGTGCTGGTGTGTAGCAGTCATGAGTCAATACTGTTGATGACTTGCACATCACTGAAGTCATGGACATTCTTTAATTTTTTAATATTTTGTCTGGGTGGTATTTACACATTTTTTATCACACTGTTCAGTGCCAAATAGTTTAGACAGTCAGTACACATGTCCCTTGTTTGCTTTTATTAAGATACATGTTAGACACATAATGTATCTAATGTATGTTAGATACTTACATGTTAAGATATATAATGTCTCTGTAACTGTCATTTCGAGACTTTTAGGAAGATTTCCCAAAATTTTCTCGAGTATGCCATCAAGCAGAATTTTCCTTTAGAAGGGTATAGGCATTAAATTATGAATATTCCTTGATATGCATATCATGTCAGTTCAACACGTCGATTTCTAAATTATCATTTAAAACAAATCTGAAATTATAGGATGTGAGCAGTCATGAGTTGGGAAAGTTCCCATTCATTTAAAGAGGCTATGCATACACTAATTCCCACCATATTGCCAGAGGAGGACCATAGCGAACTGTCTTCTGAACAGCACTGCCAACTTTTAACTCCATTGAAGGGGGCAATACGTCATCAAAAGATGTCTTTGAAACAGCTGGAAAGTACTAGGATTGAAAAGAATTGCATTCATGCAGAAGCATGAAAAAAATGGTTTACCTGTCTCCCCACTTTGAGTTTTAAATCTTTTCCTTCTTGTTCCTTTTCCTCTTTCTTTCCTTGGGCTCTGCAGGAAAACAAAATGAAAGTCCGGAGAAAAGTGACAATGCTTTGGAGAGACATGCTGCTTTGGTTAACACCCAAGTAATAACCTGTAAAATATTTTCAGCTAATTTTGAACCACTGAACAGGAATTGTAGTATCTAGACTATTAAATTAATGTTAATCTAATAGAGGCATTAGAAGCTCCCATTGTTCCTACCTGTTACCAGCCACTCTGGTAAGGTTAACATCTATCCATCATCACAGATGATGAATTTAATTTTTGCACTTTGTTTGTAGATGTAAAGAGCAGAAGAACCTCCTAGATTATTTTATACAATAGGTAGGTTTGGATCCCCACTGTTGTGTGGTATACAGTGAAATATATGTATACCACACATATATTTATGTGGTATATATATACACACAGTAAAGAAGAGGCACATCCCATTAGCCAATATTTTTTAGACTTTAAAATGAAGAATACACCCAGGAACTGCAGATCCTGTGAGCAGTAATTATCTCATTTCTATTGAAACCAGTTGCATACTGTGAGCAGGATCTCATTTCCTAAGCACATACCCCTGGAGCTCTGTTCTGCCGGACAGTGAGCAGCACTACCTCCCTGGGCTCCCGTCGGATTCCACAGGAGCCAGTGTGTCAGCCAAGAGGAGAATCACACTTTTTCTTTGAGGGTCTCGTGAGCTTAACAAAATATGCAGGAAAGTAGAATAATATTTGCAATAAGTTTACACTACTTATTTCTTTTTTGAAAATCTTTGCTTTGATCTGAGCAGCAACAGCAGGAAAACCATCTGTATCTTGCTATCCGGTTATCAAAAATTGAGGGATCTCCTGTCAGTCTCCCGTATTTTTGTGGTGATTTTTTCAGTTATTAATTTTTCATTGCCAAGTATTGTTTTCTCTGGGACTTCAGCTGAGTTTTTCTGTAGCAGCATGACCATTAGAAACCATTAGAAACTAGGTAAGAGACCCTTGGTCTCTGGTTGCTCCTTACAAAAATCATTGTAACCTTTGCCTTCAGACTGGAGCCTCAGGCCTCCTGCTTTGTGCTGTAATTCCCGTTTTGCTCGCTGCTCAGTCTCTGGCTTTTAACGTTTATCGGCTGTATTTTCTTTGATGGTGAGAGGCCAACCTTCTTCACTGCAGGCTGTTTTGTCTTCTATGGAGAGGTCTTGCAGCAGAGCCCTCTTTCTAGACATCTCCAGCCAGATGATGGGCTCTGGTGTCCACTGGGACTCCTTGCTCCACCACTTCCAACCTTGCGTATCTGTCTAGAGGGCAGTGAGGAAGAGCGAAGAGCAAGCTCAACTGGCACCAATTTGTTGAAACAGCCAGGCTAGGCAAAATCCTATCTTCTGAAAATTTTACTTACCATCATTTGCTTGCCAACAGATGACCTGCATTTGCATAGATATTAGCAATGCCTTTGACCTCTCATTCTGAGGTCTAGGGTTTGGGGGTTTTGGTTTTGACTTTGTGTTATTTGGAAGCACGTGAGGTAGGTATTCTGTGAATCTGTCTGGTTTGAACCTGTGATGGGTCTCCAACTGTTACGTAACATTGGAGTCTGGTGACTCAGATGATCTGGTATCATGCTCTTGTTCCCTGTCTTGGGAGGAAAAGAAGGAACAAAAGCAGAAAAGAAGAGGAGAATTGCAAGGAAGAGAAGACTGAAAGAGCTGAAGCGTGTAAAGAAAGATTCAAAGAAAAGCAAGGCATAGGAAAATGTATTCAGGGATAGAGAAAAGGGATAGGATTCTTCAAAGAGTGCAAGCTGTATTCTTCGTACCAGTAAAAGAAATAAGCAGTAGCTAATGTGCTGATTTTGCGATAGTAGGTTCACCTTATAAAGATACTGGGACCATGACAGCTGCAAATGTCCTCCAATGTCTTTTACAGACACCATCTTTTAGATTTTATACTTTAAAAAAGCAGTGTGAGCAGTGTGACCTAGCCATTTTGCTAAAGGTAATATTAAAGAGAAGCATGAGAATTGCCTACATGCATATACTTCAGTACCTTGGTAGCTGAAATTCCTTTAGTCAGCTTTTTAGTCCAGAGACTCCAGCTTCGTTCCCAAAGCCGGCACATATTTGTGAACTCCGTAGGTAAGACCAGGTATGTCTTCTGTGGTCTCTGACACTGGTGAGGATCTTGTTTCTGTTTAGGGCCATTGTAAAAGGTCAGCTTGTCATGTTGTATTGAAATGATTCCACCACAGAGGTAGTCTGAGATGATGACAGGAGGTGGACTTGTGCTGGGATGCTGAAGCAAACTTTTCTGTGCTTATGAAAAAAAGCCATAAAATGTGACATCTCCCGCATGGGTGCTATGGGAATATTGTGCAATGCAGTATTTGTAAGACATGGCAAACTCATCCATAAAAGCCATAAAACCTATAAGCATTCACACGTGTTCTACTGCAAGCTAGCAAACAAAAATAGAGGAAATAAAAATAATAAATGACAATTTGAACTTTATCTTAGTTTTCTTTTGGTTATAGTTGAATATCATTGGCAACACCACAAAAGATGATCTTTGGAAGATTTTTTCCTCCCCCAAAAGGCATGATGCTCCTCTTCATTTAGAGATAGTGGGAAATGGTGGTATCATTGACTTAATTGATACGTCATTTATATGTCCTCATGGAAAATCTTGTGATTTTGGACTATTGATTCCAGGATATTTTTATGAAATGGGAATGTTTTTGTTTTGTTTTGTTTTTTTCCTGCAGAACTACTACCTTGTATGAATGAATTTTAAAATTACTAATTCTTTAAGTAGTTTCTGATTTTCACCACATAGCTATATAGTGAACCATTGTCAGTCACTTATGTACACAGCAAAAGTCTGTCTTGAATCAGTTGCCTGTGTTGTAAGTTTAAAAGGCACTAAATTAAAATAAAATCGTTTTTCCCACGACTTTTTGATTTGAACTGAGATTATATTCTCAAGAAATATATAACACTAAAGGTAAAAAGAGGATTTCTTCTTTCAGAAAAAGAGTATACACAGCATTATTTTTCTATTTCTTAATACCATTTTGTCTATTTTTTCTAATTTGTCATTAGACAATAAAAATGTCAGTGACTCTCCTCTCTTGCTTTTCCTCCTCCTTTCACACAAAAACCCACAGGGCATTAGAGAATTTCTAATCTGGTTTGTGATTGAGTAGAAAAAATTCTAAGCCTTAAGCATAATAACAAAAATAACTAAGGAAGATGGAACAAGACCCAGAGGCAAACATTTTCATGGTTAAAAATGTGTATTTCCAGTATCTTTGGAAATAAATTTTGTCATTTTTGCACAGTTTATGTACAAATATTATCAAATTAAATTTCCAATTTATTTTCATAGTTCTGTTATATCTGATTGATGATTTAGTACCACATGAAATTTTAATTTGTTCAAATTATAAAAATGGTATTATAAATAAAATATAAAAGTATTATAAAATCCAAGATGCAAAACGTCTTTGCTCTCCAGATAGTAAAGCAATTGAGCTGGTGCTTACAGTTCAAGTTTGATTTGGTCTCAGGAACTATTAGGATAAACGTGTTAATAACTTAGGTATCGAAACAAGCATTGGACTCAACACAAAAAGAGGTTCTAGACATCAGCTATGGGATTTTGCAGATCTAGATAAGGCATCTGACCCCTGTGGCTGAAAAATTGGGCAATGGAGAATACCATCATGCTGGTGGAAACAGAGGGGCCCAACCAAAGCCATGGTTTTAGCAGAGCTCCCCTTGCCCCTTGCTGGTACCATCCCTGTAGACACAGGGGTGAGCTTCCTCTCACTCCTCATCAGTTTCTTCTGCCTACCTGCCTGTCACCCACGCGTGTACTGCATGGTCCTGAAGGCCATTAGAAACCAGTCATAGTAAAAACTGCTCTCTCCACAGTATCAACACTACAGATATGTGACAAGAATGGCTTATCTCCTTCTGTTGTATGATAAAAGAAAAACAGTGTTGTTTTAATTGATCACTGTCACAAGACCTTTGTCTTCTACTGTGCAGACAAACATTTCTGTCCTACAACAACACTAATCAAGCAGCAGGAAACCATTATCTCATAACAATATTCCTGCAGATTGGCTTTATTTCATAATTAGCTGTGAAGTTTTTTTCCTTGAGCTGATAGGGTTGTGCTGAAATTTCTCTGTTTACATTTATTTTATGTTTACTTCTTGGTTTTGTTCTTCTTAGCAAGGAAAATAGAAAGCATAAGAGAAAGCAAAAGATTTTTGAGTTGAACTTTCAAACAAAAGTGTATGAGTATAATTACTGCTTGCAGTTAATGCCTACAATCTGTAAACTTGCAGTCTGTGTGCTTGGCATTGCAGTCAGAGAACAAAATGTGCTCTGCTCTAGAGAGCTTTTCATATGCAGTGCCGCAGCTCTCAAGTGAATTGCAGTATGTAAGTCATCAGAGTTGACAAAATGAGAAAGGCTTTTACAAACATTTTTGAACTCTTAGTTCTTCCACAAAGGATGGTGTCTAAGCAGGAAAACCACTTCTGTTCACTAGCACAAAATCTGTGTGTAGGGTCCCTACGCCTGTTGACTTCATTTAGGTTCATCTGAAGGCAAAACCTGGCCCATTGCATATTACAGCATTAAACAGCATTATGTTACTGAAGAACGAGAGTTTTAATATCTCTCCTATAGAGACTTTGAATAAATTTAAAGATCTCCTAAATAAGTCCTTTCACTTGTATTGATATGACTTTGTGCATCCACCTTGCTTATTCAGTGTTTAAAAGCAAACTGAATTCAAGTATCATCCAACTGAGGGCATGCAATCAGTAGGGCTATACTGAGAATCTGACCCAGCCGTTTTTTCCCTTGACACAGATAAGTTTTGTGAAGAAAAGTGAATAGCCTATATTGAAAGGTTAGTAAGGTGGCACACAGTACTATTTCTCATTGTTGTTCACAGAAGCAATCTTTCAATTAGAAACACAGACACCAACGTAACAATGCAATGAGAGGCATGTTAATAAATACCAGAGGACCATGTGACATTTCTGTTACTCGGTGCACTTAGAAAGCAGCAGCCATGTGAAACACGGGCTACTCCGAGCACTGAAAATTGCCATTGAAAGTGACGTGCTCCCAGCTTTTATTTTTGCTGCTCTGTCAGAGAAGCGGACAGATGTCATTTCCAGGGTACTCCACTGCCTTCTCTGGATGTTGAATTCTTTGAGAAACGACAAGGATGGGAGAAAGGGGCTCATTAAGGAGCCCATTACAACGGTTTTAACTTCCACTTTGTAACTTGAGCACTTCTGCTGTTTTCACTTGGGGAAAAAAGTGTAGTAACCTTACAGAGAAAGACACCTGGGATAGTATGGCAGCTTGCTACTTACTTGAAACAACTGAGACGAACCCGTTTGGGTAAAATTAAATCAATACGGCTATTTTCACATTCTTGATGACAGACATACTTTGATCTACCTACTGCCTGTTGTCTTTCTGTTTTCTAATCTGGAGGGGTTCACATTTTCACTCTGCAACAACCCCTTACTGGGGTATCAAGGGGACATTTTGGGGCAGTGGTGGAGCTTAACTGCCAACGTGCCTGGAGGTGCACCCTTTCGCAGAGGTGACTCTTTCTTGCTGTCCAGTGGGAGTTTGGGGGTTCACTCTTGGCTAGTCCCTGCCATCCCCTCCCAAGTTGTTTCCCATCTTGCTGCTATTCTCTGCCCGATCTTTTCAGCATACCCTAGAGGGGGCTGCCGCACTGCTGGCCTCTCTGCAGCGGTCGGCTGCTCATCGGAGTAGAGAGCCAGTTCATCAGCATCACCAGCCTCTTGCTCTTTCCTCTGGCACACACTTCATATGTACACCTTCACGCAGAGGTGCAGTATGCATCCCTGGCTGGCTTCTAGTGGCCCGTTTTGGGACCATTTGGGGAACGGAGGGGTGTAAGAAAAAGCACCGTGACTTCATCATGCAAAATTTACACAGATAAGCTACTCCTTATAAACTGGTGCCTAAAAGTGTATGCAGTACAGTATGAGAGAACCTGCTTTAACATTCCATGGGGCTCCAACAGTATTTCCTAGCTAACAAATGGAACAAATACTGTAAAAAGTATGAGAGCAATCGCCATGATGGCTCCTTGCTACAACTCTGCCCCATGCTCTAGGCCCCTCACTGTCAATGAAGAATGTTGTTTCTTACAGGCATGCCGTTAAATATCCTGGCTGTGTTTAAACAGTTCTGCCCACAGAACTTAATATGCAGACTTGATGGCACTAAAAATACCGATGATTTGGTTTGCAGATTACTAGTTGTTGTGGTTGTAAGTCTTTTGTCATGCAAATGCCTAGTTTATCCTGTTTATGAAAGCAGCTACTTTTTCACTTATCTCCGGGGCTGTGTTTTGAAGATGAGGTATTCTTTTCAGAGAAGCTTATAACTGGAAATACTTACCAGGGGTATAGCAAGCATATAAAGCCTGATCCTATGCTGTTCAGTGGGTTTTCAGAAGACTTCAGTAACTCACATACAGGCTTTTAGGCAGAGATGTCAGGTCGATGCGAAGAATGAACCATGCAAACATAGGCCTCTACCTCTTAAAAAATCCACTTTCTGTGGAAGCACTCCAATGCCAATGAATATACCTTTGCAAATCATCTGGGTCAGGCACCAACACATGTCATTAGTTATGTGAGTGCCTGATATCTTTGGCTCAGGACCTTTCTGAGGAATACAGCTTATTATGTTTCCTGAAACTGTATTAGTTGCACCAGTCAAGATACACAGGAAGGAAGTAGGATAAATCACTGCAAGTGATGACACACACACACATTGACGAAGCATGTATTCATGTGCTTTCAAGAAAATCATGAAAAGTTCTTAGTCACACAAGGCACTTCAAAAATCTTGTGATGTAGAAGCCAGTAACTGTGTGTCTAATGCTGGAAAATCTGGTGCTATTTATTCCAAGATGCATTGTTTTATGGTTGCCAAGTAGATGCAACTGAATCCTCTCTATGCTGCTCTAACTCCTGTGTTCAGTTGATTATCCCTGACATAGAGTCTTATGTCTTGTTCTTACTATGGATCAAGAAATGATTCTCTGAAATGCAATCAACCATCCATGTTACTGAACCACAGATTCAGTGAGAACCACTGTTTGGAAAATGCTCATTGTAATGGAAACAGGAAGAAATTTTAAGAGATGGGAAATGAAAGTATTAAAACTTTGTGCAAAACATTATTTATAATCCAAATACATGCTCTTTAATTAAACTCATAATTATTTCTCCCTAATGAAGCTTCACTTTAATTGCTTTCCCTTCTGGCAATACCCTTGAACAATGTGTAAAATTTTTTCATGTGCAGTGCACAGCATATAAACTGGGGAAATGGCAAGCTCTCTGTCTGTGCAGGTCCAGCCCAGTGTTTTGCAGAACAGTGGCAGTACAGTCTACGTGTTACGTGGTGATGCCATAGTAAAACACTCAGACTCAGTGTTTCCCAGAAGAATAAAAGAAAACATACAATGAGCGGAAGAAAAATATAGGTGGAAAAGGAAGCCTTTCTCCTCAAGTACTGAATCTCAGCTGCAGAGTTTGACTCTGCCCTGACCAACACCTCTCCATTCTTACTGGAATCACTAGGCTATTTGTCAGGCCAGAGTGAGCTGCTACATTTTATTATGCAGTAAAAAGTACTTCTTTTTCCTTTTTAACTCTTTTTAAAACATTAAAATGCAGAGGGGAGCCTTAACTCAGCTCTGTCTCTCCCACAGCTTAAGTGGTGGAGCTACTGCTACATTCGTGCTTCAGGAGAGGAAAATAAAGCCAAGGCTGAGAAAATTTGAACCAGTAACTTCAATAGTGCTTTAGCAAATGCTGTCTTTGGATGGGCACACCAACTTCCTAAAGAGACTTCTGGGTACCCCTTCAACAGCAAAAATTGTATCTTGATGTTACAGACATTTAAAATTTGTTTTATTTTCTCCCACCCCACCCAATCACTGTAGAGGGTGGAATGGTGGATTTTACCTTCCTACGTATCAAATAATAGAAAAGCAAAGCTGTTGCTTAATTAAAGTAGCCTTGAGCAGCATTACTTCAAACACAAAGCACATGACATCTGGGCATATGCTTAAAAGAAATTTATTTTATTTACCGCTAAGACAATTAGCCGAAGAGTGGTTTGGTGATCACTGACTAGGATCTTGACGTTTCTGGAGAATCTTCATGTGATTTTAACCATACCATGCACCTCACTTGCCTGTATCTCATATCCTCACATCTGAATGTGGAAAATAAAAGATACTTCTAAATCACATGGTGATAACTATGCTAATGAATAGGCATACCTATAAATTGCAAAACCTTGGTTTAACATGACTCACGCTGAAGAAACCATCTAATTCTGTAGTTTGTCAGAGACTTGTCACAGTGATCCTTAAATGCGCATTATATTCACCAGGTGACCCTTATTCATATGTTGGCATCTTTTTAACTGAGGTGGATGTTTCTTTGGAAGGGCTACCCCTAACCACTAATACTAGTGGGACAGTGGGATTAATGGCATACAGCTTGCTTCTCAGCCTGCATTTCAAAGACTCCGAGAAAAGACTGCGTGTCACTTAAAGGAAACAAAGCTCTATTGGACAGAAAGGCCTTAGAAATGTAAAGCCTAATGATTACAGATGGCACTGTAGGAGATGTATTAAAGACACATGAAACTCCCGGTGTTATAGCCTCTGCTGCTAAATGATACTACAAAACTACAATTCTTTAACCTTACCCACTGCTGTTGCACAGCATTTCTGAACAGTTTTCCTCTCCCCACCAGATACAGGTTATTAGCTAGAGCATATCTTTCTGAATGTCATATAGGTTTTAGAAAGTTGAGCCTTTGGTGTATTTCATACAGATAAGAAAGTGTGTATTATAGTGTACACTATTGGGTGTGCAGTGCTGTATTGCTGTGTCAGTCTGAAAGCTGTTATTTCATCTCTAGCTTCTTCCAGCTTACCTGCATTAGCTTTACAACTGATGACAGCATCACAGCAAGTTATCAACAACCTGACAGAATTTTATGATGCAGTGACATGTCATTTACTCTTTTTCTCCCTGTGTAGTGAAAGTCTGCGCTCATAAATGTTAAAGGATTACCAACAAAAGAAACCAACCACCCCCTCACAATTCAGAGAGAAGATACGATGCAGACCTGCAATACAAACACGTCTGTTCTGCTTTATCTTTTACTCTGACACTGGACAGAAGAACAAGTCCATACACGTATGGTCAAAGCCAGGAGAGGAAAGGGGAGAAGGCAGAAGTAGCGCATAGCGTGGAAATGTAAATATTTACGTCTAAATAATGCTGTAAAACCACAGTAAGCAATTAGGATTGCCTAGGTAATCTGCCCCATAGTCTTTCATGATTTAGATACAGTTCTTTCTTACTACGTCAAAGCCTTTTGCAGCAGAATGACTTTTAGCCAGTAGTCCTGTTATGCTCTTTCACTGAACAAAGGTATACTCCAGCACAAGAATATTTCTTATTGACTCCAATGCTGTTGTGCAGGCAAATAAAATTACAAACCTAAGTGGTCAGAACAATTGTTAATGTCAAAGATACATAAAAGCAAATTTTATAAATCAGGACTCAAATAAAAGAAAGAAGATAAAGCCAAAAACTGCATTAAGATAGCTCCATAAAAGTCTTTATAAGTTAAATGTAGAACAGATTATGCGGTGCATCACGAAGTAGTAGCTTTTGGAAACAAGTATGCATGAAATACAATATCCATGTCAGTGCATAAACTGCTTAAATAAAGCAAATGGCACCTGGTGACAGACAAATTATAATGATGGCTCCAAGAGTTTTTTTTAAAGATATATGAAGATATTTTTGTTATAGCTATGACTTCAGGCAAAATGCTAGATTGTGCAAAAATAAAGGCCAGTCTGTCATATGAAGTAGCTAAAAGACACTGTAAAAAGCTCCCAGAGAATCTGTAATATACAAAGATGATGGGACTATGTCGTGGTTTTGGCCAAATCGGCCAATAGCCAGCGACAGACGCTCCCCCCAGCCTCTCATGCATGGGGAGGAGGAGGAGAGATAATGAGAGATTTACGAGTTTAGAAGAAACTAAACTACTTTAATAAAATATTAAGAATAAAATAAAAAGGAAAATAATGAACTGGATACAGTATATACAAAACCGTATTAAGCTCCCAGGATGATGTCATTGGCAGGCACTGGGGAAGTCCCAGGCTGGACTCAGTGACGGGTGGGAACCAGGTTCCAGGGTTGAAGTCAGGAACACAGGGATCGGGATCAAAGGCAGATGAACAGACAGGGTCCTCCTCAGACGTCAGCCATTGAAGGAAGAGAGCTGACCCTTTGATCCCTCATCTTTTAGACTGAGCATGGGGCAGATGGGATGGAATACCCCTGTTGGTCAGTTTTGGGTCACCTGTCCCGTCCGTTCCTCCCTGCAGGTGGGACCCCTCTATGCTTTTCCGCTTCTGACCCTCCAACGGGGCAAATAACAAAATTAGCTGACCTTGGTTGTTACAGCAATAAGGATAAGCAAGAGCCTCCCTGCATACCATTCCTTGGCACAAGCTGTAAACGTTGGTTTTATCACTCTGAGTGAACCACTTAGACAGAACATACTGTTAATTTCAGAGAGTTAGAAGAGGCCTAGCTAAGAAGTAAAATTACTGAACAGAAAGTTCTGTTTTACCTCAAACCAGGACAGACTATAAGCTTCTCTTGCACAGATAAAGGAAGTCCTTTCGTTCTCTTACATTTCTCATAATTGTTTTGTGCTTTGGGATTAAGACATGCATGACGCAACAAGATACCTGACAATAGTAGATTCTCATGAGAATTCATCTGGTAAATGGCCTTTGAGGTTAAAGCTCTGAATTATAGTAGGATGCAGGACTCAGCCTTATGTGCTTTTCCCGTGAAAAAATGTTGGCACAGCAGGCCTTGAACCAGTAAGTACAGGGATAAATGATGGTTCTAAATAATCTCGTCCTGAAATTCAGTTAAAGAACAATTGTTCCGTTGTTTGCTGACAAAGTTACTGGAAATCAGAAGTGCAATAGAACCAAATCATTTGGCTTCTGACTCTGAGTAACTCCAGCCAACCAAGTCCTGTGTGCTTAACCATGCAACATTATCTGCTCTCCTCTCAATATGCCTTTAATACGTTTTGATAATATATGTTAATCAGTTTGACCGAAACAGACTGTGCATGAAGTTTAGGGGCAGATATTAACTTCCTGTGTGACTTAGGGGTTTAGTCTTTACTGGTTAAAGCTGGTCAGTGCTCCTTATCTTCCATTGCTCAGAAATTTGTGTAAACTGCAGTAATTGATTTGATTGGAGAATCACATAATTCTCATTTGAGGGGAAGGTTTAATGCTCTTAGTCAAGACAGTTTTCTTCAGTTCCTCAATGAGTATTTGTCACACTCAGTGCCACGATCATCTTTGTCTTTAATTGCCACATGGAAAGTTTTTATTTTTGAAATTCAGATTATACGAGCACACAGTGAATTACATGATAAAACAAATCGCAATGCAGACTAAATGCCATACAAATTGAGATTTTGCTCCAATTTTCACCTGTTTTAGTTTGTAAAAGACCCTACTGAATTCACTTTCATTATTCCTGATTTCTTCCATGAATGAGAGAAGGATTAGGCTCCTTAAGATTATATCATCTAACCACATGCCTGGCTCAGTGCAAGCTACTCATATATTTACCAGCCACAATTGTTCTTTAAATGTTTTTAAAAAGAGCCTTTTCTGTGAAGATTCAGTCCACATATGGATTTAAATTTTGAGTTGCCAACCTTCATGAATTCAAACTAGAAGGTCAGTAGATCCTACCAGATGTAAACACAGGAAATAAAAATTATTTCATTTTTTCACCTGTTTCGCTGACAGTGAGAATATTTTCTGCTTAGCTCAAAAGAAGAATGCTATCTGTCTTGTTTCACTGCTTCCTATATTTCTACCATTTTGAAACTGTTTAATCCATCAAGTAGAAACTGCTGCTCTTTGCATAGTCAGCCGCAGTGCCGAGAAATATAATATGGAACACGATAGCCTCCTAGTTATTAACATTATAATTTCTTCCAGTATTTTACTGGTTGCTTATAAATACATTTTTGTTACAACATAATAGTGCATTCATGGTCACGATTGTATACAGGTAGGAGTTGTTCACTTTTCTCAAACATTTGCAAGAAACATAAACAAAAACCATATGTTTCAAATATTTCACTGAATACCTTTTTCCACTTCTGTGCGTGTGCTGCAGCCATTTGAGCCCTGTGCTGTTTCAAAATCCTACCACTTACCCTCATGTTTTATGACATATTCTTTATCTTTCTATATTTTTAAATGTGCTTTGTGCTCTAAATGGAAGATTTTTTCCCTCAATGCTGACCCTCAGTTCTTCTTCATCTCTGTGATTGTCACAAGAACAATATCGATTCCAGCTTTTAAGCAGAACATTCAGTGTTTTTGTGCTATAATCCTTGCTGTTCGTCTGCATTGTTAATCTTTGTTAACTTGGCCAATGTGGGGATAAGTACTCTGTGTCTTTTGCACGGAGAACCTCGTTGTGACTGAGTGAATGTTCCATCCACGTGGCATCTTCACTAGTGTTTTGATATTCAAAACTCTCTCGCTAAGAAAGAAGGGTTTCTCCACTGCTTAAATATCTTGCTGGCTCAACATTTCAAAGTATGCTTTGTGCTGTCCAGGCGTTCTCATTAATTGCTAGCACAAGAGATGGGCCAAAACCCAAAAGTTTTGAATCCAACTCCTCTCCTTCCTCCACACCCCTTGTCTTCTGGAAAATTTGGAAAGCTGAATCCAGACACAGCCGAGTATCGCAAGTTGGCCAAACACCAATCCCACCTCCCCCACCTTAGGGGTTTTCCAAACCCTGATCCAAAATGTACTCCCTAGTCTTCTTTTCTTCCTCGTTTCTTTGTAAGATTCTTAAAACTTGCATATTATCTCCTTGATGATACTCTGGCAGTTTTACCTGCTTGATTTTAGGTTTGCTCACAATGGTCTAAGCCTGCCTGTAGAATCTGAATTTTGGTAAAAAGAAAAGGAAAGTGTAATTTAATCCCATTTGTATTACAAGAGCTAAAAGCCATGTGAAGATTTACCTATGTTCTACTGACATAGAAGGAAAATAAGACAAGAAAAAAGCCTTGTAATAGAGATCCAAATAGGTTAAAAAGTGTGTGAGGGTTTTTTTGTTTGGTTTGGTTTTGTTTCTTCAGTAGAGAAATTTATAACTCATAACGCTCCAACTGACTTCCAGCTGGGGTGGTTTACAAAAGTATAGGCTCTGTTCCTGCAGTATTCAAAAGCAATATTATCAGCCCCATGTGTTGTTGTGTAATATCTCTAAAATCACAAGCTTGATAGGTCAAATGATGAGACTTCCAATAATTGCATGCAAACCTGTTTGTATCTGCTGTTGGTATCTATCTGAGGCTTTAAAGATCATGTTTTCTAGCTATTTTTTGCCAGCAGTGAGCCTAGAAACTTTTATGAAAAGTGAAACTCACATATTGACCTGACATCTGAAGCTGGGTCTGTGAGTTAAAAACCTGGTAATGACTATGAAACTGCAAGAATTTGCAAGAGTTGTCAGCATAGAGCCAGTCTCTTATTTGCTTGAAGTTCACTGCCAGATCTGCATGTGTTCTGTAAGGTAATGGAAGCACCCTGCAGGTAATGTCAATTTACTGACATACTGCTTACAGTGAGTTTCTTATTCCCATGCATAGTTAAATGAGATTTACTTTAATGTGATTTCTCATGGAACTAACCAACATATTGGTCCATGGAGCTAAGGCTGCCAGTTTGCATCTTCAGAGACCTCGTCCATTTCTGTGCTCTGTCAGTGACTTCATGTAAAATCATGGGCAAGTTAGTTTCCCCGCACCAAGAATGTCCTGTTTGTAAAACCTAAAACCAGTATTTGCTGTATTTTGTGGGCTGTTCAGAGAGTACGGCATGTAAACAACTGTTAGAGCAAGCTGAGGTACAGTGCTAGCTGGGAGAAAAGAGGTACAGAAAGACTGGGGATAAATAAATTGCACAGACTTCTGAAGGTAGACTTGAAAAGGATCATGCAGCAGTGCAACAATATGGGAAACAGTCTTGTGTGAGGAAAAGAAGTTGGAATGTAGAGGCTCACTTTCCAGAAGAAAAGCGTGAGTGGCCCAGAGTCATGTGCAAGCCCGCTCACAGACAAGCACTGGGATGACTCTAAAAACAAGAATCCATTTTAGACTGCCCGCAAGGAGCATGTCCAAAAGTTGAGGAGAGATATTAAAGGTATGTAAGTGTCACCCTGGGAAAGGAGTAAGCTTGAGCGAGAAACAATGTTGGAAGAATGATGGATACATCCTTCTCTCTCTCACCTGGGGTTCTCCATCAGAACAGTAGGAGGAAGCAATTTTGCATCTGCATCGCAGAATTCTCCTATTTTGCTGTTGTAATCCAGAGCTCAAACATGTCAGTTCAAGATGTCTGGTTCATCCGCTAAATTACCACATCCTTGCAATGAAAAAAAATGAATACAGTGTTAAACTGTTGTGAAAAACCCTGCAAGAGTCTATAAACTTTTAGATATTTTGGTAAGATTTTGATTTAGATTTTTCTGCTGCCAAAGGTTAAGGGCTGTTACTGAAGTGCAATAGGTATCTTAATTCATAAGGTAAATGGTGACAGTGTAACATGGGAAGCTCTTTGTATCTCACCACTTCAGTGAGTGCAGTTAAATTTCTAGAAAGAAGCAGTCCCCACATATGAATTCACTCCAACTCTTCCCACAATTCCTGTGGATGAAGCAACTGTTCAGCTTCAATGTTGAAAGCTCAAAATGTTTCATGCGAAAGCAACTCATCGGTCTGACTTCTGCCCAGTTAAACAAAATGGATTAAGCAGTGTTACTTACCTCTTTCTCAAGACTTCTCCTCACGTTAGTTGTAGAAGCTCACGTGGGTGCCGAAGACAGGGAGGTTCTAAGGTGATCTCATTGCACCCCAGTGCCAGTGGCAACCAGTGTCCCATACAGGGCAAAGACTGAATGAATCTGAAGTCCGAACTATCTATCTATTGCCCTGCTAGGTGTGAATGATGGATGTTCATACTCCTCAAAGCTATATTGCTCCTGCTATTGTATGTTTGAATTTTATCTCAAGTCAGAGGTGTAGGTAAAGGTTTTATATGCTTCAGCGCCGTAACCTTCGAGGGAAGTGCTTTTGCAATCACAGGTCACGTGCATCTGGGTGAGCTTCCCCTAGGCAGTCCAGAATACTGCAGGCCTTGTAGCTTTCATTCGAAGGCACACACACATGTAAATGCAAATCCTATCTAAAGCTCTGTATAAAGCACTGACTCCCTCCCGCTTCTCACTTTCCGTACTTGTGCAAGCTTCCAGGTTCCCAGAAATCAATACAGGCTTATAAGAGAAAAAAAATCTAAGAATAACTGTTAACTGAAAAAGTAAAAAGAAATAAAAAATGCTGGTTGCTACAGACCTGATGGCAAAAAAGAGGTCCAACCTCCAGAAAGAGACAGGTGGCTTCTGAGTGAAAACGGTAACATATTCTCCCCAGGGAGATCAGCTCCAAAGCTGAGTTCACTCTTTCCTGCTATAAAGCATATTGATGTTAACCGTTTTCTTCTGCCCGCACGTGTGTTTTTCAAATTAGGTATTGTTAAATCTGTAGAGCTTAAAATACCGCTTCAGACACCCTCCTTTGCTTCTACTTCCATTTCATATAATCTGCCATAGGTGTACGGTGCCGATAACAAGCTCTGCTTCTCACACACAGATGCAAACCGATTTAATTTAAACACCTGTCAGAGGTGAAGGAGAACTGGAACTACTGATCAGTACAGAAAGTGGAAGGGTAGTTTTCCGGACATGGAATAGTATGTATTTGTGCATTCACTCTCCCCTCATAAGCCCTCCCAGTGAAGGGCTTATGTTTGTAATATCAGGGCTTGGAGGCGACTTACTTGCATATGTGTACTCAGAAAGTGTTACCGAATGCAATCCTGGACTCACCAATCTCCAGTATCAATTGTGCAAATGATCTTAAAGGACTGAGGACTTCATCTGTAGCATTAAGATTTGCTGAGAACAACCTCTGTCTTACTGGTGAAACAAAGTGCTGGGCACAGTAGGCACCATCCGCATTCATATCCCTCGAGGTTTCAGCTGTTACTTCTGCTGCAGGTAGAGTCCTTTATTGCTCTGAATTCTTGCATTTTTTTAAGGTGCATGGCAGAGAGCGTTTGGAGATGAACAGGGCCTGAGGGTTTGCACCTTTCAGGCAATGTTACCTTGTTCAGGGCCTTTTTTCCTTCTTACTATAGGCTTGATTTTTGAGTATATATGCAAGCCAAAAAGAAACGCCCCCACCCCCAAACTAGTGTTCCTAGCAAGACCTTTCAGCAAGACAAATAAATGAACTCCACACAAAATGCATATATGCAGTATAACAAAACCCTGGACCTGAACAGCAGGATATGGAGACATTCAGCTCCAGAACACTTCCAGGCACTTCATGCCTTAAAGTAATTTTTCAGTAAATCTACACTTCTTTTTCAGTTCATTTTTTTTTTTCAGTTAGAAATAATTCAAATGAGCCTTTAGGTAGAGGCAACACTGCTCTGTAGAAATTGGCAGATATTGGGCATGACTCCTCATTAAAGCTGTATGCAAGAATTTGAGTAGACCTTTCCTTTGGACTTGATTCATGTGAGTTTCCATTCCTTGAATTTCACTTTGATTTCTAGGTTCAAATATGTGTGGAAAACTAAAAGCCAAACTGTTGGAAGTATGATATTCATGTGGTTTCATGAAAAAATTATGGGTTTTGCATGAGTTTGTTGTGAAAACAAAATTCAAGCTGCATTTTAGAATCTGGTCTGAATTTTAAATGTGCAACAAAATATTAGGTCTGGTGAATTTCATACAATTTACAATGCTATTATGAACATCTTGCTGCTCTGCTACTGATTAAACACATATCTTGAATAAACAAAGCTCTTTACAGCTAAATCACCTTTTCAACATGCCTGAACATTGCAGGCCACATAATTTGGTAACGTTACTACAAGACCTTCAACTCATTACAAGAAAGACGTTAAGGTGCTGGAGTGCATCCAAAGAAGAGCAACAAAGCTGGTGAAGGTTCTAGAGAAAAGGTCTATGAGGAGCAGCTGAGGGAACTGGGATTGTTTAGTCTGGAGAAAAGGAGGCTGAGGGGAGACCTTACTGCTCTCTTACAAACTACCTGAAAGGAGGCTGTAGCGAGGTGGGTGTCAGTCTCTTTTCCCACGTATCAAGTGATAGGATGAGAGGAAATAGCCTCAAGTTGCACCAGGGGAGCTTTAGATTGGATATTAGGAAAAAGTTTTAGACTGAAAGGGTTGTCAAGCATTGGAACAGGCTGCCCAGGGAAGTGGCTGAGTCACCATTCCCGGAGGTATTTAAAAGTTGTATAGATGTGGCACTTAGGGACATGGTTTAGTGGTGGACTTGGCAGTGTTAGGCTTACAGTTGGACTCGATAATCTTAAAGGTCTTTTCCAACCTAAATGACTCTATGATTCTATTCTATGACTAACTTCCTTCTCTGCCATCGTTCTTCATGCAAAATTCCCACCAGTTGCAATGGGAGGTCCATGAACAGAACAATGGCAGGATACATGGAAGCCAAGTATAATCCAGTTATTCCAGTTTAGATGATTCAGTTGCCTATTGAGACCTCTGCACTGATAAGAATACTCTCCACAACTTCCTTTTAAAAAACCCACCTTTTCCAAAGGTGAACAAGAAGTGTCCAAAATCAGGAATTCTGAGATGGGCTTATGTAGTGTTAGTGCAACATCTTTGGTTTAAAGTTGGGCTAAGAGAAAGAAAAAAAAAAAAAAAGAAAAAGACAAACAAATAGTCATTAAAACATTCTTCTCAGTTGTTTCATCTATTATAAGCCATGTAATCATAATTGCAGCAGTTTCGTTCTTAAAAAAAAAGCAGTCATCATTTAATCTATTCAATATTACAAACCTTGCTGTGTAACATAAAAATTCATCATTGAAAATTTTGTATACAGGAATTCCAGGGGGTATCTGTAAGTACTTCTGCTATGATGTTAGCCTTCTTGGGACAAAGGAACCGAGTACAGGAAAAAACAGACAGTGGTGGCCAGGAGATATGTGGAAAAAATCCTGTTGTGCAGCTCTCAGGTGTGTGTTGACACTGCTGGTGAAGCAAAGGATTTGTGCCTTTGTGTGGTGGTGCTATTTTTAAAAGGTACACTGGACTTTGAGTAGCTTTATATGTTTAGTTTCCCGAGTTTTCAAGGGCAATATGAGAAGTTGTAAATTCTGCCATGGTGTCATCCTATAGTGGTTTCCCCACTTACGAGCCAGAGGGTGATGCGAAGTGATCCACCCCTCCCCTCTCCTCCAGGAGGTTGTCTCTGAAGTTGCTGTGTGAGAATTTGGACACATAAAGGACTCACTGGTGGTATAGGCCTTTTCTCACCCCTGCTACGTTCATTCCACCTAGCTGGTTTTCCATTGTAGCAACTTCCTACTGAGACTTTTCAGTATTCTTTGTCCTGTTTCCCTGACCACCAAGTCCAAAGGTCCCCAACCAAGCTACTGCTGGCCAGTGCAAGCTGAAATCTGTCTCTCCCGCTGTTCCTAATTACTTTTGTTTCTTGTTCCAAATTTCTGTTTTCAGCCTAATTTCCCAAGCCTGGGTCTGTCTAGCTTATCTCTTTTCTATTTTGGCCTTCAGATGTTTTCAGCGTTTATGTTCCTGTTCCTGTTATGCCAAGCCAGACCCTCTTCTTTCCCCCTATCTGACTTCCCAACATCTGTAACTCTTTTTTTTTCCCCTCAGTTCCTTTCCTCTTGCAAACTCTGTATCACTCTCCATCTGCTAGTCCAGCTTTTCCTCCAGGCTGTTTTTCATTTCTGCTTATGTGCAGTTCTCTTAGATGGTCTGTGGTCTACACTTGCTCCTTTTTCCTTTCTGTCCCCAGTCCTGGTGCCCTTGGCAGAGTTTCCCTTTCCTTTGCTAACTTCTGACTTCAGTCACTTTTCAGGCTCATTGCCAGCATACTGTTCTCCACCCCTAATACACATGTACCTTACTTTTCTCCTTCATTGTCTGAGTTTACTGAGGTACCACAGTCAAGAGCTAAGGGAAGACAGGGCTTTCTACATGCCCATCTGGATGTGGCGTGTCCTGCAGCACCGTAATGTTGCGACTGCAAAAGACATTCGGCTCAGCCCCATGTGGGAGAATGCCTACTGCATTGAGAAAGAGTTCTTGGATCCAGTTTGCAATTTCTGCTTCAGAAAATAAAACAAACAGGCAGACTGGGGAAAAAAAAAAAAAAAAAAAAAGAGTTGGAGACTCTGGAGACTTCAGGCAATGCAGGGGCATAGGCATGTGAACTGGATGAATTCTGACCAGAGTGAGAGCAGTGATTTGAAACTCCTGTCTGTCAAATTAACAGTAAAAAGGTAGAGTTCCCAGCTTTCTTGAGGTGTGTGGAACTTTGCCTTTCTGTGCGAAATTCTTCCTCCCATAAACTCACTTTCCTTCTAATGAAGAATAGGGCAGTTTTTAAATTTCCCCTCAAAAGAAAAGAAGTAGTGACAGAAAGACTGTCACTCAGTCCTGTTAGAAACATTCCTGCTTTTCAATTTGGGAGCAGAGTCAGACCCCTTTATGGGAGAACAAATGGTGTAAAAGGGTTCCAGAGAGCACTCTTCTGTAGAGAATACAAGGCTTTAGTAAAACATACATTCTCCCTGGAGGATTTCAGCATTTTCCGATTGGTGCCTTTTATGGCATACATTATGTATTGACACAGATTAAGTTTCCCTCCTGTCTGGAACAATGCACGCTCAGGAGGAGAGCTACCGACCTAGCAATAAGCGTGAACAGCTCATGGCAAGTGGTGGAGCAGAGCTCCTGGAGGACGGCGAGCTGAAGGCAGAGCACTCCCTTGAGCTGTGCCATTCTGCCTCTCTCCTCCTCCATCTCCTCCTCCTCCTCCTCCTCTCTCTCTCTTTTTTCTTCCCCTCTGTCTTTCACTGTAACACTCTCCCTAGACCCCTTGGCTTTGTTGTACTGCGTGTCTGACTAGCTGTGGGGGGGGCTCGGGGGAGAGGATTGGCAGCTCGCCGGCTCGGGGAGCGCTTCCCCGCAGCTCACCCCGAACGCACCCACCCACTCACGCCTGGGTCGGGAAATGTGAGCGGGGCTGATGGAGGCGGAGAAGCGGGGCTGAAGGTTCGCACCAGCGCTGGATGTGACAGCAGGCAGCCAGCCGAGGGCTTCGCAGCTTGGGCAAGTGTCCGACCCCAGGTCCGGCACGGACCCCACCATGGAGGGCTGCCGCTGGGCAGCTGCTGGCACTCTGCTTCTGGCATCCCTCGTCCTGGTAAATGCCATTTCTTTCCTGCAAATATGTATTGCTTGTAGCTGGTACTGTGTCTGTGTGTGTTATATGTGGGTGGGTATGTTTCAGATCTTTAGGATCACAGTTATAGAGTGTTTGTTTTCAATGAATCATGTAAATCTTACCTTCTCTTAAAGTGCTTGGAGCTTTGATATTGTGGGTTGCTGCAGGTAGTACCAAGAAGTTGATATTGGCGTCACTTTTATAAACTTGGAGAGCAATGACCTGTGAATGGTGATTTAACTGCTTAGGATTTAGAGAAGAGCTGTTTCTCCCCTCTTTAAGTCAAACTATACCACGCTGTAATGTTCCTGGAGTTTTCTTCCTTCCTAAAAAAACAGAAAAGAAAAAATATTTTTCAGTTGCGCACACGCAGAGACACCAGGTACGGCATGTACTGAACTTTATCCTGCAGCCAGCTTAAATAAGCTCTCATTATGGCTGTAACTCATTACAGAGACAAGTTTATACCAACTTTTGGAAGATATGTTATGTGATATCTGGTATACTTCAGGGCTATAAAGCTAATCGTTACTATATGATTTTCTTGCATACTTGCCCTGATTATCCTGATGGGATGCTCTACAGCTGAGCACTGTAGCTCTGCTCTTTGATTGAGATTAAATGTTCCATTTTGACTCATACTTACTTTTATAAGTATGAGCTGTATGTTTGGTATCAGAAATCTGCAGTAAGAATATTAATGCGCACACACTTTTGATACCGTAGTCATCTTGGCATAAATATATGTTGTCTTTTTCTGAACATTTGACTGAATGTAGTCTTTCAAATAGCAAAGAATCTTAAAAAAATATATGCTCTTCATAACAGCATGCATCTTTTTATTTATCTGTATAAAATAATGTATGGTAATCATTGTAAACTAATCTTAATACATTTTTTAATAGCCACATGGGGACCTAAACAGTGGGATAATCCTATTTGAAATGCTTATTAAAAAATATTTTATGATTTTTAAAAAACCCTTTTTGGATATAGAATCACTAAATACTTATTAATCACTAGAAATAAGAATGCTATCTGGACTAACCTAAAAGTCTTATTTTGTTTAAAGGTCTACTTTCCATTTGAAATACTGAGTTCACACAAAATGGCATAAGGTCAGCATAGATTATCTTTCATTTATGAAAATGAGAAGTTTATAACCTGATGACTGTAATATATTATGAGCCAATCCTGCAGTACTAATTTGGGGGAGATCAACAGGAGATATGACTCAACAAGGCTGTGTAAAGGCTGTAGGATTTTGCCCCATGTTAAGCTCATACTCATAACATTTGTACTTCACTCTGCTGCTTGTGAATTAAGTTCTCAGTTCCTGATTCATGAAAATAAATAGTGCATTCTGCTGCCAACTATTATGCATTATATTCCATACTATACTAGTTTGTATTTGCATGACTTACCCTGCCTCAAGAGATTTCGCCCCCACCTCCCACCAAATCTCTTTGTGCCTTAAGAATAGTGATGTGGAGCAAGCTTAACTTTCTTTTTTGAATCAGGCCATTCTTTTGCTCCTTCCATACTCAGGAAAATCTCTCACTTGCTTCCAGCAGGAGATTAGGTAAACATGCAAGAATTTAACTTACAGCTTGGAGAGAGATAGAGATAAGTTGCAGGATACCTTGGTATACATGTTACTACTACAGTTTATTGCAGCATGAGTTCACACAGGGCATGGTAGAAAGCTCATGGATGTTTTCGAGAAAAAAAAAGAAGCATCAGATCAGACCTGGCTACTAGCCTCACAGGTTTTAGCCTTTAGTCAAGTAGGTGGAATGAATGTGAAAACTATGACAATCAGAATTTGGATTTATGTGCTTCAACTTGTACCTCTCCAAACCCCCTGCCTTGGCCACACTGAGCAGCATGAGCAGCCTCGAGGCATGTAGCACTCTAGTAACATCAGCGGAAGTCCACAGTTGTAATCACTAAGGCTAGGTAACAAATGCTTACAAATGCTTACTCTTACAATAATTTATCACACGTTCCTGTATTTTCGGTAAGACACTGCAGAGCAAAGCAGCACCTTAAGCCTTAGTTTGGCATCCTTGCCTTAGCAGGGAAGTTGCACAGCCCAGACACTTGCGTGATGCTAAGGGGATGGACAAGCCCACAGGCAGTAGCAGCCATAAACTTTTCAGTTCCCCTTGTTAGGCAGCAGATATAGTCTACTTCAGGGCAGACTGCCTGGAGAGGTGTAGTAGTGAGTGTAGCTCACTACTCCATTGGGGTTCTTAACCTTCTTCATAAGAAATTATATTGATTTTCAGTTGAGTGGTGCTCAACCCCCACTGAGATCTGTGGGGATCACTAGTTTATTTGTTAACTGCCCTAGAACTTGCTTCATACTCAGACATCCAGTTTCCCTGGCATAAATGGGAATTAGGTACTTTCATAGATACTTTTGAGAATCTGAGCCATAACACTAGACTCCTGTCTTGAAAAAGTAATGTCAGAATGAAAGTAACTTGAAAAGATAGTTCCTCTCTTTCCAGACTAAGACCAGGTATTTGGAGAATTTTGCTCATTGCTCTGTGAACTTCTGCACGCTAAGGAAATGCTAACACACTGCTTTTAAATGGAACAAAAGAAAGCAGGCATTCTGTTCTGAAGATTTCCCTTCCTATCGATTTAAAAATAAAAGCCTAACACAAGCAAATCACAGTTGTCTAACTCAAAGGAAATGTGGCCAAAACCATAACCCGCCATGTATTCATCCAAAGTTGAAGTCAAATCACTTCATGTCAGAAGGGCATTTAATTACATTTGCATTTGTTGTTTGCATCTTTTCAGCAGCTTTTTTTAGCTCTCTTTGTTGCTGTTGTGATACTTACAGAAATAACACTAGGAACTGTAATAAACTACATGTGTTTTTCTGCAGGATTTCTTTTTTTTGCTGTGCTAATTTGTACGTGGAAAATAGTCAAATACAATAGTCCATTCCTTCCAGGCTCTTTGGCATTACATTCCCCCGGTATCTAACTGGATCTGTCTTGGATGACCACAAGCACAATTAGCCAGTGGAATGAATATAATGTTTCTTGTTTACATCTGAATGTACAAATATTGACATTTTTTCCTTTCATGTGTAGATAGGTCTACTTATTGTTGTATGTCTACTCTTCTGTTTCTACAATTGTAGCTGTATAGAGAGGGATTTTTGCAGTCCACAGTACACACATTTATTTTCATGCGTAGTAATGTATATGTACGGACTGGTATTTGATCACATCAGTTGGGCAAGGATGTGCCGAAATACATAGTTCAGCTACACAAAGATAAGATTTATTCATGTGAAGGAGCGCAAAATTTCTCATGATTGTGGTTTGTGCCAGTGCTGCTGTACTCAGAAGGTCTTAAGTCTATAAAACAAAACAATTTGTTGTATGAAGGTCTAGATGCTACTAAGTATGTATACTCATCACTTTCTTCCTACATAACTCTAGAATTTTGTGTTTGGACTTACTTTATTGACCTCTTCCTTCAGATTTTTTTTTAAGTATATCATTTGTTTACTCTTTTTCTGCCAAGTGCAAAGGCTTGCATGAGCTGAACTAAGGTTGTGTTATGGAAGTTTCTTCTTTTGGACTTTAGGGAAGTGAAGTCAGTACTTATTGCAGGCTGTTGAGCTATTGGTCTGCTTCACCAATGTCAGTAAGGTTAAATATGTTTTGTTTTAATGACTTTTGCTATATTCATAGGTCTGGCAAAAAATAATTAAAGAAACTATGAAATTGAACACTGTGGAAAGTCTGAAGATTGGAATATGGTCACCTGTAGTCATGGGTTTGTCAGCTGGACAAACTCATATGCTCAGAAGTTTAATGAGTTGAATGTAAAGCCTAAGTAGTCTACACACCCAGGCAAATAATTCTTTAGGAGAGGGCTATCAATCTCTGCCCGACTTAATTTTCACTGAAGCAAACAAAAACTGAATTCCTTATAACTGTGTTGTTAGCCATCCAAATACAATTAACCTCATGGTTTCTGTTACAGTGTTGTATCAGTGTTGTCTTGTCAAATCTGCAGACAGCACTGTTGTTTCTATTGCTTTTCGTAGCTATTTTCTTAAGCTTGCAAGAAAAGTCAGAGCTCTATGGGCAACAATTACATGGAAAAAATAGGAAATTACAGTCTGTTGCTGCAGAGGCATGTGTTCTCCTGTATAAGGAAGGAAAACAGAATAGTAAGATCATCCTTATAGAAACAGTCAGAAAGCTGAAGGTAGTGGAAAAGCAGTGAAAACACATCAACCACCAGATGGTATGGTGTAAGGATGGGGAGCAGGAAAAGGAGAAAGAAATTACTTGTTCCATCTCAAGCCAAGGACCGTTACGAAAGAAGTCTTCTCGTGAGGTGGACAGCAACTAACAAAAGCTGGCAGGAAATGTTGAATTCCATCAGAATGTCATACTCTGGTATGGACAACTTTTTCCTAACCGATGTATAGGAGTCGTTAACTTTTGATTTTGGCGTCTCCATCTTTTCATATCAGCCGACAGACAGTAGGCTTGTCTTAAGAGATGGCTGACCAGCTTTGGATATTCAAAATCCTATAACATCCCCTAGCCCTTAAATGTATGTGCAGGCAAAATGAGGGAAGTAAGCAAGAGATACACGTTTCACGGAGTGATGGAAAATCTTCATTGACCAATAATAGTCAATGAAGTGCAATCCAATCATTTAGATGTCCTTCTATTTCAGAGAATGTAAAACATTTAATCACAGGTCTGAGATTTGCTGTCATGCACACTAAGACTCACTGTACATCGTCAGACCTATTTTTTTAATCAGCCAAAATTTTTCCTTCTGGAAAAGGAACAAAGAGAGAGGGTTGTCTATTGGGGGTTGTCTAGATACTAGAAAGATATAAAGGTTGGTATCCTGCTTTTAAAGATGCCATCCTCAAATGTTTCATTTGTCTTTCAAGATAATTGTATGCAGTATCTTATCTGTCTCTGTTAAAGGCTCTCCCACAATTGGGCAGGGTCATCAGCCTTTAAAGTTTTTGCCCTTCTTTTAGGAAGTGTCAAATACCATTCTCAGAATACTAACTCTTAATACAGATATAATGGTTCATACGGGTAGTATTAGCTGAGATTTGAGAGCAAGATTCTCATCTATATAAATTCATTTTCTTCTGGTAGCTGCAATAGAGCTATATTGAATTCCATCTGCTTAGACTTTGTACTAAAGTCTTTTCATTTAATAACTGTTTTATTTTGAGCTTTTACATGTGGTATTTAGATGTCATGCACAGGAGCAATTAAAATACCTCCAAAAAGCGCTGGTCATGAATATCTTGTTGTGAAACCTCTGAGTGGCCAATTTATCTTATTTTCAACAGTTGGTGGGTGTGTATCCACATACATACAACAGCTGGGTGTTGTGGGTTTGTTATGGCCTGAATTTGAGTGTGCACATTGAAGACTGCTGTAGGCCAAGGCTTTCTCTCTGCTTCACTGGCAGTGAGATGTTACCATATCAGAGATTACTACCTCCAGGTGCATTTTTTTTTTTCTTTTTTTCTCCCGTTAGGTACCCTGATTAGAATTTCATTTGCCATATGACCATTTTTTTAAATTTTGCTGCCAGAATCCGACTTTTCCAAATTTCTTATAAAAGTAGCTAAAGCTGTGGTGAAATTGGAAGACAATGTAGACAGGTGACTGGGGTAGGGAAAGCAGTGTGTGTACTTGTGAGATTTAATCTGCTTCCAAGGCAAGCGTATGTAGAAATCTTAATAGTTTTGCCACCTGTGAATTACACACTGCTTATAGGAGCAGTCCTTCTTCTAGTTGTGTAGAGAAATAAGTGGTATGTTCACTGATTCTACAGTACATTAATTTTCACATTGTTTCCATTTTTGTCTCCACTGCCTGCCTTTAAAGAATTTCTTCCAAAGCTTCAACGCTTTAGAGGTTGCCCTGGGATTTCTGCCTTTCAGGGACTTCTTGTAGAGCAGATTCAGCAGAGAGGGTGTCAGGGCGGAGGGAAGGGGGTGTGTGATAACGTAAGACATCCTGAAATAAATTCCAAGAGTGCTCAAGAAATGAGACAGGAAATTATATGCAACTTATAATAAATTCAAACTGTCCCATAAAATAAATATAACTCATTTTGTTTCCATATGAATGCACTGTAGGGGTGTCGAATTTCCCCTTCTAGCTTTGTTGGATATAATCTCAGTCTCTGTTTGAAGTTTGCTAGTGTATTGTTCAGATCCTGTGCTATATCAACAGACCCAGAAATGAAAGGGAATAAAGGAAGCAATAAGGTCTCCTACCGTTCTGGTGCTGGCATCAGATTGGTGGATTATTTATTTATTTACTTACTTACTGGCTTATTTAAATCCCTGTATTTCTTTTTGCCTGGACTGTTAAAAGCATCTGTTATTGAGAGCAAATATAACTGCCATTAACAAGCCCAGGGCTGTCTTTTCTTTTTTCATTTTGGTATGTGGATGGATTATGATTGTAAATGTGTTTTGGATATGACATTTTCATAGTTCCTGTAACTTTTAAAAAAGAGAGTGGGGGATTTTCAAGTTACTGTGGTATTGCCAGTGTGTTCCTTAAAGGTCTAGCCAGGGCCATGTTTTAAAGATGAAAGATCTGAACTAGCTGAAGGGAGAGGTAAGTAATTCAACAGAAATCTCTGAAACTAAAATTTGAGCTGCCACATCTTGAGTTGTAAGACTCTGCTTTGCTAATCTAAACTGTAGGAGTCTCGTCATTCTCTGATGGGCTCAGCCACCCATCAGTGCTGGTGAGCACCAGGGCAAGTGGGAGTGCATTACAACATCTTACCGGAGCTGAAGACTAGCATAGAGAGGAATGCATACCCTTTCTGTTCAGCGTACTGGCTCCAAAGTGTGGATGTGCCTTGTCTTTTATTCGGTGAGAGCAATGGAAACATAAATGTTTTCATCACGTGTGATATTAGAGGGCAGCATGAGAGTAGCAGCAGTTTATATCTGCAGTGTTTAGGTGCTTCCATCTTTGTAATTCAATGTGAAACCACGAAAACAAAAATCAGGTACTCCTAGCATACTCTCAACAATTGAGTGTATTTTCCTTTAAAGAAACATATTTATTAATTTGAGATCAATTACTTGGTGATTAAGGGGAAAATAAATATGTTAGATAAACTCTGAGGTTTGTTGGTAATTCCTAAGGGTCCCATGAACATCTTTTTCCCTATCTTCGCTTTATTTTTTGTTATAACATGGGATCTGGAGCTTGCTTTCTTTACTTCTCACTCTTCCCATCGTCCCCCTTCCTTCCTTCCTTCCTTCCTTCCTTCCTTGCTTCCTCCCTCCCTCCCTCCCTTCCTCTCTTCCTCTCTTCCTCTCTCTTTCCCCCCTGTTTTTTACATAAATATTTCCCTACCAGTTTTTCCTCCTCCACAGAGGCTTAATGTTTCAACCCTTTATATGGCCCCTTGTTGTTAAAATAAACACATACACAGCCCCATGAGGTAACTGAGGGATAGGGCAGACCATCAGAAAAATAGGAGGCTTCATTTATTTTGAATACACCTCATAATTGAGGATGTTTATCTGAAATTACACAAATCTTTGGAGAGCTCTCCTCCCTTCTCTGAAATGTCTTATGACCAGAGAGTGCCATCTTCCTGTTGGAACCTGGTCTTTATGCTCCGATCTGCTCCAGAGGAGGCTGAGCCATCCTAGGGTTTGCAAGCCCATTAAAATCTATGCTGATGTGACAAGGTCTTCTAGCTCAGACTCTCAGAACCAGAGTTTCTAAATCCAGTCCATATGGGGTTTGGTGCACGTAAAAGGGCTCACTGTTGGACGTTGTGACTTGTATGGAGACTTCGGCAGAGTGAATATATGAAGCTTAAGGTCAATTTACTAAAGCAAGGGGAAATGGCTAATATACACTTCTCCAGTGTATTACCCTGTCTCTTTGGGGGAGACAGTGGTTCACCTGTGGAGCCAGGAGTGTCAGCCGTTTGTTGGCCATTTTTTCTTTAAGCTGACAAACACGGCCCAGTCAGCACGCAGCTTTCACACCTTGCCACTTAAAGAGCACTTGGCCTAAAGTAGGCCTTGTCACAGCTAACAATTCTGCTTTTCTCTCTTTTCCTTTCCGTGCGCCTCTGTGGGCTCTTTCCCCACCTGCAGCTCTTGCTACGTGGAAGGCAAACCCAAAGTCCTGAGTGCAAGATGCACTTTTGAACCCATGCTGTTGGGTGGGTTCCGAATTCTGGAAAGTGATTTCACCCATCCTGCATCTGAACCGGTCCTCGCCTCGAAAACCCTTCTGAGTCAATTAGGCGACAAGTCTGAGACTGAGCCAGCTTGGACCTGCTCTGTATTGGATCACCCATGCCTGGTGTTTACACCAGCACAGCAGGATTTAAATACAACAGGGTGTCGTAACTTGGGTCTGTGAGAGCAAGAAAGAAAGCTCTTGTATTCACATTGCTCTCCTGGTGTATATTTTCATATGGGTAAGTGGAGTGAGAGATAGGACTGATCTGAGTTTTATAAGGCACTGTTGTAAAATGTTATAGGGAGCGCAGCGTGCAGCATGTTGAAGTGATATAGTGTCAGCTTCGTCCTCTGCCAGTAACCTCCCCCCCCTCCAGCTGGCTGCTGCCCTTTTAGAGGAGAAGAAATGAGCTCACGTTTGGCACATTTCTCCTGGGATACAACTTCCAGTCCAGGTTTGGGAATGGCTGTTAAGCTCCTAAAGTCCTGAGATGGCTGTTTATTGTTTCTTCCCTGTTTGTTGCAGACTAGAAGCTGGGTGCTCCTTATTGTAAGTTTTAAGAGACTGCATGTATACTTGCTTCATGGCAGGAAGAATCCCATGGGACTATGGGGAAAGCACTGGCAATGTTCTCATCCTTCAGATGCATGGAGCTAATGACTGTCAGAGGGTGCAAATGTGTACAACGCTGAGACTAGAGACATTCTGTCAAGACAACAGAGTTCAGTATCGCTCTTTGTCCTTATTACTTGTGCAATAACCATATCAGGTCATATATGGCTAGGAAGGGAGGAGGGATTATTTTCCCCGTGATGAACCCTTGCTTTCCTGTGCAAGAGGAAAAGATGCCATAATTTCCCTTTTTCGGTTCCCTTAGTAATGACCCTGCCTTGCATGACTGTGCTGTTAAGAGTAAAAGACGACAAAAATGAATGCAGCACTGTAAAGGACTAGCACAATAAACTTTTACTTATGTCCCTGGGAACTGAGCTACCTGTACGTGCATCAGGTGTCTTCCTTCAGGGTAAAGAAAAATTGTCCACCTATTGATCTTTCCCTTGTCTGTGTTCACAGGAGCAGAATAGGCATTGAAAAACTGCCAGAGGATCTCAGTGAGATTTCCTCTTCTCTCCTTCTCATCAAGGTGTCTTCCCCTGTTTCATCTAAGTGATGGATGATTTTGATCCTGAAGAAAGAGTAAATTAAAAACTACCCAGAAGGAGATTTGGACTCCTTTCTTTGTTCCTTTTCAAGAGGCTGAAATGAAAAAATAAATCCCAGCCCGTTTATCTGCACTAGCAAAGTCTCAGCATAAAGTAATTACCCAAAGTACAGTATATATCCTCACACGTGTGTGCTCCTGTGCCAGTGCCTTCCTTGGGGCATTGAGTCACTCAGATCAAGGGTTCCCTGTGCCAGGGGTTTTCCATAGGAAATACTCTCATGATCCCCTCGCAGGCCTTTTGCCTGGTCTTGCAAGTGCAAAGGAGGCAAAAATTCCTCAGTTAATTTCCAAGACTGTGGAAGCCTGGGGCAAGTGGGCTGGTAGTGTTCAGCTCACAGCCCCACACCCAGTAGGAGGGAGCTGCTGCCCTCCAGGGGGAAAGGGAGCCAGCATACAAGGTATAGCCACTTCTACCTCAAGACCTCTGAGGCTCATTGAAGCTACTTTTTTTTTCCAGTTTGTTTGCCAGAGAAAGCAGTGTTTTAGCAGTAGTTTGAAAAGTTCTGTAGGCATCCTTTTCATTTGGCCATATGGAACAGCATGCCATTAATCATGGGAGCAGTTGCAGCTGTGGTCACTCATCATCTCAGGTGCAGTACACAGCTCTGCCAGCTTGGGCACAAGCTCTTCGTCCTCTTGGGGCATTTTCTCTCTTCATCTTCTTTTAAGTTCTGTGAGAGCAGAATTCCCATTACTTTGGTAAGAATCTCAGGTAGGCAGGATTTTCTGGCTTGTGTGGTCCTTCTGGAGGGTGGCTGGGTGACAGATCTTGTGGCTGAAGTCCTCTCTTTGTCCGTACATGGGATACAGTTAGGATAATTGGAAGACCAAGCTACCTACCACACCAGCTAAAGTGTGTTAATCCATCCTGACCCTGAAGCAGACCACTTGGGAAAAAAAAAACAGGTTGGTGTTCATTCTCATTAAGTCCTTGGGTATATTGCTAAGGCTGGCTTGGGGAACCCTGCTTTCATGAGGTGTGTGAAAGGAGCAGATACCTGCTTGGAACTGGGGGACAACTATTGTCATGGGGAATCCTAGTGCTTCTAGGGAATTATGCCCCTCACAAGGATAAGGCTTACTTTAATAAGCCCTTTCTTCAGTATGGTACAGTTATTCTGGAAGAGTGGTTGTGCTTCGGTCATACAGTACTGTTTAAAATGATGTGCAATTCTTTGCCTGGATACATTAAACATGTTTTTTGTGCATTACAAAGTGGACATGTCAGAATATTTTACTTATAATGTTTTCAAGATAATCACTTTGAAAAGTTTCAGCAGCTAGTCAGGAATGTCTTGCATGCTAACATTTTGTTTGACAGTAATTACCAATATTAATTCAACTGGCTGTGATTTTGTTCTGCCTTGCCTTCCTTCAAAAGCCAGAGATTTCCAAGCAGTTTCCCATCTGAGCTGTAATCCAGCTGTTACCTTGGACGGAATGCAACAAAGATACACAACCTTGTGCAAATGAAATCTTATAAACCATATATTTACATTGGTCGAAGTTTTGAAATATATCTGTTTCTTAAAAAGAGGTGAGGTCACTGGCCTTGTCTCCTGCTGTTAAACACCTAGATAAGTGTTGAGAGCAGTTTCTTCCTGGTTCACTACAGACAGCATTTCAGTACTGTGTGAAGTATATACGTGACCTCAGTGACAAACTGACATCAAAGGATGATCAAGGATTACTCAGAGACAGAGAATGTATCACTTGGCAAGAATTCGTACAGGGATGCGCTTGGACATAGCTGAAAAGGGAGGGCAGAAAGACCATATAATAGGGAAAAATCCTGGTTTTGTGTCCCTAATATCATTTTCACAGTAGCAAAACGCAAGTTTAGGCAATGGCCTCAGAGGAGCCTTGCATATTGTCACTGACAGTTCATCATACCCCTAAACAGTGGGGATATGATAAGAACCAGATGATTTACATTTCTTAACTAAACCCAGTGGTGCATATCATCTGGGAAATAACTGTGGTTTAAAGTCTGTATCAGTGCCTTAGTCCAACAAGAGGTTAACTGCATTTTTCACTATCTATATTGCTGTTTAGTCTAGGGAACACACTGGGTGCTTGAAAAATATGACTTCAGCAGTGTTTTACTGAATGAGGAAAAAGACTGGAGCCCTCAGAAACTGAGGAGCAATTAGACAACATGATCTGCATTTATATGCACTTTTTTTCTGTGTGACATTGACAAATAGTTGGATTCTGTGGGGACAGCTCAGTTCCAAACAAAATTATAAATACAGTTCCAGTATGCAACTAAGATTTGTTTTCTTAAGGCTGAACTTCTCTTACAGGTCTCAGGGTATGAACAGAGGTCTTGCTACTTTTCATGTGTCTCCCTCTGTGCACCCACACACGTGTACACACGTGCTCTTAGAAGAAACATGGGTCTCTCATCAGGGGTGCAGCTCCTGGATGGCCAGGCAGCTGTTGTGATTTAAGGATGTATGACATTTGCTGTGTTTTTTACATACTATTCCGGATAGTTTAAATGATTTCTGTGTACTGAGTGTTGAGGGAGAGAGTAGGAAGAACATGTTATTCATCTTATAGTCTGAATATAACATGAATGCCTGACAACTCTTTAATATTAAACAGTGAAGCTGGACTCTTTTTTTTAATAATAAAACTGGATGCCTAGCTCTAGTCTTACTTGATTATGTCAGATTATCTTTGTTTAAATTATAAGAAGCCCTTTGTTCAGCTCATACCTTAAAGCTTTTTATTTTTCTTTTGTAAGCATCTTCACCTGAGCACTAACAGTGATTTCACTTTGTACATGTGATCCTTGCTTTCTCATCCAAAAGCACAAGGCCCTCCTTCTCTTTCTCATTAGAGAACTCTTTGGGATCCTCATGCCCTTTTCCTCTGGAGCTGCTGTGTCGGTGGTAGCTGCAGGATCACCCCCAGGTTAAGTGTGTATTAGGTTAATGAGGGAAAACTAGCGAGCCCATTTCGACTCGTGAGGGCAGATCTATTTGTTTTATATGGGTCATTGATAAGCAAATTGCTTGCAGGTGATATTTCTGCCATTGATGCTGTAGATGTCAGGACATCATGAGTTTTGTGTGGGCAAAGGCAGTGTGTGTTTCCTGGAAAGCTCAGATTGAGATCCACCTAGAACAGACAAAAGGAGGAAGGAAGCTCTTCCGATACCAGCAGCAGGGCATAACGAGCCTTGATGACTGTTCACTTTTTTGGCATACACTGGTATTTCAAGAAGTAGCAACCTGGGGTACTTCTGGAAGAGATAAAAGACTTTTTCTAAGTGGGAAGGAAGCTTTAAGTGGTGGCAGCTTTAAAGGCACGTACACCCCCTCTGTTTTTTTTTTTTTCTGTTTACACTTTATGGCAGGAACTTTAAGGCCTTTATAGGAGTACTGTAGGAGTTCTTGTACTGCAGAACGCTGCAATGTTCTTGACTGTTATCAGGAGTATTTTAATGCAGGTTCTTCAGTTCACTTTGTTGAAAGTGAATAGAAATTAGTAGTATAAGCTACTTCTGAAAAATCTGTGCTAAACAGTGAATTCGTAGCTAGTAAGAGTATATATCCTTTGAAGCTGCAATTGACCTGCAACAAACAATCTTCTTCAGATTTAAAATGGCTCTTCAGGCATTGCTAGTATTTCAAGATCAATCTTAACTGTGTAGTTCACAGGAGGAAAAACCACTCTACTTTCTTTAACATGAATCATGGATGGAGTGGAAATGAATTATGTTTATTCCACTTGTTAAAAGAAAACTTGGAGCCTGTTCCAGCTTGAGATCACATGCTTTCTGGGAATATATAGGTCTTATAACAAATCTTGGAATGCAAATAACAGGCACATGGCTCTCCTCTGGGTGGGAGTACAATTTATTTCAGAAAAATTTGGACCCTCAGAATGTCTAGCTGTGCTGATGCTTATAAGTTGTGATGAGGTAGGAGTACTTGGTTCACATGACTTTACCTTGCAACCTTTTTTAATTATGTCTTTGGGCTTTCAACCAGTGCTGAATGATCAGGACAAGTACCAGTTTGAAGTCTGAAGATATTTGTTTCCTGGTAAACTAAAAGCACAGACACACATTTTCTTTTCAGCAGGCTAAAAATGCAAACATGCATTTTCATTTTATAAAAAAATACCCTTCAGAAAGCAGTCAGATAAAATAACCTCAGTAAATTGGCATGTCACTCCTCTTATCTCATGTTTAAATGTTAATAAGATTGTATCTAGAGGATGGATCACATCTGGTCATAGTCAGAATTTGATCACTTATGTTACTTTAATTTTTACATTTACCCTTGCAATTATTGTGTTGAAATTAAATCCTTTTTCATTTTAATAAAGGTAAGGTGAACTGAGAGTCTCAAATAATTGTTATACACTCATTAGGGAAATCCAGTATCATCTGTCACAGATTAAATTAACTTACCCCTTTTTCCCCATCAGTAGATCCAAAACAAAATTTCATTATACTAAATGTTACAGCAACAAAAAACTGATTCAATTACTCATCTAAACTATCTTCCAAAAACTGTTCTGCAGAAGGAAGTGCTACACGTGTTTAAAATGCCACTACAAACAGTGCACCATGAAGCAAATTGAAAATGGAGGTTGGAATAATCACTTCATTTGGCATAGCTGTCAACCCCCACTTGGCAGAAGTGCTAAGACAGGGCAGCAGGATGGGAGAGAAGGTGCTTCAGTACAGCTGTTTGAAGAAAGCTCGCCTTCTGCCTGCTTGGTTTAGCTTCCTTCTCATTCATGAGATTTCTTTGATTAATTAAAAAAAAAATCTTTATAACTGTGTTGGGTCCCCTTTCTAGCCTATCTTTTAATGTTCTGCTCCTAAATCCCTTTAATTTGGTGTAGTTTTCCTTTGACCTCAGCATGCTTTGGACTAGATCCTAAAGGTCTTTCAAAAGGGTTGGCCTTCTTTGTGTCAGAAGGCCAAATAGACTCAACTCTATTTAAGTGGGATTTGTGCATTTTCCTTTGAAATTACTCTTGTTTAAAAAAAGGAGGACTCATGCCCTTGAAGGGTGTGTGAGCAGCAGCATGAGTAATGCAGCAGGCAACCATTGGGAAATGCCGGGGAGCCACGGCTGGGTGGACAGTCTGGTGTGCTGCTGTGCACCTGACCCTTGCCACTTGCTGAGCTCTTCCTTTCAAAAGAAATAACCATATTTGGTGTGTTTGCAGAGAGGGAGATCCTTTCTTTTTAACCCATTCTCACCAAACAGACTGACTCATTCCTCAAGATCACGTTTGGACCGTACGTTGATAAAAGCAATAATGGGAAGAGGGAAAGAAGAGAAAAAGACTGGACCGGTGTCCTGCAAATCTTAATTTTTTTTTTCCTTTAAACAATATCTCCATAGAAATTTGCAAATTTGACATGCAGTCTGACCTCACATAAACAGGTTTAACACGATCAACTTTCATTTAGTTACCACTAATTTATTATGCCAGTGTATCTCAGAGTAGTATCAGGCTTTTGGAAGGAATATAACAATACAATTACTCCGTCAACATGAGTAAGCTAAGAACTGATCCGTGAGCTAGTGACTCACTGCAGGGCAGGAAGACTCCTGTGGGGCCATCAGAACAGCACTGGCAATGTTTTCATCCTCCAGATGCATGGAGCTCATGACTGTCAGAGGGTTCAAATGCGTACAGCACTGAGATTACGGGCTTTCTGATCTCAAGGGAACAGAGTTCAGTGAGACTTAGGCCTTATCACTAAGCTGAGTATAGAGACAGCTAATGAAAGACATGGGCTTTCACTTCAGCTAATCTTATGCCTGGCTGTTTACTCGGTGTCATAGACAACACTAGTGGGTGAACTGTAATGCCCTTGCAGGATTTTATAGGACTGAATGGTTTCCATAGTGGAAAATTCTCTCATTATTACTGGTTAGCATTATAATGCTATAATTCCGATACTTCCCAACTCCTTAAATTATACTGAATACTTAACCTCATACCTTGATAAATCTCAATTAACACACATTTCATATCCTAATGTGCCAGACTTAATCCTTTGCTCTACAGACACAGACCGTTCAGTTTAGGGTCTCAGTTATGTGTGACCAATTCAGTATCTCCTTAAACAGGTGTATATTGAAACTGTTCACAGCCCTAAACCATGGCAAACATTTTCTTCTTTGCCTGTGAATAACAATATTCAAGACCAGTGTATTTCACCAGGTTTCAGATTTCCTGACAAAACTTTTACACAGCTTCACTGAAGATAAAATGATTTCAGTGTTGAGCTATCTCTGCGTCTCAAATAATCCCGAAGTGTTGAAACCTAAAGCAAATTCCTCTAACATGGGCTAGCAATGATGCTTGCTGATGTTTCTCTGTTGAAGGTGTACCATCAAAGTCTCCCTCATATAGTTGTCTTGCTTTCTCATTTATTCCAAATACGTTAGAAATGGTATTCACCAGGTGTTGGCCCACAGCACAAGCCAAGCTTTGAAGGAGAGCATTGACTGTTCTCCACCAGACACAGGTGTTATCCAGGCACCTTTGCATGCTTCTGCAGGTCCTTCAGTTTCTTCCAGCAAAACCATGTCATCCATGAGGGACAATATCTATCTAAAAGATTAAATCATGTGTGTACCTACAGAGCTATGTTTCTAAGGTGTATTCATACCAATGAAAATGAAATGCTGGGTACATGCGTGACTGCATTATTTGATGCAGGTACTGCTGAACATTTATGAGTTAATCCTAGAAGACCTGAGCATTTCTGAGTCCATCAGTGCTGCTTCTCTATAAAGTTGTTCACGCCCAACCACTGGTGTTAACAATAGCACTGCCTGGGTCTGTGCCTGGCATTGAAGAACTCCAGCACTTCATGTAGAGTGAAGTTTCTTTTTTAAGTTAGCAAATAATAGGGATAAAACTGTTAGGGAGGATTTGTCCGGAAAGTTTTATAGGAGATCTTTGGACAGAGAAAAAGTAACTATAGATCCAGTTCTGCATAGTGAGTGCAAGAATGTCTTTGTATCATGTTGATTGACTATGTTGTGATTCTTTTTTTCCTCAAGACCATCTTGGAAGGCACTTCTTAATATGCCCTTTCATAGTTTCTAACACAGCAATGAAACTTCAAAGCACAATTTCTAATGTCTACAATACTCCACCTCTTCCTTTTAATCAGGAAAAATCTCTTGCCTCACTGTTGCCCAAAGTGCTATTTTATAATAGTCATCACCAGCCTCAAATTGAGACAGAGTATGATACTCGAAGGATGAAAGCAACCTCATACTGCAACCCCCACTACAAGAACCAGCTGCCAATCAGTAGGAATGTCAGAGAATAACAGATTTATTCAGTGCTTTCAATGACCAACATAATATCCAGTGTGTTAAACTAGCAACAATAAGTTTTTGTACTTTAAATTATTTTTCCTGATTTTTTTCCTTTTCCCTCTCCTCAGAGCTCCAGAACAGCTCGCTCGGAGGAAGACCGAGACTCACTGTGGGATGCCTGGGGCTCGTGGAGCGAATGTTCACGCACTTGTGGAGGAGGGGCTTCGTATTCACTGAGACGCTGCCTAAGCAGCAAGTAAGTGGGTGAACTCTTTTTATTTTGGTGATGGGACAATTCAACCTACTCCTATGTGTCGCACCATAAGAAGTAATCAGTAGAGGTCTTCAACTATGCTGAAATTTCCAACTCAGTGTCAAAAAATTATGGTGATGTGTTTTTTAATTCAGGCAAGCAGCCAACATGTTTGATAAGGCACCCTTTTAAAATATAGTGAGAACCTATGGAGATATAAAAGTTGCCTGGACAGCTTGCAAGGCTGCCAGCTACTGAAAAGTGAAACCTCCCTACACTTTCACCACTTAAGTGGTAAGACTTTTCACGCACTTGTTCCAGACTACAGCTAATTCAGTAGGTTTAGCGCCCCACACTCTCAGCCACACTGAGACTATAAAACTATCACATTGACCCAACATGACATCCTGAGCTATATAAGAAAGAATGATAATTCTGCTGAGGATATTTTATTAATTAAATTTCAGGTAGGAAGTCTACCATACCAGCAAACCCCCCGCAACAGGCAGAAGTAGAATGGTCTGATGCAAAGGTGAAGTCTGGGTACCCAGTCAGGCATCTGAGATTTTATTCATCCCCAGTTACTAGCTTGCAATGGAACATGGACAAGTCATTTGGCATCATTTCCACTTAATAGTATGTGTAAGTTTTATCTGAAAAATATTTCTAGCAAATATTATTTCTGTCTACTTTAGGAAAAAGTTTACCTGCAGTAAACATGGTATATGTGATAAATATTAACAGATATCTGATAAAGGATATGAAAGAAAACTCCAGACCCAAACTTCGTGGCTTACTGCCATCTCTGATACCTTATATATATATTGTGGTATTAAAAACGTAATACAATTTTCCATCCTGCATATGTTTCTTTTGTATTTTCTTTCATGTGCTTATGAAACCAATGTTAATAAAACTAACTGTGACAATACACTCCAAATTGTTTCCTACATCTGCCATTTTAATATATGATACTGTTTTGTGAGGGTAAGAAACAGCACAAGGCATAGAACCATAAGATCAGAATAGAATATTGTGTATTTTAGCTTTATCTATGGGCAGTTTGGTCGCCTACTTCCAGAAAATTGAGTTGACAGTGTGCAAAAGTCTGCTGGAAGGAAAAATGATAGGCAAAAGCATCTACAGAAACCAGTGGAAAACAAGTGTTTTCCTCTTCCATTCCCATGGGGAAAAAAGAAAAAAAAAAGAAAAAAAAAAGAAAAAAAAAGAATAATTTGGTTTTTAAACATGGGGTCAAATTCTCATCTCTTCTTAGTTCTGTAGCAAATAGTGGTTCTGCAAATACTAGAAATTGCGAATAGCAGAGATGGGAACTCATTTTCAATCACAGTGTATGCTTTTCAGACTAAGGAAAATAAATGAACTTCTGTATGTGCCTTTGAGGCAAACATGAATCCAGGTATATCAGGAGATCTGGGGAATCAGAGTAATACCAGGGTTTGTTGACTACATGTCTCCTCCCTCACTGAGAACAGCCTCAGTAGTTTCTGGAGGGGAAAACTCTTGGAGCTCCATGACAGTAATAGTAGTAGTAGTAGTAGTAGTCGTCATAGTGCTCTGTGAGCACAAACCACTCCTCCTGGGCAGGCTCTCCTCATCTGCTTCTCTTTGATTCTTGCACTATTCAGGGTGTCCCTGAAGCTACCCCAGTGGAACAGGGAATAAACTCATAAATCACACAATACTTGTTTTTCATAGAATACCTAACCCCTGTCCCATCAGTACCTGAGCAGTTCCTGCCTTAAAATACTGACTGCAAGCTTTGGCCCATTCAGATGTGGAAGCCCTCTGTTTGCAGGATAGGATGCAGGGGTTTAATTAGGTGTACAACTTTTGCTAGCCAGTAGCAGTAAATCATAAATAGTTAAATTTTACCTGTAATTAGCACAGCATCAAATGTGTGATAGGTTTTCCTTTGTCCTGGTGTGTGTGCAGTTGCTAATCAAACAAAGGGTTCAAATGATTAGTTTTTGTGCTAGGCAAGCATTTTAAGCTGCTAACAAAAAGGCAGAGAGGGAGCAGGGGAAAGAAACTCATCCAGACCTTGAAGGCTTGGAAACAAGCCTGTGTGCATGATTATTTCAACCCTGGCAAGGCTAGAACAAAATGTCCACCTCTCTGGGACAATTTCTTGATTGGTACAGTTTATCTCATGTATTTACTGTGTATAATTTCATGGCAGCATGAAGATACTAGATCCTTCTGGCAAATGAAAACTGGCAACACGTTTAGATGCTTTGGAACAAATTAATCCTAAATATTTCTCATCCTGGGAAGAATGTTCATAATGCCTTATGTCTTCTAATTCTGTATGAGGTGAATTTCAGGGCATTAAATGAAAAGAGAGAGCCCAGTGGATCTGCTTTGAAGAAATGCAAAGACTAATTGCCTGTTCCTAAACACAGATAGTATATGCAGCTAAATAAAGGAACCCAATTTTCTTTCCAGCTTTTGTTTGCCAAAGTTATGTTAGTGCTTGTGTTGTTTGTTTTGGGAACATGTTTTGTGTTAGGCCTTCGCAGCTGTGATGAAAGAATGGAAAGTGTTAGTGAGAAATTGTATTTTCTAGTGTTTTAGATGGCAACCATTTCAGGGTAGGGGCTGTTTAACAGTACATTTCATTAGAACAACTGGTCCTGATTATGCTAAGGTCATTTAGTATGATAGCGATATAAATAAATACGCCAATCACACAGGCAGACAGGAGTTGTCATCCCAGATCAACCATGCGTCCTGGTATCCCGCACTGACAGCGAGCTGCACTGGGTCACTGGGGTGGCAGAATAAGCCCCAGGAAAGAAACATTTTGCTAATTAGGAGCTAAAGACTGGGCTAAACTTCAAAGCATGACACTTTCCTTGCTCTTATTTTGCATTAAGTCCTTATGGCTTCAGATACTCTTGTTATTTATCCCAAAGAACAGACCTCCTTTAAGTGTTACAGTTGTCTGCCTCAACTCACTTAAAAGCGAACCTCCCAGCCTAATTACATATTGGGTGAAGAAGTATTTCTTTTTTTTTTTCTTTTTTTTTTTTTTTTCTTTTGGGTACAGAGCTCAGGAAAGAGAAACTCCGCATCTATCTCCTTTATCTCCTTTCTATCATGAACTGTCATGCAGCACTGCTGGTCAAAACCTGCAGAGAAGAGAACCACAAACCACTCCTGTTTTTCTTGAGGGCCAAACTAGCAACTGTTGTGTTTCTACAGAGAACCAAGTTTTATTAGCTATTGGATACTTTAGCTACAGGGACACTGGAAATGCATGGGCAGACATCTTCCTCTGAATCTGGCGTTTATTTATTGCGGTCTGTCTGTGGCACAGCAGAGCTGGAGTTTGTCATCCAGCATAGTGATTGGTAGTACTCACATACCTTCAATGCAACTCAAAACAGAGTAATAAATGGCTGAATGTTCATTAGATATCTGAAATTCATGTGCATTTCTTTAATTTCCTTGTATCGGAATACATTTTTGAATTGTAAAAGAAAATGTAAATTCTATTATGCTAAGTTCACCCATTCTGGTCCTAAAACTGTTCTGTCTGTTCTGGAATTGTACTTTACATACGGTCAAATACTGCAGTAATATCAATAGTGTTTTACTGTTTCTAGGCTTAGAAGGAAGATAATTGTGACTTTTTTGCTGTCATCTTCCAAAGTTGTCATCACTTTCTAGTACAGTAAGGTTGTAGGCAGCAGGATGTCCTAGAGGTTTGGGAATGATTGTAGCAGGTAATAGATAAGTAGTGTTTTTTTCAATCTGCTTAGAAACCTGTTACTGTTGCTGCTGTTCCCGGCTAAAGCATGAAGCAGGGGACAGTTTGTGGGAGTGTATAGCAGAGTGCTAAGCTGGTTATAGAGTCCCGTGGATACTGAATCTGAGTTAAGGGGACAAAAATTGGGACCATCACCCTTAATTCTGAGAAATCACGTGTAAACTGCTGAATAGAGTGGAGGGATGTATGTTTAGTAACAGAAAAAAAGTCAACATTAACATCTTCCTGGCAAGTTTCCCTCAGTAGTAAAAGTGACAGAGATTTTTAAAAAAAAAAGATTAAAAAAAAAAAAAGAAAGAAAACAAAAAAAAAGAGGGAACACACATGAGAGAGTCATAACACCAGGTTTGTCTAGATGCTTCATGCTGGCTCTATTACTTGCTGGAATATATTATTTTCCCCTTTTCAAGTATCTCCCTTCCTTTCTTCAGCTGATGGCTGCCTTTTGGTGATGCAGGCAAACCACCGGTATGAAATACCCTTTCCACCAGCTCTGCCTGCTAAACTAACTGAATTGATTCACTAGTTTTGTTGTTCAGCTCTCTGCCACTGCATTCTGCAGGATGAAAACAGTAGATCTGCATAAAGGACTCTCAGTTTTATGGCAGTTTGTCTCAGTTGATCAGTAAAATAGCCACTGAGATGTACCTTTAGAGGTTAGGTTTAATAAACTAGCTAAATTATCTAAAATTCTGTCAATTTTATGCTGTGTGACAGTTTTCATAAGACAGAATAAGCCCAAAATAAATTGGATTTATTTCATTAAGGAGTAATATTTTCTCATTTTGGTCCTACAGATTATCAGTGCAGAAATCAAGTATCAAATGGCTTGATGCCTGCCAGACGATGATGGAACAGATTCGTGTTATTCAAGCTAGTTTAAAGTTAAATAATAGAATAAGAACCCATTACAAGGCCACTGACTAGCACTGAAAAGGGGATACATCAAATTCTATATATTTAAAAAATACTGTTTAAAGTTTCAGCTTTATATACCTTTGATACCAAAACATTGTCTACTATTGTGTTGCTCCTTCACAACTGAATTTAGAATTTAATCAAAGCATGTGGCTGTGACCCCTAGTTTCAGGCTACAGTCACAGACTCATCTGTCTCAGGGGCTTAGATTGCAAGTGAATCTGAAATTATTCACATCTAACATTGATAAAAGGTCCTTTAAACTTTCTGAGTGAAAATTACAATGGAACAGTTATTCTAGTTTTTGTGTTGCTTTTGTATTGGGTAGAAGCAAACATAAATTACTGCATTTATTGTGCAATGATACAAATGCAATGTGGTCTAATCCTGGTACTACCAAATAAAGCAAATTGTGGCACTTTATGAAATGTTCCTATGCCAGCCAGAATGATAATTTTAAATACTGTGGCTTTTATGACTTCTAGAATAAGCCTTTTTCTATCTTAAGGCCTGTAGAATAAAGAACAAAACATTTTGGTACAGATGCTATCGTAATTCCTGAATACATCCACAAAAGTAAGTAAGGTTCTGATGAAGTATACCATGTCACTCAATGGGAGTACCGTCAATGTCTTAGCTCACCTGTGCCACCAAATGATTTTGGAGGATCGTTCTCATTACCTTGATCAAAACCGTATTGTTATGCTAGCTCAGTGTATTAATTCCTGCAAATGAACTTCAGGATACCTCAATAGCTGGCTTGTTTTCTGCTTCAGTTGATAACTGTAGCTGTTTTACTCTGTAAAGGACATCCTCCATGCTATATTGGGTGATTTTAAACATTTGGAAGAAATTTTGTGTATATTTAGTCTGTAGATGCTTCTGGTTAAAGCTGTGCCATCTAGCAGCATTTCACAAAGGAAATTTTTGTTCTGTTTACTCTGAGGTTAGTCAAATCTGTAATTATAAGAACATTTCCTGCCTTTACTTGATGGAGAAGCATTTCCATTTTTTGAGAGAGCTAACAGTCCTAATTCTTCCAAACAGCACAACCAGCAAGCAACAATTTGAGTCAGTACTATAAAAAGCTTCAAATTTCATACAACCTAGATCAGCATTGTAATCTGTGGAGTGATTGGTGGTCTTTGGAGAAACAATTAGTCACATTGTGCTGGCTGTCCTAATTTCCATGTTCTGCGCCTCAGTAAAGTAGCTAAAACCATATAAAATACTTTAGTTTCGTATTGTTGTTTTCCTATATAATCCATTGCTAGAGTTGCCACAGGGATGTTATGTGTTGATGTTTTGGGTGAGCAACTGATCTGTGTTAGAATGAATGATAGTTAGCATTGTACCTACAGGTGAGTGATGGAATTGGTCTCCATAAATCTGCCTGTCTGTTGAGAAGTAGCCTACCTTACAAAAATGCCTGTGGAGCGTTCACTTGGATGATAAACTGTTCATAAGTCCAGGTTCACTGGAAGAGCTCTTGTATATTCATAATTCTTTCAATAAATCTGTTCTGGGATTTAAATGAAAAAGAATTATATCAGCCAGGCCTTTGCGTGATGCAGAGTTTTTGTAAGCCTTACTACCTATAAAAAAGAAGTTAAGATGTGATTCTCTAAAGCCCCAAGCAATAGATTGTACATGAGAAAGCATAAGCAATTCAGTGGAGCTGGGCTAACACATATGATTCAGACCCAGGTTCAAACTTCTGTAAAGCATGAGGAACTTGGGTTCCTGTTCAGCACGTTTGTTTTGTAAAGACCAGCTGCAAAACTTGGATCCAGATCTGAGCTTGGGCATGTTAAGATTTGGGGTGTTAGTACTTTTGGGCCTGCAATGTGTTCTAAACGCTATCTTTGTGATACAGCAGGCCAGGAGAGATTTAGTATTGTGTTTTCTTTCCACTTGGACTCTGAAGAGACCTCTTGCCATTGCTTTGCTGAAAGGCACTTCTTTAATTCTTCTCTTTTTTCTGCCTTTCTTGGCTAGTCAGTAACTGAAAAACATTTGCAACTGTAATTATTTTCTGTATATCTGCAATATGTGTCATATGTGCAAATCTAAAGCTAAAGGCACTTTTTTAAAGATTGTTAAGAAAATAAAAAATACCGCAGTGACAAACAGATACAAGAGACTAAATGCATGAAAATAGACACTAGTCTGAAAGCACTCTGACAATTTTTTCTCCTTTTCCTTTATTTTCTCAAGTTTGATTTTTGTTATTTTTATTGGACTAGCCAGTCATATTTTACTGAAAGTTTACAGAGTGTCATTTAATGCCAGCTGTTACTTAGAAAATAACATTCAGTGGCTCCGAATAATGCAAAGAAGAAGTTGGAAATAAAAACTCGAATAAACTCTATTCTGTTCAGCAATTTCTACAACAGAAGTCCAAGGTCTCCTTACTTTTGAGTAAATATAACACCAACCTTAAACTCCAAGGGTATCAGAAGCTACCGCGAGGAAGACCTTTGCGTGGGTTGGAGCACAGTTGGAGCTGCAGATGATCATTGTTTGTATAACATTCCCCAAAAAAGTCTCAAATCTGAACTCTACCCCTCAGCAAACTTCAGTTTTGCTGTCAGTCAGACAGTAAGTCAGGTTTTGGTTTGGACTAAGTATTAAATAAAGTCATTTTTTCCTATTTTCTTTTCTTCTAACAGCATCTCATTGATAGAATGCATGGTCATATTCCATATGTGTATAGCTGTATTTCATTCTTTTGATTCGAGTGAAATTACTCTAGATATACAGCAGAGTTTCACAGAGTAGAGCCCAGTATGATGGCTTTTTTTTATATTCATACTCATCCCCTTCACATACATGAGGGTCAATATTTATATAATCATAGAATCATAGAATGGTTTGGGTTGGAAAGGACCTTTAAAGATCATCTAGTCCATCTCCCCTGCCATGGACAGGGATATCTTTCACTAGATCAGGCTGCTTAAAGCCCCATCCAACCTGACCTCGAACACTTCCAGGGATGGGGCATCCACAACTTCTCTGGGTAACCTGTTCCAGTGCCTTACCACATGCAGTGTAATAAATTTTTCTTTGTGTCCAACCTAAATCTATCTGCTTCTAGTTTAAAATCATTGCCCCTTGTCCTGTCAGTAAAGGCCTTTGTAAAAAGTCTTTCTCCATCTTTTATCTAAGCCCTTTTATATATTTAAAGGCTGTAGTAAGGTCCTCTGGAGCCTTTTCTCCAGGTTAAACAGAGAATCACAGAATACCTCAAGTTGGAAAGGACCCATAAGGATCATGGGTCCTCCATGCAGGACTACCTAAAACTAAACCATATGACTAAGAACATTGTCCAGATGCTCCTTGAACTCTGGCAGGCTTGATGCAGTGACCACTTCCTAGGGGAGCCTATTCCAGTGGCTGACCACCCTCTCAGTGAAGAACCTTTTCTAATGTCCAATCTGAACTTCCCTGAGGCAGCTTCATTCCATTTCCTCATGTCCTAGAGCTGGTCACCAGAGAGCGGAGATCAGCACCTCCCCCTCTGCTGCCCCGCCTTGAGGAAGCTGTAGACTGCAATGAAGGCACCCCTCACCTTTCTCGTCTCCAAGCTGAACAAACCAAGTGACCTCAGCTGCTCCTCTTAAATTTTGCCCTTGAGACCTTTCACCATCTTTGTTGCCCTTTTCTGCACACAAATAGTTTGATGTCCTTCTTATACTGAGGCACCCAAAACTGCACAGAGTACTCAAGGTGGGGCCGCACCAGTGCAATGGAGAGTGGAACAATCACCTCCCTCAACCGGCTGGCGATGTTGTGTTTGATGCACTCGAGGACACGGTTGGCCATTTTGGCTGCAAGGGCACACTGTTGACTCATATTCAGCTTGCCATCAACCCAGCCCCCCAGATCTCCTTCCATGGGGCTGCCTCTCATCCTCCAGTTTGCATGTATATGAGGATTAGTCTGTCCCAGGTGGATAATCTTGCACTTGCTCTTGTTAAATTTCATACAGTTCGTGGTTGCCCAGCTCTCTAGTCTACCCAGATCTCTCTGTAAGGTCTCTCTGCCCTCAAGGGAGTACACAGCTCCTCCTAATTTAGTATCATCGGCAAACTTACTTAATGTACATTCAAGTCCATTGTCCAGATCACTTATAAAAACATTAAAGAGCACTGGCCCTAAAATTGAGCCCTGGGGAACCCCACTGATGACTGGCCACCAGCCTGATGTGACCCCATTTACTATAACTCTTTTTGAGCTGATCCCATCAGCCAATTGCTGAACCAATGTATTATGGACTTGTCTAGCTGTGTGCTGGACGTTATGTCCAGAAGGATACTGTGAGAGAGAGTAACAAAAGCTTTGCTAAAATAAAAAACCCCACACATCTACTGGCTTCCCTTGGTCAACTAGGTGGGTGACCTTGTCATAAAAGGAAATTAAGTTGGTTAAATGGGACTTTCACCTTGTGAACCCGTCTTCAACCCAACTCTCTCAGCCTTTCTTCATAGGAGATTTGTTCCAGCCCTCTGATCATTTTTGTGGCCCTCGTGTGGATCTACTTTATCAGGTCAATGTCTGTCTTGTACTGGGGACCCCAGAGCTGGATGCAGTACTCCAGGTAGGGTCTCATCCACCCAGGTAGGGTTTCATCCACCAGTATCCCCAGGTCTTCTCCTCAAGGCTGCTTTCAGTCAATTCATCCCCCAGCCTGTATTGATATTGGAGACAGACCTGGCCCAGGTGGAGGACCTTGCACTTGGCCTTGTTGAATTTCATGAGGTTAACATGGGCTCATTCATGTTAAGTACGACACATCATTTACATCAGAATAATGGATTCCCTAATAATAAGATTGTCAAAAACATTATTTATGCACAAAGTAGTTCTTTGGTGGCCACATATCAGTGCCTGTGTTTTCATTTGCTTACCCAGCTTCCTGTGTGTAGTGACTCAAGTTGGTATTTTGCCTCCTGGTTGTTTATTTTTTTACTCCTGTAGAAAGGATATTCATAAGATCTGTAACTAAATTTGCCAGGGAAACTTGGCTTGTCTATCCATGCCCATTTTTCTTGTCTCAAAGTTAACTATTCCTGTAACATTTCTGATATTTCACTATTTCACCAAGGTGCAGAAGTCTGTAAGTGACAGTTTCCTAAACATAAAGAATGAAAGATTTTTTTCAGTTGCAACACCAAGTTGCATGGCAAAACATATCAGTGCATCTGCACAATCCATTGTGGCAGGCAAGGTGCTTCTTAACAAAAGAATATGGAGACATTTAAACACATCTTTTCAATGTATTGTCAATTGAATGATTTGGACATCAAGTTGGGCAAACCCGACCACACAGTTTTAAAAAGTGAACTCAAAGTCAATGCAGTTCTGATGCATCTTCCTTTTTCATAACAGTTTGGTGTCTGTGGCCTTCCCTCACATTTCCTTTAAGGGAAAAGGGATATGCTGAAAGAATAAAAGAGACTCTTTTTTCCCCAGAGACGGACAAACACAGAAATTGTATTGAGGATGAGAGGGGTTCATAACACTGCGCAACTTTTGGGAAAGAGGTAGGAGCAACCAGCTGAGAAAAAAGAGATACAAGAAGGGGTTCTTGTGTGTGTAGCACAGCCTCACGCTTGCTGGCACCGGGGGAAGGGGAGGCCTGACACAGCCTGCCTAAGATCTCGTGGTAGGAGAAAGGCCCACAGCATACTTTTCCCACAAGTACAGTGAAGAAACTAAAATCTGTCCCAGAAGAGTGGTTATTAAGGGGTGTGAAAATAAAGGAGAGTGAAGATTGTCCAACATTACATCAACGTTCAAACCCCTGTAGTGAACAGTTGCATCAAAATTCACATCCACAAAAATAACCCACCTCTGGCTCATAGTTGCTTGCTTATGTGGAGACTTGTTTCTTAAGAAAAGCATTTCAAACTTTGATGACTGCTGAGAGTGGCAGGAGTTGATGAGGTCCTCCTCTGCAAATCTCTTTCATCGTCTTTGGTAATTACAGTTAAAGGCAACTTTGGCATGGGGTTGCTATTCTTTCTGGCATAGATTATTGCAAGGCTTCTAACTCTAGCTGAGCACAAATACACATTTACTTTAGACCTTTGGGAGGGGGGGAGATTTGAACTAAGCCCCTTTACAAACTGGAGCCTGGAGAAATAAATACCAGGGTTTCAGGTTGTTTACATTAAGAGAAGTGAATATTTTAATATATTAAAAGTTGTTAACCTCTTTCAGAAACTTTACTGGAAACAAGTGACTGGATTTGAAGAATGAAATATGATTCCCAATAGCTTGCTTTTCTTTCATATTCACATGAAAATAATTGCCTGTCAAGCCAAACCCTCAGCTACCTTTTTCCTCTGTAAAATCCCCTGCAGTGTACAGATAACAGAGAAGACTAGAAGTACCTCTTACTGCTCCCACTCTTCATGTGCTCCCCAAGACGAGCTTGCCATTTTGGGTCACTGTTGACTTTTCCAAGTGGCTGTGTATACTCCTTGTTGATACAAGTTCTCATTTATCCCTGCAAAGCTCAGAGAATGTGTGGTGACTGTATCTCGTAACATGGTCTCACTAATCTGCTGTGGTCCTTTCTTGCATGTTAAATACTCTGTCCTGTGGCATTCTGCAAAGCATCCACGCTGAGATTTGGGACCCGTACCTTCAATTCAAACCCTGCCTAGAGGAGAAAACCTGGTCTGGCTTGGTGTCATGCAAGATGCTGTGTATTTCACTCTAGCAGGATTAAGTTCACTAGATGGTTTCAGCTTCCCTATTTTAAGCATAAAGAGGTTCAGAAACAGAATTTACTTTTAAAAATCAAAATCTGTGCACCACAAAAGCTGCTATTTATTTTTTTTTCAGAGTCTTTTTAACCATCTATTTTTTTTCCACAAATGCGAAGATTTTGAAACCAGAAGTAGATACTTCACTTAAAGAAAATCTGGAATACTGTACTAAAGCAGCATAGAACTGAAATGCAAACTACTCTGCAAATCTATTGTCAAAATATATTAGTTCTGGCTGAAAGCAGTTTGCCTGCTTTTTGTTCATGGGCGATAACTGGGAAACTAATGAGCTCAAACAACGAAACCCCAAAGTTTGGTCTTGAAGAAGGGGACAAGGGGAGTTTTGCAAGAGTGGTTCCTAGAGTTCATGAATCGTCACAGCACATCCAGAACTGCACATTTTCTCTGAACAACCTTGGCCATTAGCCAAAGGAGGGAAATTGGAGGAAAAATCTGAATAGTTCTGTGGCATATGTCTAATGAAAGTACCTATTCTTTTCCCTAATAAAAAGAATAAGTGAAAAATAAGCATTTTTTTCATTTCAAAACAGACAACATGAAGAAACTGTGAAAAGAAGAAACTGTGAGGCAGATGGTAGAAAGGAAATTTAAATTTCCCTGACAGTTCAATGGTTATGAGATTAATAAATGATGGTAATTGACCTGTGGTAACAGCAGGTCTGTGTGAAGCAGAGAGATGTCTGATGGGTTGTATGGCATTTCTGAGAGACAGATGGGGCATGTATGAAGCTTGCTCAACAAGGTATTCAGTGTGGTGTAGAAGGCCTGCACTAGGACTACCTGCTTGCTGCGTAATGTACTTTTTTCTGTGCTATCTATCAGTGTAAATCAAGAGTACCTCTGCTGAATGTAGTGGAGTGTGAACAGGTTTGGCCTCCACCACAATATCACTACCAGCTTATCGATATTGCTCAGGAATGACTGAGGTTGGTGGGTTGGTTGCGTGGTTTGGTGTTTGGGGTTTTTTTTAGTTCATAGCCTGTTGTGAATATAATTGTTATTTTTGAACTGCTAAAACTGTTTTTTTCTAGTGCTAGATACTCTCTGCACATTTTTCACTTCAGTGCATGCTTTCAATGATCAAAATTTACTTGAATTAATTATATAACATTACAAAAGCATTGAATTAGTGGTATTTCTATTATGCTTTTAATAGCATTCTTTGTATGCCAGATGCTACACAACAGGATATGTTGTCTTTCTGCTTACATTTCTTCTGAAAAAGTGATAGGGTTTGTTTACTTGTTTATCTTCTCTTGCTATCATTGACACCACTGTGACACATTTGCAAAACCGTGTTTTGCCCTGATTTTGTACTCATGTAGGTGTAAATGACTACTGGAGGAACTTCACAATTAAGTCTTGTGGATAAAGGTGGGAGGAAGGATGACTTCAACAATTTAAAGGAAATTCATTCAGTTTATTTTAGAGTTAACTCAGTATGGAAAAAGTTTTAAAAAACACCAAGGGAAAAAAAAAAACGACGACACAAATGCATGCAGATGCTGTCCTTTCTTTTGGATAGTTCAAAATGGTTTGGATTTAAAAATTCCGTCTTGGCAGGCATTTAGTCCTCAAGGAATGTGTGCTTGTTAAATTCTGGCCAAAAAAAAAAGGGGGGGGGGTAAGTTGTGAAATTAAGAAATTAAAAATGTAAGGAATTCTATTCTTTTGAAGGATAATCTTTAAAAGCCAAACCCTGCATTCTGATTTGTACTGAGCACCTCCACAGAGTATGCTGTCTGAACTCATAAAACACATGAAACTTCACCTAAGGTCAAATACTCGGAATACATGCTGCTGAGTGCTAAAAAGATATCTGGGTGTTGACCTTTCTTCTGGGAGCTCTGCCAGCATAAGGGCCGGTATGGGTCTGCTGTGGAGGAAAAGGAGGAGAGCCACGGAGAGCACACATCAGGGCACGTGCCCTCCTTGACCTCCGCTGGGCCCAGCTGCTCTTTGGATGCTGTTCTGCAGCAGGGATCTGGGAGTAGCGCAGGGCTGGTGGATCGGGGTGGGGAAGGTTGATGCTCTCCTTTTCCCCTCATCAAATTGGGAAAAAGCCGTGTCCTGCTAGCCTGTCATTTCTTGCTGCTGCAGACATGTTTCCTTCCTGCCAGTGCATGGCTTGTTCCCCAGCAGACCAGACAAAGCCCAGCTGCTCAGACTTTGTCAGGGTGAAGGTCTGTGCCTGGGTGGACGCAGAGCTCTCTGCTTTTGTGAAATCATTGTGAGTAGCTGGGAGACACATTGATCTCCAACTAAGCTCTGTACTCTCACCTCCAACCTCATTTATAAACTGATGCCACCTTCTAGAAACTTATTTTTAAAGCAAAGGTAGGAAACTGTGGAGCTGTAGAATTCATACCTCAATACCTGTATAGGGAGAGAGAGCCCTTTACTTTGGGGAAGAGGGTTGGTGGGGGATTAGGTCCTTAGAGATCTTTCTAGGAAAGATGCTGACACAGTAAACACTGTGTATTTGCTTTTTATATTCAGCTATTAATATTTTTGGGTTTGTTTTTAATTTTTGGACACAGGACCTGTGAAGGGCGAAACATCCGGTACAGGACGTGCAGCAATGTGGTAAGTATAGCTCTGATATGCTACAAATCATCGCATACAACAATCATGTCCATATTACATAAAATAATTTGGTAACGTGATAGTGAGAATACTGTAGCTACCTAAACTGCCTTCATACCACAGGACCACAGGCAACCCTTTGTCAGTTTCTTGAAAAGCTGGGGAGATTATGGCATAGCATGATGCTAAAACTGTTTGGAAGGGATTGCAGTCCCAGCCTTTCCAAATAGAGTCTCAGTGAAACTTCAGAGCTGCTCTTTACAACCCGCCTGGTAGAAATCAAGACCACTTGTGTTCCCAGTATTACGTTGGTAACCAGCTGGTTCACATTGGGCAGTTTGTCAGGCTGGAGGATTAAGCTGTTAAGGATTGAAGACAAGTTACTAAGAGATACATGTTTCTGTTCACCTGTGCCCTCCCAGCGTTGGAATTACATTGCATGTCTTAAAAAAGCAGTTTTAGGTAGCCAGTACCAGTGTTTTGGCCTTTACAAAGGCTCTTGCTTGTTTTTTATGTATGGTGAACGTAGTTTTCAATACAATAAAATAAGAAACTTCAACTTCAGTGCTCACCAAAGTGAAAGTGTGTTTTCACTGGTGAAAATGGAAATAAAGACTTTCATACGGAAAGTTTTATTGGATGCCAAGAATAGTAAAAGCTCTCAAATTACATGGAGAAATGTCAGTTTTACCAGTAAAGATGGAAAATGAAATCGAACGTGCATGGGGCCAAGCTTTCTCACGCCTGATAGGGACATATTCAGAAGCCTTTCAATAGGTGCTTTGTCTAAAAATGTTTAAAAGTTTAAGTTAAAAAAATGAATACATTCCCTCATATTTAGCTTATATTTTCTTCAACAGACCACAGCTCACAATGAAAGAAAATGCTTCTATCTGAGTTGTAGTCTCCCATGCAGTAAGATTTCTCACACTTCTTTCTCTGAAATTTGTTCTGGGTGTATACTTTTTGTTCCTGAAATCTCTCATGAGTCTAGGCATCTGCCTCACTAACTGACAAGAACTACAGCAGTCAATAAATAGATCTGCTGGCTGATTAACAGTCCAGTTTCCGCCTCTGCGACACTTGGACTACACCATGAGCATGGAAGGAATGGTTGATTTGTGCTAGTCAAGTTGCCTGCTGTAGCTATGTGGAATATGACACAAAAAGAAGGGGGGGGGGGGGGGAAGAGATACTGTTAAAGGCTAATTGGACTACAATTAGACCCATCAGTTTTGTTTTGATTTGTGAATGCATGCGCATTGTGACAGTCCCCTTCCCCTCCTGACCTGCCCTGCGTATGCTCAGAGCAGTGAGACAAACTATCATCCTCCTCTGCTGCCATTAGCTGCTCACAGATCACCCTAACGAGAGGCTGGGGTCTTACCCGTGTTGCAGCCCTTATTTTGGAATCATTGAGCTTAACTTTCCAAGATAAGGAATAATTATTTAAATGTTACTTTTAGCTTAGATTCTGTTTTGGAAATGTGCACCTGAACAGTTTGCCTTCAAAATAAAACCTTTCATAGTTTTGTCAGGCAATTCCTTTACCTACCTTGCATTTGGCAATACTGGCTCCAGAATTTCCAACATAGCAGTGAGGCATGCAGCTGCAGAACTCAATTATTTCATACCAAATAATCCAAACTGAAACTTTGAAAGTGTTTTCCTATGCTGAAATCAGTGAAAGTTTTGCCACTGAATTACGAAGACCCAGGACTGCATTTCTGTTTTTAACTCCTTTTTTTGGAGAGGGTAAAGAAAGGACTGTGCTACATTGCTCTTTTCCTTAATAAAAGGATTAAATGAGTTTTCATTTGGGTGTTTGGGGGTTTTTTGGGTTTTTTTGTTAAACTTGCAAAACTAGCAGAAAATCAAACTATTCCTGAGCTTATGACTTCATCATAGGTTGACCAGGCCCTCCAAATGCAGCTTTCAGCTTTCTGTCGTAAGGAAAGTACTTGGATGTATTCATTTCACAGGCATTTGATTTAGGGAAAAGTATTTTCTATTTTTAAAGTATGTTGAGTCTTTGATTCACATGTTATGCCCTTCCACCTACCATCTCCACTCATCTGAGATGCTGTGCACCAGTATTCACAACATCAGTCTTTACAAGGGCACTGCCACCATGACCAGCATCAGAAGTCGTGGCAGGATCCTGACACAGCTGTGGTGGTCCTCAGCCTCGTGTTTCTGGGGCTGGGTACCACTTTCAAATACCTTGTGCAGTGCCAGTGGAAGCCTAAAGCAGTTTGTGAATCCCGGATGTAAAACTGCACTGAAATCCATTCTGTTACTAAATTGTGTAGCTGCACCCCTGAAACACTGTTTGTTTCTTTCAGAATATTTTAAAAAAATCATATACTTTAATGAAGCCTACCGTCTTGGTCTCCAAAATCCAAGGATACACACACAACTGAGTCTTGGAAACAATTCATTAATCCCATGATTTGTTGTGGAATTCTGCACTGGAAAAGGCACACAATATTTTGTATATTTTTGTTAACTCTGACTTTACCTTTTAAGATTTCATCCACAAAGACACTGAAAATCAGAAGGACGAATCTTCCAGGCTCAATGAGACCTACAGTTTCATCTGTTAGATGACAGTCTGTTACTTTAAAGGAAAATGAGAGCAATTCCCCCCATTCCACCCCTTCAAATGAAGCTAGCTATCCTGCATTGTGGAAAATTCCTTTTTGATTCTTGTGGAAATCAGTGAGTCCTGAAATCCAAGCTTTCATTACCGTTAGCTTTTGCATAACTTGAGGACTGATGTTATTGTTCAAAAAATAACCTATCTTTTCATTTTCTGTAAACTGTCTTTCTGTAAACGGATGCATTTTTGTTTATATGACTGTCCTCATACAGGAAAGGCAGGGTAGTCACATACACTAAAAGCAAACTCTTTATTTCAAAGGTGAAATTGGAGAATGGGAAGAATACTTCTTGGAGTCTGGCAATGAACACGTTTTCATAGGCACTATCATTTTCAAGATTTTGCTACAGCTGGTTTTAATTCATCCTGAAATTAAATTACAGGGGGAAAAAAAAGAATGAGATAAAGAAAAAGAGAGGCAAGGGGAGAGAGTGGTATGCCTGTTTCTTCAGTGACCTGTGTTATTCTAGGGATGCTGAACCGTTTTGCGTAGTATAGACTGTAAGAGAGATTGATACTGCTGTCTGTAAAGCTTCTGAGCAGTCCTTAAAAGAACAGATCCAGTCCAGTATGTTCACCACTCGCATTGCCTGGTGTTGATCAGAATCTGGAAAGATTATGGGTATGAAGCCACATGTGTAAATAGTAAAAGAAGGAATGAGAGAGTCTGAAGATGATTTAGGGTTGAATTGCATCTGCTTTTTTTCTTCTTACTATTCATATTGACTCCAAGTATGTTTCCAGCCATTTTAGAATATAATTGTGGAGGGGAGAGAGGGAGTCATTTGTTTTTCTTTAGAAAATTACTCTGAATGCAATGAAAACATGTTTTTGCATCTAGCTGGGTTGTTATACTAAACATTATGCAAAATAAACAAAAATATTTCCAAACTGTGAGTAGGATTTATTTACTAGTTCTTTTTTTTTTTTTCCCAAGCTATTACGCTCTCTGTTCCTTCTTCTAAGCACGTTCTTAGTCACCAGGTTCGCTCCAGCCTTTGTACCAGTGTACAGTGTATCATGCTGCCTCATTTGCCCTTTCTCTTTTTCAGTCCTTCTGCCACTACGCTGTTTTTTGCTTTCTCTTCCCCCATTTACAGGAAAATCTATCTGAAGGATGTTTGTTGGAATGTATCCTGTCTTCGTGCCTTCTCTCATCATTCTCCTCAATTGTCAAACCCCTTTTTGTGATCGAAAACATTTTTATTTTCCCTGACATTTTTCCCTATATTGGACTGCTTCCTGAAGCAGACCGGGAAAAAAAAAAAAAAAGATATGCATGAGACTGGCACTTTGTTCCCAAAGGACTATGGTTTTTGTATTTACTTGCTTATACCTGCCAACATGATGACGAACACTACATATAAAGCTGCTCTTCAGATTTTGCTGTTTGACATGAAAATAGACAATGCTGGAAGCTGCACGTTACTAATCCTCTCAACAAGGTTTAGATGCAGTTCTGTGAAGCCTAACATAAAATTTGTAGATGGTAGATCCCATTAATCAGACCACCAAAACTTGTAAACACCACCTGCAGCTCTTTTTTATATATACCTCACTTTCTTCACTTGGCTGAAATACCAACTGTAATGACATCCCCCATTTTTTGGCTTGTATTCAGACAAGCTGCTTCCATCCCTGTTTCTTATCAGCTCATGCTGCATTTTGTACACACCAGCACCAATATTGCCCATCTTACTTTTGACAGAATGACACTATCTTCTTTCCAGGCACCAAAGCCCAGCCTGTTGGAAAGTGTCAAACCTAAACTTCCATATATGTGCATAATTTTCAGAAGCATTGGCTTATGTATATGAGGAGCTTCATCACCAGGTATAATTTTTTCAGAGCTACAAAAATGATTAGCAGGTTTTAATTTTTCTGCTCTCTGGTGGCTAGAAGTGCCATGTGAAATCTTTTGCAATCAAATCTCACAGTTAGCATTTAGCAGCAAAATAATAAATAAATAAATAAATAAATAAGTATAAGCATTACATATATCTCCTTACTAACACCAGATTTACGTAACGTCAGTTTACTTTTTAAGTGGAAATTCTTCCAAACTCAGATCATTTATTGTGACTACAGTCTGTTCTTTAAAATGCTGTATTTTAATAACTACCATCTTATTTCTGAATGGGTGCATTTTAAAACCTCAGTGTGTCATCTAGGAATTATTTCTTTGTACTTGGGAAAGAATGCATTTAGTATGTTACTAATGGTAGCAGCTTTGACTTCTGAATTTGCTGTCCTCTCAGCAAGTAAACCTCTGAATCTTTTACTATTGAAAAACAGAACAAAAAAAACCCCATTACTGCCATTCTATGTAAATGCATCAAGAATCTTTGTAGATCAAAGAACCTGGATCATTTCCATGACAGTGGCATTTCAGGACTCTGTTCAGGACTCTGGGTGATTCACAGATTTAAATTCAATATTTCTGATAATAATTTTTTTTTTATTTTAATATTTCTCCAATATATCACCAATGTGGCATGGCATCATGGATGGCCATGATGCTTTTAGAAAAGCGTACTCTCATATTATGTACTTGTATTAGTTTTTGACTGAAGTATTTGGAAGTTTTTCAAGCTTAAATACAAGTTACTGTATCTAATTTAAACACTTCATTTTTAAAAATACAAACAAACAAAAATTTTAAAATTACATGAAAACCTGCATATTGAATTATTTGCTAAAAATGGGAACATACTTTAAAGAAAAAAAACAACCCCAAAAAATTTTTGGTTGAAAATTGATTTTATAAATCTTTATAATGACAAGTAATCATGGAGATTTAGATCTATACTTTACTGACTGTTTTAGCTCTCATCTCCACTCCATGTTTATTTAATACAGAGCAGAAGCATCTGCTAATATTCCCCCATTTACTTTGTTCATATTTTTTCTGTCATGCTTCTATCTGTCAGATATTGCAGTGTCTTGGGGTTGTCAGAGAAAACTGTATTATGAGCCCCTATCGATCTGAGCAGCTGAGCATGATCCTAAATTACTTAGAAGTTCACAGGAATAGATTAGTGAAAAATCTGGCTGCAGGAAACTTAATTCAAGTAGGGCACTCAACAAGGCTTCAAGGCTGAGTGGAGTTTCCATTAAATCCCGAGATCTCCGAAGTCTCTGCACTTTTATCTAAAGTTCTTATTTAGTCTTGGGCAAGCCACTACTTGAAGACCTCAGATTTTCTTTCTCAGTGGGGAAATTGGTGTAGCTGAAAGGCTGTGCGTACTTCATGGAACTGGTTCAATAAGCTGTTCTGTCAGATGCTGCACAGAGTAGTCCAGTTGTTAGTCATTTTTTGCACAGAGGAAAAGCTCCAGGTATAGTAAATCATTCTTGGCCTCTGCAAATATACAAGCACATATATTGTAAACTGTTTTAAGGTTCCTCGACTGTTTCCACCTATCGCAGCTTAGATATGATCTTCCACATTTCACCCACTAAGTAAACTTTAAAAAGCCTGACCCTCTTTTGTCCCATGAAATCTGATCTACCTATCACCATCAAGGGACATCTGGGATTCATCTTATCTTTTCCACTGGTTTGTTGATTAATAGAAATTGTTTTGAATGGGATTCAGACATGGCAAAACTCCATGGACCTTATGAATTACAATACGGTCAAATAGGAGGTCAAGTTAAAAAAAAATTTTGGATGTGAGGAAGCAAATGAAGCCGTAATAATATGGCCAGCATTAGGTGCCTAAGAGGCGAAGATGAAACTCCTGTGTTTATTTTAAAATGGTTTCATACATCAAAGGGGTTTCTGATCATCTTTAAAATGATATATATTTTCATTGCAGTGGAGGAAATCTTGACCTGAGAGGATGAACGGAGATTATAGGTATCCAGCACAGTCTCAGTGTTTCAGGAATATCTCATGAGCCTTCACAAGCTAAAGGTCATGAAACAGCCACCTAGGACTCACAGAGTTAGAGGAGGAACAGTTGTTTCCTATTCAGTGGAAATTTTCTTCCCTAAAAAGTCTTAATGAATAGGAAGCTTGAAGATAAATGGGCTTAGATGAGACTTTCAAGTTTATTAGTTCTTTCTGATTCTTCAAGGAGTGCAATGGCAGCGGTTCCTCGTGTCTGCAGGGGCCCACAGATAATTTCCAAAAGAAAACAAAACTGGTAGGATTTGAATATAGCACCAAAGCTGGAGTAACCTGAAGCAGGACTGTAGTGCTTTTGTGGCCAGATACCAGTGCTGCTGCATGCTCCAAGCCAAACATAGGCCATGCGGATGTGGTTAGCAAAGTACCTCGCAGAACTACATAACCCATACAAAGATATGCTACCTTGGGTTCCCTGCTACACTGGCTCGGCCCGTGACTTCTTGCCATCTCAAAGTGTGGGCACATACGCTTGTCGGTCAATCGGTTGTGCAGGTAGACAAAGTACATATTGTTAGGTAGCTTCCAGGATCAGACCCTTAGGTGGAGTAAATCATTAACTTCAGGCAGGCCAACGAAGCAGTGCAAGCTGGCAGCTGTGGAGGATCCCTTTCCACCAAGCCCCCATGCACGTACCGAAAGCAGGCTGATTTTTTTAAAAGAGGAAAAGACTTTGTGGAGTCAGAGTCTATAGTTTCTCCTGTCCAGCAGCCAGCGCTGCATAAATGAGGGACAGGAAGACTGCTTCAAAACGGCAAACGTTCTTATCTAAAGGTGTGCAAAATGTTTAGAAGCAAATAGCAACTTACTGCTTGAACAAATATGCAAAAAAACCACTGGCTTTGCCTTATCTGTTATTTGAGCAACTAGAATACTCATTTATAGGCTGTGAGCTTATGTCTGTCTTTCATTATATGATTGCACAAAGCCCAGCACAAAGAGGCTCTGATCCCCACTGACATGTAATACAAACAATAAATAGTAAATTTAAAAAGCAAAAGAAACCCATGGACAAGAGATTAGTAAGCAGTGCCAAGTTCTGTACAGTTCCTACTTTTTTTAGTCTCAGTGACCTCTGATGATGGGTAATATTCGGACCATTACTTTTTTTAACATCGTCCATTTTGGTATAAAAAAACCATTACACAGGTTATGCAGGTGTTATGTATATAGGTGCAAGTACATGCGCTTTCTTAACTGGGAGGAAAGGTCCCCCCTGAGCAGAAGGGATCTTCAAGGCCTTCAGGTAGATTTAGGATTCAGGATTTCAGTAGGAGAAAAGTGGTGGGACAGACTGTGACCCTTTTTCATGTCTGTGTGCCAAGATAAGTATGCATGTCTGCATTTCTGACTGCTTGAATGTATTCTTTGAATGGCTTCAAGTTTCACATGAAAACTTTTTTAAACACAAGCTCTACTATTTGAATCCATTGTTTTATTTTGATCATGATATCAAAGACTTGAAGTATTTAACATCGGTCCTGGTCACCTGCCGTGTCCTGAAAGCTTGTTATGTTGACTATACGTTTTTTCTGTCTTTGATTTAAAAATAAAATCCAACACAACAAACATAGTATTGAATACTGTACAAAGCAGGATTATGAACTCTGTATGTCGTGTGCTTTATTGGGCCTTTCTGTCTTTGTAAAAATAAAGCTATTGTAAGCCAGAAAGTTTCGAAGGTAGAGCCAAGCTTGAACCAAACAAGAGAGCTGGCTTGGATCTCTGCAACAAGCCTAAGCCAAGCCAATAGACCTGACTGTATTCATTAATGGACAGAAAAATTCAGAGAAGGGTATGCACTAGAAGATTTTGTGGCAGGAAATAAGGCCACAGTGTTCCTCTTTGCTTGTCTCTTCTCTGTTTGAAAATAGAGCTAAACCAGATCTTCGATCAAGCTGTAACTGTCTCATTCATCCTCTGTTTGAAAGCAGAACATAAAGACCACTTTTTCTCTAATTACAGAGCTACAGAAGAATAATGAATTTCCACATTTTTTTCTGGTCTCTTCACTCTGTGCTGCAGTCCAATCTTTGTCCTGTATCAACAGTTTGCCCAGATCACAAAAAGAGCCTAATTGCCTCCAAGTTTTTCTGGAGATTTTAAAGTCAAACTGAAATACATTCAACATTTTCCTTTTTTTTTTTTTTCATCTTCCATAACATATGAATAGAAAAACTGTCTGCTGTCTAAGTCCTCCAGCAGTAAAATTCCAGTTACGAGCTTGGACTTTCAGCCTCCACTTTCAAAAAGGATGAATGAGCTCTGGATTATTGCTCTTTGATATGTATTTTTCTAGAGCAAGATTTATCCCAAGTCCTTTTTTTCTCTTATGCTTTAATCCATTTAACCTTTTCTAGCAGGAACGCTATTCCCTGATACTTAGGCAGGAGAACTTTTAACTGGAGCTTGACCCGGTACTTTTGGGCTGCAACACACTCAAATACAAAGCAAATTAACTGAAAATCTGCTACCATGGTACAAAGCAAATTATCTGAAGCTCTGCAGTTTAAGGCCGTGGCTTGTATGTGTGTAGAGTTTAGTTCCCTATAAGAAATGTTTGGAGTGGTGTGATCCAACATCATCTAACATTCAAACAAAATGGGCATAAACCACATTGCCACCACACAGTGAATGAGAGGCCAGGTTGGTTATTCTGGGTTTGAGCCAAGGGTATTCAAATGACAAATTTATAGCCAAGATTCTGCCAATTTGCTTCAAGTGAAGATTTGAAAGCTTGATTTTTAAGGCAAGTTTTATTTTAGACCTTAATACTAAGCAATGCTCCTTCAGAGTCATAAAGTGACATGCAGCCCCCATGCGATCTGTGTTGAAAGCGGTAATAATTTGCCCTATTTAAAAAAAGCAGAAAAGTGTTAGTGAATGAAAGTGTAGAAAAAAGGTCTGAGAAACCTTAGAAGAGATATTTTGCCTCAATAGCAGCAAGACTTTCCTAGCTGGGAGGAAAAGAAGTCTATGAATAAGGGTGTCAAACTGAAAGAAGGTAGATTTAGATTGGATATCAGGAAGAAATTCTTTACTGTGAGGGTGGTGAGGCACTGGAACAGGCTGCCCAGGGAAGTTGTGGATGCCCCATCCCTGGAAGTGTTCAAGGCCAGGCTGGATGGGGCTTTGAGCAGCCTGGTCTAGTGGGAGGTGTCCCTGCCCATGGCAGGGGGGTTGGAACTAAATGATCTTTAAGGTCCCTTACAACCCCAACCATTCTGTGATTCTATGATTCTGTGCTTGAATTTCTGTAGGATGAAGTAGTTTGAGGACAAACAGAGAATACAGGCATTTTATAAGGATATTGTCTAGTTATGTGGTTGTGTATACATCAAAATCATTCTCTATTGAGTCTACATTTATGATTCTCTATAAAAAAATATTACAGTCCTTAAGCAAAGGGTATAAGAGGTTTTCATTTCACCTGCTATCATTGAGAAGCAGATTTCCTTACAGCAGCAAGTTGGAGGACTCTCGGGCCTTAATAATCTGAGGCAGCCATATTGCCAACATTTGCTTTTTTGTCACAGTTCTCATGACGTTTAATGTTTTACCTAAAGCTTAGCTCCTGTATTCCAGTAATTATGTAAGAAATTCATATTACTTCTAAAAAAACCAATGAATCTCTAGCCTTTGTGGTTGCTTGCACAGGAAAACTTGAAATATCACTCTTCAAGGATCAAAAACTAGAAAGGAAATAAAAGGAACTCATGTTTATTTTGCTTGAAGTCTCATGATTTTGAAGGTCTTGCTCTCTTGAGAATTTGACTCATGCTTTTCAGTCCTAAATGATGGCAACAAAATATATGTGGGTAAGAAAAGCCTCACATTCTCATCAACAAGAGACTTTAAGTAATATGAGTGGTATTTGTTTTTTATATCAGGTATACCAGGTTCAGAGCAGGGTTTATGTGTCTCCTCCTAAAGGGGACAATGGGTTTTTTAAAAGGTCTTACCATTAAAATAATAATAGGTTGCTAATTATGTGAGTTATGAAATCTTAGGTTAAAGAAATGCAAGTATGTATCACATTTTTCTGGTTCTTGGTGCCCTACCAACTGATGTAGGTAACTGAAGGGAAAAAAAAAAAAAAAAGCTAGTGAGAAGAACTTAAATAAACAAACGATTAAATCACACAATTCTTTTTTCTTTCTCTTCAAACAAAGAAGAAAGTTTGGCTGGAAGAGAGTGGCTGTGCACAGACACTTCTCCACATATGTGCACAAATGGAAAGAGGCTCAGCAAGGGCATTTCAGAGCTGTGGTTAAGACACGTACAGTGCATTTCTTATGTCCCAAACATATTTACACATGGTCTTGATGTTCTTTCAATACTTTTGCAGCAAGAAGAAGGAAAGGTATAATTACCCAGTTGAATTCTGTGTGGCTGTAGCTGTTTCAATCAGTCTTTTTTGTCTAAACAGAAAAATCTGTCTACATCTGGCAGCTGTGGAGTGCAGCCAGCTGCATGATACTGCGAATGGCTGTCCCGAATAGACCTGCTGACCTTTTCCTCTTTGTTTTCTGTAGGACTGCCCACCAGAAGCAGGTGACTTTCGTGCCCAGCAGTGTTCTGCTCACAACGACGTCAAGTACCAGGGGCAGTTTTATGAGTGGCTTCCCGTCTCTAATGACCCCGACAACCCATGCTCGCTGAAGTGCCAGGCCAGAGGAGCAGCTCTGGTTGTGGAGCTGGCACCAAAGGTTCTGGATGGGACCCGGTGTTACACTGAATCCCTGGACATGTGCATCAGCGGCTTGTGCCAAGTAAGGACAGAAACCCTACCCTAACGCCTTTCCTTGTGACTCCTCCCCTCAGATCTCGCTCACATGCTCACTCTCCTCCTCCATACTTGTGTCATTTTAAGTTCTTCATTTTAATCATCTGTGTTCATTCTTGGAAGAGGTGTACAAATTCAAAGGTTATTTGCTCACTTTGTATTTCCTTGGGGGTTTCTTGAAGGAATGTATTCTCAGTTTTTTAACAGTTTTGTACAGTTAGCCGTGATAGCAGATCTCATTTGAAAACACCATAAGAAAATAATGGCTTAGCTCTTAGTTTGGATATACCAAAGTTTTCCAAGTCTATGAAATTACATAATCTTTGAGGATTATTGCTCCCTGTAAATCACAAACCACATAGCAGTAGATGACGTAATAAACTGGAAAATCTACCATTGATTTGCTACAGAACTAAGCAAGCTGCTACATCTCCTTCAGCCTCAGCTTCTCTGTTTAAGTGAGATATGGGAACTTTTTAACCCGTCACTTCACAGTGCATGGAGATGTATTGATCATTCAACCAATTTATTGGCATCCTAATGTGGTTTTATATTGCCTTCAGGCTTTTACTTATATATCGCTACTCTTCTGAACATATGTTCATCAGACTTTGGTCTCCTGAACTACATGTAGGCTACAGGCTGATGGAGGGAAGGACATATGTGCCATCTCGGTTAAGTACTGAACACACCCAAATCTCAGAAAAGGTTGAGTCTAGATTCATATTTCAGTGCCTGGTCTCTTTCAAGTCTATGTAGACTTGATGTGTTGTTGGCTTTCCAGTGTATTTTCAGCCACTTTATGTGCCTTTGGAATCTTTCTTCCCTGTTTCCTTTCTCTTTGACTTTCTGTTTAGAGCCAGAAGCAGTCCTGCAGTATGTGAAACAGAGTAGGCAGTTACTGTGCTGATCTCGTTTGTGATCTGAAGAAGCCAATCATCTAGACCTCTTGACCTCAGCCAAGTGCATAAGTTTCTCAAAATTCCAGATTGCCTAAGGAGACAAACTAATTTCAGTCCTCTTCTGTGCTTTTTAATCTTTTAGAAACTTAACTAAAGGCACAGGAATCTGGATGGGTGAATGATCCAAAGTATTCTGCCTCTAGTGGCCTGGAAATTAGGAGCAGTACATTCAGGGTCTGTCTCAGGCTGATTTCTTTTTTCGTCCAAATATGAAGCATACCTTTCCGAGAAAATCTTCCCTTCGGAACAGAGTTTGTAAGCATCCACTTCTAAAACAAAGTCATTTGCATTCTCATGACACTTCTTAGTTCTGGAAGGTTGAAGGAAGACACGCTTTTACAAATATGAAGACTGATGTTATTTCATAACTGTCTTTGTGGCTAAGGTAAGTATTTTGAAAACAGACAAGTACACTCACAATAGTGTCCCTGAGGAATTTCAGTTAAACTCACCCTTTCCTTATATACCCTAGAATGGTAGAATATTTTTAAATGAATAAACACAATGACTGCATATTTACCATGTTCTTCAACATCCAGTTTCTTTATCAACATTTTCCATGTACTTTACAACTACTGCACCATTTTTGAGGATGAACAAAAAAAATATTAAAGTACAAATGCTCATGCTGCATTCCTCACAGTGAATATTTTTATATTTTTGGGTGTGTTAAAGTAACTCAACATCTAAGATCCAGAAGATTAAAAAGTGGAATTATGTTTTTTAACAGGTTCTTTGCAAGAAGTAATTACACTATCTCGGGGATGAAGAGGTATATTTTCTGGATTGCTCAGAGCAAAACTACCAAAGGCAACTCTAAGTTTGCCATCCTAGTGGGCTTGCAGTGATCCAAGTATTATTTGACTGGGTCTTTATTACAGAGTAGTATATGGACTTTTATAGTAAGTTCTGATTACACCCCTAGGTATGATTTTTTTACACTGTAGTTGGCAACCAAGAAAGAATTGAATGTTGTTCAGCTAGAACATTTTATAAAGCATATAAACATACCTATTCAATTACAATCCGTGCAAGAATCCTGAATTAGTAGAAATTACTTTAAGATCAGCGTATGCTTACATAGACATAGTGCATGTTTCCCCATGGATCAAACAATTGTGTCAGCTCTCTGAACTAACCACAGGGCTATTTCTTAGCATGCAAGATTTGTGCCAGCCTGTGGCCAGTTGTGTGCTCACCAGCTGTACCTGAGGTTATTAGTGGCAGAAATGAAGAGTAAGTTGTATTGCCTTCTGTGTCCTTAGTACTCTTTTGTGATTAAAGCGTGCTGGTTTTTCACTGTCATTGGCAAATATAGATTTGTTCACAAGATACAACATTTGGAAATTACAAGATTCCTCTCTCATATTTATCCCTTCATTTTTTATGTTGTTTGGAGGTTTAGAATTACTAGTAGCTTAATGGCACATTTATGTGTCTTTGTTTAATTACTAGTCATTGAGCTAAGTCTTTGTTTCACATGCTGGCCACCTACCAGTTAAAATAAGAAGAGACTTCTGATTGCATTCAGGACACACAAAGCCACCTTTGTGCGTAGAACAAGTTGTGTCCCTGAATTTTTGATTCAATGAAGAGCATGGTTGGAGAGTCTTAAAGAAAAAGATGTTTAAATTATCTATGTTTACAGATGTAAGGTATAGGAGAGGTTATGCAGTTGCTGATTCAGACACGCTTCATGGCATAGGGCAGTACACATGACCGTGCCAGTTCAGGAATCATGCAAGCTTGTGTGTCGTGCCTATCCCCATATTACATCAACATAAATATATTTATATTCCGTGAGAGATGGGCTCTATCTTGCCATTGTTCTTCGTGTAAAAAACCTAAGAAATTAATGGGAATTAATTTCTGAGCGCTGTCTTTTTCTTTCTGGATTTTTGCTTTTAGATCCATAGGTAACAGAGATTGAGCAACACCATTTTTCAAATGAAAACCTCTTTTTGTAATGCCCTTTATTTATTCCTAATTGTCTTGTTCCTCCTAAACATTTTAGATTCCTTTCTATATGGATATCTGTGTTATTTGGGTCCCTTTTCCTTTCTCCTTTTTAAAAGATATACAGATTACTCTGAGATGTAATCTTTGGTCTTGTTTTGAGTTTACCTCAGGATACAGTATGCCGCATTGGTATGATGCAACCAGCTTGAACCACCATGCTTAAGTCAATAGAATGCTTTTTAAGAGAAACAGGGCTCTAGTATTCCACATTAGGAAATTTCTATATGGGTAAAAGTAATGGGGATCCAGTCCACAAAACATTTTAAACCATCCAAATTCTAATTTAATTTTCCTTGCTTTTAAAGCAAAATCCTGTACCTTTACTCCATTATTGTTTTTTTGAGGGTATAAGCAATCTCTGCATATGGCAGTTGGAGTTATTGTTCTCACTTTGCCAGTGATCTTTCATTGCACCTGTGAAATTTGGAAGAAATTGTCTATACTTTGTGGAAGCATTATTTCAGACTCACTGATTACTGTTTGCACTGAAGTAAAAACAAGACAGTTTCATGCTCACCTTCACATTTACTGAGAGCAAGAGCTTTAAAAAACTTCTGTTTCCATTATTAGCAGTTAACATTCATTGTTCATAGCATTGCATATTGACTATCTTAAGGATACATGTCAGAAAAATTGACAGTTCTATTTCTTTTAAAATATCTGGTATTATGCTTTTATTTGAAATCAAGGTTGTCCTTTCTCATTACACTTTACATCATCATGGCAACAAAAAGAGGGAATCACTGCACAGAACATTTGTGTTAAAACACTGATTTCTCCACTCTGCTTCATGCACCTCACACATAATGCTTAATCTCTCTGAAAATGGAAAAACATGGATTTCTTTCTTTCTT